>NC_045688.1:17503938-18111804 GCF_003331165.1 Xiphophorus hellerii | reverse complement strand
CACCAGCAGCTCAAATGTTTTCACATAAACACGTGGATGCACCGTGAGCTGTTCCTAACAATCAGAAGAGCAGAAATGTTCAGTGTCCAGTGGAAGTGGTCAACATTTTTTTTAATTGCTTCTAGAAAAGAGGAACAAGAGTAATAAGTACAAGAGTCTTTGTGAAACTGCTGCAGGTTTGAAATCCCAGCTCAAAAACGTCACCGAAGACAGCCAGCCTGGACTTTGGAAGGTCCTTCAGGTAAGAAAGCTTCAGGAAACTCTGGACTTTCAGAACGTTCTCCGGGGTTTCAGAGGCCGTCTTTGTGCACATTTCTCTAAACTGTTGGAATTTTCCAAAGGTTGCCTAAAATGACACATTTTTGCGGTTTTAGGAACATAAGAGTCAGAAAATATCATCATCTAGCATCAAATGATGATCGGTCGGATTGCCTCTAACATAAATCAAACCTAAACATGAATTACATCAAGATGATCAGCCGAGTCCTGCAGGTGTGACAGAGTCTCCCAGAGTGCATTGGGCTTCTGCTCCAGGTTGTTCAGCTGCTGTCTCAGGGCTGACAGAGACACGTTCGCTTCATTGAGCAGCTGAAAATATAAAGATAAATAAAGATGACTAAAGTTTGGTTTGAAGAGCCAAAGACCAGAACTTTTTCCACAAATGATTTTCCTGTAACGACCAAAAGCACAGCTGGGACTGAAAAGCATGTAGTAAAGGTTCTGGGAATTTTAAAAAAGTAAAAGAATGTGATTATTTGCACAAACCTGCTGGGAGGCGTCGCACTGGGCTTCAGACTGAGCTCTTCTCTCCCTCTGCAGCTGCAGCTCCTTCTGCAGGTTCTGCCGCTGTCAGCAGAACACAAGCAGATCTCAGAAACCACCAGGCTGGACTGGAGAAGCTTAAACGCTCAAGAATTACTTCATCCTAACGCGCAAAAGTAAACATACGGTGTGTGTGTTTGCTAAGGTCATTAGGACACGGTTTGCGATCAAGCTAAATTCAAAAATACTTTTTGATACAGAAGGGAATTAAATGTTGTAAATCATTAAAATTCAGATCCTTTAAAGAGTTATCATAGACGGTGATGGCTGTTGGCGGGAAAGAGCTCCTGTAGCAGTCTGTATTACAGTGAATCTGAAAAAGCCTCTGGTCAAAAACACCGTTTTCCCCAATAGGCTCATGAAGGCGCTAGTCAGGGTTGGCCATCATTTTCTTGATTTTACAAAGAATCCTTCTTTGCCTCATCGTCTCCAGACGTTCCACAGCCGTCCCCAGAACAGAACCAGCCTATTTAGATAAAAATTATTTCCAAGCTGCACTTCTATTGGGACTGATGGAGGCATTAAGCTGTAGTTGCAGCAGTTCGCCACTAGTGGGCGTAAAGAACCGCGAGTTCTCCAAGTGACTGAACAGTTCAGCGCTGTACCGGCTGATCAATGAGGCGTTCACTGTCGCTCTCATCAGTCAACGGTAAAAAAATAATAATAATAAATTTAAAAATCCCACAAAGCCTCTGATCAATTACTACATGATTAGAAAGCAGAGTGTCAGTGATCACTCCTTGTCGTGTGAAGAGTTTTTCCTGCTGATCGTCTGAATTCATTCCTGCACGTGAAACTTTGTTTGGCTTATGACCGATGCCCCGATTAAACTAAAGGGCTTACATTTAATTAGTAACAAATTGGTTACAATTAATTACATAAACCAAACAACAACCAGAATTCTGATTCCCAGCAATACCGATGAGGTTGGGACAACATTTTTGGCTTCCACAGTTCTTTCCCAACACGAGACTAAAGCAGTTCAGCTGAACTGACCGAAAGCCTAAAACTGGAAGAGAAGAAAATGACTGGAAAAAAAAATACTTTTTGCTGAAATGTTGCTTCTTGTTCGTCTTTTTCCGTTTGCTTCTGCGTCATCAGCAGCTCTTGCTGGGTGATCTTCTCCTGGTAGGCTGACGCCTACAATCAGAGGTCACAGGTCAGTTAGTGTAGGTATTCCCTAAAGCCCATTAGCAGTTCCTTTAAGATCAGGAGTCCTCCAGAGCTGCCATACCAACAACTTTCAGATGCATTTCTGCTCTGAAAGTGCCAGAGTCAAAAGGTTTGATCCAAGTGTGTCAGAGAATGAATGAATCTAAAAGCTGCAGGATGGCAGCAGCTCTAGAGGAAAGGACCACATACCATGTTGATGTTGTGCTGCAGCTGCGCCTCAAGCTGCTCCTTCTCCTCCCTCAGCAGATCGCTCTTCTGACTCAGAGCCGTCACGCTGAGCTGCAGCTTCTCCATCTCTTCTTTGTGCTTCTGCAGGTTCTCCTCTTTGTCTGACAGATGAAAGTCTCTCTCTGCTTCAACACTTTCCAAGTTGTTACATAATTCTGTTATCTGTAACAGAAAAGTAAAGCAAAAAAAAAATCAAAAAAACAAAGGGGGCAGAAAAACAAAAAAACAAAGGGGGCAGAGGGGGGTTAGTGGAGCCGAACAGCTCTGGAGGAGAGATGAAGACAAAGCCCGACTTTAACCTTCTGCTCCAAAGAACGTTTCTCCTCTTCACTCGCTTTCTTCAGCTCAGAGTCCACGTTTCTTTGTTGGCGCAAGTCATACTGCAGAGCCTTCAGAAGTTCTTCTGTTGAGGAAGCCTTCAAAGAAAAGCAAAACGATTGAATGAGTTCACACTAAAACCTTCAGTGAGAACTGAAAGCAGGAATGAAGCTCACTTTTTGTCCAAGTTGCTGCAGTTGCTGCTCCTGCTGCCTCTTCTGCTCGTTCAGCTCCCTGACCTGTTCATACAGAGACGGTGAACAAGATGGCCGCCACTGGCAGTTATACACAGCTTGCGTTTTATTCTGTTTGCACTAAAACCCTCATACAGATACAGTGTGCTGGATGTTTGAGATGCACTAAAGAATGACGACATCAGCAGCTGGTATTGGTAAATGAGACTCGAGTCACAGAGTCGAAGGCGTCTGTTCTGTTTGTTGCCGTTAAACTTTTCTGCCAAGTCAAGATGGGGAAATAAAACGCACCACGCTGAAACTTTAACTAGACAGAGGAACTAGCTGATATTTGAAACCCCAAAATTATGAAACCAATAACACTGGTCAACAGAAAAAAGTAGATAAACTTGTCTGTTTTTTTTATAATTATGGTGTCTTGTAGAACTAAAAACCAAAAACAAAGACATTTTACTGAGGGCTGCAGAGTTGGGAACAGAATTTCTCTATTGATCAAACCTCAGCCTCCAACATCTCCGTTCTTCTCTGCAGCTGCATTTCAGCTTCCTGCTTCTGTCTCAGCTCCTCCTGCAGCTCCTCCCTCTCCTGACCGACAGTATCCAGGGAGCTCTGCAGCTTCTCCAGCTCCTCCTCAAACCGCTGGCTCACAGCGTCCCTCTGGGCCAGCAGAACCTCCCTCTCTGCTTTCACACACTCCAGTTCCTCAGCAAACTTGGCAAGAAGGAGAAATGAAGGGAGAACATGGCCTTTTTTTATAGATCAAGATATTCAGGAGCTAAACTAACTGTTTAGTGCTCTCCTCTGTTGTACCTGCTTGTGTGTGTTGCAGCTGCTGCTCTGCATCTCTACCAGCTGACTCTTCAGCTCCATCATATCTTCCTCCATCCTCTCCCTGCTCTCCTTCAGCACCTGGAGCTCCTCCTGCTTCTCAAGCATCTGAATCGGAGAACAAATGGTTCAACGTCAGGCTCAGCAGTCTCCCTCAGACTGCCGCCTGCTTTCAGTGGGTGAAAACCACAGTGTGTCTGAGAAACGGCTCACCAGCTTCTCCTTTTCCTGAAGAACAGACCTCAGACGCTCCAGCTCCTCCAGCTGCTGGATCTGGAGCCCAGAACAGACAGGAAACCGTTTGGGTTGAAGAACGGGAGAAAAGCAGACGTAACCAGACAGAAGACAAAGCAGCATGAAGTTGAACCTGCTTGTCTTTCAGTGGATTTGCTTCAGAGAGGAGCTGCTGCTGGATCTCGCACTGCATCTACAAGAGAACAGGATCTATGAGAACCACTGAGGCTTTGGGTGGCACCAGGTCTCAGTCAAATGAAGGATTATTCCACACATAAATGACGTTTGTTGCAGTTGGGCTGCTTCCGAGAGTTTTTACCATGTGGGTCTTTTCCTCCAGCTGTGCTCGGAGCTCCTCCTTCTCCCCTCTCAGCCTCTCCGCTGCGTGCAGCAGCTCCTCTCTCTCCTCGGTAAGAGCAGCCAGTCTGCCTCGCAGCTCCTCCAGCTCCTCTGTGGTCTGAGTGGCTGCGCTCTGGGAGAGAAGTCCGTCTTTTTCTGCCTGGGTGTGCCTCAGCTCCTCACTTAAAGCGGTCATCTGTTGCAAACGGGAAACAGAACTTTAATATGTTTTGTGAGCAAAGCGAGCCCTCATCTGATTTTCTACGAGAATCTTTGACACTTGACGTGAGTAGAACCTGACAGGTTGACTCTAGTCCAGTTCTTTAGCTACTCTACTTTTCTATTCTTTTTGTCTGCCCATTCTTTAGTGTTAGATTATTTGCTAGTCCCCTCTATTCTCTCTCTCACCGCCTGCACTACAACCAGGAGGAAGAGGACAGAACTGTTAGGCAGCTTGCCTGTCCGTAGAAAGTGTGTGTAGATAGTGTGTGTGTGTCTGGTATACTCACACTTCCCTGTGCTTCCTCCAGCTGAGTGTCCGTTTCAGTGGGACCTCCATCCTGCTTGCAGACGTTTCCAGACTTCAGAAGTTTGATCTGCTTGGCCTGCTCACGGTTCTTCTCCAGGACGCTCCTCAGCTCGTCCTGGTTCTCGATCATCTGCAGAACAGACGAGGTACGGCTTTCTGACCGTCATGGCAACAGCACCTCATGCTCAGGTATTTTTAGACGCCAGGTGTTTGATGCCGACGCATGGGGACGACGTGTTCGTTTACCAGCTCCACATTTTCCTGCAGGTCCTGCTTGAGCTGATCTCTCTCTGCAGTCAGAGAGGCGACCGCAGTCAGCAGCCTCTCCACCTCCTCTGTGGAGCTCCTGCCGCCATCTTGGAGCTGCTGTGTTAGCCTCAGCATCTGTTTAGAGCCAGAGTTACCGTCACTGAGCCAGAGAGGAGAGGGCACAGTCAACACTTTACTCACATGTTCCTTTAACTCGGACTCCTTCTCTAGAAAGGCCGTCTTCATGTCAGAGTACCTCTGCTTTTCTTCCCCGAGTTCTTCCTGAATGGACCTGAGGACGTCCGTCGCTGCGCTTCCATCTTCAGCGGAGCTCTGAACACGTCGTTCCAACAGCAGAGCCTCCCTCTCTGCTTCTACACCCTGGAGGGCTTCAATCGTCTGCTTCAGCTATCGACACATTCATATTAACATAGTCAGATTACTGGCAACTCAAGTTTATTCAGGAAACAGAACTGCATAAGATGAGGATGCAAGATGGTGACTCAAGCTGCATTCACACTGCAGCCTGAAGTGACCCAAACCCGATTTAATCACGTCTCAGCTCATCGTCGTTCACATATATGTGGAAGTGTGATCTCCTGTGTGAACCACAAATGGCCTGAAAGCGTCCTGCATGCGCAGTAGAGGACGCAGTAACGTCACACACACACAGAGCGTGCTCAGCGTTTTACCAACCGCTGCAGAAGTGGTTGGTAAAACACCACAGAAGTGCAGAATGAAGAGACCAAAAAAAAAAAAAAACTGCAGCATGGAGTCAAACTGAGCGATCCCGAGTCCTGGTTTCTCGCTCACCTCTGCGTCTTTCTCTTCCAGAGAAACTAAAAGCCGGCTCCTGTCCAGGACGCTCTGTCTCTGCTCTGCTTGCAGTGCGTCCAGCTGCTGAGTTAAATCAGCACATTGTTGCTTCAGCTCCGTCTCCTGAGCAGCCAGACCTGACTGGAGGTCGTCAGTCGTCTTGTTAACATCCTGCAGCTCCCCTGTCAGGTCTCCACTCTGAAACAGGAATTACAGACTGAGATCATGTGGCGGTTCAGTCATTGTGCAGCAGAGGAGCCAGCAGGAGTTAAGTGGTTCCACCTGATCTCCAGGAGTCTGAAGTGAAGCCTGTTCCTCCTGCTGCTCCCTTAGTGCCTCCTCTGCCTCTCCACACAGAGCCAGCTCCTCCTGCAGGCTGATGACGCCGCTTTCCACTTTCACACTTCCTAACAGATCTGGAAACATGGAACGCTTTAGAAACACCCATCTGATGTCACAGGTGGAAAACCGTCCCGATTCATGGTTTATTACTTTGTGGCAGCGTGTCATCTAGAGCGCTGAGCTCAACGTCGTCATATGAAACATTCTGATGTTTTTCAGGATGGCTTTCCACCGCCATGTGGAGAACAGGTCCAGTCAGCTCAGGCTCCAGATTCTCCTTGCTGGCTGTCAGGGTCATCTGGAGAGAAAATAATCACTTTAAAACATTTCCTCCTGGCTCAGTGACCCAAACCCTGACCTAACAACTAAATCCTGTTTATGAGGGAAAAAACAACAAAACTATAAAAGTAGGACCAATAGTCAGGTTAGAGTGAAGTCGATCAGCAGCCTCCGTGTTTTCCACCTGTACAGTGACAGACTGGTGGCTGCATTAGGGGCTCTGCTGGGGATTCAGCTTCAAAACGGGCAAAGAAATGATTGAGCTCCTCTGCCAGTGAAGTGTCGCCAGAGATTTCGGTGGAGTTGCTGGATCTGAAGTGGGTGATGTGCTGGACCCCTTACCAGCACATCACCCACTTCCTCCTCAGTCCTCTGCTTGTAGTTGGTCTTGGCCTCTCAGTTGCAGCTGTACAGGTCCCCGTCTCCAGACCTGAACGCGCCATTTGTCTCCTCAGCAGTTCTGGTACATCCAGGGCTTCTGGTTGGGGAAAAACACCAGGATGCGTCTGTCCACTGTGACGGCGTCACTGTTGGAGGTAGCCGAGTACTGCTGAGGTGAACACCTCCAGGTCCAGGTGGCAGAAAATCCTCACATGCAGGTGCCGAGTGGCAACCAGGCCAAGATTTCACTGTTGGTATTTTGGCAGATGTTCTTTTCATTGGTTTGTACGCCAGCAACATGGGATCATGTGGTCGTCTATCCACGCTTTAAGTTGGAGTAGATTAACTCCACTGGTGGAACATGTAATGTACTGGTGGAATTTAGGGAGCACTACGTTTAATTCAGCATAGTTAAAAAAAACTTCCTTTGTTTCCAAGTGAATAAACTTTGAAAAATCCGCACCGATATGAATATTAATAGAACACGCACATTAAAAAGGCTGCATCTTTTTCCGTTTGTCTTCAAACTCAGCTCACGTGGTTCTCTGTGCCTGAACGGAACCTCAGTGGTGTTGGAAGGATCTGCATTTATTTCAAAGGTTTGGAGACTCAAAGCTTCGGAGCCAGAAAAACATGGGGAGATCTTGTGCTCACTGTTCAAAATGGACACATCTAACAGTTTAACGTCACGTCTACTGACAACAGGAAGAGATCATGCTGTGACTAAAGTGAACACACGCAGTGTTCATTTGGCTTTAAATGAAATATTGAAAGAGGTTACATGAGAAATGTGCCAAAGTATCACAGCCACACTTTAAAACATTACCTCCGGTTGACGGCGCTGATGTTCAGACAATTCGATGGCCTTCTTTAGACTCGATATTTCCTTCTGTAATTCACTCTGCAAATAAGCAGTAAGAAACAATTACAAAATAGTGAAATTATATTAATACAACAGTCAATTGAGCACATCATAAATCACTAAATAAAAGACTGATTCTCATTACTTTATTGCAGACAAAGACATTCAACTGAAATCTACCTCCTGTTCCTCCATGAACTTCAGCTCCAGACTTTTGAACTCTTCCAGATCCTTTTTCTCCTTCAGCTCTTGGTGGAGAGCAGCATTTTCCTTCTCCAAGCTCTGCGTGTGCTCCAGGAACATCCCCAGCTCCTGTTTCAGGTGGTCTCGCTCGGCAGTAACCGCTTCCTGTGGAAAAGACGCAGGACATGTGACCTTTTAGGCTCCTCCTACCTGAAATATCTGCACATTCATCCCTCGTTGGAATGACGTGGTCAGCAATGAAGCCCCCCCAAGACGTCCTCCTCTAATCTCATCTCAGATAGTAAAGTAAAGTAGTAGCTTATTGTTAGCTTTAGATGCGTTATCATATCATTTGGAAGAAGCTTTGAGTAAAAGAGTTTGCTAAAGATTAAATAACCCAATGGACGTCATTTCTTATTGGGACACTTAACATAACGACAGAATATATGGAGTTGCTATAATCATTCTTTCTATTGCAGTTGCATCACCACACTGGGAGGTTGTGGCTCAGCAGCAGCAGCTTTGGCCAGTGTTACCTTCTCTGACGCCAAGGTTTCACACAGCTGAACACTCTCTGCAAATCCTTTCCTCATCTGGAAGACAAGGCTTTAGGATTAGAGCCCAAACTGGTACACTTTATATCCAGAACCAGCATTGCAGTTTTTATTTATTTACAGTCCTACAAAAGCATGCAACATATGAAATACAAACAAGAGACAATATTAAGTACTATAAAAACTCTACCCGCTCAACATTGCTGCTCCAGAGAGCAGCTCCTGATCTAACTGTCTACCTGCTCAGACTCAGACTGCCTCTTCTCCTCCAGCTGCCTCTCCAGCTCGGACACTTTGACCTCCAAAAAAGTGGAGGTCAAAGTGGCTTCCCGCTTCTGCTGCGCCTCGGTTTGCAGAACCTCCTCCAGCTCGGCAACCTTCTGTTCAGCGGCTTGCACTTGCAACGAGGCATCCAGCTTCTGCTGGGTTTCGTTTCGCAGCTGCGCCTCCAGCGTAGCCAGCCTCTCTTCCGACTGCTTCTTCTCCGCCGCTTCTTCTTTCAGCAAAGTCTGCAACTGGACCTGCAGCTCTGCGACTCGGCAGTCCAGGGTTTCGGCCTGTCTCACAGCCTCCTCCCTCTGCTGACGCTCCGTTTCGAGCTGATGCTCCAGGTTGGATAGTTTCTCTAAGAGAGCACATCTTTGATCAGGAGACGCCAGGTCACTGGACATAGAGAAAGATAAAAGCATAAGAAGCTTATTAGTTGCCTTTTACAAAGTGGGACAAGTTATTCCAAAGTTTAGCCTTTAGTTTAATAGTATGATCACTGGAACTGCGTGATCCACTAGTGACTAGGCCCGTCAACAAATGTTGCTGGATGATAAATTGTCCCAGAAGTTATTGCTGTAAGCAATAAAATTGTTGTTTTGAGATCATTTTAAAGTAATACAATGGGAATATCGGCCTACGTATGCAAGAACACATTCTCAAAGAGCAATAAACTTTAAACTCTAACGAACGTTTAACACTGAAAATGGAAGACATTTTAAATGAAAAAAATAAATCAAATAAAAGAGAAGAAAATGAGTCATGAAGTCTCTAAACAAAATTGTCCTTCAAAAAAAAAAAAAGAAGCTAGTTGAGTCCAAAACACCAGACAGAAAACTTTAATCATCCGGTTTTTGGTAGAAAGAAAAACGAGAGAATCGATAAATCATACAAATGGAGATTATCGAGTATGTTTTAGTTTATCGTGCCATTTATTGATTATTTGCAACAGGCCTACTGGTGACCTCATGAAGAACCCACCTGTCCCCAAAGCTGCGAACAGTCAAAGAGCTCTGGCTCATCTCCATCTCTTCTAAAGGCTCCTCGGGAATCTCCCAGTGAGGGTAGAAGTCTTCATCAGCTACAAAGTGCAGTAAGCCCAGGTTCATCATCTCACACGAACCATTCAGAAAAATGTCCATCTTTGGTCGCTCCATACCTTCAACTAGATCCCCGGAACAGAAACGATTAGCTCTCCTCTTCCTGCTAAAAGTCACGTTCATGTTAGCTATCCCGTCGTCGTCGCAGGCCGGCTGACTGCCGTGGAGCATTTTTCCTCCCCACGTCACCCGGCGCTTCGGCATCTGATAGAGAACACAGCTGGCATGTTAGTGAGTATTTAACCCTGATGTTAACCAGGCCTACAGCACCTTCAGTCAACCAGCAGCCTGCTGCGCTTGAGTTAAAGGTCATTATGTGATATTGGATGACAACAATACCCAAACTATAATGTCTTACAAAACAGGAAAACAAAACACTTTTTATTTTTTTGCACTTCAGTTGTGGTTCTAATTAAAGTGTTTTTTGTTTTATTTTTTAGCTGTGGCTTGTCAAGTTATTAGCTGACGTTGCTGGTGTGCATACTGGTAAAGCTAGGCAGTGGTTTGGGTTTCTGTTAAAGGAAAGCAAAACTCTGCTGAACGAAAAGAAAAAAAAGAAAAAGAAACAACTCTCCGCTGGATGACAGACGGACCTTTGGAACAGAGACCAGGTTGGAGCTGGTGACCAGCAGTTTGGTCAGGTTTCTGATCCGGTCCTCTTGCTCTCTCTGGAGCTGATCCTTCTCTTGGAGCAGCTGAGACAGAACCTCTTTTTCCGTCACTGTGGTCTGTGTGACCGAAGACACCTGGAAGAGATGAACGTACAAGTCGAGCAAAGCAAAGCAAAGAGCTGCACTGAAGGAAGTTTGATCAGAGTAAAAATCGGAGAAGCGCGGTGACATTAACAAATCATTCTAACCTCATTCAGTCGACGCTTGAGGTCTACAATCTCATTCCGATACCTCTTGAGCAACGCGCCGTCATCCGATACCTCCGTCACATGAGGGTCGTTCTTCATTTTCTTTGCGGTGCTGGCAAACTGAACATGTGGAATTCATCTGAATACTGTTGTGTTGTGCATTTGGACAACTTAACTAGAATGTCTCATGTAGAGTAAATGTTTAAAGGCAACGTTCAAGATTATGTTGGCCTATGAAATGACAATGAAGACAAACCTGCAGAGTGCCGAGGGTCTCCTCCAGAGAAACGGGCGTGATGGTGCTGATGATGACCGTTTTAGCGTTGCCTCCCAGGGAGTTCTGCAGGATGCGGGTCAGTTTGCTGTCTCTGTAGCTGGTAAAGCCTCTGGAGAGTATTGACAAGAAATCCAGCAATCAGTGCAGCCGAAAATAAGGATCTATTCAGAACGCAAGAACTGTATTGATTTTGTTTAAAATACAGTAACCCCCCCCAACAAATCATGATTCAGTTTTGGCCTATTTGCAGATCCTTTCGTACAGCATCTCTAAAATATTCCACAGACTCATGAAGCTGAAATACCTACAACCAATGTTACTTGACTGAGGTTTGAAAAGCAGTCAATGCTGAGTGACATTCATTTTAGTTTATATTCTAGAATTATGCTGCTCAGGATGGAGTAGCTCTGGACTTTAATTGAGATTTTTCTTTTTTCAAAGCTTCATTCTTGCCTTAATGGGGGGTGGGGGGCAAATGCTTGTCTTCAGTCAGAGGCTTCTTCAAATTCACTGTAACGCAGACTGCTACAAGAGATTTTTTCTGCCAACAGCCATCACCGTCTACAATAACTGAAGAATTTGAATTAATACGAGTTTAATCTTTCTTTGGGATCAATAAAGTGTTTTTGAACATGAAGTAATCCTTGGCACTGATTGGCTGCATCCCCAAGAATAGAAATGACAAACATAAATGTTAGCTTCTTTGGCAGAGTCAGGATGGTTTATAATGCATATTAATATTTACATTTGGTGTTAGAACTGCATATTTTGATGGTTTAAAGCGTTTTAGAAGCAGTCTTTGCAGCAGCTGTGGTCCATAACCTCAGAGTACCAGTCACTGTAAAATGAACGGCTGGACTAACAAGCCACATTAGCAAAGTCAAAAATTATACTAATGCCATCTGTCATTTTACCCCTAACTATATGGTTCAAAAATAGAATCAGAATTATTTTGCAGCAAGTCCTAATACTGGAATATAGACTGGAATTTAAAACTTTAAGATAAATACAACTCTGCAAGGCAGACCTGCTAGCTGGTATACAACCAGGACAACCTGATTCATAGACATTTTATTGATAATATTTGTTTGATATACTGAAGTGTTCCATTTGTAATTTTGCCCAATTCATATAAAGTGAGTTGTAAGAAAAGCGCTATACAAATGAAATGAACCATTTCATGATTACTTTTTGTTTTTAAATGCTACATTTGAAAAATGAAGTTAATTATCAAACTTGTAGTCAGAGTGTTGGAACACAACCCTAATTACACTATTGAGAGAATTGATGAGTTATCTAAATGCATCTGATGTAAACTGAATCACCATGGTTACTCACTTCTGGTTTTCATCAGTGAGTTTCTTGATCACCTGTCCAAGTATAAACAGACTGAGATTGATATTGCATCCTTCTTTGAAACGAGTACCTGTGGGTTTGAAAGAAAGTGCGATTAAATGAAAGAAAAGTTGAAATGTCAATTCAAAACATGATGATTAAGTAAACCTTTTAAATGAAATCAAAACATAAAGGTGGACAGTAGTAACTCCACTTTACCTTCCGTCCCTGTTTGACTGGCTCTCTCAGATCCAGCGAGATCCACTAAATTCTGCACACAAACAAAAATTATTAACTTGCCTCTCCAAAATCAAAAGCATAAATATTTAAAGAATCAAATTTGAAAAAAAAAAAAATTACTAAGTGGGAAACAATAATGGCTCCATCAGCATTTTCCCCGGATGCTGGATCACTCCTTTCTCTGCTCTCCAGGATCTAGATAAACATTAGCAAGTCAGAAAACGCCACAGCAGCAAACTCCATCTTATCCTGCATGCCGAGTTGTTGCTTACCATACGGAATATGGTGTGCGAGCGGCTGCTCCGCTGGTTCATTTTAGTCTTTCCGTAGTGACGGTTCTCTGGAGGCAGACGAAATAAAGACACCATGTGTTGACAGGAAGCTACAGAGAAGCTCACGGCTGTAAACGGCGAGCTCTTACTTTCTCCCTTCCTGATCCAGGCGAGGGCTTGTGAAGACGTTGTGACGAGCTCCTCGGTCAGGTCAGCCACGTAGACCGTTTTCTACACAGTGAACACAAATCGGCTGATCAGAGACCGTCTGTTATGCAGCATATTTTCTGCAAATATTCCCATACCGAACAAAAACCATTGAACCCACTCACATTCATAGTTTCCCGAATTTCCAAAGGTTTTCTCTTCCAGCTGTCAACCAGCAGGTCCGTCACAGTTTCGTTGTAGATTTCCATGTAGGACACTCTGAGAAGGAATTCCTTGTTTGGAAACTTTGGATGAAATGAGGAGAGATTGCTTAACAATTGGCCCCAACGCGCACGGCCAGCAGTAAACGGGCTAAACTAGTACGGCGACTTTTACAGCGAGTCTCACGGAGCTGCTTACCGTTTTAATAGTTTGGAAGACGTCGTCTACGGCCAGAGGAATGACTCCACGGTTACGGTCACTGCCCATCATTGTGAACGTCTTCCCCGAAGATGTCTGACCGTAGGCAAATATGGTTCCTGACAAACAAGCGCAACAGACACAAAAACATGAATCAAACGAAAGTCGTGCAAATAGAGCGAGACTGTTTTGTAGTATGAGGATTCGCAGCAAAGCAGTGAGCAAAACAATCATTTCTATTACAAACCATTGTAACCAGCAACGGTGGACACAACCAGAGGCTTCGCGATGTCCTGGTACAGCTGGTTTGTAGATTCTTCAGCACCAAACACTCTGTCTGAAAACAGGAGAAAATTCGACAGTAAAATCATCTTAGTGGGTCACAACACACACAGTTCTAACGCTGTATATAATTTGATGCATACCAAAAGTGAAGCACTTGCTGGAATTTCCATCATCAATCTGACGAATTGATTTCTTGTCATTTTCCCAGAACAGCTGGACGGGCTTTTCTGAAGCTGCATTTTTTTCCCTTAGAAAAAAATTGGGAGGAAGAAAAGAACTTTAAAAAAAAAAAGAAGAAAAAAAAAGCTGACTGCAGAGAGATACAGACGTACGTCAAGCAGCTGGAAATTGTTCTCAAAGATGAACCAGACTTGTGCTGCTCTACAATTCTCTGCCTGATATCTTATGACTTTCTCATTGTGTCAAACCCAGCAGTGTGTTCCACATGTGAGCCTTTAAATAACTAAAATGTGTCAGTTTCCACAGCCATGACATCATCCAGACTTTCACCATTTAAAGAGAAATTTATCACTCTGTGTGCAAACTTCTGATTTTTAAGAGCATAACTAAATCTGACATTTCTCACTTTTGTAATATTCAGCAAATAGAAAAACTGGCGATTCTAAAGACTTAAAACAAAAGTTTGGTCCAAATTAACTTCAGACAGTGAGAAGAGCAAAAGGTGGATGTGTCTATTTGATGTATGTAAACTTCCAATTTCAACTATATGTCTAATTTATACATCAAACCTTTACTTTGTTACTCTTGCTGACAGTAAGTTCAATTATTTATGTGGGTTATGGTGAGGGATGTTGATCTAAATATAGATACCACGGTGTGTATTGGTAGTGGATCAATACTTCTGTTCACAGCATCTCCTCCATATGTCCAGCAGTTTCCTCATGCATCAGTGTATGTGCAGGAATTAAAATGGCAGTCCAGTAGAACAATTTAACATTAATTTTGAGTCAATGGTCACATGACATAGAAGCTACTGAAGAAAAATATACATCCTTTTTTAATATTAAAATGATTTAAAATCTTGAAAATGACTGATGAGTCAGATTGGTAGTTGAATCTAGTAGCATGAATTGGTTTTGTGTCAGCTGGTCACGAGGCAAGACGTCGATATTTGTTTCTAATGAGTGTTTGGTTCGGAAATTTGTTGACGGTCCCTATATGTGAACCTCCGGGCGAGAGAGGAGAGAGCAGAGAACGCCTGGCCGAAGTTAACGTTCCTGAATCGGATCAACCTTGAGCTAGACGCCGCGAAAATGTAATATCCAACTTGAAACTAACGTCACCGCGGTCTTCACATTATGTATAGGAGCCACACACAAAAAAAAACAAAACATCTTCCTGCTGTGTGAGATACTAACAGCTTCTGTCTCACACCAACAGCTTAGCGGAATAAAAAAAAAGACAACTTCTCTGTAGTTCTTATTAAATTCTAAAATGGTGGAATGCAAACATTTCAGGCAGAAACATGATACAGACACACGGTTAACGTCAGCTTTGGGTGAGGAGGGAAACTCTTCTTCTGAGTGACTCGGTTCAGAAAAAAAACTCACCTCTCAGCAACGGGACGAACACGGACACAAACTTTAACAGCAGACTCCGCCATTTCCTCTTCAGGGAACTTGAGGGAATAACTGGAGGGACTAGAGAACAACGTTTTAAATATGCACCGCTTTAATTTGATTGGACAACGTCATCACGCGGACTCAACCACACACGGTGGTGGGGAAAATAAGGATGTAGCATTTTTGGAATGACTATTTATGTTTTGTCTTCTAATATAAAATGCCACAAATAGGTCACATATGAGCTGTAGTTATGAATTAATAATTGATAAAGAATAAATAGATAAGTATCAAGAGATAGTGGTTAGTCGGTTAGTCGCGTCCAGAAGATCGTCAAACAAGTGCGACGGACTTGGTTGCGTCATAAGCCCGCGTTTGATGCACGTGAATAAGAATGAGAATA
The DNA here is from genome assembly GCF_003331165.1 of Xiphophorus hellerii. Classification (NCBI taxonomy): domain Eukaryota; kingdom Metazoa; phylum Chordata; class Actinopteri; order Cyprinodontiformes; family Poeciliidae; genus Xiphophorus; species Xiphophorus hellerii. The sequence goes on along the minus strand of NC_045688.1, from coordinate 18,096,285 downwards.
ACACACAGTATGGCGGCGTTTTTCTTAAACTAGGACAGAAACTACTAAGAGGAGCGAGTATTGGTCTTGTTGAGTCTAAGTAGTTTTCTAGGAGACATGCGCCGCTGTTGGTAGTTTGAATTGGATTATTTTAGTTTCAATGCTTTGGTCTTCCAGCAGAAATGTCTCTGTTTCTTGTCAACAGGTAAGTACAACCTGTTAGTGCTGGAGCATCTTGTGTCAGACTGGGTCAGTTTATAGTTAAAACGCGATAAAACAGCTAAAAAAAATAAAATAAACATCAGCTTAGACTGGGTAGATCAAAAACTGACTCAACAAATATGTTTTGTAGCTTTTGAATAGATAGAACAACATTGTAAGCAACAGAAATCCAATGTCGATCTACTGAAGAGTTTATAAGTCTGTAGTATTGAAAGCAGCCAGTAGTGGTGGCATCAGTTTGTTTATCTTTTCAGGTATCTTGGAGACGAGGAGGATGGCGTCGTCTCCAAGGTGTCCCATTCCCAAGCGCTGCTGACCAAACTGCAGCAGAAGGTGAAGCAGAAACAAAAACAGATCTTAGCAAAGCAGAGAGAATGGACTGGTGAAGAAGAAACCGAGCAGCAGGAAGTTCCGTCAGAGACCAAAGACGAGAAACGAAGCAGCGAAGAGCATCAACAGCAGCAGAAGAAGAAGAGGAGGAAATCAAAAGCGGGAGTTTTACTTGATGCAGATTCTAATAATTCTGAGCCTGCGGGGAAAAAGAGGAGAAAGGGAGCTGTGGATAAGAAGCAGAGGACTCAAGAATCGGGTGGGATTTTCTCTCTCTTTGTTAGGCTCACATGTTTCAGATTACTATAATATTTTTTTTACTGCTATGCTGTCTCTGGGCCCTGGTTGATTTAAAGTGTTAGTCATTCATTTCATTCGGCAGACCAACTGGAACGAACTACTAGAACTGTTTCACCACAAGCAGATGGAACTAACAAGAATAAACAACAGGGATGCACAATATTGGATTTTTGGTCAATAGCCGATATACTAAAACTCATTTGGCCGATAACCGATACCAATATTTTTTCCTATACCTACTTTCTGAAACTGTATGGCTTTCTCTGCTGTGGAATTAAAATGCTGCATTATCTTTGTCAATTTCGCCTGCTACCAAATGCAAATGCTAAAAAGGAGGCTGAAAATGATGTAACACTTTCAACTGAAATTTATTCATGACATTTATTCTCTCTTAAGCCGACGACATCACTCAAAAAGTGCAAATTTAATGTTGTGCTGTGCTGCAGCAACAAAAATGTTGTTATGATGTCGCGTTCTGCCTGATGGCCGAGTGCGAACTCCAGGTGCATCAAACCCAGAACATGTGTAAAATGTTTGGCCTCTTTATCTCATCCATGAATTCTCCCAGCAGTGGAGCGGTGGAGCTAGTCGATGCTAATACTTCTAGCATTATATATGAGACAGAAGAAACAAAAGTTATTTGAATGTTTTGTCTGTCACGCAGTAATGTGTTGACGTTTTCTTACTTTTTGTGTAACTTCTGTTCCATACATCTTTTCGTTTTATCTTTGGATCTCAGGTCAGTCAGCGGCGGGTGTTTCTCCAGAGAGCTGCAGGCGTGAAACGGAGCGGGAACAGGAAGTGGAAGAGCCAAACAAGGACTCGTCTGCAGCGACAGGATTCCGTGTCCTCGGAGGTTTTGAAAGCAGACCTGTCAATAAGGTACAATCATGTAAGGGGAAAAAAATCGTCATGGCTTTAGTAAAATAAAGATTCCTGCCATTAATTCCACATTCTTTGTTTTTCCCCAGGCGACGCGGGTCCTGCCCCAGTGGCTCGCTGAGCCCGATGTCATTCACAGAGACATTAAATGCAATCTGGTTCCTCTCTCCTCTGTTTCTGGGGTTTCTGCTCAGCTGCTCAGGAAGCTGGAGGCGAATGGAATCCAGCACTTTTTTCCAGGTACGGTAGACTCACCTGGGGGTCAGCCGGGGCTACTTTGGGAAACAACTATTGACAATGAAGCCTGTGTTATGCTGCATCCTTGCTCTGCTTATTAACTTCAACCCTGCAGATAGGAAATGACTTGCAGTGAGAGTGAAGTACAGCCACAGCAAGATCCTTCATACGTTACAGAGTTAATCGAATGTAAAGTGATTTTATAAAACTGTATTAAAGGAATAAATAGTGGCCCATTTTCTTTGCCTGGTGTTATTCATCAAGTTCTGTGTGTCACAGAAAAAACTGAGTGATCATTCAGTCCCACTGACAGAATTCTTCTAAAGATTCTTCTTGAGTAAAAGAGGAATCTTTTACTCAATGGCCAGCACATGGCCAGCTTTTACTGTCCATGTGCTGATGTTGTTTTTTCATATTTGTCCTGATTAAGCTGAGGTCAGACTGTGAGATGAGCAGCAGAGTTTAGCAGAAGAAACTCTGGTCTGGAGCTTAAATTGGTATCAAAGCAGATTTGCATGCTACCAAAAGCATACTTGTCATTTCTGCCAAAACTTAAGTTTTTCACAAGTTTTTTTATGATTATTTTTTCATTTTGTTCGTTTCCTCTGTTTGGAGCTGAAGGTGCCCAGTGTATTTGACCATTCTACCGGATCCACATGTGCATTATTATTGATGTTTGCGTGAGCCCAAACCTTGTTTAGGAAAGTAAGCTGTGCTGACTTAAAGCTGGTTACAAACTGTAAAATGGCCAAATCTTTTTTAACCAAATTGTATGCAAACTGACTGTTATTGTTATTTTTTTTCCCTGTTTGCCTTTTATGCCTCCTAAGGATTCTAAGAAATACAACCTTTGAGTACAATCTTCCGATCTAACCAAATATGGCCTAGAGCAAGTTTCAGGCCGCATCAGACATGGTGGTGCAGATGTTTCAGTCCTGTCCTCATGAGCTTTTCTACCGCTCTCGCCCTTTTCTCCTCATTTTACTTAACAAAAGTGGCTGATGGTGCACAGTCTCAAGTCATAACACTGCTGTGATCTGTTTTCAGTGCAGGCAGAGGTGATCCCGGCCATATTGGAGGGCGCTCAGCATGGACTTCTGATTGGTCGAGGAGGCTACAGACCCAGAGATCTCTGTGTTTCTGCACCAACAGGCAGCGGAAAGACTCTGTCATTTGTCATTCCTGTCATTCAGGTGAGCATTTCCTCTGCGGTGCTTTGATCAAGCAATGCTGTTGCAGTTTTCCCAACGACGTGTGTGCGCGTGTGTGTGTTTCCTGGCAGGTGCTGATGGAGCGGACGGTGTGTGAGATCCGGGCTCTGGCCGTGCTGCCAACCAAAGAGCTCACGCAGCAGGTCGCAACGTTCTAACCATTCCTGCACATTTTCAAACCCTCACGGTGTTCTGAGGTTAATGTGTGTCTGGTTCAGGTCTACAAAGTGTTTGCGTCGTACGCCGAAGGAACTCCTGTGAAAGTGGTCATGCTGGGGGGTCAGAGGTCGTTTGCTGCAGAGTGCGCTTCGCTTTCGGAGCAACGGTGAGGAGCCTGTCTTCAGTTATTGGTTTGATCCTTAAATTTAATGTCCGTTTTCAAGTTGAGTAACTTTACTGTGTAACAACTTTCCATCTTCTTATGATGTTATTCCCTCATCAAAACATGCCTGGAGTGTTGCCTTGATTCTTTTATCCATGTTTGAGAAATCCTTTAATCTCCATGGCAACCATTCAGCTGTCCAGTACGGCTGGTTGGACTTAGCCCCGCCTTCAAGGACAAAGCTCCTCCTCTGAGCTGCAGTTTCCAAGCTCTGGTTTTCTTCCCCCTCACAGAGTTCATCTCCCCCTGTGCCTCCCCCACTCAGCTCCTTCAGACTAGCCAGCAGCAATTAGCAAACACCTGGTGGAACTGAGCATCTGCTGAGATCATTATAGGAGCCACTGCTCAGTGAAACGCTGGTTAAAAAAATTGTTGAAAGGTTAATAGAGGAGCCATGTTGTGATGACTTCCTGAAGGCGGAAAGAGTAGGAGTTTCTTAAAGAGACGGAGGCCCAATTTCAAGATGTTTAATTACAAAGACAAATGTCTTTTATGGAGTTTGGTATGTGCAGCATTTTTATAACAACTGAAGTTGGCAAAACGTCTGGATTGGTGCTATAAAATGGGATTTTGTGCCAGGAAAATATATAATGCTGTGCATTTAAAAAAGCAGTATTGCAAATCCAAAGCCAACAACCTGCTGTCTGTTTCAGAGGCAGTGTGAGGTGCAGCGCAGCAGACATAGTCGTCGTCACTCCAGGTCGACTGGTCGATCACATCAGCAAAAACCCCGGCTTCTGTCTGGAACATCTCCGGTTCCTGGTAGGTTCCTAAAACTCCCCGTGTTCTCGCTGCGTAGAGCAGAACTCTTTGGTTTCTGATGTTGTGCCGCGTCTGTTTTTTTTCTGTCTGCGTCTCAGATAATCGACGAGGCCGACAGGATGATCGACAGCATGCACCAGTCATGGCTCAGCCAGGTGCTGAAGGCGGTGTACTGCTCGGCGGCCGGACCGGAGGCCAGAACCCTGTTCAGGAGGACGGAGCCCGCATGCATCACAGCAGCCAGGTGGGTCAGAAAATACCAGCTTGTCTGTCGGCATGGCAGCATTCAGGGAGGCTCCAGATTAAGGTTCATTCACAAATTATTCAAAGTAGCCACAGAGATTCTTGTTTAAAATGTCGTTAACGTTCAGATGTGAGTCCTGTAATTAATTCTGTTACTTTGTTTTACTCTACTTACTACTCAGTGAAGCGGCTTGGAGGAGAAGAAGAAACTTACTTGACATTTTCTGCCTGATCACACGGGGTTGCAAAAATATTTTTTGGAGCTTATCTATTTTTTTTTTTTCAACTGAATTAGGACTAATTTGCACCTCTGAATCCTAAAAGTGACATCCATTTTTCTCAGTCCGTTCAAGTTTTTATTTTAATTTGATTTGGAGAAATCTGATCTTCTGACTTTAATCAATAAAATTTTTTGTTACATTAACAGGTCAGTTTCGTTAATATTTCTCATCCAAAAAAGGTTTTAGGAGAAAAAATGTTTTCTAACAAAGTGTTCTAATTAAATGTTACAAACTTAGATTTCTGTAAATTGAGTAATAAACACCATTAAGGGTAAGTACATGCGAATTGAACATTATGTCTTCGTTTCTTTTCTGTCCTGTTGAAATCTCTCCTCCTGCTCATCAGTTATTGATCAGATTCTCCAGATGTGAGAACAAGTCTTGCATTTTGACGCTCATGTTGCTCCATAGTTCAGAAAGTTGACTTGATTGAGCAAAACCAATGTGATTTTTGGATTCAGCTCATCAAAATGACCCTAAAACAGTCGAATAACCCCAGACAATTTTTTTTTTTTGGCTGTTGACCGGTGTTATCTACCTCGTAATAATAAAATAAATCAAATGCAGGAGTTCATTTGATTACTTTATTAATCCAGATTCCTAAGCTAATGTACGGCTGCAGCCTGAGCTTTTCGGCCCAAAACGCTGTTAAACTGTTGGCGTGTCAGAGGACTGGCGGTGCGTTGTGGAACTGATTGAGTCGTGTTATAAGTGAAAACATCAACATCGTGGCCTCGCGTCACGTCTGCGTCTCGTCTCAGTCTGTCTCCAGGTCAGATGCCGCTCCAGAAGCTGCTCTTTTCCGCCACGCTCACCCAGAACCCGGAGAAGCTGCAGCAGCTGGGCCTCCACCAGCCCCAGCTCTTCAGCTCCGTTCACGGCCCGTCCAGCAGCACGACGGCCGCAGACCCCACCCACAAACACGAGCGCTTCGACTTCCCCCAGGGCCTCACGGTGAGACGCTGCCTTTTGACTTGATGGGCAAACCCATAACTGGAACGGGAGAGTGAAATTCTGAGACGCTTCCTCTTGGCTGACTGCAGGAGTTTTATGTTCCGTGCACGATGAACAAGAAGCCCCTGCTCATCCTTCACTTCATCCTGTATCTGAAGCTCCGCCCCATCCTCTGTTTCACCAACTCCAGAGAGACGGCACACAGGTCGGAGGGACTGACGGACGGACTGGCCTCAGAGCCTCTCGGTGTGTGTCGTCTGATTCCGTCTCCTCTGCTTTCCAGACTCTACCGTTTGGTGCAGCTGTTTGGCGGAGTGCAGGCGGCTGAGTTCTCGTCGCGCCTCTCTCCCGGCGAGAGGAAGAACACCCTGAAGGACTTTGAACAGGGGAAGATCCAGCTGTGAGTCACAAGCACACTGGACCGTTCTGGAATCGTTCCAGTAACAGAGAGCGAGCCGATTCGGTTTATTTCTATGGCGACACCAGCATTTCACAACAAACGTCACTTACAAAAACAGTCGTTTCTATTCAGTCACATGTGTTCCTGTTGATCCGAGTTATCAAACATTTGTTACTCAAATGAGTTGGAAAAGTAACAACTTTTCCAACAGTGACTTGGACCGCATCGAGTCAGTGACAGGCAGCATGACCGACTGGAGGTCTGAGAAGATGGAGCAGAAACAGAATGAACTGATGTAGGAGAACGTTCTGTGTGAAAGAAATGCAAAATGTTAATAGCAGGAGAGAGAATGTTTGTTTGGTTTTTTGGCAGCTTTATCTCAGCCAATCCCATCCTGCAGCAAGAGGCCGCAGCCAAATCAGAACACCAGGCCGGGGTTCGCTTCTATGGAGAGAAAAAAAGAGGAAAGAAAACAGAAAGTTAACAGTTGAAATAAGAGCAAATATTGTAAGTTGGAGAGTAGAAGAAGAAGCAAGTGAGGGAAAAAATAGTCAGTTTGTCCTCCATTAGCCTGTGGTTCTGTATTCATTTCCACATGGTGGCATGTGCCATGTTGTGATGCTGCAGCTGGTTATTAAAACCTCTCTGCTGTCTGACAATTTAATGTCGAGTTCTTTCATCTCCCTGTCGAGTTGAGAGAGCAAAACGGCCATTTTACATCACCAATATCCACACAGCAAAACTGAAACGACGGCGGCTTTTCCTGAATCTGACGCCTCCATTTCTCTGGTATTGCTTTGTTTGTGCTGCAGCTTATGTGACCGCTCTGCTGCATTAACCTGATCTGTCCTCCACGCAGGCTGATCAGCACAGACGCAGCTGCCAGAGGCATCGATATCAACGCTGTCAAATGTGTGGTCAACTATGACGCGCCGCAGTACATCAGGACCTACATTCACAGGTCAGCAGCCCCCGCTGTCTCCTCCTACAAACTGTCCCTTCTGTTCCCGTCTGTTCAAAAAGTCACGTTTGTGTCTATGTCATCATGTAGGATCGGAAGAACAGCGAGAGCTGGAAAACCTGGACTGGCCTTCACCTTTCTGCTGGGGGTTCAGGTACAGTCACTGATCTGGAGTGAAGAAGAGCTTCACGGAAGGAGAAGAAGAGAGCAGGGATTTCTGTCAAGAACAAATTAGGACACCCTTACATTTATTCCCACTTAAAATATGTTCACATGGTTAGCACATGATTGAGTGTTGAAGGAGGTTTTCCCTGTTTTAAATTCTGGCCAGAATAAGAGTGTCCGTGGTTGAAATGATGATTGGTAACAAACTGAACGGATGTTTCTCTATAGCAGTTTGAGTTTCTCTTCCCTCCCTCAGGAGAATAATTTCCTTCGGATGGTGATGGAGGCAGGAAGCCCCGGGGTTCAGAAGCAGCTGGTAAAACCAGAAAGCCTGAAGGGGATGGAGGAGCGCTACGAAGTGGTGCTGCAGGAGCTGGCTGATGTCATCAAGGTAGACGGAGTCACAGTCACCTGCTCACCGTTTCACTGTTCAAGCTGCTTCAAACTCTTGTAAATTATATTTATTAAAACACAAACTGTATTTTTCGTTCTTCCTTTCTGCAGGATGAGAAATCCAGACGTTGAAGCTTCAAGTCGTCAGATTTTCACCTGAGATTCGGTTTTAATGCCGTCTTTGGAAATGGTCACAGATGGGGTTTTTTTTACCGAACAGTTCATTTAATAAAAGCTTCTCTAATAACTCCAGTTATGTTTCCTTTTTTTCTTCATTGTGGAACTTCTTTGCGGAACATTTTTTGGGTTCTCATATTCTCTAGTTCTCTTTGGGATGAACTCTCTAGTTCCTTACGGTGGTGGTGTTTCAAATGAGTCCACGTTCTTTTTTTCCTGTATCTGTAATAGCGTCGGGCGATTGAACCAATTTATCGGCCATAGGCTCCTCCCTTCACTGGTTGTTTTTTCTTTTAAGAGAGATTTCTATTTTTTTTTTATTATTATTATTATTTGGTCGCTGGACTGAAGCCAAAGTACATAGCTCATAGAAAAAAATAACTAATGCTGTTTTTAATGGAACACACAAAAACTCTTTCAACTGCGAAGTGTTTATTTTCCTCCAAGTGCAGATTTATTCACTCTGTCTTGCTTATCGCCCAACCTTAATCTGTACTCATTTCCACCAGCAGGGGGCAGATGTGCACCGAGCCTTCTCTATGTGGCGGTATGCCCTGTGGGCTTTGAACGCACCACACAAGTGAGTACCGTCACATCTAGTCTGCCACACAGGATTTAATTTTTCAGACATTTCTTTAAAAAGAAGCAATGTCTTCTAAAAAGAAGCAATGTCTTCTTTTTAAAGTATATTTTTTATCTAGCGCTACATTTTCTGTTTGATTTATATGTTAGGTTTTTTTTTCTATCTAAAATAAAATGACCTTTATTATCCCATCTAATATTAACTTTCAGCCGGGCTGCTGAATGTGCTGATAGGCGAACGCGTCGACAGCAATATTGGTCAACCTCTTGTACAAACACTTCACAAAGAAAGATAAAGATATGACTTACAGAAAGCACAGCACAAAGATTTCCCACATACACAGTGCCTATAAAACGTGTTCACCGCCTTTTATTGCTTTTAATAATCAAACATCAATAAAAATGAAAAAAAAAAAAAACCTCAAAGTGTTAAAGTGAAAACTGACTTTGACAAATAAAAAATGTCAGATGAAATAAGTGATTGTATTTCATCAATCACTTATTTGATTGATGAATCAAATAAGTGATTCATCAATCACTTATTTGTGATTGATGAATCACAAATAAGAGTGTTCACTGGCTGAACACTGGAGTGTTCAGCCAGTGTTCACTGGCTGAACACTCCTTCCAGCCAGTGTTCAGCTGTAGCTGTTTGGCTATTTTGTCGTCTCGATATTTCATTTTACCTTCGGCCTTTCCGACCCTCCCAGGGTCTTTGTTCTTCTTCTTCTTCACGGTCTCTCGGGTTGTGAGGTCGTCTGATCCAGGCACATCGTCACAAAGATCACAATCCTTCCATTCTTTGAACTGAACCCAACAGGATGTTCACAGCCTTAAGAGATGTTTTTCCTATCCATACACTCTCTCCTCTCGGCTGATCTCCATGCCACTCGTTGGGAGACGACTGTCACCACTGGGCTGGACCTCTGTTGAATTAGGTCACTCACTTTGAAGGAGGTGAATATTTATGCAATCACTCATTTCTGCCACAGATTTTGAAATATGTTACATACATTTCCAAATATCAACAAGCAAGCATAAGACAAAGAGTAAATATATATATATTTTTTTTAAAGGATCTAAGATGCATATAAACCTTTTTAGTTTTGCAATATTTGTCAGTCTATACATAAAATCAACAGGATTATCATTTATGCCCTTGATCACATTTCAGATTTCATTGTTACTTGCAATAAGCTAGAAAAGAATTTGTATAATACAACATGCACTCTCTGATCAAGATGATTTGACATTAACAGGAGAATTACAGAACAGAACTAGAAAATTTCGGAAGAAATTTAGCCGGGGCCTGCCAAGGCGCGGCCGTGGGGTTCGGGCCCGGCGTCGTCACGCCACAAATCGGCGTCGACGCTAAAGAACGCCGCGACGTGATCAGTGGCACGCGGAGAACCGCAAGAACGTTAAGCGAGGCGGACGTGCACCATTCGGTACGATTTAAAATGTTGTCAAGGCTTTTATTTTGGAAGTTTTGTTAAACTTCATTTCAAAGGGCCAAACTAATCCCATGCGTAATAGTCCTTGGGTTAAAATAGTTATATAATGCTCAAAACACAAGTAGCTGATGTAAAAATATTCAAGGCTTTTATTTTGAAATTGTCAGTATGCTTCATTTTAAAGTTCCGAACTAATACCACGTGTAAGAGTGCTTTGGATGAAAAAGTCAAATAAAGCCAAAAAGAGCAATTACGTCATGTAAAAACTATTCAAGGCTTTTATTTTGAAATTTTCAGTATGCTTCATTTCAAAGGGCCAAACTAATACCACGTGTAACAGTGCTTTGGATGAAAAAGTCAAATAAAGCCAAAAAGAGCAATTACATGATGTAAAAATATTCAAGGCTTTTATTTTGAAATTTTCAGTATGCTTCATTTTAAAGTTCTGAACTAATACCACGTGTAAGAGTGCTTTGGATGAAAAAGTCAAATAAAGCCAAAAAGAGCAATTACGTCATGTAAAAATATTCAAGGCTTTTATTTTGAAATATTTGTTAAGCTTCATTTCAAAGGGCCAAACTAATACCATGTGTAACAGTGCTTTGGATGAAAAAGTCAAATAAAGTCAAAAAGAGCAATTACGTCATGTAAAAATATTCAAGGCTTTTATTTTGAAAATTTTGTTAAGCTTCATTTCAAAGGGCCAAACTAATACCATGTGTAACAGTGCTTTGGATGAAAAGTCATATAGAACTACAGTGATGCGTATTTGTAGTACAAATCAGCAGCCAATAGCCTCTTGAGTTCCGTTGCTATGGCAAATAATGGTCTCAGCAGGGTGTGAGCTCTGAGCTCTGAGCTCTCAAACACACAAGTGTGTTTGAGCAAACACGTTTTACTGAAAAAAAGCATTGGAAACAAATCCTTCTTGTTCGGGAACCGTAATACATATTCGAAAAGCGTTTGGAGCGTATGACAGGCCTATGTGTCTTCTGCGATAGTCCCGAGATTCATATCTGTACCTCACTCAGAGCATTTACAGCGATGAGAGAAAGAAATGTTGTGCCCAGATCTGAACCGAGATCGGCTCTCACTCTAATTTGAGCAAAAATGAGAAACTTTGGGTCGCTTAGAGGCAAATTGTGGACAAACCGTAACTGGTACCGACGAGCCGTCTTCACTTTCGAAGAGATCACAGACGTATCTACAAAATGAAATTTGAATGGCATTTCTAGGTGAATTTGTGACGACACAGAAAATCCTCAAAAATAGGGTATTTCCAGGATTTTTCCCATTGACTTATAATGGGTTTTTTTTCGTAGTTTTTTGCGAATTATGTCGCCACGTTAAGCCCAAAAGTAATAGCTCCAATGGCGTGAATTTTCTGCACGTTTTGATACCTCATTTGTAGGTGTGCACCCAGCAGTATGAGCCGCATTAACGGTTACGGAAGAAAAATAAAGAAGAAGAAAGAAACACTTTCTCCGACAATAGTAATAGGTTCCTGCCATTGCTTTGCATGGCAGGCCCCAATGACTCCACCTCTCAGTTCTTTTGATGAAGCTGAACAAACACACAGCGGCAAGCTGCTAGGCCTCAGCGTCTGGAGATAAACACCATGTTTTACTCTGGCAGGTTACTGAGTTACATTAACCTGCTGCAGTTTTCTCCATTATTCTAAACGATAACTCTTTCTACCATAATGGTGGTCACTCAGAGGCTGTTGGCTTTTAATATGGCAAAGAATTTGCGGGAAATGAAAACATGGAAGAGGTTTTCCACTTACAAATTACAAAACTGTTCAACATAAAGGTAATCCTTGCGAGAAGCTATGTCATATCTAATATCAATGAATCCAACATTTAACAAATGATGTATTTCCTGGAACTCTGAGGATGAAGGACGCCAAGGATCAGGGCTTGTTCTTCATAGCAAGGCACTGACAGATAATCACCAGCACTAAACGTGGACAGATTAAAAAAAAATTGTCACTATTTACATCAAATTGACATGTGAATCTATCTATCTATCTATCTATCTATCTATCTATCTATCTATCTATCTATCTATCTATCTATCTATCTATCTATCTATCTATCTATCTATCTATCTATCTATCTATCTATCTATCTATCTATCTATCTATCTATCTATCTATCTATCTATCTATCTATCTATCTAATCTAGGTTGAATATGCCCAAGTTACACAGCACACACTCTTGAAATTTACCTGCAGTACCACAGGGAACCAGCAGAAGGCGCAGCATCAGAAGGTACTGATCAAACAGAGGTGGATTCCCCACCTGAACTGTCATTCGTCCATATTTAATCTGGAGGAAAAAATGACAACACTATATTAAATTGTATTTTTTTTTTTTTTTACAAAAGGTTGTATTTGTACTCTATGACTTCAGGTCAGCATGAAGACTAAACATTAGATTTAATGGCTTACGCTAAATTACAAGCAGCACTGCTGTACACTAGGACTGTTTGATGTATCGCCACGCAAATGTTCAGATTGTACGTTGCGGATTAAAAATATTACCGTTAACTGAGAAAATTTGACATGAGTTGTGTTTTGAATTTGGCAGATGAAATAGTTTGCCCCAGTATGCGTTGTATTTTTGCCCTTCATGATGCAGGGGTATTGCTTGCCATCCTTTAAGCCCCACACTGATAACTCTTCTGTTGTCATCTCCAGGTCCCCGTCTAGACACTGAAGAGAACAGAAACAAATTACAACTGACATTTCCATCACGTGTAGATACTAAAAGTAAAACAAAATCACCTGGATCATAACTTGGACATCGTTTCCTGTCCTCCTTGATACAAATGTGGGAAACTGTGGGTCTGGATGGTAGTTTATTGCAGAGCAATACAATGTTTCATTGGCTACTTTCAAATGCACTCTGTAGGACCACCGGGCAGTTCTTCCGTCAGGTGTTTCATAGGTGAGATTCTGTAAAGAATTTAAAAACATTCACAGTTATTACATTTACCACCAGAGGATAAGAAGGTGAATGTGTTGGTGACTGAAGTGACTATTAAACAACCTAATGTGATAAAAATCTTAATAAAATAAGCCAATAAAAACTCTCGGGCATGAATACGACGTCAGAGATCATGGAAACTACATGTCAGCCAACTTCTGCATGTCTTCTTTGATGCAAAGACCAATCAGAGTTTTTCTATTACTGACAAAATTACAGATTTTCTTTTTAGTATGGATGACTGATTACCAATAATTTAGACATTTCTGCAATAAATTTTTTTTTTTTTTGGTCTGTTATCATAGTCTAATGTTAAATATCATGTGTTCAAACCTGTTAAATGTCAGCCTGTGGGAAATTAACCTACATAATGTGTTTACCAAGTGAACTGACTTACTGAAATACATGAACGTTTCATTAATATTCTAATCTACTGAATATGACTAGTTGAGAACTAGTGCCTCTGCTTAGCTACTGCTGCCATCGAGGCAGGTAGGAGGAAAATTACACAGGAGAAAATAAATAACATCTGAAATATCTTGAAATAATTCCTGAAATATCCTTCCTGAAAAGTCAAACATGCAAATTTGTCTGCACAAAAATAGCTGATGTGCATTTCACTTGACTTTTATTTTAAGTCAGCTTGAATCAAATACAACGTGGTGCATACTTTGAATTAAAGAGTTTATGTCCCAACTCAATTAGAATCGGTAAGAGAATTGATGAGGAATCTAATCGATAATGGAATTGGCATTGATAAATTCTTGTCAGTTCCTATCTCTAGCTAGCACTTAGCATTCGTCAACAACTCGGTGACAGCAGTAAGCACATTGAGCAACACAAATATTTGTTCAGTTGAAACACATTGTGCTAAATAGTTAAACATAATTTAACGAAGCTTCAAGGCACATAATTTGCCTCAAGGAATTTCAATAATTGAGGCACTCAGATCCTACAGGCCTCGTATAGAAACGGTTAGGAAAAATGTCTGTTAGGCATAAATGCAGTTACTAAAATGAATGGAAGTCAATACAAAGTCCTAATAAGTCCTAAAATGCAAACCTATATGTGTGTGTGTCCATACACCCACCTCAAAGGTTTTGTTCTCAGGAACTGTTTCTTGGTAAAGCTTGTATGAGCGATTAGAGTGCCCGACCATTTCCACAAAGTCCAAATAAGATCCAAAAATTGTGACCTTCCTCTTCCCACTGTATGATGACGGAAACAGTGAGAGAAGAAAATCATTACAGTCGTCTAGACCTGTAAGAATGATCCACATATGAAATGATTTTGTCTTCATCAGGCCTATGTACAATAGGAAATATAATAAAACATAAGATGCTGAAAAGTTCCACTGTAAGTATTTTGTAAACATTAGGAGCAAACGAACTGTGGAATCATTTTAGATGAATGATTGGTTTTAAATCTTTTTAGGATGCGTTAACTATTCACTCTCCTTTACAGTTTAATCATTAATCCTTACTGGTGCTGATTGTATGATCAATACTGATACCTTACTTAAAGTGACACTTTATAGGAAACCTTAAAATCATTTGTCATCATATTTGCATTAAATGAGGCAACACATGCTAACTAGTTTAGAGTTTCAACTCGAGTTGTGCTGCTGCTTAAATAGTGATCTCTCCCATAATCTGTGTAATATATCCAGCTCTTTTAATACCCATTATAAAATGTGGATATTTCTGCAATCACATATCTTTCGTTACCTTCTCCAGGTAAAGAAAGGTAACTGTTCAGTACAAGATGGCGCTGACTGGTAGGTTATATCAGCTTCGCCGTGGCAACTCCCATCAGACAGGACAGCACACACTTTGGCTTCAGCTTCATTGGTTCTACTGGGAATGTGGAACGTCAGACTCTCACCAGTGTTGTTCCAAACTGGAGATCTAATCAGTCAGACATGTTGGAACAGAGGAAAAAGAACCTAATTTTAGATCTCATTATATCATAAGAATGAAAATCAGACTCACAAATGTCAAAGGCTGACATTCTTTCTGGATCAATAGGTTCCTGAGCATTTTTAAACATTTTCACTTTAGCTAGATGATCACAAAATGGTAGCTTAGCATAAAGAGTGACTTACTCCTGTGGGGAACAGTCCATTTCTGCGTGGACCTTGACGGCAATCACATCTGTGAGGTTGCGACCTCTCAAAGTAGCGTTATTTCTGCCGTAGTAAGACACACGACTGGGAAAGACGGAGATGTTCCCCGGCCGCTGTCAATAAACCCAAAATAAACTGCCTCAGTGTTTTAACTTCTCTGGTGTTATTCTGAACTTGGGTGAGAGTCAGAAGAACCGTGTGGAACGTTAGACTCACCACAAGGTTTCCCTGAGAGGTGGACTTTCGGCAAACACTGTCCTACAAACCAAAGAACAGGAACAAATTCAACAGGCACAAATGTCTGCTTCCATTTCCTAACCTGCTTCTTTTCGCCGGTCAGTATACAACTGTTTCAGGCAAATGTTGGTTTAAAACTGAATGCATCACAGGTAAACTTGGAGACTTTTCTTTAAAAACCATCTGATTACATTCCGCACTCCTTCACTGTCCCAGGTACAGCGGTTCTCCCTCCAGCCACATCCGGCTCTGATGCACTGCTGACACCTGCAGAGAAAACAACAACATAGTTGTAGTAATATATCGGTGCACAACAATGGTAACGATTATTACAAACGGTACAAAAACACACAATACATGTCGATGTCTTTTTTTTTCTCGTCTTAATGACTTTTTCACATTCGCCCAGGTTTATTTAGGACAGTTTCCTTCTATAAACAAATAACCACGCTTATCATTTGAAAACGTTTGGAGTTGAGATTTATTGTTGGCTGATTAAAATATCTTGAAATTTGAAATCTGTAAAGCGTAAATGAACTTACGAGAGTGAAATGTCAGAACAGTCGAATAGCTTTAGATGCTTCGTCAGTGTTGTTTTGTTGAATGCAATATTTACAGTGACATCAAGTTCTGCAAATGAAAAAAAAAAAAATCACAGCAGTTATTTTTGACAAAAATACTGTACAGTAGGAAACATTTTAATACACTGTTCAGCAGTGTGCACATATAGACAGCAGGAGGCCATTTTAGTTAGTCAAACATTAAATACATGAATAAGACCAAACAAGCTGGGAAACATTACAATTCATACGCTACTGAAATTGTATTTAATAGATTCTCAGATTCTGTGCTTTTGGTTGCAGTATGGAGCAAAATGGAGGTTTGTACTGACATTCGCTGTAGGACACAGGAAGACTTCACTACTACTTACACTATTTAGCTCTCACCAAAATATTTGGTTCATTTTGGTGAGCGAATACACACTTGTGTTACACTCCACAAGTAAAAACAAACAAGTAATCTTTGTACTATTGAGATTATGTAACTCTGGGTAAAGTAGATTTAGTCACTGGTTACCCAGGTAACTGGTTCTGTGTTTCTTACCAGGTAGCTTTATCAGATTAGCCTGCTTTGATGCAACATAAGGTTATATCAACATGATAGGAAATGAAGCATAGAGTTTCTTGGCAGAATTTCACTGAATATAAAGTTGTCTTCTTTTTTTAAAGGTACAATGAAAAATTATTTCTTTTTTTGCATCCTTACATTGATGACAACAAGATGAACAGGAACCAAGCTGATAAATAGTTCTTATTGAGCATTGCAACAGATAAGTGAACCCTGAGAGATTTCAACAGAGTTGCATTTTAGTCCAGCCTCATGCAAACTGTGTCAACAAATAACAGTTCCTACTGGATCTTGATTTAGGATTTTTAGGATTTGCACCCTGGTTAAATTATATTTGTTCTGTTCTGTCAGAAAGATGGCTTTCACACAAGATTGTAATAATTGGGCTCCATTATGACTTTACTGTCAGCCATTTCTGATTTTGAAATATGCGGTAATCAAGATTAATGTAAATTGTAGTTTTTATTACTATGGTTTTCATTTGTAATATTTAATGATAAGCCAGATGATAAATCATGCAAGCCTAGGAGTTTTGCAATGACGTAGGGCCAACGACAAATTTATTTACCAAACGTTACTGACCTTCAGCATTAATCTCGTCAGAGAGAATGCAGGTGCATTGTGGGTACTGAGGTTGTGGCAGACAATGCCAGCGAAGGTTTGCAGAGACCTCACAGGTAAGTTCAGACCGAATCTTCTGTGCCACAGTCAGGTGAACTTTGACGACTACTTTGACCTGAGAAAGGAGCGAATAGAAGAAATCAATAACTTGTAGTTCCAACTGAATAAAGTCATCAGTCTGTTATTGATCCACCTGTCCAGTGGAGTCCTTCTCAGCTCTGTAGGAAATCACTTCCTGTTGGTATTCATCAGGGATGGACATCCAGTCGTCTTTGCACTCATCTTTACTAAATGTGCAGCTGAAAAGAAATTCAAACATGTCGTCACGACTTTCAGAATTTTCTGGAGGATTCAGCCGCACCTGAAGTTTCTCTGACCTTTCCTTAGAGACACACCAGACACAGAATGGATCCGTACGACACTCCTCCACAATCGTGTATTCTCCGCAGTTCAACACTGTTACGCGCTCAATCTGGAAGAAAACTCAAAGATTCAGACACACTTTAACATGCAGTTTAGTAAAGGCAACATGAAAAACTAAAAAACAAAAGTGGTTACCTGTTTTTTAAACTGCAGATATATGTATTTATGATCCACTGGGTCCAGAAGGATTTTTGAAAACATTTTCTCATTACCACTGGCCCTGTAGTGCTCCTTTGGACATGCTGGGCGATTGTTCTTGTCCACAGGAAGCTGACAACAGCAGAACAGATATTTACCATTTTTGTGTGTTTTTTTTTATGTGAAACCATTTGACCTGCCTTGTTGCTGAAATGTGCTAAATAATTAAACTTGATTGATTGAATTGTCTCTTTGGCGTCTGAACTCCTGCTGGGTTACGCTTGCTGTGGTAGGCTTTGGTTTCTGTTGGTCTTGTGCTGAAAGTTTATCACCTGCCTAGATGAATACCTCTGTAACTGTTCTTCAGTCCAGCCTCTTCCAGCCATTAAAAAACTTCTTGGGGGCGCTAATGGGGGCTGTTCGCCCATGGTGCCAAACCGGCTAGGACCGCCTCTGGCTGTGGCTATTATGTAGTAGCACCACCATCAGTGTGACATTGTGTACTGTTAAGTACTGTGGCGTTCAGAGGACCTCTGAACTAGCTGGTTCTTTCAAACATGCTTTACTCTCTGTAATTCTGTGCTGGTTACACAAGACCAGCTTTGCTTCTGTAAGCTGCATCATCATGGGGCAATGTTGCCTCTAGGTTCTGAAAGGAGTTTGCGTGTCTTTATGCTATATAAGCAAGCATCTCTGTTTCTGTGGTTCAACACTTACTTTGTGATCTTATCTAGTGATAGATGAGCTGAATTTACATCTATTAGCAGGCTTTTGAATGTACTAACAGTTTTAGCCCAATTGTAGTACACCCAAATTTTGGTCGATTTTCAGTGTCGTTCACTTATCTGGGCTCAATAATTGGGGCTTGACCCCTGCTGTCTCTTTTCATTGACTGTCTCAGTATTTATAAGCAGGCAGTGGGTTAAAGAAAAGCCGCAGAAGCCTCCAGTTTTCACTGGACACTTTAGTTTTACTATGAAGAAGCTTAAAGCTATAAATATAGCTTATATAGTTTAAGCTAAAAAAAAAACTTAAAATGGCTCTAATACACACAAACATTCATATGATTCTGTGCAGAAGTTTACATACAATTATGGACATTAATGTTACATTCATTTTGAGTTTTTTATTGTAGCATTTGAACTGCTCTTTTTACAGAATGGAGAAACTATGAACAATACAATACAACTATATACAATTTCAATGGTTACTAAAAACTAGAACTGGAACTGCATATTTGAGTATATTGTGGATTTTCTCCACACACTGTCAAACATTTGCATACAGACTCAAATACATGCATACACTACTTCTACTGGTATCTGGATAATGTGCTTTTGTAGGCTGCAGCAAAACCATATGCTTTTGTAACCAACAAGAAACCATTTGTACCCTCTCTTTATCAGAACTTTTTGTTTAAATTGGTTAGTTTTCTGGGTTATGCTTTAATAAGGTGGCAGCAATTCCAGAAACTTATTGGTAGCCAGCTTAATCCATCCAAAATTTTGCCTTGGATGTGCGTTTTGGATCATGGTTCAGCACAGAATGAGCTGAAAGCTAATAAGGCTCACAACTGGTAGCAACTGGAAACCAAGAAGACATTTGGCGACAGACTTGACTTGACAACTAGACAGATTAGACAAGGACCCGACGAGGAACAAGGAACACAAGTGGGATTAAATACACAGAGGGTAATCAGGGAACGACACACAGCAGGGAACAATCAAGGGGTAGACAGGACAACACGGAGACTCAATAGACAGAGAAACCTAAAATAAACACAAAGAAAAGCTCCAATCCTCACAAAGATGAGATATAATATCTGTTCCTGAAACACAACCACTGACCTTAATCAGCTGCCCGTTGCTTGTTCCAATGAAGAAAACCGTCCAGCTGTCCTGCTTCACCGCCAACACAGAGTTCATGTATTTCTTCTTGAACAGAACAGCCTTCGGTTCTAGGGACTTTGGTTCTGACTAAGAAATAGACACATTATTACATCTGATGACTATTGATGATCTGATAAATATTTTTACAAATCAGTGAATCTTGAGAAGTGGGACAAAATGGGTTTAAATTTTCCCAATTCTTTTTTTTTATTATTCCTCAAGCTTATGTATACAAATATGACAAATAAAGTTTTGAAAATGTAAAGATGCTAAAGTGCAGGCTCCCAGTTGCAACAGTTTTTTGAAAATACATTTTTTAATGGACCTGACCCAGAACTTTGTCATCACCATCTGACAGAAATGAATATAAAACTAATTTTTTAATGACCTATTAGTGATATTTTTACTCAGTTTTTACAGACAAATGCTTCTCAAGAAACAAAAGAAATATCATTTAAAACAAAAAACAACATAAAGTCCATCTGATAAGAGTTGACAGAACTGAAGGTGGTGAAACTAGTGAGTAAAAAGAAATACTTGACACATGTGAAGTAATGACATTTATGTAAAATACATTACAATGAATTAGCTGCACATTTAAGAGAAATATTCTTTGCTAGCTGCGTTTCCATTACAATTGGGCACAAATCTTTGTCAACATTCTTCTAATGCTGAAAACACAAAATTGCGGTGGTTCCATGACGAAATTAAATTAAAATTTGGTCATTTTAATTAAAAATTAAAACTGCTTTAAGCTGGCTTGTATAAACTTACAAAATGTAAAAATTTTGAAAGGTAATGACTTGCGTTGCTTAAGAACGTAAGTCATTAAAAATCAGAAATATTTCACTATGACAAAAAATTTAATTGGAATAAATATGTAATTCTGCGCAGGATATACAGCAACTCACCGGGTTTTTTGGCTTGTCCACCGATGTATAAAAGTCAGGATCTATGTTTGCCTCCCTGCTGAGTTCAGGACTGACGTCAAACAGCAGCAGCTCAGTGTTGCTTTCTCCTCCGTCCACACTGAACACTCCACTCCACAGGACCTGCTGTCCACCTGGGACGACCGAGGAGGCCAGCAGTCTGCTGCCTCCAGAGGAACTGAGAGTCGCTCCATGAAGAGACTCCAGAGTCTGAGTTTTGTTGGTTTCAGCCTGAAGCCAGATCAGACGGACTTTGTTGGTTTCACCTCCTGATGCCACGTTGGAGAACAGATACACTGTAGAGTTGATCTGGAATCCGTCCACAAACTCTACATCAGCTTCTGTTTGGATCCCAGGTTTATCACCTGATCGATCAGACCAGGAAAATATTTCCCCATGTTGTTTTTGATCAGTGTTTTGAAGGTTGATTGTCTCTAAATCATCGCTACACTCTGTCTTGTCTCTCGGGTTCTTTATCGCTGTCAGAATGTAAGTCTCAGTCTGACCTGAATCCTTCTTCACATCCACCAGAAAGCTGACAGACCCACTGCTGCTCCTCTGAGGTCCCACCTGGATGGATTCACTGTAAACAGAGTTTTTGATGTTCTTCTGGTCCCGAATCTCACAGTAACAGTTTCGTTTTTCATTCACACCACAGCTGATCAATCTGTTGTTCTTATCAAATAAGAACACGTTAATGCTAAAATTTGCGGGAAGCTGAGCCGTCTCAGGGCTCTGGGGATCCACATTCAGGTTGACCCACCGATAAAGTGTCTTTACTGTAGCGACATAAAGACCGTTGTTAGCCACGGCCACCTGTTGAATATCCTCTTTAGCTGTGAACATTTCTTTCTCCAGACTCCAAGCAGGTTCTCCACAGATCAAGTAAAGCAGACAGAGCAGCAGAATCATCTTGTTCTAAAGGAAGCGGCTCTGAGATAAGGACGGACTGCAGGTCGGTTTGATCCTTGTGTCTCTGCAGAAATGTGGGTAAATGTGCTGCGTCTGTGTCAGAAGTGAGAGGGAGGGAGCTCAACTTCACGTCATCTTCTCTTGTTACATGTCAGCCAAAGTCCTGTTCAAAGAATATTGAAGGCAAATTCATCCAAAAGCTTTGTTGCTCAACCTTTTTAATAAATGTATTTTTATGTGCTCACTTTGTTTCTGCTCCTTGTGATTTTACTGAACAGATTTTTATTGAACTGTAAAGTCAACAATTTAAGTTTTTGTATAAAAGCAATTCAAAATCTGGAGCAACAATTGTTTTGTTTGTCCCTGGACATCTGGACATTTCTCAGTATTTTTCTTGAGGGATGCAGAGAAATATATTTAAAGTTTCATCCAATTTGTCAGTCAAAAAACAGATTTTCTTATAACATCGAAGTTAAGTGAAATTATAAAAGAATCGTAATTCTCCTTGTACTTAAATAGAAAATATAAACCTTTAATCCTGTCACTTTATTGTACGATCATTTATTTTTGTTTATCCCATTTTTGCTATAAAACACTTCTACTAGTGTGGCCCAAGCCCTTGTGAGCTCTTAAAGCCATAGTTCTTATTCGGATCTGTAAAATACATAGCTGAAAATATGGCCCATTGTGAATATTGCACATGTTGAATCCACCTAAACATAACTCATTTTGGCTCCAGCTGGAATTGATACATCACTTTTCAGCATCTCTCAGAGAGATTTCTATTTTACTGTAGTACACTGCAATATTTCACTTTATTTTAGAGTCACATAAAGTCAGCCTTTAATCACCTGAGTCCTCTAATCCAGGATTAGAGGACTAATGTCTGAGCAAGATCTAGAAACTCATCCATCTTTGGTCGCTTTGATAACTGTAACAGTGTCTTCTCAGGTCTGCCTAAAACAAATTAATCCTCCAGCTGCAGCTGATCTAGAACGCTGCTGCTGGTGTTCTGACTAAAACCAGGAAGGTAGAAAATATCAACCAGTTCTACGGTCCTTCCACTGGGAGAATAGACTTTAAAATACTGTTGGTAGTTTATAAATTATCACCACGACACATTAAAGATGTGCTGTTGCTGTATCAACCTTCCAGACCTCTCAGGTCTTCTGGTTCTGGTTCTGCTCTGCATTAGAACCAGAACCAGAACCAAACATGGAGAAGCAACATTCCGTTTCTATGCACCACAAATCTGGAACAAACGTCCATAAAACTGCAAAACGGCTGAAACACTGAGTTCCTTTAAAACAAGGCTAAAACCCGCCAGCTGTTCAAAGTTGCTTTTGAACTCTAAACAATGGAACATTGACCCATTTATATGATTTTATCAATGTCGTCTGACAAATGCAAACAACACTGCATTTGTCGCCATTGCAATGTTGACTTGTGAAAACCAGTCAGCAACTGGTTTTCACAGCTGTTGACTGTGTGATGGGTTTATGATGTTTGTTTGTTTTCATGAAGTAAAGCTCTTTGAACTGCCTTGTTGCGAAGATGTGCTATGTGAATAAACTTGATTATTTCAAGATAAAATAAGCTGTCGTCAGCATAAAGATGACACTATTCTTAAACATAGCATAAAAATAATTAATTAGGTCAATCCAAGTCTAGAACTCTCCGGAACAAGCATTATTTGAATCTTTTAAGCCTTGTTTTTCTTCTTCTTCTTAATGTTGTCTCTGCAATAAAATTGCGATAAATGGTGCAGTAGCTCCGAGGTTTAACAAGATGCATACTCAAGATCCGTCAGATACACAAGAAGCTCGTTATCGCCATCCATCATGGCTGTTTCTGAGCAATGATGGAAGCCTGACTGAAAAAAAAAAAGATCTGCCAGACAACGTCTCTGTAAACAGGAACAATAACTGCACAGATTCCTCTAGAAGTAATGTTTATAGAAGAAAACACAAGAATAAAGTGGCGCATGGAGTTATAAAAATGCTTTCTTAAATTTTCTGTTTCATCAGGAAGTCTCTGAGAAACTCTGTGAGCCAACGTTTACACCAACTGCTGTGGTGACTACAGACATTTTACATGGCTCTTTGAAATCTCTGTGGTTTTAACCACATTCTAGATGTTTAGACAAAAACTGCAAAACACAACATTTTTTATGACTACAGTTCTTGAGAAAGTTATACAAATTTATCAATATTGGTACCATTTAGTCAACATGCTTAACACTTTTCTTTTTAACAACTGTAAGGTGCATTTTTAGAAAGACACCATTAGTATGATGTCTTTCCTTTTTTGACATATTTGGGTCAAAAATAAGTAGACGTCATATGTGTAGATGTTGTTGGTCTATGTTGTTGCTATGTGTCTCTGGTTGACTCATATGGTCTCGATGCTTTATGGATATGTCAATGTTGCATTATGTAGATGTTGCATACAGTATGTATGGGGTTCCATTTGTGTCAAAAAGAAGCAGAAGTCATATGTGTAGATGTCGTTGGTCTATGTTGCTGCTATGTTGCATATGTAGATGTTGCAACATAGACATACACAACATCTACATATACATAATCTACATATGCTTCATGCATACGTTAGCTCCCACTTGATAATTCCATCTGTGGAATTTTTGAGATTATTACTATATTCCATAAAGCTAATGCTAATACAAGTTTGAACACTACGTACATTCAGTTCTGCCAGTGCTATTTTAAACAATGCAGAATCCATCATCTTACACGAATAAATATTTTCCATGAGTGGAAATAGAATCTGTATCATGCATGACATCTTTTGTACATCTGTGCATCTGTGTGCAGAGAACTTGCAACTCTGCATTATGTCCCCACTGATATAGATTTGTATACTAGCTGTGTTATCAACTTGATGCATGAAGGTATTATTAGATGATGACGTTAATCTACAGATTTTCACTACCCAGGATACTGGAAACCCATAGACTGCTTCTAATAGACACCAAAGCATTAAAGATAATAATTGGGAATGTTCTCCTCAGTTTAGGCAACAAAGTAGAGAGCTGGCCTCTCCTAAGTAATAATCTATTTATGTATCAATTTCGGTGCATGGGAGCCCTCAGGGGTGTTTACTCAGTCCTTTGTTTTTTTTCCCTCTGGTATCATATGACTGCCTTCTTATTTACTACAAACGTTAAGCTTAATAAATGTGCTGATGAGGTCATAGTTGTCAGACAGATGAGCACTGGCAGTTTGTGATACGAATGACATGGGCAGCCGCCCAAGGTGCTTCCCATCCCGGAACTGCCTCCAGGTTTTTCTTTCTATTGCAAATGTTCTTTTATAAATCATTGCTCCCTGTATCAGCAATGATAAGCTAATAAAGGCAATAAATACCATACCATACCATACCAACTTTATTTATAAAGCACTTTAAAACAACCACAGCTGATACAAAGTGCTGTACATCAAAACACAACATAACAATAAAAAAAACATAAAATAAAAACTTACAGTTTAAAAACAAAAAAAAACAAAAAAAACATACAATTTGAAACTAGATCCCGCTAGAGTTAAAAGCCAAATAAAATAAAACCAGGATGGATAGCAGCTGAAGAACCAGCAGATTTGTAACAAATTAGAGTCCTGTCACCCCAGTGAGAGCATGATGAGGTTTCAGCTTTGGTGTAAGGACATCGTGGCCACATAGGCACTCAGCAGCCACATGTGATAGATAAGCTGTAACTGCCGCTGCTCGGCTCACCACATCACAAACAGGAGCCAGAATGTGGTGAGCTCTGATGTTTCATCACACGCGATGAAGAGTACACCGTGTTCTTAGTGAACTACAGAACAGATCTAACGTCTGGGCTGGTTTTTAATGCAGTTTTAGTACTTTGGAAAGGAAGCCAAAGATTTCCGAAGAAGCGGGTGATATAAAACTGCAGCCATCAAGTCGATAAATTTGTCATCACTTTCAGTTGAAATAACAGACAAAACAAATCACTAAGTATATATAAATAACTTGGAATCACTCCGGATCTGAGAACTATTTCCTCATCAGCGCATGTAATGACCTTAAAGTGATCAGTTTAACAGGCGAGTCATATGCCAGCAGAGTAAAAAACTAAGGACTGAGCACACATCCCTGAGGGTTTCCTTTGTTAGTTTAATAGAACATCCTGGTTTATTTTGAGCACTAATTTCCTGTCTCATTTCTCAACTACCACCTGTAATCAGCCTCTGCCACACCCTAATGCAGAGTTAGTGCATAAATCTGTATAGGTGTGAACGTCATTCTGCGTAATATGTTCTTTGAACATAATTTTACAGATATGGCAAAGATGTCTTGAATTCTGACACCGGATCTAATTGCACATATTTTTAATGCATGCACTTAGAATAGAATAAAATAGAATAGAATAGAATAGAAGTGAAGTTGTTTACCATCAGCCTTGCCTGAATTTAACATGCATGTAAAATCCAAACTTTTAGAAGCATGTTTTCTAATGTCTAATGCTTATCTAAAAAACTCGACAAACAGGCTCATCTAATGTTATAACATATCTGTAAAAATTTTGACTCGAGGTTGTATCAAAGGTGTGACGAACAGGTACAGAAACTGTTCAATGTTGCATAACTTTCTGAAGTAGTTCTCAGGAAATTATGCATCTTTTGCAGGTATTTATCTTGACATCTAAAACGGAACCGAAGCAGAGATATTTGTGTGCAGTTTTTTTTCTTTTTTCTAGTTACTGCAGAAGGTAGAGATAACACTGGGTAGAAAAAACTCTCACAGATGAAGAAACTGTCAGATGAAACAGAAAATAAATTTAAGAAGATATTCAAATTTAAAAAGACCCAAGATATCATTTAACTTGTGTTTCTATTTTATCATCTTCACTCCTTGAGGAAACTGTTCAATTGTTGTTCCTACAAAACAAAGGTTTGTTAGATCAGTTTGCAGTCAGGCTAATTTTCATCTTTAGCATCTGGCTAACGTGTTGTGAATATGCAGTATGTCTTGCTAAGCCGAAGAACAACCACAAATTTGATCACATTATTTTATTAGAGGTAAATTGTTGGGAACCGGGGGTTTTGGCCTTCTTTGTGGTTTTGGTCCTGTTCTCCTGATGCTTCATCCTTCGTCCACCAGAGGGTGACAGAGGCTGCTCCCCTGGAGGGGTGTGTCTGCGCTTCAGTGCACCTGTGTTTCATCATCACATTATCTCGGAGTTAAGAGGAGCAGACTGCCAGCACTTCAGGGCCTGAGTGGTTGCCAGTAATGGTACTCTGAGCCCCCCTGAGATAACTCTCTGTGTTTTCCCTTGAAGTGACTCTTAGTAATTTCTCTTGTCGCCTTCCCTCTCTCAGGTGCTTCCTCATGACGCCGTGGATACTCCCTGCGAAGACCTTGTTCTGGCTTTCTGGATTTTCTCCCCTCGTGACGCCGTGGATCGTTACCCACTGGTTGCCCGACTCTCACCTTCACCTCTTCATATTGATCAGAAGCTGTACCTGGATTTCCCAGCTGGCAGTCGGACCGCTCCTCTGTCTTCCTCCATGCCTGAACTTACCTGTCCGCCCTCCACCGCAGCCTCAACATCATCACCCGGTACCAACTCGACCGAGCCCACTTTCTGGAACCTGGATCACCTCAGAAACACACACAAAGGAACCAAAACCCTGAACCTGCAGTCTCCCCTCTCCTTGAAGGAAATTATCATCACGACAAATAAGACCAGTCTAATTTACCTCGTAGTTCCCATTTCTGACAACCATAAACTCACCATCTCCTTTTGCTGTCCTTTAGTGTGCAGACGACTCCGTGAACCTGCCCCAAGGATCACACTCTCTCAGCCTGTCTTGTCGTATTGTTTAAATAAACATCATTTAACTGATCCCTGTTCTCCTGGTGTTCTGCATGTGGGTAAAGAAACTGGAACCCAACATGCCATAAATGTTATGGGAACAAAACACAAGACTTAAAAAATTCAAATTGTGTTTGTTCCACAAGGTTCTAGTCTTGGGTTGGTTGATTTTGTTTTACATGCTCTCTGAGTAAAATGCCATCCTTACGCTAACGATACACAGCTTTATTTGTGTTAAAATATTGTGAAACAAACCTGCCTAATAGATGTTCAGTTATTTTAGAGTTCTGGGGAAATTAATGACATTGTGAGCTCTGTTAACTAAAAGGTGAAAAAGAGAATGATTGGGATGAGTTGTGAAAGGTTTTTTTTCTATTTAAACACAAATAGGGGGACTGTTGGGGCCCAAGGCCTTTCCTCTGGGTCTCTAACATCTCTGTTTCAGAGCTCCTAATCGGTGTGCTTATTGGAAATGGAGGCAGCTGGCCAGCGTCTCCAGAACAATATCAGATCCAGCTTAAGACGCACCACTTTGTTACTCACCCTGCCCATTCTCTCTCTCTCCTTTCTCCCTCTCCTTGCCCTTTTTTCTCCAGCCAGCTATTATTTTTGCTAAATAAATCTAATTTTTATCCCATGCGTTGCTTCCCCTTAATTTGTTATGGTTCCAGAGCCAGACCATAACAAATTGGGGGCTCGTCCAGGATTGAAACCCAAGACAAGCTGTTCCACAACTGCATATGGCCCAGAGAACTTGGCCTGAAATAGTGAACTCACAATAGGAAGTAAGGTCAGTACTGAGAACCTGAAAGAAAGACACGACATTCAGCGTTCTTGTCATACAGACGCTTCATCTTTTCCTGAGCAGATGATATTTTTGCTTTTGTCAGCAGTGTAGCAGTAAAGAGTTTTGGTCTAAATTCATTAACATAATGCTTCCCTTTAACTTGTTACGGTTCCAGAGCCAGACCATAACAGGGACGCTCCTGTTTATGAAGTGAAATCCAGTTGAAGTTCCAGGTTCCCAGGGACGACTGAATACTTGGTTTTTAAGCAGATCAGGAAATGAACTCCCTTTAAAACTGGAATATCATTTTTGACTTCACAGTTCAAACTGATAAAAACTTGATCAATTAAATGACTCAATGAGCATACAACATGCAGTCAGTAACTTAAAGAATTATGAAGAAGGTTGAACATCAGAGAGCATCAGATTTACCGTCAGTGTTCTCTGAAAAAGAACTGAATTATGAAACACTTTGATGGAATCTCACTGATGCAGAGATTTTGCTGAAATGCAGCTTGAACATTTAGATTTTATCACTAGTGAAATTGGAGATGCTGTGATTTTGCAGATGGCCCCTCCTTCTCACATTCACCACTTCTTTAAAAAGAGACGCAGCACTTTCACTTGTTTCACAGCAGAGATACGGACATCAAATCAACCTGCAGTCTGTCCTTATGTCAGAGCTGCTTCTTTTAGCACAAGATGATCCTGCTGCTCTGTTTGCTTTGCATGATCTGTGGAGAATCTGTTTGGAGTCTGAAGAACGGTGAATTCTCCTTTAAAGGGGACATTCAGCAGGTGGCAATTGGCTCCAACAATCTTTACATCGCTACAACAGAGGCACTTTATCAGCTAAGACCCAACTTTACTCTGATCCACAGTCTGACCCTCAGAGGGACTTTACAGAACGGAGACCAGCCAGGGAAAAAGAGTTTTCAGCGGGTCCCTGAGAATGGCAAATTAACACCAACTTTCAGTGTTAATGTTTTATTACCATTTGAGAAAAATTACACATTGATCAGCTGCGGTGTGACTGGAAACGAACTCTGTGGTTTCTGTGAAGTTCTGGACCTGAAGAACATCTCTAAGCTGGTTTACAGTGAATCCATCCAGGTGGGACCTCAGAGGAGCAGCAGTGGGTCTGTCAGCTTTCTGGTGGATGTGAAGGAGAAACCAGGTCAGACTGAGACTTACATTCTGACAGCGATAAAGAACCCGAGCGACAAGACAGAGTGTAGTGCTGATTTGAAGACAATCAACCTTCAAAACACCGATAAAAACCAGTCTGGGGAAATATTTTCCTGGTCTGATCGATCAGGTGATAAACCTGGGATCCAAACTGAAGCTGATGTAGAGTTTGTGGACGGATTCCAGATCAACTCAACAGTGTATCTGTTCTCCAACGTGGCATCAGGAGGTGAAACCAACAAAGTCCGTCTGATCTGGCTTCAGGCTGAAACCAGTAAAGCTCAGACTCTGGAGTCTCTTCATGGAGCGACTCTCAGTTCCTCTGGAGGCAGCAGACTGCTGGCCTCCTCAGTCGTCCCAGGTGGACAGCAGGTCCTGTGGAGTGGAGTGTTCAGTGTGGACGGAGGAGAAAGCAACACTGAACTGCTGCTGTTTGACGTCAGTCCGGGTATCAGCAGGGAGAAGAATAGAGATCCAGACTTTTATACATCAGTGGACAAGCCAAACAACCCGGTGAGTTGTTTCTTACGTAATTGTTTTTCGTGTGTGCATTTATTCACACCTATGCAGATTTGCTCTGTTCTTCCTTGTTTTGTCAATAGTTTTGGATTATCAACAATACATAGGGGCACAGAGTGAAATGTCAGAATAAGGTTCCATACAAGTTGGGTGGCATTATGCTACCAGCTAATCAGACTTCAGGTCCATGGGACATTTGACCAGAACCCCCCAGTGATGTCCGTCGTCTCCAATCCTGTCTATGAACAGGACTTTTAAGACTCGGTCACAAAAAGAAGGATGTTTGGTTGGTGAACATTAGAGTTTCCGCTTTGCTTTTTGCTGGTGTCGTGATCAGATCGTGTGGCTGAAATGAGCTTCCTCAGTGAGGTGGGCTCAGCCTTACAGACGCAGACAGAATCTGTCATCACCTGCCCACCTACTGGTGGTTCATGTGTACGTTAACAAACTCTTTTCTTATTTCAACTCAATATCAATTGCACATAAACGCACATGTAACTTAAAATAAAACTTTAACCCTTTCTGTTATTCTTCAGAAAGTGTTGACATTTTGTTTCAAAGTTGTAATTTTGTCACTTTCTTTGATACGACACACAATAGAGATGGAGAAACATGGCTGACTTAAAATGTGCCTGCAGCAGGACCAGCTAGTTTATGGATATTATTTGTATACTTGTTTCAGAAACCTTTCATGGTTATCAGTTTTGATATTATGTCTTTGTTTCTCAGTCAGAACCGAAGGCCCTGAAACCGCAGGTTGTTCTGTCTAAGAAGAAATACATGAGTTCCGTGTTGGCGGTGAAGCAGGACAGCTGGACGGTTTTCTTCATCGGAACAACCGATGGGCAGCTCATTAAGGTCAGTAGGATAGTTACGTTCTCATTTAGGGGTGGGGGAGAGATGCATTTCTTTTTTTCTTCTTTTTTTTTTTACATAAATTAAACCTCATGTCAAAACTCTATTTTTGCTCAGTAACGAGACAGTGTGCACGTATGAACAATGTCAGTGCAGTGAAGAGCCAGCCTGCTCTCAGTCAAAATGAGGCCTTGTACTAAATGAACAAAATGGCTTCACTGCTTCTGAAACCGTTTCTATGAGTCCAGGTAAGTGGATAACTCTGAAGATTGGCCCTATTCTACAGCATCCCTAGGATGACTTTTGACCAGGGGTCTCAAACTCCAGTCCTCGAGGGCCGCAGTCCTGCAACTTTTAGATGTGCCTCTGCTGCACCACACCTGAATAGAATAATTAGGTCATTAAGGCTCTGGAGAACTGATCTCCACAAGAAGGAGGTAATTAAGCCATTTCATTCCAGTGTTTTGTACCTGTGGCACATCTAAAAACTGTAGGTCTGCGGCCCCTGAGGACTGGAGTTTGAGACCCCTGCCTTTGACCCTTTAAATTTTTTTTTTTTTGCTTTTACAATCAGACAAGACAGACATTGTGTAATCAGAGAATTTGAACGCCAAATTGCTGCATCCGTTTCTTGTGCTGAGAGGGACTGTATGATCACCCAGTTGTGATGTACTGTAAAAATGTAATTATTGCTAGCCGCTGATTCCCAAAGCTATTTCTTGCTGCTGTTCATGCTGACTCTGGAGCTTTAGCACAGAAATGATTTTGTTTTGTGGGGCAAAACTTGTGGGGCAGCACCATGTGCCATTTCATGAGAAAAGCCTGGCATGAGTTGGTGATCTCTTGGTGCCATTGTGGATCGTCACGCTGGTGCTGGTAGCCTTTTGCCATTATCCCTTTGTACCTATCAAGGGTATTGGTATGAAATTTCTGTCATGGCACTGCTCTTAGCCTTGACCACGGCCCAGAGAGTGAGTTCCACTTCGTCTGTTGGTCCGACCTGTTTACAGTCGCACCCGGACTCCCAGGTTGTGCTTGAGACTCAATCCTACTTTTTGCTAATCAAAAAACAAGACAAGAAAGCAGTATAGTGACAGAAATAGAGATTCCAAGAGACATCAAACAAAACCAAAAAACTTCAAGAAATACAAATTATCTAAAGAAAAGAAATGGAGAAGACGCGCAAAGCCAAGGAGTTACTGGTTCAAATCAATTCCAGGACAACCTCTGAGATCTTCTGTCCAATAGGCTGCAGCTCTACTTAACAAAAGCTCTGTAGGAGGATATGAGCTTGAAATGTACCTGAGCAATTAAAAAGCACAAGTGTAGAGTTTTTAGATAAATTATGCACAGTAACTATATCTATGCTGTTGTTGTCAGCTTCCTGTGGACAAGAACAATCGTCCAGCATGTCCAAAGGAGCACTACAGGGTCAGTGGTAATCAGAAAGTGTTTCCAAAAATCCTTCTGAATCCAGTGGATCATAAACAAATGTATCTGATATTTAAGGACAAGGTAACTTTTTTTTCAGTTTTCCTTGTTGCATGTACTAGACTGCATGTTAGAGTGTTTCTAAATTTTTGACTTTTGTTCTAGATTAAGCGTGTGAAAGTGTCAAACTGTAGTGAATACATGAGCGTAGAGGACTGTTGTACGGATCCATTCTGTGTCTGGTGTGTCTCTGGGAAAAGGTCAGAGAAACTTCAGGTGCTGCTGAAGTCTCCAGACAATTCTGAGCTTCATGATGACATTTGTCCGTTTATTCAGATGTACATTTAAAGATGACTGCAAATACGACTGGATGTCCATCCCTGATGAATACCAACAGGAAGTGATTTCCTACAGAGCTGAGAAGGACTCCACTGGACAGGTGGATCAATAACAGACTGATGACTTTATTCAGTTGGAACTACAAGTTATTGATTTCTTCTATTCGCTCCTTTCTCAGATCAAAATAGTCGTCAACGTTCACCTGACTTTGGCACAGAACACTCAGTCTGAATTTACCTGTGCGATCGTCACAAACGTGGGAAGGCTTTGTATGGCACTACCTCAGTACCCACAATGCATCTGCGTTCTCTCTGACGATTTTCACTCTAATGGTTCGTAATTATTTGGTAAATTATCCAGTAAAAACGATTTGTTATTGAGCCCCACATCACTACAAGACAATGTGGTTCATTCATATCAAATCCAGTTATATATATATTTATATAAATATGTTCAGTACAGTGTCCAATGTTTTTCTGTACAGTATTTTTGCCAAAGTAACTGAAGTGATTTTCCGTTTGCAGAACTTGATCTCATCCTATCAGTCAGACTTGAGGCAGTACTGACAAAGAGTCTAAAGCTCATCGACTGTTCTGATAGTACTCTGTCGTAAGTTCATTTTCACTTTAACCTTAACTACCAAAGTTTTTAAGTGAAGAATTTAGTTGCTTATTTAGGTCCTAAATAACCAGGACCACCAATCTGAAAAAGAAATTAACTTCAGAATGAAACTCATTCACATGTATTGTGTGTTTTTGTACCTTGTGAACCCAGGTTAATTATTGTTGTTATATACAGTATATATATATATATATATAATTGTGAGTATGTTCAGCACCATGTTGTTTTCTCTGCAGGTGTCAGCAGTGCATCAGAGCCGGATGTGGCTGGAGGGAGAACCGATGTACCTGGGACAGTGAAGGAGTGCGGAATGTAATCAGACCTTTTCAGATGGTTTTTAAAGAAAAGTCTACAAGTTTAACTGTTATGGTTTTAAATTTCAAACCAACATCATAACAACACTTATATGGTACAATACTGAAGCAGGTTAGGAAACGGAAGCAGACATTTCTGTTCCTGTTCTTTGTTTTGTAGGACCTTGTTTGCCAACCGCTCGCCTCTCAGCCAATCACTGCTGTGAGTCTAAATGTGGATTCTTTTCCAGCCTAACCCACGTTCAGAATAACACCAAGATAGGGTCGTGTACTGGGGCAGTTTATTTTGCATGTGTTTTTTCTTTTTTTTGACAGGAGCCAGAGATTATCTCCGTGTCTCCCAGTCGTGTGTCTTACTACGGCAGAAATCACGCTTTGCTGAAAGGTCGCAACCTCAGAGATGTGATTGGAGTCAAAATCCAGACAGAAACGGCCTGCTCAAAGGAGTAAGTCACTCCCTGGTTTAGGTCTAATTTTCAGAAAAGTTATTTCATATGTGACAGAAGGTTGGCCTGTCCCACAGTTCTTTTATATCATGTTTACAATTTTCTCTTTATCTTCTGAAAAGAGTAACTATTCAACTACTCTGATTAGATCTCCAGTTTGGAACAACACTGGTGAGAGTCTGACGTTCCACATTCCCAGTAGAGCCAATGAAGCTGAAGCCAAAGTGTGTGCTGTCCTGTCTGACGGGAGTTGCCATGGCGAAGCTGATATAACCTACCAGTCAGCGCCATCTTGTACTGGAGTTTCACCATCCGTTACCTGGAGAAGGTAACTGTGTGTTTAACGATACCCTGTCTCATTCCTCCATTTTCTAACACTATAACCACAAACAGCAGTTTACTTTACTGGAGTTTTATATGATAGACCAACTCAAAAGAGTCAGTAATTGCAGTGGAAAAAAATGATAGATGGCTTTAGTTTATTGACACCAATTTTGTCTGATTTGAAGAAGGTCCAGGGGCTGGTTGATCTTTCATGACCTCTGGAAACATTTCTTAAAATCTTTAAAATGATAGCGGCACAAATAAAAAAATTTTTGAGGTCTGATTTTGTCTGGTTTGAAGAAGGTGGGAGGGGCAACTTCACTCAAAACCATCATCAGTCTCAGTTCATGCAAACGACACAATGAACGACGATCCTAAGTGTTTCCTTAGAGTCCAGAATTGGTTTATCAGAAAATGCTTGCAATGAAAAATCTGTTCTTTTTATCACTATGGAATTTATTATGGAGTATTTCCAATCATGGGAATAATGCACCCGGACATTTTTATATATTTTCTGCTCTTTCGGCTGCCGCCCTGCATCATCCAGTGGGAAGAGGAAGATCACGATCACAGGATCCTACTTGGACACAGTGGAAATGGTCATACACAACCCGGATGTCCAAGAGCTGGAGTTTTACAGGGGGCTAGAATACTATGAACAGGAAGAATACCCCCCACAGCTACAAGGACCTCCTGAACACATCAACTCTACGGTGGGTCTGTGAACACACACACACACACACACACCAACACACACAGTGCTCTGTCAGACTTTTTCACATAGTTTCGGTCATTTAAGTCATATGTGTGACTTAAACTGTTATCAGGCTTAATTGTAGTCAGAAATAGCATGAGACTAAATATAGTTTTCATGTTTGTGTCTAACTAGTTATTGTTCAAATCCTATGATTTGTGTGAAATCACGTTGTGACCTACTTTACTCCTTCTCATCATTATTTGTGTTTTATTTGTTTAGTATAATCACGTCAATGTGTCAGATCAGGTCGGGGCTTTTTTAATTGTATTCGACAATGAATATTTATAAATTCTCCACAGACTCTCATCTATAAAACACTTCCTGTTGAGCCCTCTGAGTGGAACGGACCTGTGGTGAAAATAAAAGTAGCCAATCAGACGTTGAGCTGTTCAGCAGAAATGTTCCACCGTCCAGACCCGCAGTTTATCAACTTCAGAGCCAAGAGGACAGGAGATAATATCAAAATCACCATACTGGTGAGTTTGATTCTTTTTTTAAATAATATTATTTATCATTCTTCATGACAATTAGATTACAAAAGATTTTTTTAAAAAGCAGTAATGTTTTTTATTTATTTATTTTAGAAAATCAAAGACGGACTGATGATGACAACAGAAGAGTTGTCAATATGGGGCATTAAGGATGACCAGCAGTATCCCTGCATCCTGCAGAATGAAGATGATGATCGTGAAACTACCCCTAGTTATGAATATGGGAAACACAGTGACTTCGAATATGGATCACAGATTCTGGTCTGTGAGATTCAAAACACAACCGATGTCATATTTAATCAGCTAAAGGTAAATCACTTTCTCAAACAACTAACTACAATTTGAACTGTCTTGTAATTGTAAGACAGAGTGCTGGAACAATTATTATTTATAATTACAATCATTATTATGTTATTATTATTATTTAATGCCATTATGATTCCAACTTATACTTTTAAAATATGCATTTATTTTTTTCCATCTAAACATTCAGTTTTAAATAACATTTCTCATGTATCTCCAGATTATGTATGGAGAAACAATAGTGCGGGTGTGGAATCCATCTTTATTGCATCAGGTCCTTCTCATCCTGCGCCTGATGTTCCTCCCCTCTGTTGCTGTTGGTAAGTTTGCTTCATGAACATGACTGATAATATGGTCCACTTACTGCTCGCCTCATTATTTAAAACGGTCAATTTTAGTTTTTTTCCACTATTCTATATCCCACAATTCCATGTTACAAGAGCTACCTACACTAGTCAGCGCGACGGAGAACTGAACGGAGGATAACTGTTTGTCTTTCAGTGCTGATGATCATCTGTCAGTGCCAGAAGAGACGCGTCGTCCAGAAGACCAAGCTCTGATCGTCTCTGCTGCGCCTCAGGATCCCTCAGTAGTTTTCCAGCGGGTTTTCCAGCTTCCTCGAACGTCTGGGTGAAATGCCAGATGTTTCGGATGGGAAACGTAACGAAAGCTTAAGACAGGCGTGAACAACAAAAATGAAAACCTCGCAGAGTGTCAGTCAAAAATAGTCAAGTTAGCATAGCATGCAATGCAAACAAAAAGCAAGTTCAGTCTTCCAGTGTCACTGGTTGACGGGGAAGTAAATGTTATATAATCTAATTTGGACGTCCTGGTAGAGGAGGGAGAGAAGGGGAGTTGCAAATGAATGCCACACTTCAGTTTTGTTTGTAAAAAGTTTGCTTTTGTAAAAAAAAAAAACATGCATCTCTTCCCTTTCGCTTGACAACTATGCACTGATCTGTGTTTTAACATGACAAAATATGACAACATCAAGAACTATAACTCTTGCAAAGCTCTGTAAGTTTACAGATATGCTGCAGAAGTTGTTTTTTTTCCTCACACTGGTTATAACAACTGGATGATTTTAATTGGTGAAAAAAATGTTTCTCACTAGTTTAATGTACTTCAAGGAGCTGTTATTTTGAAGCATAGTCTTCCTGTAGTGACAGATATTGCTAAATATACACTCAAGATTTCTAACCAGTACTAGTTATACATGCATGTATTTATCTTGACATCAGATTATGGTCACACCATCAACATTTCAGCAACTTCATTTGCATTTTTTCTATCACCACAGAAGTTAGAGAGAAGACGCTTTTTGAAAGATTGCCACAAATTAAACAGAACATCAAAAATAGTATTTTATCATATTTCCACTGCATCCAGATAAGCATGTTAGTAGTTATTGTTTTAAATTAGATTAATCTAAAAAAAAAAAAAAATCTGCTGCTTAGTGTGCTTTTCCTAAGCAAACGTCCGTCATTACGCTGGTGATACTCTGATGTTTATAACTGCTAAATAATTTTTTTGAAAAAATATAGTACAAGTCTGCCTGATGAATGGATGGGTAATCTGTAATCAAGTTAGCGCTAAAGTCTTTGTGATGTTTTGGCCCCAAATCTGGGCATAGATCTTGGTAACCTCGGTAACAACCATGTGGATCCAGTTTTAAAATGCTGCAAAGAAAAAATAAAAGTGTTTGCTCTGAACTCTTACATCACTTCGTTCTATGCTTTTTTTTTTTGGCTCACTGAAATGTTTCAAGTCATAAATTTCATTGTAATATCAGACGTCGTTTGTTAAACCAAGCTGGTGCTATGTGATATAAAAAGTCAAACTAATAGCGTCTCATGCCTAAATCTAAAGGGGAAGCGGTTTATTCTTATATGCTAAAATCAATTAAAAGTCTGCTTAGCAGTGACACTAGACTTCGCTGGCCTTGGAGCAGGAGCGTTGAGTAGAGGAAGATATCTGCAGTTTAGTGGGAAAACACCACTCAAACCCAAAATTAACCCAGAACCTTAACAGAGGTGATTTCCTGCCTTAAACGGAGCAACCAGCAGCAATCCTGCTTAAAACATCACAGAGGAAAGCAACTTAAATCACCACAAAGGCCTCGTCTTGTTTTAAGAACCGTCTTTCCTAGAGCCCCTGGTCTTAAATAAACTTTTGCCACATATTTGACATTTTGACAGGTTCCCATTTAGGAATCAACAGTATTCATATTTTTCTGCCATCTTAACCCCTTCTCTTAATACGATTAAGGTTGTACAGTAAAATAATGTATTTGTGATGCTGCTGCTAACTCAAAGCATATGGTTTGAAAATGTGATGCCGCATGTTCTAGTAGAAGTATGATATTTGAGGCAGCTGAAATGTTCATTGTGCATATCAGAAATGTACAGTTCTTACTAGAGAAAAAAATGATTTATAGATATTTGGTTTTATCTCCTCCCTGGGCAATTAAATGTTGAAACAGCTTGCCATAGCTCCAGTACGGCAGCGAGCTGTTAGGATGTTGCTCAACGTATGACGTGAATGCAGCAGCACAGAAAACATCAAACAGGAAGAAGCTATGAAACTCTGTTTACAGAGAGGATTTACATGTTTTTCTGATCACATTTTAGTCAGGAAACCACATAGCCATAACCTTACATCTTTTTGCTGCTTGAGTATCAAAAAGATGCTACTCAGGCATCTTTTTTGCTTAGCTAAAAAAAAAAAAAAAACACAAAAACATACATGGAGTATGTTAGAAATATTTGGTCATATGTGTGACTTAAGCTGCTAAGTTATCAGTCTAAGTTATTATTGTCATATTTGCCTGATACGTTCTCCTCTTGGGGTCTTTGCTATGTTCTTCCTGTATACTTACTTATTTCCTGTGAATGCCTGCAAGGGCTCTGAAAACTGTCCACACCCGACCCCTGCTAAAATGAAAGATGGAAAAAAAAAAAAAGAGCAGAAAAATAATTCCAAAATTATTTCCATCTAGATTTCTCGACCCACTAGTTTTCTCCTGGAATGTTTAAAATAACTGAATGAACACCGTGCTGAAACAACCTTGAGGTAATTAAATAAATAAAAACAGGTACTGAGGTAACCATTTGCTCATATCATGATGGAAACCTTCAAGTATGTTTTCCAGTGGTGGAAATAAAACATATTGATTCGTCTAACAAATCAAATGCTGGACCTTTCATTTGCCTCTACATGGAGCCAATGACGCAGCTCACAGAAGAACACGTCTCTGGTTCATTGGTTCAGGATTTAGCAGATAACTATGTGGATTTGCTTCTAGCATTCATCACATTTAGGCAATTTTAGACCCAAGATGATTTTCCTCCTTGTCCATCATCGCAATTAAAGAAGCCAGGAATTAAAAAAATGTAAGCAAGGAATATGAAAGACAGCAACAAATATTCATGAAGAAGGATAGGCGCATGGACTTCCTATAATCAATAAGGTAACATCATACATGATTTTCAGTTATAATAAGAAATGTTTGGCCAAATAAAGTCGTAAAAGAAAAGTCAGTGTTTAACATAATGAATATTCCTGTAATGTTTTGTTGAACAGTTTGGAATTGATCAAAGTAAAATGTTTTCACATCCAATAAATGTTTCATTTACGGTCCGAACGTTTTGTGTAATGTTCATGCTGACCTCCTGCAGCTAGTTTTCATTCAGCTCACCTGTGACTTCCCTTCGTTCACCTGAGCTCTCTGCTGTTTAAGCTCCCCTCAGTAGAGGAAGAAGTTTTCCAGAGTTTTTTTTCCCCTTCCCAACGTTTGTCTGACGGTCAGGTCTCTGGTAGTGATGTCAGAGATGAAGCTTCATGATGCACTGTTTGACTCACCAGCCAATATTTGCTCTACTGCGACATCAAGTGGACACTATGTATAAAATCAGTGACGTGATGTATGAGGCTTTAAACTGAAGAAACGAATAAATTGCCCATACCATTACATGAATTCTGAATATGGTCTTAATCTATTTATATGAAACAATGGCTGGATTAAAAGAAAACCTGGAAACATGGAGGAGAGGGTTATGATGTGAATGCACTTTGTCACTAGAGACAGTTTTTCATTCCCACCCAACCTCTTTACACTCAGTTTAATCTCCTCCCTTCAGGTAGGAGATATGATCATGAGTAGGTGTAGAACAAATAAGATTGAGCAACTCTTATCCCCACTGTAATACATTTTTCAACTTGCATTATTAATTAGTTTGTCTTTCTTTCCCGACCTTCTTGTCTTAACAAAAGTGACAACAGTTTTTTTGCCAAATTCCTGTGTGTGTGTGTGTGTGTGTGTGTGTGTGTGTGTGTGGCTGCCGTCTGCAGCAGAGTGTGTCTGAGCTCTACATGTCGGCGAGTTCGACTCCAGCTACTGACTGCAGCTACTCTAAACAAACATGGCGGAAAAGAAATATGTGATGTTTGAATTAATGTCTAAAAAAATAATAACAATAACCTCTCCTCAAACATAAAAAGCAATACAAGGCTGCAAACTTTTAGGATTTGCTTGAACAAACAATGAAACATTTAATACTTTTTAGATCACCCTTCAGACATGTGACTCTTGGCACTGCATTTTCTTTGCAAAAAAAAAAAAGAATATAGAACCAACATGCTCAGATTACAACAACAAATCTGCATAAAAACAAAGTATGTAAAAAAAGGTTTGGAAATAAATACGATCCGTCGAGTACAAAACCGGAGTTAGGTTTTTTCAATCAAAACCAAGATGGACTTTTCAGATGCTGCATCGAAAACAAGAAGTGGTTTTCTTGAAAGGGTGACACATAACCCACCTGACCCACTTACTGGGGTCCTTGGGGTCCTTGACATGTAAAATGGGGGCATAGTTGCCGTGCAAAACATGAAACACCTGCTGATGGTGTGTTTTCAGTTCAGTCCATTAGATGCGATCGTGTTGACTTTCTTCTCTGCATTCGTTGCTTCATTGATGGTACAACCACATTACTGTGCTCAAGAGTGGATTTTCACTGGCGCATTGGAACAGCTGGGTTACTTTCTTGTGCTGCTATATTCTGTTTTACTTCGACAAAGTCATGACCCAGTAGAAGTTTCCAGAAAAGATTTACGCGGTGGCAGACCCTCACAAATATGTTCTTCATTCTGATAACGGACAACAACACCAAGAGAAAGCAGCATAAAAATGGGAAAACAAAAACTGACATTGTTAAAACAAACATCCAACAGTAGCGATGTAGTGATGTAACAAGAATGTCCTTTGAGTTTATGAGCTGATGGTTTGTATCTACTTTTTAGATGTTTACGTATTCTGCATCGAGAGAAACCTTTATCATCTCTCTCTCTGGCATGAAGTCAGACTAAGCTTCTCTTTTTTTTTTAGGCCAGCTTGGTTTACCAAAATGATTTGTGCATGTTAAATGTCAGTGTACTAACAATTATTGTTATTATCAGAAAATCTTTGCAAAAATGTAAAGGAGCTAAAATGCAAAGGTACTTCAAAAGGAAACAGGCTTGTTGGTGTCAAAATGACAGACCTTCATCAGTTATGCAATTTCATTTGTTTCCCGGCTCCTCCAATGAAAGACGAGCGGTTTCACACCAGAAACATTGACAGTAACCAGACCATAACTGCAACACACACAAAGATTTATTCAAATTCAAGAAGATTATGTGAAATTAACAGCAATAAATTTGGTTTAGCAGGAAGAAAATTGGGTTTTATTTATCAAAGCTATATCTTCGTTCGTACACTGTTGTCACAAGTCAAAACTAAATATTTAGTTAGCACGCTATAAATGTACGTTCTAAGTTACATTTTTAGTTTGGAAATTAAATATGAGGTTTTGAACTAAATATTTATCTCCAAACTTTATATGTACAAACATAGAGCGTGTTTTTGCATATGTTGTTTGTAAATTACATATTTAGCTTGGAGCTAAATATTTATTGTGACAGTAAATATTAAGCTTGTAAACTAAATGTTAAGATTGGTAATTGAACATTTAATTTGGAACTGTGACATAAATATTTATAGAAATGAACTCCCTCCTGTTTTTTTTCTTATGATAAAATTATTCTCCTGATTAAATCAAATTATTTTTGACTGTGTAACTGTTCAAACAGCTCCCCACACCGATGCTCAGTCTCTTTTGGTGCTTATTGACAACCAGAACTGAAAGACAAAAAATGTATGAACAGGAAAACAAACATAAAACAAAGCAAAGTACCTGTTCCTGTCTCACTGACAGACAAATGTAGGAAAATATTATTTATACTCATGTGAAAGAATTATGATACCTACCAGCAGTCTTTGTGTTTCTTCCCCGTATTTAAATTAATTATCAACTGCAGCACTAATGAAAACCCCAAGTTCTGAAGATAAACAAAGTCTTCTACATGTTCATCAAACCTTCGCTCCGCGATGTGTCTGTCTCTGCCCAGTTGCCATTTGGCTCCTCCTCCTCAAAAACTAAAAAGGCAGATAAATATCCTGGTAATAAGAATATTCAGATCATCCCCACAGATTGTTATAGTGATATTTATCCAATTAAGATGTAAAAGTTGACGTCTTCTTTTCTTTTTTGTTTCACCTGTATTTGCTTAAGAGACTTTACATGCATAAATGCCCGACTGGAAGTTGGCAATGTTTTCAGTAATTTATGTTTATGGAAAAATAAGTTTTAGTACCAAACAAAGACTTTGGTACTAATCGACCAAAGTCGATATATTTACTTACTTGTGAAACTAACCGTGAACCCCATACCTCAAAAACCCAACGCTGAAAGCAAATAGACGCCTCTGGTTTCTGTGCCAGTAAAGGCGCTCGGGTGACAAACACGTCTCTCAGGAAGTGGTCATGTCTCAACCAGCAGCCCACAGCTGGTAACCCCCCCAAAAATGAGAGAAAGAGCAGCACACCAAGACGGAGTAGTGTGGCTGTCCAGACTTTACATTTACTTTATATCCAACAAAACAACAGTCCTCAAAAAAAAAAAACACTGAAGAAGCAATAATTGTGCTCTTAAGTACAATTCCTTAAGTAGAGACCAGTACTGTTAAATAACTGACCCTGCATGCAACCACATTTATAAACCTAGCTGCAAAAATAAATCATCTTGTATGCTTCCCTGGTCTTTAAATTAAATGTCCTAATTTCACAATAAAGTAATAATAAAACTAAATAAATCATCTTGAAGCACACTCTCAGACAAGTACTGAATACGTCTGTGATTATGTCAGCATATTGTAGCGTCAGTGTCATGAAATTTAGAATACATGTGGCCGACAATGGACAAAACAAAGCAACTCTAGAAATGAAGTTGTGTAGAAAAGTAGATTAACAAATGGAGGAAAGGAGATGCAGAAAGCCACCGAAAACCAAGAAACCTGGCAAAATCTGTCAGTGCCTATAAAGTAATCCTCCCTCCTCTGAGAACAAATGAAGATTAACTGACTTAGTCCTAATCAGTAATTCAAAAAGTTTTCTTGGTGCCATAGTATAAAATAAATACAGTGGACTCATGCAGGTCAGTATGCCCAATTTCACCTATTTATAGAGTTTTGTGTGTTTGGATGTGTTAGGTCTAAATAACCTGAACACAGACACAAAGAAGAGACAAGAGTCAGAACTCAGTTTTACCTGTAGGGAGAACACAGTTGAAACCCAGTTACAGATTTCAGCCTATGCTCTGAAGCTTCAACTGAGTCTTACCCTGCTTTTATTAGAATTAGTGTGCAGCCCTGAAGGGAAGGGGAGCAAAGCGCGGCTGCACACTCA
Organism: Xiphophorus hellerii; assembly: GCF_003331165.1. Classification (NCBI taxonomy): domain Eukaryota; kingdom Metazoa; phylum Chordata; class Actinopteri; order Cyprinodontiformes; family Poeciliidae; genus Xiphophorus; species Xiphophorus hellerii. The sequence continues at coordinate 18,052,962 of NC_045688.1, read as the reverse complement.
CATGAACACAGCTTATTTATACAATCTTTAAAAGCATATTTCATAAGATAAGAATGTCAGTTTGCAGTTTCTCTAGGGCAGAGATGTCAAACTCCAGTCCTCAAGGGCCGCAGTCCTGCAACTTTTAAATGTGCCTCTGCTGCACCACCTGAATAGAATAATTAGGTCATTGGCAAGGCTGGGAGAACTGATCTACACAAGGAGGAGGTAATTAAGCCATTTCATTCCCTTGAGGACTGGAGTTTGACACATGTGCTCTAGGGCATGACCGCTGGAATGTCTCGTTCATGGTACCTTCCTCTTCACTTCTAAGCAGGCCGCCTCTCACAGGTACCTGTTCTGCAAACACTTTCAAACACTCAAAGCACACCATCAAAATGTAAGTACAAAGGTAAAACAAATGGATAATAATAAACCTTAAAACACATAAAGTTATTCCAACAGAACGTAACTTCAAATTATTGATAGAAAGTTTACCTAGTCAACCTCGTTACATTTTGTTGACCATATGTAAAAAAAAAAAAAAAAAAAAAATGTAAAAAGAAATGCAGCTTGGGAAGCTGACGCACCTTGGGGTTAATTTAACAAGTTTCATCTCCTGATAAAGAACATGGTGTTACATACGCCACGGACAGACGTCAGCCGTTGGGTAAAACGTAAAACCTGAGAACCGGTCACGCCTCCAGGAAGCAAAAATTTTATTTTATCTATAGAACTTTATTTTTAATGTTTGCAAATCACCGGTGTTCCCTGTATATGAATTGCATCAATCACAGCCAACAAGCTCTACTTTGTAACCTGTTGAAGGCGCAGCAAGTAACTTCCGAACCACCTGAGTTCGAAATGGTCCGAACGCACCATGCCAAGAGCATTTTCTGGTTCGCTGTGGTTGGAAATGTGCTCAGGTTCACACTGCTGTTACCTCGGTACATCACACACACACCACTTCCTTACACTCTGAAACGAGAACCAGTGAGATGTTGCTAGTGGTTATAGTTTGTTCAAAACATTTTCCATTTAGATGTGCCTCGGAAATCATTAAACGTTGGAGGTCGGAATGTGAACCTTCTCAGCATGTTTATTGTTTAGTTAAATCATTGATCTTAATATTTCTCCTAACATTGATATTTAGAGTTATTACCAATAACCCAGATTATTAAATGAGCTGGCTGGCTCTGTCGCATTTCCAGCTGCAGTTAACAAGAAAATCCTGCTGATTAAGAACATAAAAATGCTCTAACTTAGGAGTCGATTAAAACTTTTGACACAACTGAATATGCAATAAGAGATTTTCTTGTCGGGAAATTCAAAGTCAGCTCGCTGTATGAAAGGGATCACTTTGAATGATTTGGATTCTCTTTTGTGATTCTTCTCTCTTTGCAGAATTGACATAGATTCTGTGGATTAATATTCTTCCTCTGTTGGTTCCATCTCCCTGCTTTTCCCCCCTTCTGCTGCAGCTGACCAGTAGCCATTGTCCCAGCACATCTTAGACTCCTTTTAATAAAGTTTTAATGGTATAAAAAATTTCATTTGTCGTTCAGTTCACTAAGTGACATAGGATGAAGGCACATCTCAATTTTTTTTTAAAAAACGTTTGATATTTCTGTCACTATTCTCTTTGCACTTTCATTTTTGTCCAAAAAACAAAACCAAAAAAACCCCAAAAACTAATGAATTGTGTATTTGTTGACCAACAGATGAGTCACTCAAAATGTGTATTTGCAGCAGTAGAAAAAAAGCCTCCTGCCCAAAACACTGTGTTTGTACATGAACAATAATATTTGAGCAAAAATGCTTTTCCCATTATTGTCAACATTTCGACGTTCAAAGCTTTTACACAGTGCAGAAGCATTATTTGCACACACATTTGTTATCTACTACAGTAATAGGTAAACATTGAAAAAGAAAACAACAAAACGGTTCAATCAGCAAAGGTGAAAAACAAACAGAGCCGGCCCAAGGCAGAAGCAAACTAAGCCACTATTTAGGGCCCATAGATCATCAGGGGCCTTCCATAAATATATGGATTTGAACACAGACATATTTTAAAAATTTGGTTATATAGAGAATGAGAATATTAAGTTTGATGTGAAGGTTTCCACATTGTTAAATTAAAAGATTTGAACAGTAGAGCGTTGAGTAGATTTAATCTACTCAACGTTTACTTTGTAAAACTGTAAATCTTCACAGTGTGATTATGTTACTATTGTTACAATCTGATGCTGCGACTTTAATGTTTTGCGTTTGATTTCCGGTTTGTCTATAAATACATCTCAGCAAATGACCAATTATCTCAGATTGCTTTAAGCTCCGCCCCCTTACCCGGATTCCACCACTTCCGGTCTCCGATGCTGTTAGTGGCGCTGACGTTCTGAGCAGGACAGGCCCCCAATCAAGTTCTGCTTAGGGCCCCATATGACCTTGGGCCGGCCCTGAAAACTGACTTCTTGATTTTCTGAGTTCATTTCTAAAAACATGACGTTTCGGAAAGACAGAGGTTTAGGGTTTTTAATTCCTCTAGATACACAACAAAAGAAATGTCCCGGAGCATAAAGCATTCAAACACCAAGCTGTTCAGGAAAAGAAGAAAACAAGCCTCTTTATTGGAGTTCTCCTTCCAGAAACTGTCAGGAGATCAGAGTTTTGTCTCAGCCGTGAGTCCGTCTTTTCCACATACAAATAATCACCTGCACTGGAATACAAAGAGGTTCTCAGTAGGAACTTTGACCTTGATTCAAACAAAACTGCAAATAAAAATGTCCTGGTGATTATTTCAATCCCATTGACTAATCATACAATATGGTATTCATTGTGTCGGGAAACGCAGATAGAACGTTGTGTGTGATTTGGCATTTGGCCCAGTCACTGGGTCAAAACAAAACATCCGTCATGCTAATGTACTTACCGGCAACAACGCAGGGTACCAGCAAGAGCCGCAGAATCATAAGGACTTTATGGAATAAAGACAAAATCCGCAGATTTATTGTTTTCTTTCCGTAATTGATCTTGAAAAGAGAAATACAGCTGATTTAAAAAGAACTTTAAATTTGAGCTGCAATCAGAGGAAAAGATAAATCTGTAAATAAAACTCCTGCATCACTGAATTTTTGTTTTTTTTGCGCAACAAATAGGCTGGTTGGACTATCAATAACTATTAAGCTCTAAGGGCAATTATTAATAAAGGTGGTCACTTTAATCAAGATTAAAAAGTTGGGACACCATCTGATTATCAGGAATTACTAGGAATTACTATTCTTAGTGTCTGTCATTTATTGATACATGAATACCTGCCTAGTGAATCAAGTACAGAACAACAGATGGAGCTACAGCTTCTTATTGTCAGCCATTTTGATCAACAGTGGAGCAGATCCAGTGAGCCATGGGTTGGATATAAACATTTATACTGTTGGGTCGAACAACATACTGTCCTACATATATTTATTTCATATATTATAAGCAAACCCACACATTTTACTGTTATATCCAATTTGGTGAAGCATGTCCTGTCCTGTTTCTTGGTTCATGTTAACCAAGTAATGTGAGACACTGGTAGGGAAAGCTGTTGTAGTTGCAGCTAAAAAACACAGGACTTCAACAGCACTTCAAATTATTAAACTTATACTACCATAAATGTAGCATTTACCTTGACTATATCAATGTTGGAGCTTTGCAGTCCTTTGATCTCACAGATGAAGGTTTCTGTCTTGTTGCTTATTCCTTCGGGTTTTATGAAGCAGTCATGTTCAATTTCATTCTGAATTCCCACAACTGACAGCTCTGCTTCTGTCATCTGCAGGTTATCTGCCTTTTTCTGAAAGATCAGAACCAGTTTCCCCTTCAATAATATAACATCAACATGTCTGAGTGAACCACTGTGGACGGAAACAGCTTTACCTGAATAGTGATGCGGACATCTTTCCCTTCCTTCACGGGCACAAAGCTGGAAAACTCTGGGTCAGGATAGTAAGTTATTTTCTGAGCGCAGGGCAACGTTTCATTGACGACTTTCAGAAACACGGTGCTGCTGGACACCGGAGGGCTTTTGGCTGCAGGCGTTTCATAGATGAGAGTCTGTTGGAAATAAAAACGGAGCATGACGTAGTTCACCGTATGCTGATGACAGAGTTTCTGTCTGCAGAGTTACCTGATAGCTGCTGCTCATGGGAGACATGACTTCCTGCTGGGCGGGGCTGTGTGTGATCCCCTCCACCAAATCCAGGTGAGTCCCAGAAATAGTGACCTTCCTGCCCCCACTGGAGGACAAACACACTTTACTTCCCTGTTATTCTGACCAGCTTTCTCTGAAGTGTTCTGCTAGTTTTGAGCTAGATTTAATTTGATATTCACCTCCCACATCTTGCCAATCCACAGAACAGTTTTCACAAGTCTGAATCATCAATATTACTTTTATTTTGGCAAATCAGCAAAAGTAAGATCCAAGTGGAGAGGAAGTGTCAGCACACTGCAAAAAGCCAAAGTCCTACCAAGCATTTCTGTGGATTTTCTACACTTGAAATGATTCACAATCAACGTAAAAGTAACTTTTCAGTAAGATATGTAAGCTTGTTTTAAGTCAATAATTCTTGAATAAAGATACAAAGTTCTAGTTTTTTCCAACTTATAACAAGACATTTTTCCATTACAATTGAAAAAATTTGCTAGTGGAGCTAACTCGGTTTTTTTTTACATTTATATTCAAAGATTGATTTAAAACAAGATAATATGTTTTACTGAAAAGTTACTTTTAAGTTAGTTTTGTCTTATGTCTGTCTCAAGTGTAATAGGATGTTTGCACAACAAACTAGACAAAAATACTTGGTAAGAGTTTTTTTGTTTTGTTTTTTTGCAGTGTAATCCTGTGAAGATCACGTGTGCAGGCTTCCTTAAGCAGAAATATTTCTGTATAAAGAAAAATATATATACAGAAGGAATAAAGAAATTTCTTCTTTATAAGTTTAAAGAGGTCCAACAAACAACTTTTGGTTTAATAAATAAATTAATATTACATCAGTGCATGGTTCTCTGCAGATGCTGGAAATTGTTCATCTATATTATTTTTTTGGCAAAAAAAAAAAGTTTAAATACCTTCTCCAGCTGCTGCTTGGTGTAATATCAGTGCAGATTGGTGATGACTGATAGGTGATGGTGAAGTTGCCGTGGCAACTTCCGTCTGGAAGGAGAACACACACTTTGGCCAGGCCTTTAGCTTCTGTGCTGGGAATAGGGAAGGTCAGACTGGAGCCGTTGTTGTTCCACACTGGGGATCTGACCAGAGAACACAGAGAGACAAAAACTGTTCAACTATAAACTAGCGTCCTGTGCATCACAGGTCAAATCACCTTTATTTGTGTAGCAACAAGGCAACAAGGCAACTCATAATGTTTTACACCAAAAAAAATCACAATACAGTAACCAGTTATGAAACAAGCAATGAGCTGTAAGCAAGTTCACTCTGAAAACCGACTGCAAGATGCTAAAAAAAAAAATCTCCTGAAACAGGAATGTCACCACAAGGCCTACAAGCTCCTGCTGCTGTTCATGTGAAAGTGCATGTCTGTACAATCAGACAGAAGCTGCACAAGTGTTACTTTTTCTGCCACACAAGGTGAAAGTCGAGATTAGAGAGGAGGATTACTGAACATTTTTCTCAGTCAGAAAACACACTTTTAAGTCATTTAATGTTTTCACTGTAATCAAATAACCTTCTTTACCCTAACAAAATGAGTGAACATATATTTTAGAGCAGACATAATGTTTTCACACACTGAGCAAAGAATAAAACGACTCACTCCTTTGGGTCACAGTCCAGGTCTGCTTTAATCCTGACTCCGGTCGCATCTCGGAGGTTACGACCCGACAACACAGCCTGATTTCTGCCATAGAAAGACACAACGCTGGGAGAGATGGAGGAGATCTCTGGTTTCTGAAGGAGCAGAAAATACAAATGTCTCACATTACAATGAGTTACACTGAAAATAGAACTCGTTGGTTATAGTTTCAGTATAACTGAACTCAGATCAACTAAAATGCTGACTCACAGAAAGGTTCCTCCCAAACTGCCCAATGTTTGCACAAATGTCCTGCAGAAAGAGAGAATTTATCAGATCATTTTATGAAGCCGTTCCAGCTGACATTAGTCCAGTTTAACACAGAAACTGTAAAAAAAACAAACAAAACAAACAATAGATATTCATGTTAAAGAAATGTAATTATGTCTAACAAGCACCATCTGAGAAGAAACGCTGCTGACTGCGTCGGTGGCCCAGGAGCAGCTGTTCTGTCTCCATCCACATCCTGCTCTGACACACCGCTGACACCTGGACAGAAAACAGTCCCAGTTTGATCTCAGCTTTACTCAAACATTACGACACATGATACAGATTTATTTAGAAACAACAAGCTGCAGTGACGACATGATTCCTGTCAATGAAACATTGTGAAGAATGAAGCTTCTCAGGATTCAACACTGATTCTTTCCTTTCAGCTACAACAGGAAACAGATGATTCTACTAGTGGGTCATCGGTCAGATTTAAAAATCAGCTACAATATTTGTATTATTCAGATTTTATGTAGAGTAGAGTTGTTATGAAAACACTGGAGTTAAATTATGCTGTTAGACTTTGGGATGATATCAGTTGTTATTAAATCTGTATTATAAAAGATAAATGAGCTTACAGGTGAAAACTTGGTTGCCCCTGGATACTGGAACAGTCGACCATTTTTATTTTTTCTGACAGAAATGTGTCTCCAACTCTGATCGTCACGGTAACGTCAAGATCTGTAAATCCAAGATAAAGTGTGAAACTTTAACAGCTGGAACAAAATGTTTAAAGACTTCCTGACCATCACTGACCAGCAGCAGGGAAAGGGGCATTGAGAATGCAGGTGCATTGTGGGTACTGTGGTTTTGGTCCCTGTTTTTTACAAAGCTGGGTGGAGGTTGTAGAGAAATCACAGGTGAAGTTAGGCTGAACCTTCTTCTCCGTAGTCAGGTGTGATTGGACGACTATTTTTATCTGAGAAAAGAACAAATATAAGATGATAATAACTGATAGTTCCAGATGAATACAGTCAAAAATATATGAATTAATAACCCACCTCTCCTGTGGAGTCCTTCAGAAATCTGTGAGAAACTATTTTCTGCTTGGATTCATCAGGGATGGACAGCCTCTCTGAACCTGTGCAGTCGTCTTTAAATGAGCAGCTGAAGAAAATGTAAATGTGTCATCATAAAGTTGAGATTGAAGGATTGAGCTGCAGGTGAAGTTTCTCTGACCTTTTCTTAGAGACACACCAGACACAGAATGGATCCTGGGCAGAAAGACAATCCTTCACATTTTGGTAAGTTCTGCAGTTTGACACTGGAACACGTTTCACCTGGAGCAGAACACCATGTTTCAGAAACACATCAACAGGCAGGGTAAGTGAACGCCACATGAAAAAGCTCCAATCTACCTGGTTTTTAAACGGCACATAGAGATGTTTCTGATCCACTGGATCCAGTTGGACTTTTGGAAACACTTTGTTGTCTCCACTGGTTCTGTAGAGGATCTGTGGACAGGAGGGCTGATACTTCCTGTCCACAGAGAGCTGATGACAACAACAACAGTGAGGTTGGAGATACAGTATTTATCAAAGAAACAGGGTTAGCTGGATAGATAAAAAAATATTATGGCAATAACTCAAGATAAATATTAGTTAAAGTTATGCTATACTAACCAGACAGTTGTATAATCACTGACGTTACATTCCCAGACATAAAAACACTGACATAAAAACAATATGGCACATGGAAACAATATGGCACATGGAAACAATATGGCACATGGAAACAATATGGCACATGGAAACAATATGGCACATGGAAACACTATGGCACATGGAAAAGTAACAAAGTTCAGTCATGACAGCAGGACACTGTGATTTCCTCACCATTGATCTAATTACTGTATAAATGGCTCATTATGACTGAAAAGGCCTGATAAGCCATAATCAGTCCTGATGTCAGGACTGATGGGAAAATCTCTTACAATACAATTAGTCACATATCCACTCAAATCTGTTTTTGTTTTTTTTAAATTGCCAGATAAAATATATTTTTGAAACTTTATTAACAGAAACCTGTGGAAGAAGGCTTTCTGATCATATGAGACCAAAATGTAACTTTTTGGCCTTAGAACTAAATGTTGTCAGTGACAGAAAACTCCCATCTTCCTCTTAGCAAACATAGTGGTGGCAGCATCATGATATGGTGGAGTTGATGGGAATGTGGGTGGAGCTAATTACAGGGCAGTCCTGGAAGAAAACCTACTAGAGACTAATGTGTTTTATAGTGGATGAGGTGGTATAGTACATATTAAAGTCTAGTATATCATCTGATCTAATGTCTGCTCAACCCCAATAATTGTGTAGTAATTTTGTTTATCTGTTGTCTGTAAAATGTTCATAATTCGACATGAAAACATGTAACATGTAAAACCTGTATGTCAAAAATTAGCTAAAGAGCCAAAAATAATTCAACAGTTTCACTAGAAAACAGTTTTATACGTCAATGTGATTTTTGTCACTGTGTTCGTAAACGATACAAATCTGTTTACTTATTTTACTAGAACAATTTTTTCCTCTCAGTTGTTAGTTTTCTACCCACCTTGATGATCTGTCCATCTGCTGTTCCAATGAAGAAAACCATCCAGCCGTTCAGCCTGACGGCCAGAACAGAACTCATGAGGTTCTGCTTAAAAAGCACAGCCTTTGGTTTCAGGAGCACAGGAACCGACTGAGGAACAGAGAGAATCGTTTCAACATTTTGTTTTGATCTTCACCAAACTCAGGGAAGATTTATAGTTTTATAAACAGTGACACAGAAGGTTTGGGACAGATACAGATGTTCAAAGCTGGGCTTTGAATGACTAGATTTTATGTCTAAAATGACACTCAGAAAATTAAAACACCAAAACGTAGACACTGCCAAAATTCATAAAGGTGTTAAAGTTAAAAACAGTTGAAAATTGGATTATTGAACACAATAACAGTTTATTTAAAATTACCAAAATTATTCAAAAATAAAAAAAAGACTGATCCTTGAAACCATACCAACTTCTATTTCATAAATAAATATAAATTATCCAACCTTTCCTCTTATTGAATATTCTGTCTGTCTCATCCGAGTCATGCAATACTCTGCTGGAGACTCTTATTCATCCAGGACTCAGTGAAACAACAAGATATGAAACATTAACACTGAAAGTAGATTATGTTTAATACAGCAACTTACTGGGATCTCTGGTTTGATGGTCAATATATTAAAGTCTGGATCTTTATTCTTCTCCCTGCTGAGATCAGGACTGACGTCAAACAGCAGCAGCTCAGTGTTGCTTTCTCCTCCGTCCACACTGAACACTCCACTCCACAGGACCTGCTGTCCACCTGGGACGACCGAGGAGGCCAGCAGTCTGCTGCCTCCAGAGGAACTGAGAGTCGCTCCATGAAGAGACTCCAGAGTCTGAGCTTTACTGGTTTCAGCCTGAAGCCAGATCAGACGGACTTTGTTGGTTTTACCTCCTGATGCCACGTTGGAGAACAGATACACTGTTGAGTTGATCTGGAATCCGTCCACAAACTCTACATCAGCTACAGTTTGGATCCCAGGTTTAACACCTGATCGATCAGACCAGGAAAATATATCCCCATGTTGTTTATGATCAGTGTTTTGAAGGTTGATTGTCTTTAAATCAGCGCTACACTCTGTCTTGTCGCTCGGGTTCTTTGTCGCTGTCAGAATGTAAGTCTCAGTCTGACCTGAATCCTTCTTCACATCCACCAGAAAGCTGACAGACCCACTGCTGCTCCTCTGAGGTCCCACCTGGATGGATTCACTGTAAACCAGCTTAGAGATGTTCTTCAGGTCCAGAACTTCACAGAAACCACAGAGTTCGTTTCCAGTCACACCGCAGCTGATCAATGTGTCATTTTTCTCAAATGGTAATAAAACATTAACTTTGAAAGTCGCGTTTAAGACAGCCTTCATGGGGTCTCTGTAAAACTCCTCTTTATCCTGTTGGTCGGTGCTCTTTAAGATCCCTCTCTGGGTCAGGTTGTAGATCAGAGTCAGGTCACGGCTCAGCTGGTAAAGATTCTCCTCTGTAGCGATGTAAACAGAGTTGTTGCCCACAGCGAGCTGACGGAGGTCCTCTGTAAAGTTGAACTCTCTGTTCTCCTCCAGACATTGAGCAGGTTCTCCCCAGATGGAGCAAAGCAGACCGAGCAGAAGAAAGATCATCTTGTACCAAAGGATGCAGCTCTGACATCCTTTGGTAGATGTGGCTAAAAGTTCTGCGGCTTTGCTGAAAGATGTGCTGAGAGCGGAAGGAAATGAACACACACCACAAGTTCAGATATAAACCTCCTTTTAAAGTGATTCAAAATGGATCCACTACTGTGTTTTCATACAATTACATTTGTGTCTTTAAGTCAAGAGCATCTAGAAAACAAAATACATATGATGGGTTTCATAATTAACGTTTTATGGGTGCCAGCTCACTATGGAGTTGAAGGAAACCAAACAGCAGATAGAGTTGCAAAGGAGGCTGCTGGAAACTCATCAGTGGATTTATTTGTTAATTGTAGTAGAACAGAAATAAAAATGTTAAGTAAGCAGAAAATGAAAGAAAAATGGCAAAAGCAATGGGAGACAGAAAGAAAGGGACGTTGGTTTAATAGAATCCGTTGCCATGGTGAATCACGTTATCTGCGCTCTGTTGATGAGGGTTCCTTCTATACTTGTGCCCACTCTTAACTCAGGGGTAACTTGACTCAGAATTGAGTTACCTAATTAATATTTCCTGTTCTGAAACCAAAAAGCCTGAGTATCACAGAGCTGGGTAGGTTTCATTCCTCAGAGCTTTTTAATCCTGCATTCTGAAACCGAAGTTTCATTATAATTATTTTGATATTAGAATTTGTGCAATATCTAATTGCATAATGTTTAAAATACTTGCAGATCACATTTTTTATATATTTCAGGTAATGAAACAAAACATGTTTTAAAGAACAATGTCGAGGAAAATTATTGATTTTGGTGCTTAATGCAGTTAATTTTACGCATGTGTAAAAGGGTAGGTTTGATACTCTTGTTTTGAACCGGACAGACAGGGGTTAGAATGCAGATCACTAAATGAGGGCCGCTTGCAGCCCGGCCAGAACACAGAAACATAAATTAACATTCTTGCAGGCAGTTGGGGAGAACTGCTGGAGGCCAGCATCTGCGAAGGTGTAAAACTAATGCAAAATAGAAGATTGAAACCCCGTAACATTTAACTTCTAAGTATTAATACCATGTTTACTGAAGATTGTATTATCTCATTTAAAAACTATTAAAGGAGGAATGTATTTGAAAACTGTATTATCTGTGACGATATTAGAAGCAAATGGAAATTGTTTGAATGAAAATGTTTTTTTACTATTAGAAAATGGCTCAGGAATTATACTTTATTTTGTCCTGTGGATTTTATGTATTATTTTGGCAGAACTTAATCTTTTGGGGGGCTGAATGTGCAAAAGCAAAACTGGGGTTTGCAAAGATAACATTTTTTGAAAATTACCAGATGCAAGTCTCTTCGAGAACGTTAGGAGAGATAATGGAAGAGACGTCAGATTTATGGGTGTCTGCGAAATCTTATCTTAAGACTCTCGGCGCCGGGGACATTCGTACCTGGTATCGTCCAAGATTAACTGGTCCGCCTTTGTCTCTCGATAGAAACCAGACGCCTTTGGAACTTCGTTGTAAATTGGGAGACTTCTCAAGTTTCCTGTAGTTCCTACGGGAGTTTCTAATTGGTTAAAGAGCGGAACGCCTTAGTTGAATATATTAAATTGAAGAAACGCCCACTCAGTATAAAACTTCATGTAAACGTTAAAAATTCAGAATGCTACCACTGTTTTGCTTTTTGGCATAATAAGCTTTCTCCAAAGACGCGTCTTTGCCCCCCTTGTTTCTTTGTGTTTCTTTTTCTATTTCTCCTGTTACAGGTAATGAATATATTTCTGTATCTCTGCAGCTTTGTTGTCGATTGCTCTTATGAATTAAACTCTGTGATCTGTGACGTCAACGCGCAGTGTCGTGGTTTCACTTCCTCCAGCCGCAGCCCGCCTGCCAGAGATTCCGGGACTCTAAGGAAGAAGAGGCTAAATTTTTGTCCAAAATTAATGTTAAATTATTCTTCCTTAATAACAAATAACAGAAACTCCAGATTTTAGGATTCTAACCATATTTACAGAGACTGGTGCTGCACAACATGAACCATCTCAGTAAATACTGACACTTTGATGTATCAACATATTTGAAATAACTGTTGCTAGCTAGTATTGCTAATAATAGTTTGAAATGTACAAGCTTCATGACTTAGTGACAGTTTTCCATTTGAGTCTGGGTTTGATGTCATTTCTAGATCACTTTAGAGGGAAACAAGCAGCCAGTTGCTATTAGTGTCTGTTTTAGTATCTGAACACTTCTCCTTTTTTTTTTTAGATTCTGTTTAAAGCCAGCGTCAATGTGCTAGAACAGCTTGTATGTATAGCTTTGTAAACCACTGATCAGTGTAAGTCAAACAGTTCCATAAGCAGTAATACAAACTTAGACGATTGCAGATACAACAGTAGATTTTACTTTGTTGAAAATGAGAAATTGGAATAAGGGACTAATTTTAAATTCACACGTGGTACAGAACTATAAAAGTAATTATTACAAGTATGTTCACATTTTCTCAGATGCTTCTAAAAATGTATCAAATAGAGACCACTGAGATCAATAATTCTTTCAGATTCCAGCTCATCATTAATCTGTTTAAAATTTAGCCATTCAGAAAGCAGGCCAGATATTTTAATAGAAATTCAACAAATGTTATACAAAATACATATGATGGGTTTCATAATTAACGTTTTATGGGTGCCAGCTCACTATGGAAACCAAACAGCAGATAGAGTTGCAAAGGAGGCTGCTGGAAACTCATCAGTGGATTTATTTGTTAATTTTAGTAGAACAGAAATGAAAATGTTAAGTAAGCAGAAAATGAAAGAAAAAGTGGCAAAAGCAATGGGAGACAGAAAGAAAGGGACGTTGGTTTTATAGAATCCAAAAGAAGACTGGAGAAAAGAGAAGAACAGGGAGGCCAAGGAGAGAAGAGACAATTATTAGACTATTAGATTTGGGCACACTGAACTAAATAGCACTCTTTTTATTTTAGGGAAACATTGCAATGGTAAATGTGACAATTGTGGAGTTGTTGTTATGTTATTCTGTCAAAAGTATGTGGAAGAAAGACAAGAGTTGATTCAAACATTAAATAGATTTCAAGTTAAATTAAATTTAGTTGATTTATTTAGAAATAATTTGAAAAGTAAAATGTATGAGATGATATTGTTATCTTAGGTTAACGCAGTTATTCAACAGAATTTAATTCTTGAGTGACATTCTGGTCCACTCTCCAAACCAGTTGGTGGAGGTAAGGCACAATTTTTTGTTGTTTGCCAACCGACACTAAATATTGAAGAAGATGGAAATTCAACAAAAGATGAAGACATAAGGTGGCGCTGCTGCTCTAAATACAAACCAACTCAGACATTGAGGTCTTTTTTGGAGAACATTTCTCAGTTCCTTTGATTAAAGTGAAGGTATGGGGAATTGTGCTCTTGACTTATGGCAGTAAAATTCCCCCATATGAAGGCCGCAGCCTCTTTGTGTTAACTTTGTTACTGTCTTCATTATTGCTTATTGCTTACAAGGTCTTGTCATACATGTTGATTCTTCTGAATTTTGTTTCTTCGTTTAATCTCGAGCTCTGTTTGTTGTGTCTTTGACTTTAGTTTCCCAGAGTTAGCTTTCTTTCCTTGGTTTATTGTTTATGTCCTCAGTGCTTGTTTGCCTTATCTCACCCTCCTTCCAATCAACCACCTGCCTCTTGTTAGCCATCAAGCTTCCTTCCTGTCATTCTTGCTGGATTCTTCTGCTCTCCCGCCGGCCCGCTGCGTGTGGTTTTGTAAATTTTCATTTTTATTAATATATTTTACTTTGCTAGTTAGTCTCAGCAAACTGAAATCCTTGCTAACCGGAAACATATCCCTGAATTGAATGGCTTGAAGGGTTCCCCAATATTTTTAGTACATAAATATTCTAGAATTTATTGTAGAAAACGTTTGGAGGAGAAGTCTGAAGCAGCCTATATTTTCTCAGATGTCAGATTGACGTTCCGAATATGTATGCTAGGTTAGCTCGGGCAAGAAAATAAAAACTGCGTCATAAGAAGATCAAAGGCTGCTGAGAGTTAGCCTAATGTAAAAAGAACTTCCTAATAAGGCAATTCTCTTCATGTGACAGATAAAAAAAAGAGCTATACACTAATACGGGTTTGCTGAATTCGTACGTAAGTAACCTGGTATACATTGTTACTGTTCCAAGGGTTTTTTCTTTTTTTCTCTCTTCTATTTAAGTTTGGTGAGACAACATAGCCTAGTAGCCTAGCTTACAAGGTCGGTTACGTAAAATACAAAAAATGAAAGCATATTTTTCTCAGGATAAATAATTAATATCCCTGTAAAAGAGAATTTAAAAACATTTAAAAGAGTTTTAGACATTGTGTATTAACATGTTACAAGAAAACAATTGAGAACCGAATCCAGTTGGGATAAATTGTAAATTTTACCGTTTTTATTTTATTTTATTTTTATTTTAGCCAACAAAATTAACTTCCGAGGTTTAACACTAGATGGCACTGTTGCTATAGCTGGAAAGTGATGCTGTATGTTTGCTGATATAATTAGCATTTAATCAAAAGTAATTTAATATCTGCCATTTCTTGACAAAAGCTGAGATACATCGCACATTGTCACAGTTGTGAACCCAAATTAAGACAAAGACAAAATTAACGCAAATATAAATACAACACATCAAGGATATATTCTCTATTTCTGAAAGTATGCCTTGAGCTAAAAGAAATGCACATTGAGTTGCCATGTGTAACAAATAAAAAAAACATTGTGATATAAATCTGTATTTATACTCCAATATTTATAGGCTATGCAAGAACAACCATGAATTTAAATTTGTTGTTCTGCTTTGTGGGCTCAGTTCCTCCCGCATTTAGCACCTCGAGCTTTAGCTCTCATGTCTGTGGAGACCCACAGATCAGTGTGCTGCAGTGTGTCGGTTTCTCAGTCAGAGCTGCATCCTTTGGTGCAACATGA
Source organism: Xiphophorus hellerii (assembly GCF_003331165.1). Classification (NCBI taxonomy): domain Eukaryota; kingdom Metazoa; phylum Chordata; class Actinopteri; order Cyprinodontiformes; family Poeciliidae; genus Xiphophorus; species Xiphophorus hellerii. The sequence continues at coordinate 18,037,721 of NC_045688.1, read as the reverse complement.
TCCTGCTACTTGGTCTGCTTTGTGCTGTCTGGGTGGAACCTGCTTGGAGTCACAAGGAAGATGGAAGTTTCAGTTTTGAGGGAAACATTCAGCAGGTCTCAGTGGCCACCAACTCTGTTTACATCGCTGCAGAGGAGAAGCTGTACCAGCTGAGCCATGACCTGACTCTGCTGCACAGCATGACCCAGACAGGGATCTTAAAGAACGACAATGGGATGGGTGATGTGGAGTTTCATCGAATCTCAGAAACAGATTTGTTAAATGCAAGGTTTAGTGTCAACATTTTAATTCCATTTGCTAGGAATGATACAGTAGTCAGCTGCGGTGTGACCAACAATTACTGTGGCTATTGTGAGATTCTGGACCTGAAGAACATCTCTAAGCTGGTTTACAGTGAATTCATCCAGGTGGGACCTCAGAGGAGCAGCAGTGGGTCTGTCAGCTTTCTGGTGGATGTGAAGGAGGATTCAGGTCAGACTGAGACTTACATTCTGACAGCGATAAAGAACCCGAGAGACAAGACAGAGTGTAGTGCTGATTTAAAGACAATCAACCTTCAAAACACCGATCATAAACAGCCTGGGGAAATATTTTCCTGGTCTGGTCGATCAGGTGTTAAACCTGGGATCCAAACAGAAGCTGATGTAGAGTTCGTGGATGGATTCCAGATCAACTCTACAGTGTATCTGTTCTCCAACGTGGCATCAGGAGGTGAAACCAACAAAGTCCGTCTGATCTGGCTTCAGGCTGAAACCAGTAAAACTCAGACTCTGGAGTCTCTTCATGGAGCAACTCTCAGTTCCTCTGGAGGCAGCAGACTGCTGGCCTCCTCGGTTGTCCCAGGTGGACAGCAGGTCCTGTGGAGTGGAGTGTTCAGTGTGGACGGAGGAGAAAGCAACACTGAGCTGCTGCTGTTTGACGTCAGTCCTGATCTCAGCAGGGAGAAGAATAGAGATCCAGACTTTTTTTACACATCAAAAATTACAAATTCCTGGGTAAGTTACTGTGAATATAAATATAAAGGAAATAAGTTTAGTCATTTTATGTTCAGTTGAATATGTTATCTTGGACGTTCTATTAAATTTCCCTTTGTGACAAATAAATTATTGAATTGGTAAAATGTAACAAGAATGTTAGATGTCCAATCTAAAAGCATTCTGCATTAAAATTTCCATTTGATTAGCTTAGAAGGTGTGAGACCAAAGGTTTCTTGCTGTGGTTCTGATGTCTCAAAGGTTGGCATTTATTAGTCACAAAGTTTATTTTTGTCCAATTATGTTTAATAATATTCTAATATTTTTTACCAGATTAGCAAAGACACATTTCCTTTGTTAGTAACTTGTAATGAAACTTCACATTTATTATTTAATGTATAGGAATAAACACCAGTTGAGCTCGAAGATAATTGAGTCCTTTGTGACATTTCATTGCCAGAGACACATGGTAAAGCTCTTATCTGCTATAAAATTACATTATAATAATTTTTGTTTCACTGTTGATCATGTTGTCTAAAAGGCATGAGATGAATGCAGTTCATTTTACTATATTACTCCATGAAATGGACATCAATAAAGTGAGGACATTTTTCTCTTTGTTCACCAGAAAAGCTCCTGGTGGCATTTTAGCTTTTTTTATCCCTACACATCGATTCTGAGCAATAACAGTGCTTTTTTTTTTTCTAACTGCATTTGAGCTTTCTGTGGACAGTATTCATTACGTCAACAAAGTTTTTCATAATTGAACTGTTTTGCTACGATGGTTTCTGTTGTCTTTATAAAAAAGTATGTTCACTCAAATACTCCTGTGGCCTCAACCCGAACCATTAAAAACGCTACATCATCTAACACATGACCGTATGATCATTGATACTCTGCAGGATCATGGGCTATTCACCCTTCAATAAATCAGTTTTTTTAAACCAAATGTTTTCAACTCTTCTCTGTAGGAAGATTTCATAGACTTTAGAGTTAATCACTGTTTCTGTTTCTCAGTCAAAGACTCTAAAACCAAAGGTTGTTCTTCTGAAACACGATGACATGACCTCTGTGTTGGCAACGAAGCAGAAGGCCTGGATGGTGTTCTTCATTGGAACAGCAGACGGATTGCTTATGAAGGTGTGTAGAAAAATACTGAATGCTGCCGTACTGCTGGAGACGGGAGGATTTGTTTCAGTGGAAATGAGTTTCTGCCATTAAAATGAGTATGTTGTGATTCTCTTTCCCCACCTACTAAAAAAAATCTAACTCTACACACAGCAGCCTGACTAAACAGGCTTTGGAGTTTGGACACATTTTGATGAAAGGTGTGAGAGTCTTAAATGCAAGATGCTTCTAACGTGACAGGATGTCCACCACCCGTTCTTCTCCATTGTTCTACTGGAGAAGAATTACATTACATCTAAAAAAAAATACCAGGGGTTATACATTGGTTAACAGAATGATACCTGATAAGTATAAAAACATTTTTATTAAAAGATGTTTTTGTTTTCAGCTCTGATAGCAGGTTTTATTCCTCAGAGCTTTTTAATCCTGCATTCTGAAACCGAAGTTTCATTATAATTATTTTGATATTAGAATTTGTGCAATATCTAATTGCGTAATGTTTAAAATACTTGCAGATCACATTTTTTATATATTTCAGGTAATGAAACAAAACATGTTTTAAAGAACAAATAACAGAAACTCCAGATTTTAGGATTCTAACCATATTTACAGAGACTGGTGCTGCACAACATGAACCATCTCAGTAAATACTGACACTTTGATGTATCAACATATTTGAAATAACTGTTGCTAGCTAGTATTGCTAATAATAGTTTGAAATGTACAAGCATGACGTAGTGACAGTTTTCCATTTGAGTCTGGGTTTGATGTCATTTCTAGATCAGTTTAGAGGGAAACAAGCAGCCAGTTGCTATTAGTGTCTGTTTTAGTATCTGAACACTTCTCCTTTTTTTGTAGATTCTGTTTAAAGCCAGCTTCAATGTGCTAGAACAGCTTGTATGTATGGCTTTGTAAACCGCTGACGACTATTGAGTACCACCAACTATGGCTAACGAACAGCATTATTTTACAGGTTTTAGAAAAACGTGTCACCTAGAAAAATAAGTGTGCAATATTTCAAGTAATTTTTGCAATATTTAAATGAGAAATGCATACATTATTATGTGCGCAGACACAATTCTAATGTTGCTTGGAACTAATGGATGCTTTCCTCTTGGGTAGGACAAAAATACGATTTAGAGGACAATGTGATGGTGCATTTTCAGAATGAATGTGACTGGAACAACTTTGTCAGAAACTTGAATTTAAATGTCTTCATTACTGCCACAACAAGTAAATTTACTTGGGAGTACTGTATATTCTTTTTTGTTGTTGTAAATATTCTTAGAAATTTCCAACATGAAAAACACACATAACAGGTGGACTTTCAGATCATGTGCATAAAATACATACAGAGTTCATATTATTTACAGACAAACTGGTGTTAAATTGCAAAGTCATGTTTGATATATGAAGCATTTTTATAACTCATGTTATTTAGCTGTTTTGTTAATCAGGTCATAGAATGGAGAGTGGTTTGTATAGATAAATCATTATATATTATCAGATTCGCAATAGTATTTCAATTGGGGGGGCATGTAGAAAAAAATGTATCATCCCTAGGAGGGAGCATAACAGAATGTAATTGAGAAACACTGACTTGGGAGTATTTAACCGAAGATGCAATCTGGAAATATCCTGTTGGATTTTACTAAAACCAAGCAGAAGTTGTTGCTAAACTCAACTTGAGAGATGGGCCAACAGAGTAGAGAATCGTGTCATTGGCATAAAGGTGAATAATATGAATCAACAACAGAAATGAGGCCTAGGCGTAAATTCGAACTGAAAGACTCTTCAGCCTCACCTGCATCATCCAATCGCAGCGTCACGCACATCTACCACAGCCAAACAGCAATGGACGACACCTCGTCACAGCCAATCATCGAACAAGCCTCCATTTATATGGACCTCCATCCATGGCTCCCATCTGCTCACCAACCAAACTCAACCTCCACCACCAGTGTCCTGGCCTTGGGCGGGGGAGGAGACATCTCAAATCCTGATCACAAGCTTATCTAAATTCACAGCACCCACGTATTCTGCTGGAGTCAGAGCGCCAAAACCTTAATTCATTTTATGTCAGTAAGACATTATAATTGGAACCAGTCCTGTGTGAGTCTCTCCAGGTTGAATTTGCTACATTAATATAAACGGAGAAAAGGGTGTTATCAAGTATTGATCCATGTGGTACAACATTGTCTATGGAAACTATTTTTGCTGAAATATAACTTTGACAAGTTCAGTGCATATTTTTCCCATAAATACTGTAACTATGATCTATATTGTCGTCAGCTTGCTGTAGACAGGAACTTTAAGCCCACCTGTCCAGAGATTCTCTACAGAGAGAGTGAAAAACGCAAAGTGTTTCCCAAAATCCATCTGGATCAAGTGGATCAGAACCATGTGTATTTGCAGCTCAAAAACAAGGTTAGTGTTTTATTTATTTATTTTTTCTCATTTATTTTTCATGAAACGCGCCCGTACTGCGTTTTCGGATGTTAAGTGTGTTTTTGTTCCAGATTGAGCGTGTTCCAGTGTCGAGGTGTAGCACTCACAGAAATGTGAGGGCTTGTCTGTCGGCACAGGATCCCCTCTGTGTGTGGTGTGTCTCTGAAGACAGGTCAGGAGCTTCTCGTGCCGCTGAATCCTTCACACACTTCTGAACTTTCTAACACTTCATTTGAACTTTTTCAGCTGTACATTTGAGGACTACTGCACAGATTCAGAGTGGTTGTCCATCCCTGATGAGGCTCAACAGGAAATGATTTCCCACCGAGTTGTGAAGGTTTCCAGTGGAATGGTTTGTTTCCAACACACTGACTGAATTCAGTTACATTTCAGTTTTCTTTTAGATGATGTTATTCTTCTGTATTCCTGTTTTCTCAGGTCAAAGTATTGATTCAGACCCACCTGACTGTGCAGCAGAAGGTTCAGTCTAACTTCACCTGTGAATTCTCCTCAAATTCTAGTCAGATTTGTAGGCAACAGGGGCTTTCAGCACAGTTCCCTCAATGCACATGCATCCTTATCGACACTCTGCTTACTGATGGTAATCAGCTTTTGTTAACTGATCAAAGTAATGTAATAACCTGATCGTTTAGAATATATAAAGGTCAATTCTTTCTAGTAAAGTAAAAACTAAAGACAGAAACAATGTGATAATCTGTAAAATAACATTTTCTGTTTCTGTCTTTTTAAATGTAATATGGCAGAAAACAGGTTTGAAGTTTGAAAAGTCATCCTCTGTTTTTCAGTTCTATGACAGGACATTTTAACAATTTGAAAGTTTCAGATTTATGTTTTTTCCTGTTTCAGTAAAATCTGTTAAAATGATCATATCTTAATGTGTTCTCTGCAACTTTAAAGGTTCCTTTGTCTCAAGAAAACAGATTCAAAACGGTTGCCATTTTCAACACAGTATTTCAATTACGCTACCCAAATTTATATATTCTTTGCTAAAAAATAAAAAAAAGTGAATTATTGCTTTCTTAAAGGAAGTTTTGTAAAACTGTCGTAATTCACAGTTCTGGATGTCACCATAAAGATCGGCATTGGGAGAACTGAGCTGACAGAGCAAAGAAAACTAATCAACTGTTCAAGTATTCATGGACAACCAAGTTCTCCTCTGTAAGTTCATTTATATACTCAAAAAACTAAACTTGTGGGTTTGGGTTGTTTTGTTGTTGTTGCTTTTAAATAATGACAAGAAGGCTGTTGGTGCAAGTCTCATCTCAAACGAGACGTTTGCTTGTCTTCTCCTTGCATCAGCAGGTTTTCCCTGAGTTTTCCACTGTCCTCCAGCAGTGGACAGTGGATGTTGGGTTTGTTGGCGACTTTAAATTCGGCCTGAGAAAGAGAATGTTTGGTCGAATGTCTGTGTTTGGTTGGAGGCCGTTAGGATGTGGGTGGGATGTTCATGTTTTGAATGATGCACCTGTAGCTCATCCAGCGTTTCCTCAGGGAGAATGTCTCTGCTCTTGCATTTAACATAATCTGTTTCAACAAGTTTGTGGTGTTAATGTTTTCCAAAAGCTGAGCTGAAAGCCAGTTTCATTTGTTTTTCTCTTCAGGTGCCGACAGTGCATCAGCTCTGGGTGCCAATGGATGAAGAACAGCTGTTCCTGGGCCAGTGAACTTACTCACAATGTAAAAATCAACCTGCATTTCTCAAATATAGATTTCTTAATGTTAATGCTTACTGTCATGACCATCATATTAAGTCTTATACAAATCAGTAGTAACCTGTCCAGAACAACATTGTTTATTTATTTCAAAATCTTCTGTGCAGACCCAGAAGGATGTTTGCCTGGAGATGGAAGCTGGGAGGAAAATTTCTGTGAGTCTGAATTAGTATTAATGTACATTTTTCTTAACACTCATCCTAAACCAGGTTTCTCAATCTAATTCAGTAATGTCATCAAATAAGCATAACGGATGAATGCTAAATATCTTTTGTTTCCCTGTCAGTTACCAGATGTCATCTCCGTTACACCTAGTGTTGTGTCTGTATATGGGAAAAACCACGCTTTGCTGTCGGGTCAGCACCTGAGCGACGTGATCGGAGTGAGAATCTCGACGCACATGGACTGTAGTCCTCAGGAGTGAGTCACTCAACGGAAAACTACGGCCAGTCAGAATGTATCTTATGTAAACTGATGGAGGAAATAATTTGCCAGAAGAACATTTGTTTTCACAGCCAGTCTAGTGACCTTAACCTTACCATAGTTGGCGCTCCTGATCCAGCAGTGAACTGGTGAGATGAGGGGTACACAAGTCACAGACCCATAACCAAACAGTAGTTCAGAAATATTTATGTTTTGCCTAGTATTGACTGCTTAGATAAACGTTTTTCCGACCCTCCTACATTGTTATACTGAAAACATTTGCAAACAGATACTGTACATACATAGTGCACTTTTTCTACAAGCACAAGAGCCCAAAGAGTTTCAAACCAAACATCATTCTCAGGCACATAAAACAACTCATCTGTGCAAGTGGCCTGAAAGCTGTGAAACAGAAGCTTAAGTGTCAAGAATGAAAAGCCAACACTAAACAGAGGAGAGGCTTCATATAAGAGTGAACAGGAAGTTTTGACACTCAGCAAGGATGAACATTTTGAAGGTTCAATCAGCAAGCGTCATGCATGTGACCCTATAGAAACCGTCTGGCCCACCACATAAACACTTATAAACTGCAGATGCACTCTGATCCACTTCATTGGCAGCAACTTTTAATTTGCTGCCAACCTTCTATGCACAAATAAAAACATTTTGCTGAAAACTTTGACAGCAACTCTAATTTTTATTGATTTAGATCAATCAAAACGATAGAATCCCCCAAAATTTACTATGCTTGGTGTTCCAACCTTCTTTTTCTTAAACCCTCCTAAATCTACAACATCATCTGTTTGACACCATTTATAGTCAGTTTGATCATTTACCATTTATATAAATGAAATGTACAAAGGTTTCTGTTGGCACATTCTGTTTCTAAAGTTCAGTCAAAATTCAAATGTCTAACATAAAAAAGGAATATATTGACAATTAACAAATGGACAGAAAGATATTTATGTAAATGGAAAGAAATGACTAAAACAGCTGAGGTGGCAAACTAAAAATACAACTTGCTTTAGCTTTTGTTTGAGAAACTCTCCAGTCGGCTCATTCACATTCACCACAATAACTGCACCCATTTCCTTATGATGCTGTTCCTTGACAACCACCAAAAAGACAATCTATGTTTAAAATCCTACGCAGTAGGCACTTCTAACATTTACGACATGCCAAGTAAATGGGATGTTTTTTTACATCTGACTGGAATGTGGAGCTTCCAGTTCTGCTTCCAGAACTTACAGCTCATCGTTCTTATAACTACCTCACAAGGTGGATCAGACGTTTCACGTCAATGGGTCGATTTCAACCCTCACTCCATAATTGCAAGGTGTAAAAAAATATGCATAAATTATGGGCAGAAAGGATGACCTGAAAAGGTGGAACGAGAAAACCTATTTTCTTACAGAGGAAGGCTTTCCTACAGATTCTGAATAGAAAAATATAAGCAAATTGAAGGCTACAGCTGCTGTCGTAAATTTCCTTAAAAATGTGAACAAATAGGAAGTTTCTCTGTCAGCCTTTCAGTGTTCTTATATCTTCTTGTTTCAGTTTAACTCTTACTATCTTGCTTTCTGTGTGTTTTCCTAATTTTTCTGAACAGATCTCCTGTGTGGAACAACACTGGTGTCAGTTTGACCTTTCACATCCCCACCACTGAAACTAGAAGAGTGGTCAAAATGTGTGTTCTTCTGCCTGATGGTAGTTGCCACGGAAACACTATAATCTCCTATCAGTCGTCCCCAGTCTGCACTGACATAGTACCTCGGAGCAGCTGGAGGAGGTATTTGAGCATTCCTGCAAAAGTTTCCATCAGCTACAGATGGAAACCCTTAATTGTCTAATTAATTAATTGTCTAATTAAGGGTACTCTAGTGTAAAGTGATTTGATTTTTGCCACAGAGCAGTAGAATATGGTTTGTGATGCTTAATGTTCTGTTCATGTTTAATTTGCCTTTGAACACTCTGAAGCACGTCTGTGTTTATTCAGTTGGCTGTTTGTAAGCACATAGCATTTCCTATGAGCACCTGAATACAGTGAGACTTAACATTTTATGAGGGAGTGTTAGTAGAATGATGAGTAAAGAAAACCTTCTCTGTATATCAAACGTCCTCTAATCTGACTGCCACTACATGCCCTGCAGTGGGAAGAGGAAGGTCAAACTCATTGGGACACACCTGGAGTTTGTGGATGGGCTGATGCAGAGCCACGCCCAGCATCAAGTGTTGCTTCCCAGGAACAGCAGCAGTCAGGAGGTATTTCTGCAAACTGTCTGTGGTGAATATATTTTTAAAGGCACCATTTTGAATCCAAGATCAAATTACAAATGATATAAAACAACTGCTATAATAAAAAACAGAAGTGAAAATAAACTGCATTCACAAATGAGGTGAATGCTGCTACTACTAAAGTGGAGGTGAAGCATGATTAAAACTTAGTTACAAATGGTCAGAGGTGAATGGGTGAAAATGTTTTGGGGCTATAGAATTGAGTATCCTGTGCATAACGGTAAAAGTATTGTCTTTCTGGAATAAGAAATACATATTCACATATCTGTTTATGTTGAACGGTTAAATAATGAATATAAGGGGCCTTAACACTGAGCCTTGGGGCACACCAGAAGAGATTTTAAATTTACTTGAAGGATGGGAGGATGAACGGTTTGTGGCTGAAAAGATACAACGTTACATGACATGTTGTCTGACTATTGTAAATGTTTTAACATAAAATTTCTTTGACCGAACAATTTTAAAATAATTTGCAGACTCTCACCTATGATACGCCTACAGCAGAAAGCAGTCAGATTTGCTGCAGCACCGTTTTTATGAAAGTAGCCAATCAAACAGTGGCCTGTTTGGTCAAACTAACGTACTATCCTGATCCGGAGTTTACCGGCTTCACTACAGAGAGGCTGAGAAATGATGCCCGTGTTGTTATTCACGTAAGTATTTTCAAAAAAATGACCCAACAAGTGACTTTGAGTTTCTCAAAGGTTACAGTTTGTTTCTGTTTCATTTCAGAAAAGTTCAGATAAACTGGAGATGACAGCAGCAGAGTTGTTGGTGTGGGGCATTGAGGGTGAAAAACAACATCCCTGTGTCAAAGTCAAAGAAAACCATAACAAGACAGACTCCTTTATCTGTGACATCCAAGGAGTTAACAATACTAACTTCAGGGCTATAAAGGTAAGTTATTTTTAGTATTTGGTTGTAATTTAACAGTTTAGTTGCACTTTGTTGGTGTGGTTGTGTGTTTTATGCTTGTTCAGTTATTTTTTGGGATTATGATTTTCTGTTGCTCACCCTGCTGGGCTGACCGGGTTTGAACAGAGGAGCAAAGGCTGAAAGACGGGGAGGACACAAGCAACTCCCAAACATTCTCTCTGAAAAATCCCAGCTGATTTGACAAATGCCTAAAAGATCTATAACAGCCCGATGTTTAAGTGCATAAAGCCAACAGTTCTGCTAATATAACCACCGAGGAATGAATAGCTGCCATTTTAAAATCCAATACCACTTTTGCACAAACATAAACTTGTAAATTGGGAAATTTTGAAATTAATCTCTGTAATAGATTGTTTTTGATAATTTTGACTAAATCTTTAAAGTGCCTCTTACAACAAGGGTTAAAGCAAGAGAGTTAATCAGTGAATTCAAAACATACTAGATGCAGACTTTTACCACATAATAGAAAAAAAAACTTTTTTATTCTTTTCTTGCAAGAATGTTCTTACTGGTTTGAACCAAGCAAATGTGTCTTACAGTAAACTACACAAATATGTCATGTATTCTCATCTTTTCATAGTTACTGTCTGAAGTTTACCTCAATATATCACTCACAAAAATGTTCTAATGCTGTTTTAAATTTGACTCCAGATTAAATATGGTGACACAACTGTGTGGATGCAGACTCTGACTTCATTACATGTGGGCCTTCTGATTCTACATTTTCTTCTCAAATGCTCTATTCTTACTGGTAAGTTTTCTAAATGAGCTTAATAGCTATACCAGAATATATTTTTCTATTTACAGTTTTTTTTTCAATGTAAATTTCATAAATCAAATAGTCAGAGTGGGGTAAAGACCAAGATGCTTTTGTCTTTATCCCAGAGACAAAAGTTCTATGGTTCCAATTAAAACCTGATTTTCTTTCAGTGCTGGTGGTTTTCTGTCAGTGGCAAAAGAGACAAGAAAGTTCTGATTACTGATCGTTTCTCAGCCAGAGGATCACTGAGAACAAGTACAGCCCAAGGATTCTAAACGTGTACATCGTGATCTTTGCTTTGTCTTTACATTTTTAAACGTTGCAGTATTTTTCTAACATCCTTCTGTGTCGTCCAAATGTATCCACCCTGAACCATAAGTGAACTAAATGGCTGAACAGAACACCTAGGAGCTGTTGAATTGCCTTAAGAAAAGTCACTGAAAGCACTCGCTATAAAAATACAAAGACAACCTCCAGAAAGTCATATATTATCATTTGTGTTACCATGACAACTGACACAACTATACATTACTGTCAGCACATGACCACTGTCCCTTTTAGTCAGCGTGTTGATTTCGATGAGTGGATGGACCAGAACCTCCTCCAGTTTGATGAAGAAAACAAAGTTGTCATTGTTTTGGGTCATAAAAATATGAGGTTAGAGATCAACACTCAATTATACATTATGAGAATTAAAATAAAGAATACTAGAAATCTATGTGTGCCTATGTAGTTAGGTTTATTTTAAACACTTTTTACTAAATTGCCCAACTTAAAAATAATTGCTAGTGTTAGGGATTTCCTGTCCAATACATAGAGGAAAAACTGGTGAGTGTTTTAATTTTTATTATGAATTATTTTAATGTCTGTGAAGATTCACATATAGCTGCAGCACATCCAGAATGCTGCTGCCACAGTCCTGACCAACAACAGGAAACCGGATCATGTGACATCTGAGTTATTAAATTACTGCACTGGCCCAATGCTTGGAAAGATTATATATTTTTAAAGTGCATTATAGGATTAGACTAGTCAGGACTGTAAACATTGACAGAAGTGGTAAAAAATCTTTTGGTTTTATTTTGGTATTTTTAATCTTATATTAGCTGTTCGTTTTCTTAAAAATATATTTTTGTATGGATTTTTTTTCCATATAATTCTTACAATTAAGCATTTATTGTACCACATATTTTTATTCCAGTTAATCTTAAGTACTGCTCTTTTTTTAAATACCGAAAAGTACTTTAAATTCACCTTGTGTATGAACCGTGGTATTGGTGACCTGTCCAGGGTGTATCGCTGGAGATGGGCACTAGCACCGCTGACCTGCAAAGACAAGCATGTTGGCTAATGGATGGATGGGAAAATAATGAATAATGGGATAAAAATAAACTTGCCTGGCAAATAGTATAAATTTTCAACATTTTTTTTTTTTTTTTTTTAGTTTTCCTTGATGAAGAATAGTGTAAATCACAAAGACTTGTGATTCTTCTCCTGTTGCTCCACTCCATTACTGCTGGTCATTTTTTTAAATTAACAGAGTTGGTAATTAAACGTTAATGCCTTTAATCTGCCTTTAATGTCAGTCTTCTTTACAATAGGAAAATGTTCAAATGTCAATACTGGCTTTATTATTTGATGAAACTGATCAATTCAATAAAAGTAATTAAATATGGTGGACATGTTACCATGTCTGGATCTGTTACTCACAGAGTAACCCTAGAGTGGGGATCTTTTTTCTTTTTCTTTCCTAATATGACTTAATGTTTATTGAATTGGCTTACATAATTTTATAGGCAGGCCAGTGCAGGAAATAAAATATAACCCTGTTCAGCAACGCCATCTTGTGGTGCAACCTCTATTATATCACAATTTTAATCGCAAATATCTGTCCAATTAATTTGCACTAGATTGTCAAAGAATTGTTTTAGCTCTGCCTGAAACTGACCTTTTGATTCACACCATATTACCAAGATGTAATTATTTTGGCATAATTCTGAAACTGATCATTCACGTGAAGAAAGATAGCAGCCAAACAAATAGGTAAAAAAAAAGTCAAATGTTTACAGAAATGTGGTGGACAGAAGAAAAATCATATTATTGTATGTATCTCATGAACAACTTTGTCAACTTATTTGCAAATCAACAGTTTAAATTTAACACAGGACTTGATAAATAATGTTCTTATTGTCTATTACTTTAAATGTGTACCCAGATTTACAACATGTTCCAAATGATTATGCAAGTGATATTTTCTCAGATTTTCTGAAATGGTCAATGCAAATGACGGTCAGTATAATTTTCAAGTCATGAACTATTACAGTATAAATCAAATTTTACTGAACAAAGCTCCCCATGAGAACAGTATCTTTTTCAAAAATAAAAAACTCAAAATGCACTGTTCCAAATTATTATGCACAGCAGATTTTCTAAACATTTTATGGATTATAAAGAACTGCAAACGGTAACAGACCGAGTTACATGTGATATATCACCTGCATAATTCTTGCATCCATTGAACTTGTGAGTTTGTGGAAAGTTTCTTCTTGAATTTCTCTGCAGGATGTCAGAATAACTTCCCAGAGCTGCTGTTTTGATATGAACTGCATTCCACCCTCAGATCTTCTGCTTGAGGAAACTCCAAAGGTTCTCAATAGGGTTGAGGTCAGAGGTCAGAGGAGGATGGTGACCACACCATGAGTTTCTCCCCTTTTATGCCCACAGCAGCCAATGACACAGTGGTATTCCTTGCAGCATTCATTGTCATGTATGAAGATGATTTTGCTACAGAAGGTTCGGCTCTTCTTTTTGAACCATGAAAGAAAGTGATCAGTCAGAAAGTCCATCTACTTTGCTGAGCTCATTTTCACACCTTCAGGGACTCTGTAGGGGCCGACCAATGATTCTCTCCTCATGATTTCAGCTCATAAAATGACTCCACCACCTCCTAGCTGACGTCACAGCCGTGTTGGGATGTGGTGGCCGTCCACCACCAATCCACTACTGCGTCCATCTGGACCATCCAGGGTTGCACAGCAGTCATCAGTGAACAAGTCTGTTTGAAAATGAATCTTCATGTACAGCTGGGCCCACTGTGACCGTTTCTGCTTGTGAGCTCTGGTTAGGGGCCCAATAGTAGGTTCATGCACCGCAAGCCTCTGGAGGATCCTCCACCTTGAGGTTCCAGAGGCACCAGCAGCTTCAAATAACTGTTTGCTGCTTTGTAAGAGCATTTTAACAGCTGCTCTCTTAATCAGATGAATTTGTCTAACAGAAACCTTCCTCATTCTGCCTTTATCTGTACAAAACCATCTTTGTTCTGAATTAGCCACAAATCTCTTCACAGAACGATGATAACGCTTCAGTTTTGTTAAATATCTAATGTTTTCATATCTTGTCATACGGCACTACACTATCTGATGATTTTCTTCAGCAGAGATCCTTTCTCTTTCCTATATTGCTTGAAACCTGTGGCCTGCTTAATAATGTGGAACATCCTTCTTAAGTAGATTTCCTTTAATTGACTCACCAGACAAACTAATCAACACAGCTCTCTGGAATTAGTTATAGTGATTCAAAGAGCCCTGACACACAATATTATGTATAAATTTAATAGCACAACAAAAAAAATTAAATCTTTATGACACTTGAATCCAATTTGCATAATAATTTGGAACACGGTGTAGTAATGCACAATAAAAGTAGTTTCTCCCCTCCAAACAGTTTATGGTCCATAGTGAAGCCTTTTTCACGAATGACACTTGTAATACGGCGATTGTAAACTTTCCGAAGTTGTCATAACTCATAAAATCCTAGGAAATACCTAGCTTAGCATAATTTTTTTATGTGCACACATTAAAAGAAAGTGATTATTGTTATTTTAATATTAATAATGTGACACTACGATGTGAGTTAAGTCTGTGTTACCATAAAATAAGAGGTCGTGGGTGGAGAAAGAGCAGAACATTGAGAGGGAATAGCGTAGCTGTCCAGACTTTTATTCAACCTCCATTTTAACAGAACAGAACAGAACCCGTCTCGGGCACACCTAAAAAAAAACAACGAAGAAGAAAGAAACAGCTCCTCTCAAAGGCACAGCACAATTCCTTAGCTATGGATCTTGTATGTAACCACATTAATTGAAAAGGAAAAATAAATCATCTTACAATAATATATTAATTATTTTAAATGATGAATTACTAAAATAATTCATTATTTTAAGGAATGAATAATGTCTTCTGCTGGAGGTCCTGCTGCTGGATGCCTATTTTCAAAGTTAATAGATAAAATAAGTAGCGATGTTTATGTAAGCAAATATCCACCGAAATGGGGGCTTGGATAGTTGCCAGAACACCAACTACACCTTGACGATCCTTTTCCACGAACAGAATGAATTCAGATGTGTTCTTGCATCAGGTAATCTGATACTAGGCAAGTAATGAAGCGTTTCACCACCTACCGGATGGGACGTAACCGGGAAGGCTGCATCAGCTTAACGGTCGGAATCGTTGAGGTGGCAGTAATGACAACTTCCCGACACTAGAGGGCATTGTTGTTAATGAAATGTATAAAAACTGATCTCTTTATGCCAGGACAACGTTTCGCCTTGATTTCAGAAATACTCTTAGACTTTTAGAATAAGTCTGTTCGGACTATTTCATGATGGCTCGTGTTCTATTAGCTTTCGGAGGCGCACGACCATGTAAAATGTCATTCAAAAAACGTTAATTTCAGCCAGGTTTAACGCAGTATTTTTACCTGGGGAGCGCGCGCTCACTCAACAGGTGTGCGGGGGGTTTTTTCTCGGAGCTTTACACGCTTTAAGAGTTTGAACCGGGCAAATTAATTTGTGTAAACACGCAACAAAGGTACTAAAACCTTTATAAATTATGTGTTGTTTTTATTTCCGGTTTCGCTCATTTCCTTCCAATTTCAGCACTTCTTCTTTCGGCAAAGCCGCAGCGCATTTACGCACATCTCTATGGACACAGAGACCACAGTGTACTGCAGTCCATCAGTGTCTCACTGTCTCAGTCAGTCTTTGGTACAAGATGATCTTTCTTCTGCTCGGTCTGCTTTGCTCCATCTGGGGAGAACCTGCTCAATGTCTGGAGGAGAACAGAGAGTTCAACTTTACAGAGGACCTCCGTCAGCTCGCTGTGGGCAACAACTCTGTTTACATCGCTACAGAGGAGAATCTTTACCAGCTGAGCCGTGACCTGACTCTGATCTACAACCTGACCCAGAGAGGGATCTTAAAGAGCACCGACCAACAGGATAAAGAGGAGTTTTACAGAGACCCCATGAAGGCTGTCTTAAACGCGACTTTCAAAGTTAATGTTTTATTACCATTTGAGAAAAATGACACATTGATCAGCTGCGGTGTGACTGGAAACGAACTCTGTGGTTTCTGTGAAGTTCTGGACCTGAAGAACATCTCTAAGCTGGTTTACAGTGAATCCATCCAGGTGGGACCTCAGAGGAGCAGCAGTGGGTCTGTCAGCTTTCTGGTGGATGTGAAGAAGGATTCAGGTCAGACTGAGACTTACATTCTGACAGCGATAAAGAACCCGAGCGACAAGACAGAGTGTAGCGCTGATTTAAAGACAATCAACCTTCAAAACACTGATCATAAACAACATGGGGATATATTTTCCTGGTCTGATCGATCAGGTGTTAAACCTGGGATCCAAACTGTAGCTGATGTAGAGTTTGTGGACGGATTCCAGATCAACTCAACAGTGTATCTGTTCTCCAACGTGGCATCAGGAGGTAAAACCAACAAAGTCCGTCTGATCTGGCTTCAGGCTGAAACCAGTAAAGCTCAGACTCTGGAGTCTCTTCATGGAGCGACTCTCAGTTCCTCTGGAGGCAGCAGACTGCTGGCCTCCTCGGTCGTCCCAGGTGGACAGCAGGTCCTGTGGAGTGGAGTGTTCAGTGTGGACGGAGGAGAAAGCAACACTGAGCTGCTGCTGTTTGACGTCAGTCCTGATCTCAGCAGGGAGAAGAATAAAGATCCAGACTTTAATATATTGACCATCAAACCAGAGATCCCAGTAAGTTGCTGTATTAAACATAATCTACTTTCAGTGTTAATGTTTCATATCTTGTTGTTTCACTGAGTCCTGGATGAATAAGAGTCTCCAGCAGAGTATTGCATGACTCGGATGAGACAGACAGAATATTCAATAAGAGGAAAGGTTGGATAATTTATATTTATTTATGAAATAGAAGTTGGTATGGTTTCAAGGATCAGTCTTTTTTTATTTTTGAATAATTTTGGTAATTTTAAATAAACTGTTATTGTGTTCAATAATCCAATTTTCAACTGTTTTTAACTTTAACACCTTTATGAATTTTGGCAGTGTCTACGTTTTTGTGCTTTAGTTTTCTGAGTGTCATTTTAGATATAAAATCTAGTCATTCAAAGCCCAGCTTTGAACATCTGTATCTGTCCCAAACCTTCTGTGTCGCTGTTTATAAAACTATAAATCTTCCCTGAGTTTGGTGAAGATCAAAACAAAATGTTGAAACGATTCTCTCTGTTCCTCAGTCGGTTCCTGTGCTCCTGAAACCAAAGGCTGTGCTTTTTAAGCAGAACCTCATGAGTTCTGTTCTGGCCGTCAGGCTGAACGGCTGGATGGTTTTCTTCATTGGAACAGCAGATGGACAGATCATCAAGGTGGGTAGAAAACTAACAACTGAGAGGAAAAAATTGTTCTAGTAAAATAAGTAAACAGATTTGTATCGTTTACGAACACAGTGACAAAATCACATTGACGTATAAAACTGTTTTCTAGTGAAACTGTTGAATTATTTTTGTCTCTTTAGCTAATTTTTGACATACAGGTTTTACATGTTACATGTTTTCATGTTGAATTATGAACATTTTACAGACAACAGATAAACAAAATTACTACACAATTCTTGGGGTTGAGCAGACATTAGATCAGATGATATACTAGACTTTAATATGTACTATACCACCTCATCCACTATAAAACACATTAGTCTCTAGTAGGTTTTCTTCCAGGACTGCCCTGTAATTAGCTCCACCCACATTCCCATCAACTCCACCATATCATGATGCTGCCACCACTATGTTTCCTAAGAGGAAGATGGGAGTTTTCTGTCACTGACAACATTTAGTTCTAAGGCCAAAAAGTTACATTTTGGTCTCATATGATCAGAAAGCCTTCTTCCACAGGTTTCTGTTAATAAAGTTTCAAAAATATATTTTATCTGGCAATTTAAAAAAAACAAAAACAGATTTGAGTGGATATGTGACTAATTGTATTGTAAGAGATTTTCCCATCAGTCCTGACATCAGGACTGATTATGGCTTATCAGGCCTTTTCAGTCATAATGAGCCATTTATACAGTAATTAGATCAATGGTGAGGAAATCACAGTGTCCTGCTGTCATGACCGAACTTTGTTACTTTTCCATGTGCCATATTGTTTCCATGTGCCATCTTGTTTTTATGTCAGTGTTTTTATGTCTGGGAATGTAACGTCAGTGATTATACAACTGTCAGGTTAGTATAGCATAACTTTAACTAATATTTATCTTGAGTTATTGCCATAATATTTTTTTATCTATCCAGCTAACCCTGTTTCTTTGATAAATACTGTATCTCCAACCTCACTGTTGTTGTTGTCATCAGCTCTCTGTGGACAGGAAGTATCAGCCCTCCTGTCCACAGATCCTCTACAGAACCAGTGGAGACAACAAAGTGTTTCCAAAAGTCCAACTGGATCCAGTGGATCAGAAACATCTCTATGTGCCGTTTAAAAACCAGGTAGATTGGAGCTTTTTCATGTGGCGTTCACTTGCCCTGCCTGTTGATGTGTTTCTGAAACATGGTGTTCTGCTCCAGGTGAAACGTGTTCCAGTGTCAAACTGCAGAACTTACCAAAATGTGAAGGATTGTCTTTCTGCCCAGGATCCATTCTGTGTCTGGTGTGTCTCTAAGAAAAGGTCAGAGAAACTTCACCTGCAGCTCAATCCTTCAATCTCAACTTTATGATGACACATTTACATTTTCTTCAGCTGCTCGTTTAAAGACGACTGCACAGGTTCAGAGAGGCTGTCCATCCCTGATGAATCCAAGCAGAAAATAGTTTCTCACAGATTTCTGAAGGACTCCACAGGAGAGGTGGGTTATTAATTCATATATTTTTGACTGTATTCATCTGGAACTATCAGTTATTATCATCTTATATTTGTTCTTTTCTCAGATAAAAATAGTCGTCCAATCACACCTGACTACGGAGAAGAAGGTTCAGCCTAACTTCACCTGTGATTTCTCTACAACCTCCACCCAGCTTTGTAAAAAACAGGGACCAAAACCACAGTACCCACAATGCACCTGCATTCTCAATGCCCCTTTCCCTGCTGATGGTCAGTGATGGTCAGGAAGTCTTTAAACATTTTGTTCCAGCTGTTAAAGTTTCATACTTTATCTTGGATTTACAGATCTTGACGTTACCGTGACGATCACACTTGGAGATACATTTCTGTCAGAAAAAATAAAGATGGTCGACTGTTCCAGTATCCAGGGGCAACCAAGTTTTCACCTGTAAGCTCATTTATCTTTTATAATACAGATTTAATAACAACTGATATCATCCCAAAGTCTAACAGCATAATTTAACTCCAGTGTTTTCATAACAACTCTACTCTGCATAAAATCTGAATAATACAAATATTGTAGCTGATATTTAAATCTGACCGATGACCCACTAGTAGAATCATCTGTTTCCTGTTGTAGCTGAAAGGAAAGAATCAGTGTTGAATCCTGAGAAGCTTCATTCTTCACAATGTTTCATTGACAGGAATCATGTCGTCACTGCAGCTTGTTGTTTCTAAATAAATCTGTATCATGTGTCGTAATGTTTGAGTAAAGCTGAGATCAAACTGGGACTGTTTTCTGTCCAGGTGTCAGCGGTGTGTCAGAGCAGGATGTGGATGGAGACAGAACAACTGCTCCTGGGCCACCGACGCAGTCAGCAGCGTTTCTTCTCAGATGGTGCTTGTTAGACATAATTACGTTTCCTTAACATGAATATCTATTGTTTGTTTTTTTGTTTTTTACAGTTTCTGTGTTAAACTGGACTAATGTCAGCTGGAACGGCTTCATAAAATGATCTGATAAATTCTCTCTTTCTGCAGGACATTTGTGCAAACATTGGGCAGTTTGGGAGGAACTTTTCTGTGAGTCAGCATTTTAGTTGATCTGAGTTCAGTTATCCTGAAACTATAACCAACGAGTTCTATTTTCAGTGTAACTCATTGTAATGTGAGACATTTGTATTTTCTGCTCCTTCAGAAACCAGAGATCTCCTCCATCTCTCCCAGCGTTGTGTCTTTCTATGGCAGAAATCAGGCTGTGTTGTCGGGTCGTAACCTCCGAGATGCGACCGGAGTCAGGATTAAAGCAGACCTGGACTGTGACCCAAAGGAGTGAGTCGTTTTATTCTTTGCTTAGTGTGTGAAAACATTATGTCTGCTCTAAAATATATGTTCACTCATTTTGTTAGGTTAAAGAATGTTATTTGATTACAGTGAAAACATTAAATGACTTCAAAGTGTGTTTTCTGACTGAGAAAAATGTTCAGTAATCCTCCTCTCTAATCTCGACTTTCACCTTGTGTGGCAGAAAAAGTAACACTTGTGCAGCTTCTGTCTGATTGTACAGACATGCACTTTCACATGAACAGCAGCAGGAGCTTGTAGGCCTTGTGGTGACATTCCTGTTTCAGGAGATTTTTTTTTTTAGCATCTTGCAGTCGGTTTTCAGAGTGAACTTGCTTACAGCTCATTGCTTGTTTCATAACTGGTTACTGTATTGTGATTTTTTTGGGTGTAAAACATTATGAGTTGCCTTGTTGCCTTGTTGCTACACAAATAAAGGTGATTTGACCTGTGATGCATAGGACGCTAGTTTATAGTTGAACAGTTTTTGTCTCTCTGTGTTCTCTGGTCAGATCCCCGGTGTGGAACAACAACGGCTCCAGTCTGACCTTCCCTATTCCCAGCACAGAAGCTAAAGGCCTGGCCAAAGTGTGTGTTCTCCTTCCAGACGGAAGTTGCCACGGCAACTTCACCATCACCTATCAGTCATCACCAATCTGCACTGATATTACACCAAGTAGCAGCTGGAGAAGGTATTTAAACTTTTTTTTTTTTGCAAAAAAAATAATATAGATTAACAATTTCCAGCATCTGCAGAGAACCATGCACTGATGTAATATTAATTTATTTATTAAACCAAAAGTTGTTTGTTGGACCTCTTTAAACCTATAAAGAAGAAATTTCTTTATTCCTTCTGTATATATTTTTTTATACAGAAATATTTCTGCTTAAGGAAGCCTGAACACGTGATCTTCACAGGATTACACTGCAAAAAAACAAAACAAAAAAACT
The DNA here is from genome assembly GCF_003331165.1 of Xiphophorus hellerii. Classification (NCBI taxonomy): domain Eukaryota; kingdom Metazoa; phylum Chordata; class Actinopteri; order Cyprinodontiformes; family Poeciliidae; genus Xiphophorus; species Xiphophorus hellerii. The sequence goes on along the minus strand of NC_045688.1, from coordinate 18,016,596 downwards.
CTTACCAAGTATTTTTGTCTAGTTTGTTGTGCAAACATCCTAGTACACTTGAGACAGACATAAGACAAAACTAACTTAAAAGTAAATTTTCAGTAAAACATATTATCTTGTTTTAAATCAATCTTTAAATATAAATGTAGAAAAAAAACGAGTTAGCTCCACTAGCAAATTTTTTCAATTGTAATGGAAAAATGTCTTGTTATAAGTCGGAAAAAACTAGAACTTTGTATCTTTATTCAAGAATTATTGACTTAAAACAAGCTTACATATCTTACTGAAAAGTTACTTTTACATTGATTGTGAATCATTTCAAGTGTAGAAAATCCACAGAAATGCTTGGTAGGACTTTGGGTTTTTGCAGTGTGCTGACACTTCCTCTCCACTTGGATCTTACTTTTGCTGATCATCATCAAGGGAATAAATACATTTCATCTGAATCAACTAAATAACCTGTGGTCAGCTGAAAATGTAAGCAGTTAAACCCTGCTGATGAGCTTTCTGAACAGACGTGTACCCGACTTCCACTTTAATTCCCAACTTGTTCCTTTTTTCAAAACGAACCAAAGACCCCCATTATTTAGTTTGACACCCACTGCTTTGTAACTGGTGAAATTTACAGAAACCTGTTGAAGCAAACTGTCGTAGTAACAATTACACAGGAAAACTGACACTTCCTGAACAACCCATTTTCACTTCAACATTACTTCCCCTTTAAATGCAATGACTCTGAATCCATTAGTTACTCTGCAGTTTCAGAAACATAATGGACTACTTCATTGTAAAAAAACAAAAACAAAACAAGAATACCATAAGCATTGGTGTTTCTGTCATTTAAAATTTTAATTCCTGCAAATGAAAAGCATTCATTGAATATTTTCTACATGTGAATGTTTTTTCAGCTTTTTACTGTTTGACACACTTATTAATATGTCAGCCAGTACTTGTAGCTGGTTAAACTCCTGAGGAGGAAGTGAAGCACCATGTGCCCAGTTCTAAATGTATTTGGACAATTTATTGCATGTCTTCCTCTTCTTGTTATGCGTTCCTTTCCTGTCTGACATCTGTCAAATGAAGGAGGCCAAAAAAATGGAGGAATTGAACAGAGTACAAGAACTTTGGAGCAAGAAGCTAAAAACTTTAAAGTCTTCTTAAGATATAGAATTTCAAAAATTAAGAAATTACTCATGTGGACCAAGTTTGACAACATGAAACGAGCTAAAAGAGCTCAAAAACAACACACGTCTTCATGGGTCAGTTAGAGTTCAAACCAAGGGTGAACTTGGTTTGTGCATTTACTGCATTCAACAGGACAGTGAAGTATACAAGCAAAACTACAACTGATTTTACTTGTGCCCTATTCAAAGTCTAAATCTAAATCTGACTGAAATGTTGCGGTGTGACCTTCATGCTCAAAAACCAACCAGAGCAGCTAAATTAAAACTGTTCTGCTTAGAGGAGCGAGTAAAGTTCAACCAGTGATTGTTGTCTTACATAGAGCCTGGCTGGTTTGTTTGAAAACCTGAACCATTTAAATGTGACGAAAGCAGAAACAGAATAAATGTATGAAGTGGTGAATATTTTTTCACACCACTGGATGTAAATAAAAATCTACAGTCACAGGTGGCGCGCTGTCAAACAGCTGGTCAGAATAACAGGCGAGTAAAGTGTGTTTGTCCTCCAGTGGGGGCAGGAAGGTCACTATTTCTGGGACTCACCTGGATTTGGTGGAGGGGATCACACACAGCCCCGCCCAGCAGGAAGTCATGTCTCCCATGAGCAGCAGCTATCAGGTAACTCTGCAGACAGAAACTCTGTCATCAGCATACGGTGAACTACGTCATGCTCCGTTTTTATTTCCAACAGACTCTCATCTATGAAACACCTGCAGCCAAAAGCCCTCCGGTGTCCAGCAGCACCGTGTTTCTGAAAGTCGTCAATGAAACGTTGCCCTGCGCTCAGAAAATAACTTACTATCCTGACCCAGAGTTTTCCAGCTTCGCGGCCGTGAAGGAAGGGAAAGATGTCCGCATCACTATTCAGGTAAAGCCGTTTCCGTCCACAGTGGTTCACTCAGACATGTTGATGTTATATTATTGAAGGGGAAACTGGTTTTGATCTTTCAGAAAAAGGCAGATAACCTGCAGATGACAGAAGCAGAGCTGTCAGTTGTGGGAATTCAGAATGAAATTGAACATGACTGCTTCATAAAACCCGAAGGAATAAGCAACAAGACAGAAACCTTCATCTGTGAGATCAAAGGACTGCAAAGCGCCGACATTGATATAGTCAAGGTAAATGCTACATTTATGGTAGTATAAGTTTAATAATTTGAAGTGCTGTTGAAGTCCTGTGTTTTTTAGCTGCAACTACAACAGCTTTCCCTACCAGTGTCTCACATTACTTGGTTAACATGAACCAAGAAACAGGACAGGACATGTTGATGGTAGCAGATAAACTAAACTGACTATAATTTTGCGAGAAAACTGGGCAAATTCAGAAAAATAAAGTCGAACCAGGAACAGACAAAGAAACAGAACAAGAGCAATGAGTTTGACCACATAACCAGCAGGACGTAGGACTACTGTAGAGCTTTGGCTGCTCAAAGAATGAAACCAGGAGTTACAGAGTACAAAGCTGGCCCAAATTTCTCTGCAATCTTTATGCGAAAACACAAAATGTACTGAATCTAAAAAAAGAAGGAACATTTTTAACTGGCATAGTCAAAGTTTGCACTTAAAACTGAATGAAATATCATCTGCATACTCGGTATGAGGGAGTGCTGTAAAGTTATTGACACAATGCTAAAAAGAACCAATCTTTTTTAACCAATTTGAATAATAAACAGATCTTGACTTCATTAGTCGATAACTGGAATCAGTTGGAATGTACAGAATCTGTTTGACTTAGAATTTGTCTGTTCGTACCAAACTTCCTCCTCACCACTTGCCAATTATTTCAAATGATTAGTGGTTGTTGTCGGCACTATAAGCAATAACTGTGTTCAGTTATTTGTGTTCAGGGAGATTTTATTTTCACATTTGAAAATAACAAAAACACCAGATCAGGTTCTTCTGGAAGCAAACCCAGTGTCATTATGTTGTAAGAAAGTCTCATTCAACCTGTTAGCTTGATCTGTCTGGTGGCTCATCACGACTCTTTATGCTTCATGTGTGAGGGATGCTTTAGAGAGAGTTTTGGCTTTACAACAGTTTCAGCATTTAGTTGGTGTTTGGGTGTTAATCTTGCAGTCTTCCAATAATGCATAACTATCAAGTGATGTTTTCAAATTTCCTGTCAACTATAAGCATGTTTTACCTCATAAACATGGCGGGCAGCTGGATGCTAGCGCCCCGAACAACCCTGATCTGTCATGAATGAACATGAATGACTCTTCATAAATATTTTACGACTGGTGTCACAAAGTGTCATTCGGTAAATAATGACACTTTTAATGCAAAGTTCAATTAAAACTTGCATTAAAAGTCATTTAAAAGTGTCAACTTTGCATTATTTACCAAATGACACTTCATGACAAAAGTCCTAAACCTTCATGAAGACGCCACTTCATGTTCAAGACAGGAGTTATGTCCTACTTACGACAGCCTCATGTCAGTCTTCTGCACACCCCTTCAAATAAAGTGTTATCAACTATTGTGATTATGGTCTGTTACAGGTAAAATATGGAGATGAATCTATAACACTGAACAATTCATCTTCGTTGGTTTATTTAATACTGCTCATCATATTCCTGATCCCCATCACCCTGGTTGGTAAGTGCGCCACGGTTTAGGCCTCCACCGACGACACTGCTGGAGATTTCTCTTTACGTGTTTCCTCGTTCATTTCAGTCGTGTTTTTCGTCTACCGAAGACAACGGCAGCAGTTCACCGTCAGGATGAACAAGTTGATGGAAAACCTGGAGTGTGACATTAGGAACGACATCAGACAAGGTCAGTCCTTTCTTCTGAGTCTGGCATTAGGTTTGTTTTTTTTCCCTCTGTTACCTGCTACATTCATCAGGGCTTAATGTGTATTAATCTGATCCTAAACACGTCCTACGCTTAGGTCAATTAGTTTGGCTCAACATTATTCATACCATCATTATTCATACTTAGACTTAGGTTCTAAGTAATAGTTTAATTTGTTCAACATGTTGAAGGGACCCAATCATAGCACCAACTCTGGCCTTCCTCTTCATGAGGTTGTCATAGAAACAGTGTCTTCAGTCAGAGGCCTTTTCAGTTTGCTGCTACAAGAGATTCTTTCTTCCCGCAGCCATTACCATGTGTAATAACTCTTTAGAGAATCATGAATAAATTGAGTTACAGCAACATTTAGTTTCCCTGTGGGATCAATGAAGCATTTATCATTTGAACTGATTGAGAATCAGTGGAGGCAGCTAAAGATTGAGGTGTGTGACGGCTGTCATGGCACTAAAGATTGTTCCACTGAACATTGTGATTGTTAAATGTGTTTTGACTCATAATTTTTATATAGTAGAAATGAAAGCAGATCATATTCATAATCATTGATTGTTTCATTATCTTTTAAAAGATGCCCATCTCATTTCCTGTCAGGAAACAAACTTCCTGCTATAAAGTCAATATAACATCCTGAGTGGACTTGTTATTGTTGTTGTTGTTGGCTTAAATCTTTCTCAAAATAGAATTTCAGATTAATTTTATTCGTCCCTTCAGATGATTCATGAACGTAACTGACTGAAATAGATGCAGTGAAATGTTAATATTTGCCGTTTGTTTTCACCTGCCTTGCATGGAGACGGAGTGTGTTGTGTCCTGGTTCAATGAGGAGAACAGAAATAAATCATATATTAAAGTTTTTCATGTTAACACACATTCTGTGTGACGCGCTGCCTCTCCAGTGACAGAGAATCGGCTTCTGTTTAGAGCTGATAATGAAACATTTACACACTTTGTCCCTTAACCACTTCACTTTCAACTCCTCCACCTCACTGGGCATCTAAAACACACTCAGTTCCTTTTCGAAGCGCTTCCTTTTTTTCACAAGTTAAAGTTGCACAAATTGGCCTGACAGTAAACGGAAGCCACTTTCAGAAACCCGTTCTTGACTGCAGCTTTTGCTGAGCCGCTCAGATATAGTATCATTACACTTTGTGATGTTGCAGACTGATTGTTGCGTTTCCGTGTTGCAAGCGGATAAGAAGGAGAAATGTTAGCCGTTTTGTGAGTTGTTAGTGTTGCCTTTCCTCCACTGTGTGTTTCTGTCACAGGATTTATAGATCTGCAGACAGAAAAGGCTGACCTGATGGAAAACGTGGGAGCCATTCCTTTCCTGGACTACAAGCACTTTGCTTCCAGAACCTTCTTCCCTGAGGTAAAACCAAGCCGTGTGCTGCAACACAAATCACACCGATACCCCGGGGATACATAACAGTTACCTTCTGTTTTCCAGAGTGACTCTTTAATTAAGCTGTGCATCAAAGACATTGGTCAGGTAAGCGTGGATAACAGCTGCGGCTCTTTGGACGCTCTCACACAATGTCAGTGACGTTTGTTGTTGTCTGATCTGGGAATCAGGACGTGGAGAAGGTGGAGCTGGATCAGCACTGCCAGAGGTTCTCCAGGCTGATCCAGGACCAGCTGTTTCTCACCACTATGGTGCACGCGCTGGAGGAGCAGAAAAGCTTCACCGTCAAAGACAAGTAAATCCGATGGCCTGGATGGAAAAACAGAACGTTTATCACTGCAAAACACGTCAGATCCTACCAAGGAGTTTTTGTTTCTTGTGCTTGAAATAAGACAAAACTAACATAAAAGTAACATTTGTGGAAGATATTGGAGCTGGTGGGTGCAGTATGTAATTTTTAATAATAAAAAAAACAACACACACACACACAAAAAATGTTTTTTCTAAAACATTAAACTGTCACCATGTGGTGAAAAGATTGATCTCCACATCCTCCTGAGCTACTATTACCATCTGAAGAAATGCACCGGTCCTGACAAAAAACAACCAACCAGTGCCAGGAGGAGGGGTTTAACGCTGTCAATCCTCCTCATGTATACGCTGAGCAGTGCCACATGAGATTGTAATTGGCAGCGCTAAGACCCGCCTTTTTTTGGATACTTTTTATCTATACTCAAGCATTATTCACTTAAAACAAGCTCCCATATCTTGCAGGAAAGTTCCCTGTGAGATAGTTTTAATCTTATTTGAAGTGTACTGAGATATTTGAACTAAAAACTAAACTAAACAAAAGTACTTGGTAAGGTTTTGTGTTCCTGCGGTGGACAGTTCAGTTAACATCTCTCTCCTTCAGGTGCACACTGGCGTCTCTGCTCACAGTGGCGCTTCACGGCAACCTGTCGTACCTGACGGAGGTGATGGAGGTCCTGCTGAAGGACCTGATGCAGCAGAACAGCGCCACCACTCAGCCCAAACTGCTGCTGAGACGCACCGAGTCCACGGTGGAGAAGCTGCTGACCAACTGGGTGTCGGTCTGCCTCTACGGCTTCCTGCGGGTCGGTCCAAGAAAACTCTCCCAAACCGGCCTGATTGTTCCCGTGTAGCTAGACAGAGACCAGACTGCTATGATCCCAGTCAGATGATTCTCACTCATTTATCTCCATCTAAGACTTTTGATGCACATCTGATGATTTCTGTAGTTAAGATGTAAAAGAATTGACATTGATCAGCGACGACACCTTTGGTTCAGACAGTTTTTACAATCGGCCAAAAAAATACTCAGAAACTCTTTGAATTATTTATTTTTAACCTAGAATTGCAGCTTAAAACATCTAAAAAAAAACAACAAAACAATCACTTCCCTGCTTGTTTATAGGAAACATGACTGTGGCTACGGACAGTTTCAGGTATCAGAGGAGACATAAAATTAGTGCATCGTTCAGTAACTTCATCTCTTATCGTAAATTCTGTGAAAATTGTCTGTTGTCTGGTATACAGTACAGGGTTTCCTTCAATACAGATTATCTCTGTTTTTGCGTGTTTGTCACACTTCACAGTGAAGTGTGACATTGTGTGATATAAAAACATTTTTATATCACACAATGATAACTTAAGAAAATCAGCAAATTAAGTAAATATATAATAACGATTTAATTTACTTAAAGATAAGTCTATCCAGAGCAAACTGGCCTCCTGGGAAAAATATTCTAACAACATGAAAGCAACATCTAAAGCACTTTGTCTCACTTACCTCAGCTAAGATCAGTGTTCATGACTCAGCAGTAAGAAAGAGAAGTGACAAAAAGGCGTCAGATCTAACGCCAAAACCACCGCTGACCAAAGAGAGCACATTGTTCCGTCTCACTAAATCGTATTTACGATCACAAAGACCTTTTAGAAAATGGTCTGTGAACTAATCTGAACAATTTTGGGAGGTGTGTGTCCTGTTACACTTTAGAAATGCAAAAAGGAAAAAAAAAAAAGAACGAAAGAAATGAAGATTTTGGAGTGGCCTAGTTAACGTCTGGGTGTGGATGCTTGGAAACCTCCCAGTGTGGCCAAAATAAACCAATTCTGGGAAGAGAAACGGTCTAAAACTCCTCCACAGTGATGTAAAAGATTCACCACCTGTTAGCAGCAGCACTTAGCAGCTGCTGTTACCACGGTGACGAAGAGATTGCAGTCGGAGGAGCCATTTCCTCTTTCACATATATAATGCCAGTTGTTCACTCTTTTTCGCTCTTAACAGTAATTATTTGAGCTCATCTTTTTCTGTTTACTCAGGTCACCTTTGATGTTAAAATCTGTTTGATGTGAACTTTTCCAGATAAATAAGTGCAAAAAACCCATACAGTTTTATCACAGCTATATATGTATTTATTAACGTGTCTCTAAGCTGCCTGCTAATTGTGGCTGATTGTATTTGAAGCCAAAGGTTTTCTGGAACCACAGGAACCACGTGCAACAAAGAGCTCAAAGTAAACTCCAGCCTGCACAAACCTGATGCGTGTAAGATGGCCAGCTGCTGATTTTCTCATTTTTATTTTTTACCTCTGGTGTCGTGCAGGAAAGTGTTGGGCAGCATCTGTTCCTGCTGGTGAGCGCGCTCGCGCAGCAGATCTCCAAAGGGCCGGTGGACTGCGTGACAGAGAAAGCTCTGTACACACTCAGCGAGGACTGGCTGCTGTGGCAGGCTCAGGACTTCAGCCAGCTGGTACACACACGCACACACACGCCCACCGACACACACACACACACCGAGGTTGTGATAGTTAACTGAAACTAACAAAAACTGAAATTGAGAAACCATTTTTGTTAACTGACATAAATAATGTTTATTTTTGAACTGATGTGAAATTTTTTACGCCCCTCCCCTCCCCCAGTACCCATGTCAGCTGTCGGCAAATAGGTCATTACGATACGCCACGCTCCTCTTGGAGGCTAGTCTGTAAAACTGCAATGGTAAAAGTAGGAAGAAAACACCAGGGTCAGTTGGCTGTTCAACATTAATAAGTGGTTAATTTTTTTTTTTAAATGTATCTTCAGTTGAGTATTTATTACCCAATCAAGTTATATATGAACACAATAAAATACTGTGGTTCAGTTTTAGATGCAGAATTTTAAAGAAAAAGGTCCAAGTATGAAAAAACTCCTATTACAAGTTATGAAAACTAAACTAAAACTAAACAATATAATAACTAACGAAAACTAGAAAACACTCTAACAGAAAGTCACAGCGAAATTCAATCAAACTGTAATGGAAAACTCCAAACTATTTTAATAGTGTTATTTATAATGACTGCATGGCCTCATGGTTCATGCTAAAACGCTGCCTGGTTCTCGGCACGGCGGGCTGCGCTTCCACAAACCGATGCTTCTTAATTCTCTGTTCTGTTTTTTGTTTCTCTGGGTTGGTGAAAACAGAACTACAGAGTCTAGATCGAAAGCTGTCGAGCAACTAAACATTTTTAAATGGACTCATTTTACACTGTTGTTTTTATTGTTTCTTTTGACCAAGTGTTAGTTTTTATTATTGTAAAGCTATTAAGGTTTCAGTATAATCACTGAAGTGAATGTATTTATGGAACTAAGCCAACTTATTAGCAAGAACAGGAACTGATAACTAACTTCCTCTCTTGCCTTTGGACATGCATAGCACAACGAATTTACTCTCGAACTTTTCTATATAAAATCTGCAGATTCATCAGAAAACATCTAAATGGTTTGGAAAATCAAACTACAAACTTGATAAGGCCATATTGTGAGATGTTTGAAGTGTGATAAACTGCTCGGTTTGCTGGTAAAAGTGGTTTTTGACACATTTGGCCGCACTCAAATCAGTACTGCCAAATGCATTTACTGCATTTAATGCATTTACTTAATGCATTAAATAAACTGCATTAAGTGTTTAATAGTGCTGTTCAGTAGTCTATCATTCCGAACACAGCTGTCAGTAAATGTGTGGCCAATTACATCACATCAGTGGTCTGTGATAAATAACATCAGATGTACAGTTGCTCTATTTTTCTATAGTTTGTCTGGTCCTGCATCTTTACAGTCAGGAGTGACTTGTATGTTTTATTTTATTTTTTTTTTACTCTTCATGACACTTTTTCTTTGACTAATGCATTAAATATTAACTCATACTGATGACATGAACCAAGGACATCACCATCTGCAACCAGAAGGAAAGCTAATTGCAAACAGCTTAGAGGACCACAGCTGAAGATGACTGTAAATGATTTTACAGACGGGCCGTCTTGTTGTTATTGCTACATGCACCCCAGATATACTACGTGTGTCTCCCCTTCGCCCCGTCCCACCGCACACTTCGCCGGTGGAGCCGAGTGGCAGACATTAGAGTGTCTGAAACGGCCAGCAGACTTTCAAGCCAAAGCTCATAATTTCCCTGAGTTTGTTGAAAAGCAACTGAACTCAGTATGTCAGCAGATGATTCCGTTAACATGGAAGAGGTCATGACCTTTATCCAAATTGGTGGGCTGGCCATCCTTCTCCAGGATTTTCAGAATTAAGTGTTTGTTGTGACCATTATGAGAAATCATCCAGGTTGCAGACGCAGACCCAGACCATCGCCCTACCACCACCATGTTTTATTTTCAGTTTGTCGTTTTCTGGATGCTGTTGGTTTTAAACCAGATGCAACAGGAAGCACATCTTCCTAAAGCTTCCACTTTTGTTCTGAAGTGGTTTTGGTCTTTAGAACTCTGTTCATGATTGGAGATGGATTTATGTGTTCACACATGACCAGGTGGGTGTGGATAGGAGGGTTTTTCCCCTTAATAAATAGTCATTATTTGAAAAAAGTATTTTTATGTTTTTATTCAGGTTATCAATATAAAAATTACTTGAAAACTCCAAAGTATGACAGAAACATTTACATATACACATAAAAACATATATATTTGACATTCTAAATATAAGGCATAAATCCTTTATTTGTATTATTCAGGCAAAGAGAAAGATGAATGAGATCTTGTCTGTGTTTGCGCCTCCAGAAGCTGAAGGTTCTGTTCGCAGTGGGCAGTGATGGAGAGGTCAGCGAGCCTCTGGAGGTGGACGCCCTCAGCTGTGACACCGTGGAGCAGCTCAAAGAGAAGATCCTCAACACCTTCAAGACCAAGTTTGGCTTCGCATACAACACCTCTATTAGAGACGTCAGTGTTGGTGAGTGAAACTGACACTAATGTGCTGCAGCACTCACACCTGCTGCAGCAGGGTCCTTCACCAGGAAGAACAAGGGAGCAGACAAAAGAGCTGATGCACCAAAAACAATGACACATGACATAAACCACAAAACAAGGAGGAAATGTTAAAATGACAATTTTAGGAAAATGAACAAATCTTTGTGGTTCAGATGTAGTAAAGTTGGGGTGGTGCAGGAATTAAGCTCAACCCAAATATGGAGACCTTCTCTTTCTCTCTCTCTCCACCTACTTTCCTGTCTTAGCATTTTCAAATATAAAGGCCACTAGAGCCAAAAAAAACAACCTTAAAGCGATGAGGTCTTTAATAAACTGAGGGCTGTACATGGTTCATACCAGACCACCAACTCTGAAATGCATTTAGACCCAAGCTATTTATTGTTGTCCTCTTTTGACCACTACAGTCCCTGTAGCAGCGATGGGCCACGTGATGTCAAAAGCGGTGTATCATCAGTACAGATACTGCAGGAGAAGTTGTAATACTTCACAAAACGAGCTAACAGTATCATGTAGCTGCTGGTTAAAAATAGCCCAACCAAACCTAACAACGCAAACTAATTCTGATGTGTGAAGTAAGATGTGAACCAGGTTAGCACCGTGTCAGACAATCCTGCCCACTTTGAACCACAGCTGATTGTTATCAGAGCAGAGGTGTGACCAAGTCACTGTGTTGTAAGTCTCAAGTAAGTCTCAAGTCTCTGTCCTCAAGTCCGAGTCAAGTCTCAAGTAAAGACAGGCAAAAGTCGAGTCAAGTCTCAAGTCAGGAACCTTTAATTTCAAGTCATTTCGAGTCGTTTTTATTTTATTTTTTTTTAATAATTTGCAATTATACATAAAATTCAAATAATAGACCATTTGTTCTTTTTAAAATATGTATTTGAGGTTCATTTGTGATCCTCTTATTCATCTGGTATTCTTCAAATCTGTCAGAAGTAAACAGATGTCAGAAAATAAATTACAGCCTTTCATGAATTACATTTGACTTCAGTTTACTCCTTCTATTCATAAATAAACATCAACACCACAACAATCATAGTTTTCAAAAAATGAAATAAGTATAAATGAAGTTATCACAAGTAAACTCAGGAAGGTCTGGTGCATTTATTTTTCTGCTTTTATTTCTAAGTATGTTAGTTTCAGTCCTCCGTAAATATGGGACAGATATTCTAAACACAAAATTTATTTGGGACAGTCACTGTATTTGGTCTTTTTTTTTTTCCCAGCAAAGCTATACTACTTGGAAATGGGTTCTGTGCGACATGTGACAGTCACGCCGGTCAGCGCATTAAGTCAAAAACAGTTGACTTAATGCACTGACTGCAGTAAACAATATATTGTCAATATAATTTCCCAACGTAGATGTCTTCAAATACACCAACCATCCTTAGATGATACTAGACCCGGCTCATCATCATGATGGGACAGAGAGACTCTGTTCCCTGTGTTCAGGTCCAGAATCTGCTTTCTGTTCCGGAGCCCCGCTCACTATCCACCGGCTTCCTGAGCTAACGCGGTGGACATTATTTGTGGAGGCATTTGAAGGACCGGATTTATGGTAAATCATCACCAATTTAACCCGGAGTACACATGCTAACACGAAGTTAGCTAAAGTCAACTATCTTACAGCAAAAGAAAAGTGCCACCTACGATCTCTGTGAAGCTTCAAATGCCGGACAAAGTTGGACGTCGTGGCATCTCCATCCGATATTCTCTTCTTGCATGTTTTACAAGTTGCAGTTCGTTTTTTAGTCGAAAGTTCATAACCTACGTAGCCAAAAGAAATTACTCGCGGAAGCATATTCGAGCGGTTATTTCGTATTTCGTTCCCTGAGCTCTGTAGCTTTGCCGCGTTTTTTTAAACGTCCAAATCCTGTTAATTTGATTGGTTGTGCTGCAGCTACGTACACATACATACATAAGGAGAGAGGAAAACCATAGTGACGGTCTGCGCATATTGATACGGAATGAGTGAAATTAATTAATGACGCCACTTTATAAATAATGTGTTTTAAATTTTAAGACTTTGAGTAAAAAATATCAAGTCTTTTCAAGTAAACAGCTTCAAGTCGAGTCAAGTCCCAAGTCAATGGCATGAAAGTCAAAGTCAAGTCCGAGTCTTTGAGCATTTTTTCAAGTCAAGTCTCAAGTCGTGATTTTAACGACTCGAGTCCAAGTCATGTGACTCGAGTCCCCACCTCTGTATCAGAGCATCCAGATTATGTCTTTAAATGAGTTTTAATCTCCTGCAGTTGTCTTGTGGAAAGTGAAGACTCTAAATCTATAATATTTCAGATGTAACACAGATGAAGACTTCTTGTAGGATCCGTGTAAAGTGAGCGGGTTGGGTTTCTATCAGATCCGTGATTCAGTGGATTAAAGAAAAGAACTATTTACCAATGGTGGAACAACCTACTCCTGGTCTTATTTTCTGGATTGTATCATTGCTAGACCTACTGACAAATGTTTTGAGAAACACTTTGTTTAAAAAAAAACCTGCTACAATTAGAGGCGCACGGATAAATCAGCCCAGATTTCCTTCATTTTGGAAAATCAGCTGCTCTTATTTACCTCTGCGGAGGCCATGAAATCAGCCTCTGTCCCTTTTTGCTTTGCTTTGACCTGTGTGCTGTTAACAACAGTCACCCAACTGTTGCCAACTCAGCAACTTTTGTTGCTACATTTAGCAACTTCTCCGACAAAATCAGGATCAGCAGGTCAGGCTTTTTACAGATTTTTGTCGATTGGTCAGAAAACTGCGATCAGTTCATCCTCTGGTTAAAATGCTGAAATAAGTGCAGAAGAAAACCAGTTCTTTCTTTTCATAATAAGGTCAGTTTGCATCAGTTCACCCACTGACCCAATATCACCAGAACCATTTAAACCACGGCGCCAGCATCTGTGACAGGAAACCAAACTCTGTGTTTTATTTTTACTCTGCTCTGTAGCAAATATCTCTTCTCTTCCCGTTGGAGGAACTTAGCAACTTTTTCTCTGTGTTAGGAAACAATCTGTTTTCTAGAAAAAAAACCCACACTGGTTAGGATTTCCTTCCTGCAGTGACCCGTTCGTGGCCGGAAGGCAAAAGTGTTGACACTTTGTTCTGAAACTAAAATATCTAAATAAGGTTGTTGTTTTTTTTTCTATATTCTACCAGAGTACGAGAGGGATGGATCGTTCCTTCCTCTTCAGGAAGTGGACGGAGGCTCAGAGGTGATAGGGGAGGTGATGAAGCTAAACACACTCAGGCATTACAAGGTGAGTTAAAGCGGAACACACACGTCGTCCGTAACAGGGAGCAAACACACGCAGTTCCTCACAGACCAAACTCAAACTTTAACATATTGCTGAAAGTTCATCTGAAGCCATCACCAGATTTGGTCTGAACAGAAGGCCTTGCATTAACTAAGGTGAAGGAGAAGGAGCTGCGCTCACTTCCACTTCCACTTTCTTTCAAACTCCCGGCCCCGTTTGCACACGGAACGAAACTTTTCGTCCTCTGAGCCGACAGCCTGCTGCAGAGAGGACAGGGAAGCTCCTTTCATCTTTTTTTTTTTGTCATCGCATCCAGAAAGGGGTCAAGCTGTTTATCGAAAATAAATAAATAAATGGATCAGGAGAAAGTGGCTCCTAATGGGATGAGGGGCCAACCGTCTGTCGGTTTCGTCGCTGTGGGGAAGATGCTGGAAATGTGAAACCTCACAGCCTCAAGACCTGGGCTGACTCCTTCATGTGGCTTTTATTCACATGATTAATCTTGGATACAACAATGCATGTGCCCTCAAACATTATAATAATGCATACATTTTGCTTTTTTCACACTGCCAAAAGTTCAGCCAGTGCTAATATTTAAATAAAAGTAGAAAATGGTCAATAGGGTTCAGGTATAAGTTTATACATCTCTGTTGTTTTTCATTCATGATTTCTTTTAATGGTTACGTGAACCATTAGTATTTATAATTGAGTGAATAAAATAAAAACAAAAATGGAAATTGGATATTTCTTTCATACACAGCTACAATAATTAACTAAATCTGAAGGAATTAAAAAAACACTTTCTTGAGTCTGAACCATCATCCGATAGTATCATAAGCTCAAGTTATGTGAATTATGTTTTTCACTTCATGTGGGCTTTGATGTGTCCAGACAGGTTGGGTCGAAACAGCAGCAACAAGGAACAACACAGGCAGTGGGTGTGTTTGTGTGTGTGTGTGTTTGTTTCTAATACCTTGTGGGAACCATTTTCCTGACTTACACTACGTTGTGGGGATACACTGCTCTTTGTGGGGACCGAAGCCTGGTCCACACAAGAGGAAACGGTGTTTTTGAGTCAGGGATCAGATTTAGGACTAAGGTGTGAATTGAGTTTTGGTTAGGGTTAGGGTTAGGGTTAGGTATGTAATGGATAGGGTTAGGATAAGGGTAAGGGTACGGTTTAGGCTGTAGAAATGAATGGAAGTTAGTGGAAAGTCCCAGCAAAGATAGCTGTGCAAAAATGTGTGTGTGTGTGTGGGGGGGGGGGGGGTCTGCATCGCTGCTCAAATGTGTCAACTGAACATCACCAAAAATCTATCAAAAAATGTCAAAAAATCAAATTTTCTCAATGGTGGTTTTATTCTCCCCGTGTACACACATCAAATGGCACATTGTACAAAAATAAAAAAATCCCCCAAAATTTTAATGAACGAATAGCAGCAGGTATATCAGAGGCTTTATGTGAGAAATACATGCTTATGATGCAGGTTGCCAGAATAAACCTGGTCTGGAGTCATTTAACCTGACTGGATAAAAAAACATGACCTTATAGAAGGAAAAGAATCACAAACTATATATCATTTTAATGCATCACGTTTGTCTATGTTTTAGTAGCTTATAAAGATATGCTGCCTCAGTAAAATAACGCCTCTGCATCTGATAAAAATAAATCAAAAATAAATAAATAAAATCTGTTCTATGAAGTCTCTTAACTCCAAGACTAGTGTCTTTGCTGCTACCACAAAGTCAACGAAGTCCTACTCAAATGTTGCAGAAACCCTCCAATTACACTCCAATCTCATGCAATCCTACGCAGACCCTCAGTCTGCATTGATTCACTCACCCCAGCATGTGAAAGGCTTAAAGTAGCTCCAACCAACAGACTTAACTTGTAATTACTTCAGTTAATACTTGTTAACTACTCGGGGAACTCTGAGCTTTAAATGTGTGAGAAATAAAGCAGCTAAAATAACACGCAGCTTCCTGAAACAGCAGAACGAACCGTGTGTGTTGTATGTTTTTGTTGTTAGCAAAGTCGTGACGTTCGACAAAATCTACTTCAGGTCCTCTCATTTGGACGCATATGAGATGTTTTCTCGGCACGCCGGCCACATGGAGCAGGACGAGTAACAAGTGTGACAACAGCTTGTCTGATTTTTACTAAACTGGAAGCTCGGAGTAGCAGAACATGCCGTCATGTTTGTGTGATTACAGAGTGAAAAAGAGGGTTTTCAGTTTTGATACGTCAGTGAAAATGGGGGGGAAAAAACAGATTTCAGTCTTTAGCCGCTTCAGAGGCATTTTCTGTTTCCCATCACCGGCCAGCTGATTGGTTAATTCTGCTGTGGTTGTGCATTTCCATGTTTAACATATTGAGTTTGCTCTGCTTTAGGTTAATGATGGGGCCACTGTTAAAGTGCTGTCAAAGAAAACTCATCCTCCACTCAGCCCACAGGGGAGTGTGAAAGGTAAGAACTAAGTTTCTGTCATGGCTTCACTTTCAACCACGGAATGCATTTGTGGCAGATTCATATTCCACGGTTTTCTATCTTTCAGCCTCTGAGGTGTGACAAATGTTCACACCTCAGCGGAGGTGTGAACATTTTGTGTTTATGGAACCCAAATGCCTAGCAACGGCCCTGTCAATTTGATTTATTATTATTATTATTATTATTATTATTTACTATCTGTGTGGTGGATGTTGGAGTGCAAGACCCTTCCCAAAACAAGTCATCCCTTTTTCTGCTGCACTTTTTCTTTCCACTCAACTTTCCATTGCTGCACTTTGAGCCAGGCAGTTTCCTTAACAGTGACTCTGTGTTGACGACTGTCAGCTAGACTTTTGTCAGCTTTTCTCATTCCTGTAACTAAAAGTCCTTTATTGGTCTTTATTTTCCAAGTATCAAGTCTTTCAAAAATTCTTTCTGGATGAAATATTTTTTTGTCAGGAAGCTTCATTTACATACTTTATATGCAAATAAAACTTCCTGTTGAACATATGCATACTTACTTACAATATTTAGTCTTCATTTCAGTTATTATATTAAATCTAGTCACTACCAGGGGAAAATAATTCTTATTGACAATCTCACTATGAGACAAGGCTGTGTTCTGTTTATCATTTATTATATCCTAAACTAGTAGAATAACGTCATTTATTTTAATCAACATATTTCTGACATTGCCATCAACATCTATCAAGTGCAGCGTCATCATCTGTTGGATGAAATATTATTTCAGATCAGCATAATCAGGATGAAGGCCACGTGTGCAAGACGCTCTGATTTCTGATGTTTTGCTCCGAGTCAAAATAATGCATAAATAATACATTATAACAAATAATAATCTGTTTTCTTCACCTAGATGATGAGAACTTCACTGGAAAATACTTCCATTTGGTAGGAGACGGTTTGCATTTTCTGTCAAATGGACCGGCGGTGGTTATTGCGTGGATCTGATGTGAGGGTTTGGTGTGGTGGTGCAGATTGACCCCGACGTGGTGGAGGACCACGGGAAGAACCCAGAGAGGAAGAAGCTGAAGCTGAAGGAAGTGTACCTGACCAAGCTGCTCTCCACCAAGGCAAGAGGAAACGTTCCCCGCGCAAAACAGAACCGATACCTGCTGAAACAACGGACAACGTTTGGATCATTTCAGTGTGAAGCGTGCGTTACCCGGTGTTGTCCTGTCTCTTTAAGGTGGCCGTTCACTCATACGTGGAGAACCTCTTCAGGTCCATCTGGGGGGTGACCCAGAGCAAAGCTCCCCTCGCCATCAAGTACTTCTTTGACTTCCTGGACGCTCAGGCAGAGAACATGAAGATCACCGACCCAGATGTCCGACACATCTGGAAGACCAACAGGTATGGATGAGCTTCCCAGGGTCTGACTGGACAGTGACGAACTCTAAGGAAACCAATTAAAGCAGACGCTGTTCTGTCCACACCAGCTTGCCGCTGCGCTTCTGGATCAACATCCTGAAAAACCCGCAGTTCGTGTTCGACATGGAGAAGACGCCTCACCTGGACGGCTGCCTGTCGGTCGTCGCTCAGGCCTTCATGGACTCCTTTTCTCTGAGCGAGACCCAGCTGGGGAAGGTGAAGATGTTTTGCACATTTGTCTCGTATTGCACAATCACAGGAAGTGCTGTTTCCTTCTTATTTTTTGTGGAGACAGATGGCAGGACTCCAAGGTACGACTGCAAAACAAATGACTTCTATTGAACCTTGATGTCTTACAGCACGCACCAACCAACAAGCTGCTCTATGCCAAAGACATTCCCAAGTTCAAGCAGGAAGTGAAGGCTTACTACAGGCAGATCAGGGAGCAGCCAGCAGTGAGCGATGCTGAATTTAAAGACTTCCTGAAGGGAGAGTCCAAGGTAAAGTCCAGTCTTGCACAAATCCAATGAGAAATGTATGTTTATCACTAAATATTTCGGCAGAATCTTTCACATGCGGATACGAGAACCAAACTTGCCAGAGATTTTCCCAATGTCTTTCTTTTTTTAGAAGAAAAAACAAAAAAAACTAGAGACTGAAAAAAACAAGATGGCAGCCATCATGGTCATATAAGAAAACTAAATTTGCCGATGTCAGACAAATTGGGTAGAATCCCACTCAAATAATATTTACTGATTTTTTTGTTTGTTTGAGTTTTCAAGATGGCCACCATGGTTGTCATGGAAAATTATTTTTTGCACTGCAATCAAAAGTTGAATGAATGTTTGGAATCAAACCACAGCCTCCATGTTTTTGAACCATAGAACTCATATATATTATTTTTTTGATCTTGTGTTTCTTTTTTTCTGCTGAATATTTTTCAAAATGGCCACCGTAGTTGCAATGGAGAATATGTTTGGCAGTAGTTATTGGGAGTGGTCAGCACAGCTAACCAGTCAGCTTCACTAAGCATTACTTTACCTAACAATAACCTTAGCTTTGTTAATGCTAAACCGCTAAAAACATTTTAAAAAATTAGCAAACTCCAATGCCACAAGGAAGGAGCAACGATTGGTGTGTTAGACTCATTAGTCTTCAGTTTGTTTTAGCTACCTATTATTACTTTATTGATGTGATAAAAAGCTCATCCAAAAAAAAAGCAGATTACACTTGTATGGAAATAATTAGCTGGAAAAGGCTCAAAATTGGAAGCCATCTTGAAAAATGTCGTGTCAAACTGAAATTCAAGAGGCAGGTGAGAAATATGAATCTGTGGGTGAACGCGCTCATTTTTATGCCTGCATCCGTACCAGGAAGATTTTTTTTTCCAGGGGCCGTGAACGCTGTGGACATGATGGACTTGTAGGAATCCGTTTACAGCTTACACAGACAAGGTTGTGCAAAACCAAACCTACCCCTCACTGAACATCAGTGTGGCTGTATAAAAGCTGATTTTTACCGGAACTTAAAGGGGCAGGCCGACACAAAACGGCGCTAAATTTTAAAGTGGAAGAACGACGCAGGATGAGTTTTAGAATACATTAAAGAACTGATTGATATTCAGCTCCCTATATGTACAATCATAATGAAATAAAACCCTTGATGTTTGTAGTTTCAGCAAACCTCGAGTCAGTTGCTGTGCAACCAGAAACTATCAGTGTAGTTTAATAAAATAAATGTCTATTAACTCAAAGGTACAGTATGAAGAGTAGATGGCAAATTTACTCTACAGTAGGAGGAAATGAGATTTCCTCCAGTGGTTCGGGCAGTGAACTAATCAGGTCGTGACACCTACAGAGACGAGATGGCAGATTATTGATTTCATGGCAGCCATGATGACTGACGTCCCTTTTTTTCTTGTTTTTTTTTCAGAAACATGAAGGCGAGTTCAACGAAGCTGCAGCCCTCAGAGAACTCTTCAAATTCATACAGCGATACTTCACAGAGGTCAGTCTTCACGTCCACCTCAACTCCACTGCTCCAGCTTCACAGATGCTTTTACTGTTAGTTAAAAATCCCCCATTTTAATGAGTTGTGCTGCAGATTAGAACCATTATGCACTGCCAACAGATAGACTGGAAGCTGAGGGCAGAATCACAACCTAATGGAGCTTTTTGCTTCCTTAATGACCACATATCTCCCCATCTGATTTTTTGCTGGAGACAACAAATCCAAATTGGCACAAACAGCCTAATGCAGGCCAGGAAACGCTGCTGGATTACATTTACTCTTCTGATAAATCCACCTCTCAGAAACATGGAGTCACATTCTCAAAGTGTTGAAACTATGGCGGTAGTTACAGTAGTTTGCTCTGTGGGGTCTTCTGCTGTTTCCACACGTCTGTCAGGGATGTAGAAAGCTGCAGCAGTAACTCGAGTTGTGAAACTGAATGTCACATGAAGCGCTGTGCAGAGGAAATGAGTAGAGCTTCTTTTGCTTCATGTCAGCTTGTTGTTTCCGTTATGTTCTACAGAGCAGGACTTCTTTCTTATCAGCGTTCCAGATGTTTCCAACAGAAGATTCAAACGGACCAGCATAACAGAAGCTGCACAAAACACGAGCGACGAGAAATCTAGTGTTTATTGTTGGTGGATGAGTTCACATTGCATCCATCTGGATTTTTCCACAGATTAAAGAGAAGCTGTCCAGTAACGGCGCCCCCGCTGAGCTGTTGGAGCAACTGCAGCATGTCAAAGATTTGTTTGATGGACTGAAGAGCTGCTCCTGGAACTGAGCGCTGATGCTGAACTGAAGTGAACTACGACAGGAAGGGAGGAGCTGCTTCCAAATCCAGGATGACAAACGCTTGAACTGGCAACGTGTGTGTCGCCTCCTGCATGAAGCTGAAACTCAAGTTTCAGAGATCAGCTGCTTGCATTTAGGGGAAAGTTTGTGACCAACAGAGACGGAATCTTCTGCTCAAATGCCGCAGAGAGACGACGGCAACTAAACCCTGCGAGGTTTCAGGAGCTAAAACAGGAGTCACCTGATGAACGGTAGCATTTAATATCACACATTAGGACAGAGGAAGCCACAAATGAGTCACAAACATCCCTGAGTGATTGGGCGAGTAAAATGAACAATCTGTACATCTCATGTGCAAGTTGCAGCATGTAGTGCTTTTTGTCACAACTGCATACAAATCATTTCCTCTGTAGTTTAGACCAGGGATCTGCAAGCTGATACTTTCTACACCACTTAATGGCACAAGAGAATTTTATATATATATATATATGTATATATATATATGGTAAAAGTACATTGCATTTTTCCATTTTGCATAAATATGAATTGTTCCCACAAGGAACATTTCTTTTATTGTAAAAGTTTAGTTTTTCTATGATATGAAATTGTTTTTTTAGCCATAAAATAAGCTAAATTTGAAAATGCTAAGCAGGTTTTGTTAAGCACCGGTGAGTTTCGGACCCCTGGTCTAAACCAGATGTAAACACGTTGAACCCTGAGTCAGTTCTGTTCTAGGCGCAGAAGAAAAACAAGAAACTGGTTCACTTTTAGAAAAATACATCTCTGCAAACCATTTTCATTCACTTGACTTGAAAAGCACCGTCTGATTACAAAATATTTATAAGTCCAAAGTGACAGGGTCAGGGGTCAGGGGGTCATGTTTGGGAGGTTCATCATGCTCCTTTTGCACCAGTGATCCCAGTTCCTCCAGCTGCTGCTGCTGAGCGTTCTCCAGACTCTCCAGTCTCCTCTGCAGCAGAGAGAACTCTCCCTCCTGCAGGACACACACAATCACCCCATCATCTCCTCTGCAGTGTTTCACACACAGCTGAATGTATAGAAAAAGCTTCAACATGGAGATCAGGGGGTCGAATACTTTGAGTTTTGTCAGAACTTTGGATTCTCTGCCTACATCAGGGAAATGATCTACAATCTACTGGTTAGTTTTTATGACAGTATGGACATTTAAATATACATTTTGTACATTTCTATTTCTTCTTGCTACATGATCTATGATACTTAGACTAGATTATTCCTGGTTGAGCAGGGATGACGTTAAATCCCAGTCAGTCATTTCTCCATAAAGTAGGAATTTCCACGCAGGTTCCAGAACTCAGAACTAGTGAGTAATGAGTTGAACCAAAAAAATAAATAAATAAAGTTAAGACCTCATCAACATTAAAATGTTTTTCTAAACTTCCTATTAGTATCTTGTATATAACAGTATGAATACTGGCTTTCCCCCGGGATCATTTTTTAAATAATCTCATTCCAGTTCCAGAGAAAAGAAACATCAGCTGCTTTTTTTCAGCCTCATATTTCGATCATTTCCTGACACTCCGCCTGCGCTGCGTTTCCTTCCTCCTCCTGAGGGCTGCCTCAGGGTCTGAAGCTCACCGGGTCAGCAGCCAGTCGCCCTTCGACCCCGAGGGAGAGCGCGGAGGTCATGAGGGCGGGGCCCTGACCGCTCAGCAGGAGGCAGCGGAACTCGTCGTGTCGTCGCTGCAGCTCCTTCAGCCTCCGCCTCAGCTGCGCCTGCTCCTCTGAGAACGTTGACCGTCTGGAAGAATAAAATATTAATAAGAAGTGACGTGTGACAGAGGAGCTGCAGACATGATGGAGTGACATCCACCTCTTTGTGGCAGCAGCAGCTTCCAGCTCCAGCTGTTCGATTTTAGCCTCCAGCAGCTGGATCTTGTTGTGCAGCTTCTTCTCTCTGTTCTCCGTCTGATGTTTCCTCTAAACGACAAACAGCTGCAGCGTTCACGTTTCAGCGGCAGTGTCTAAAACTCCCGACATGCTCAGATTTAAAAGCTAACCTTCTTCTGAGCCACTGCTGCTCTCTGCAGCTTCTCTTTAGCCTGAGAGTATTTCTGCTGCAGCTCCGCTTCTCGCTCCTGCAGCCGGTGTTTGTCCTCCAACCACTCGACCCGCCGATCCTCCACCATCCTGCAGGTGGAGCCACACACACACACGTGAAGACGTGGAGACGCACAGAAAGCGGCAGAGAGCGAGCGGGCCGCACCTCTCTGCCTCATGCTGGCTCCGCTCCGCCTGGGCCCGGGTCGCCCGCGCCTCCTCCCTCACTCTGTCCAGAGTCTCCCTCAGTCTCTGGTTGGCGTCCGTCAGCTCGCCTTCGGAGCGCGACAGCGCCCCCAGCTGGACGCCGAGGTCTTGGTTCTGCTGTTGTTTCAAAGAAGATTCAGGATAGAAATCAAATCCATTGAAACAAGAAACAGAGAAAAGAACAAACAGATGCAGACTCACCTGCTGCAGGTCATTAATCTCTGCTTTCTGTCTCTCTAGCGCCTCTAGCTGTGAACTCTGCTGCTGCAGTTTGTTTCTAAGAAACACAAAACAGGACTTTCTAGAATAAATGAAGACCAGGTGGTTTTGTGCTGTGCTGGCTGAGAGGAACCTCACATCATCCCCAGACTTTGAAACACTGAAGCCTCAAACCACAGAAACAGGAACAGGAACTTTAACTAACCAGGCCGTTACTTGGGGCCGAATGCTTGGGGCCGTTTGTGAAGGATTCCAATATCTCGTCTTTATGTGTAGTTATCTCATATTTGTTACATCATTTATATGCTTATTATTATTACAAAATAAAGATGTAAAGATTAACTCAGGTTGTTTGTGCATCCTTAAAAAGTCTTACATTTATGGGGGGGAAAAAATAAGTTGGCCTTGATGTATTATTAGCATGTTTAATAATTAACTGCAGCCTGTTATGCTTGTAAAACAGAATGTGGTATTTTGGTGGATCATCTGTGTTGTAGTTTGATAAACTAGGGGCCCCACAGAGCTATAAAGGGCCCCGCTTGTGGTGTACAGTTCCGGCCCGGCCACCTGAGGTTCTGCAGCTCTCTGCGGAGCGACTCCTCTCCCTGCTGAGCGCTGCGCAGTCGTTCCTCCCACTCCTCCTTCAGCGCCTGATCCGACGAGTCCTGCAGCGCCCTCTGCTGTTCCAACACTGCCAGGCGGTTCTCCAACTCCAGCCTAGAACAAACCCATGGAGAATGATTCAACGCGACTCGCTCGTTCATGTTCGCTCGTTCTGGAGCCGGTTCATGAACGGATTCTCACCTCTCCTCGTGTAAGGTGGCCATCTTGTGGAACTCCTCCTCTCGGGCCGACTGCACCTTCCTCACCATCTCTCTCTCTTTTTCCAACACAACCTCCTTGTTTCGCTCCAGCGCCGCGTTCAGCACCTCAACATCTGCCTGCAGACCTGACACACACACACACACCAGATACACACATTGTATGCTTCCTGTCTTGGAAAATATGAACACAGCTTATTTGTGATGTGTACAGTAGCTTTTATTAAAGAATTGACTTTAGCTGGGTAAGACTTTAGGAAAGAAAAACATTGATTTAGTGTTTCTTGGAAAATTATTTTTCTTATGCTAGAAGGAAGTAGAAAACTGACAAACTAACACAACACATGAAGCAGACGCCAGTCAGAGCTGAGCTGGTAGAAGCTCTGCAGACATTAGACAGACAGACAGACAGACAGACAGACAGAGGTTCTCCTCCCAGCAGAACAGATAAACATTCATGACCAATTCATTTGATTCAAGTTTGTTGCGTAAAGGAGACATCTAGAACATGCAGACATCAACCCTCAGCACCACCCACACCTGCTGTGGATCGAAGCATATTGAGGTATTAAATGGTCCAGTCAAAGTCCAGACCAAGTCTGCTGTCAAAGCTGAACATTTCTGTTCAGAGACACTTACCATCCAGGAACTCTTATTTTGACAGGGTGCTTTCCTGTAACAGTTTGCCTGGATCTGGTGAGTCTCAGGTCTATTACTAATAAAGTTATGAACCAACAAAAACCTTATTGGAGATAAAAACAATCATTGTAAACATAACAGCCACTTATGAGCTTTTTAATGTCACAGCAGATCTGGCCTTTCAAGTAATCATTTCTAATTTTATCCTTAAAACTCCAAAGTTAATGGCACTTTTAATAAAAAAATTTTTAAAAATACAATAAAAATATCATAATTAAATTGTAAATCAGGTTTAAAGTTCTATTGGTCATAATCAAAATTTTTATAACTAAATGAAAAGTGATGGGTAATAACATTACATAAAATGTCACATATTAACCGCCAACCACACCAGTTTATCAATCAATCAGGGCCCTGTGTGTGTGTGTGGGTGTGTGTGTGTGTGTGTGTTGGTGGGTGTGCGTGTGTGTGTGGGTGTGTGTGCGTGTGTCTCCATACCGTCCACCTGTCCCTGCAGTGTGTCCCTCTCCCTCTCCATGTCTCCTTTGGATCGAGCACAGTCCAGCCTGACGCTGGCCAGCTCCAGTTTGTGTGAATGCTTCAGGCTGTCGATCTGCCAGCAGTGAGAGGTGAAGAGTTAAAGCAGCAGCGACTCCCTGAGGAATCAGACTCAGACCAGACGCTGAGCAGCGTACCTGAGCGGTCAGAGCGCTGGCCTCCCTCTCAGCGCGGTGCAGCCTCCCAGTCAGCTGGCCGTTCTGCTCGAGGCTCTGCTGGAGCTCGCTCTCCATCCTGTCCAGCTGTTGCCGCAGCGACTGACGCTCCGCCTGTCGGAAACATCGTTTGTGACGTTACGTCTGACCCTACCGCACACGGCAGGGCGATGAAAGCGGCTCCACCTCTTGTGACTTGACTGCAGACTGCAGCTCCGTCAGCTGTCTGATCTGGATGCGCTGCACGCTCTCGGCCTGCTGGCCCGAGGAATCCCTCTGGGCTCTGAGCTCGGCCACCTCCGCCTCCAGGCCTTTGAGCCTCTGGTGGAGCTGGGCCTTCTCCCTGAGCAGAGCCTCCACCCGCTTCCCGTCACACATGGCCTCTGAGTCCTGATACTGCGCCACCAGCTCCTCCCGCTCCTTCTCCAGCCGGGCGACCTGACGGCAGGAAACCAGACGGTCAGCGGATCGTTTATACCACCATCCACCTCCGACCGAGCCGAGGTTGTTATAGTTAACTAACAACATAACAAAAACTGAAACTGAGAAAACATTTTCGCTCATTGAAATAAATAAAAACTGTAATTAATGGGAAAAATTATAACTAACTGGAAATTCAAACTGGTGTGAAATTGACTTTTTTTTCCCCCCACATGTTCAGCTTCCATCAGCTGGTGGTAAATTACAGCCCTTCACCATGTTGGTCTGTAAAAATGGTCGGAGAAAACTCCGGTCAGCTGGTTGCTCAACAATAACTGAATAGGTTCTTTTTGAAAATGGTATTTTACGTTGAGCATTTATTACCCAATCAATGTAAACATAATCACAATAACTGCCCCTAAAAAACTCAATTGAGACTAAACAATATTTAACTAATAAAAACCAACAAACACTCTAAAAACTAATTCAAACTAACTGAATTAGACAAAAAAAAAAGGCAGAAAGAAATCAAACTAAACTGTAACAGAAAAAGCTGAGGCTGGTCTGAACTCCCACCTCGGCCTCATGGAGGATCCTCCTGTCCTCCAGGGTGCGGCTGTGCTCCTCCCTCTGGTGCTCCAGCTGGGACTTGACGACGGTGAAGTCGTAGCGCAGCTTGTTGTACTCGGACCGATACTTCTCCGTCTCCTGTGGAGCGATCACACACAGAGCAGAGGGAGAGGCGCCATCAGGTCGACGGCGGAGGGGGGAAAAGGCTGCAGCTGATTGGCCGCTGTCCGGCGTCTGCCGTCACCTCCTCCAGCTTGTTGAACCTCTCCCTCACCGGAGCCTCCATCTCCTGCTGCACCTGAGCTCTGAGGAGCTCCAGCCGCTGAGGGGTCATCACCTGCTCACCGGGAAAAAAACAACAAAACGATAGCAGTTTGTTTCAAAATCCCCTCTGTATATAATTTTTTTTTTTTTTTAATAAATAAACACATCTCCTCCTCCTTCTTCTTCTTGTACCTGCAGGCGCAGCTCCTCCAGCTCCCGGGTCTTGTCCAGCAGCTCTCCCCGCAGCTCGGCCAGCAGCAGCTGCAGCCTCTCCTGCTCGCTCTGTTTCTCGCTCAGCAGGCGCCTCACTTCCCCCTGCGCCTGAGTGAACTGCGTCTGCAGGCTGGAGACGGAAACCAGACGCAGAACTTTTTTTGTCTTCTTCTCCCGGTTGGTTCCGACTGAAGCGACGCGGCTTCGGTTCTAATTATTAGATCCAAACGTGTCTGCTTCATTCTAAACTGGATCCTTTTTTTTAATTATTATTTTGTTTTTTTTACAGGAAAGGAATAGAGAGAATGGAACAGAGGATGAAAGTCGACTGTAAAGTTTCTGCCCGACTGATGCACAAAAACTCTGGACGTCACTCTGATCGCTGATCTGCACCTATTTCATTATTTTAGTAATCAATTATTCCAAATAATTTATCTGATAGAAAAAAATGGTCATTCTGCAGATTTTCATTAAACTACCGAAGCCTGTTTGCTACAATATTAGAAATTCATCCATCCATCCATCTTCTTCCGCTTTATCCGGGGTCGGACGGGGAAAAGAAAGACAAATGAATAACTCGATTGCTTTTTAATAGAAATATCATATTACCTAAAATGCAACAACATATTCCTTTGTTGAACGCTTGATCATTTGTAGATAAAACAAAGCTCAGCATCATTACACTGGCAATTAACCAATTAATAATTGGATAGCAAAAGATGCTTAATATGAGATCATCTATACAAAATTTGAAGCTAAAACTTCAAGTGGAGAAATTCTGGGAAGAACCTGTTTACAGACAGAGAAGTTGGTTTTTTCTTGTTGTTTTTTACCTTAATTAAACACAAAATATAAATATTTTTTGTACGGTACATTTTTGGCTTAATTGCGGCTCTGAGTGTGTTGTTCTTTCAGCAAATGCCCTTTTTTGCAGCTAATGCTTATTCAATTATTAAATTAGTTTAGGATCGTTTCAATCCGACATTTGTATCATTCTTTTAGCAGCGATGAAAGCGTAAGTTGCATTGTGTTTTTTCCCATCAAGGTCCATATAAACGGAACCCTTCCCCTCCTCAGTACCTGGTGTGCTCAGCCTTCAGGGTCTGGTAGTTGGTCCGGTGGTTTTCACTCTTGATCCTCTCGTCGATGAGCATCTTCTGCAGCTCCAGCTCCGCTCCCCCCAGCCCGGCGGACAGCCCCAGCGCGGCTGCAGACTTCCCCATCCCCGGCACGAGGTTGGCGACCAGAGAGGCCGGCTGCCCGCGCGAGGCCATCTCACCTGCGGCAGGTGCAAAACCCGACAGTAAACTAGCGGGGAATGAAGCGGCACAACTCACCGCGGTCTGTGTGAGTCTTTACGCAGTTCAACGGTGAATAAAGTGGCTTCAGCTTCACGTCTTGTTGTCAGTAACCATGGTGGCTTCGAGTCCCTAAAGCCTCTTGTCCCAATCAGCTCTCAGCTCGGAATCGGTCTCAAGTGATTAGTTCGCTCGTTTCCCCGGCAGCAGCTGCTATTATGGATACAAGAGTCTGTGATTACAATTAGACCAACTCTGCTCTGAACCTGGTCACGGCCACTTCACAAGCCTCTGGATTAATACGGACTGTCAAGAGTTAGAAAGCAACAAGGCTCACAATAAGTGTCTTTAATTAGAGAAATAAAACTGTTCCAACCGCGAGTTTTTAATTCCTAATAATTGTAACGGGAAAAAAAACACACATTGAGGGTAATGGCTACACTGGAGGTTAACGTCGTCGTCCACTGTTGTGTTTGAATGTCGCGCCCCGAAGCGTGACACGCTAACTAGCTTCTACGCTGTGTGCATTATCGGACACTCGGCATCTTTGCTCATTTCTTTTAACAAGTACATGCAGTAAGTCTGAAAAATACATTAATTCTGAATGTTATGTCAAACACAGCGTTCATAACTGAAACATGTTGAGGCAGCGAACCGAACTGCTGCCTGTAGAGTAGGCTAGCTTTGAAGACAAGCTAACTGTGCTAACGTGATTTACAAAAAATGACTGGGTTTGGGAGTTAGAAGGATATTACAAACAACTGCATAAACAGCATTGTAAATGCTACTTATTCTTTGATATGTTTAAACTGTCAACAGAACAAGATAACTTACCTCTTGTACAGAGACACCACTATTTTGTAGCTCGCTAGGTAGCCTAGCTGGCAAGCTGCTCTGAACTACAAACTACGGAATCATGGGAAACTCTTGTCCGTTTCTTTTTCTGTTCCTGTGTACAGGCCCTTAACTCAACAGGAGATTCTTCCTGGCCACAACTAACCATCTATGATAACTTCAGGAGAAATTGAGAAAATAAGAACTCCCATTGTCAAAATTGACTTTGGAATTATTAAGGACACATTAAACTGAATAATAAAACCTGAACTTGTGGCTGCTTGGCAAACTCGAACTTTGCGAGTCTGTGACTGCAAGTCTCCTCTTGTATGAAAACTGGGAGAAATGTGACAGATACAGAAAGAATGCTACAGGTTATAAAATACAAAATGTGCACCAGCTACACAAAAATATGCATTTGCCAAGTCTCATGTGAGAATATAAGGGCTCGTGGAGGCCCTCTCCTGGCCAGGATGACCTAAGCAGTTGCTTGGTTTATTTAAGCCTCAGTCCAGCCTACCTTTAGAACTTGAGCAAGAAAAAGCAAAGCTGTTTTTCCTATGTGAACATATGGAACTCTTCCATCTTTGCTTCTGGTCTACACTGTAAAACACGGCTGCTTCTGCAAACAGTTTGAGAGTGTAGGACAAATAAGGGTGTGAATACATTTGCTTGTCGCCACAAGGACAGAATAACACACGACTAACACCACCGTCCCAAAACAGCCTCTAATAATCAGGAAACGAATGTACCTCCATGTTGTGGGATATTATCAACTTTATTTATCTTGAATAAGAATACATTTAGTTTTCTCTGTTGCTTGTCCAGAATTGACTAAAGTTCATGTAGTTCTGGGGAAAACGGATATTAAAAGCTTGGCCTCTGGAGGCAAATTGAAGAATTGACTTTCACAGAAATATATATATATTTTTTAAAGCATAAAAAACATTTGCAGATAAAAAAAAATGGAAGAAAGTAACTCCAGACAAGCTAGAGATACAGTACAGAAGACTGGTAACCAAATGGAGCACTCCTAAAATAGGAAGACAAATTCATAATCTTGGATATTTTGTAATAAAAATCGCTGGGGAAAAAAAATAAAGACAGTTTTGTATTAAACTATTATACAATTCAATATATAGATCGCATTATAATCAGAACTTTGTTTTTCCCCTGAAGGCGAGTAAAACAGCATCACTGAAGTCGACTGCAGACAGTAGAAGAGCTTGTATTTCAGGCGTCCTGACAGGAAGCCGAGATCCCGTGCCGTTCGCATCAGTTCCTGTTTGTCTGAGGTTCTCTTTAAAATAAACAGTCACTGACGACAAGAGCTTCCCCTTTACCCAATACACCCGGCACACACACCCTTTATGCACATATCACTGGCACTGCCTAGGCTGATAGATGGAGGCAGAGCCAGCCTAACCATGTGCACTGCTGTTAGGAGTCCTCCCACTTAAGCTTCAAATTATTAATCATTTTTATTGTGAATTTGACTTACAAAATAAAAATTTTAAACAAATGGGCCTTAAGGGAACTCCAAATAAAAGTTGAAATAATACAGTAGTAGCATTGTTTGATAGTCCTGCTACTAGCTTAATCAAGTAAAAAAAATGAGCTTCTGTTTCCCCAACATTACCAAGTCTTACAGTGAACATAACTGCCACATCAAATGAATAAGGCAGAAAAATAACCCAATTTAATAAATAATGTGAACTAGAATGGGGATCCAAACTGAAGTTCTCCCTAGGCCTCCTGCCATCTTGGACCGGCTCTGCCTTTAAACACAAGCCCTTTTACGATTTGCTGGAGTTGTATTTTTGTTGATTTTTGTGACAAAATGGAAGGTAACGTCTTCTTTCATTAGATACCTAAAACTAAAAACAGAACTCATGTAGACGTGTGAAGTACCGTGCAGTTTAAA
This sequence comes from Xiphophorus hellerii, assembly GCF_003331165.1. Taxonomy (NCBI): domain Eukaryota; kingdom Metazoa; phylum Chordata; class Actinopteri; order Cyprinodontiformes; family Poeciliidae; genus Xiphophorus; species Xiphophorus hellerii. The sequence continues at coordinate 17,985,790 of NC_045688.1, read as the reverse complement.
AGGAGAAAAAACAACAAAGTGAATTAGAACCCAACCTCTGCGGAACACAGATTTCATTAGCTTAGTGTTTCCTCCTGGTGTTTCAGTCATATCTATATATAATTATTTATTATTAATGATGATTAAATCATCATCCAGGTCTATAAAAACAATTACTGAATGCATCTCACCTGACAACGTCTTCATATTAGAGATTATTTCATAAAACAGTTGCTAAGTAAAACAGTTGGAGGTAAAATCGGCCTGTGAATCTATTTACAGTTTCATCAGAGAAAAATAAATTAGGAAAGATGTTTTAAGAAATGTTCAGTTCAACTTCCTGAGGGAATTTTTTTTTTTCCCTGTAGCTGGTCCAGAACCGCCTCAGCTGGAGCTGCAAGGTGAGCAAACAACATGATTCCATGAGTTTAAAGGAAGGAAGGAAAACAGGAAGGAAAGGGAAACTAAAGGACCAGAGGAAGGAAGGAAAAAAGGTAGATAGGTAAACTTGGATCCGGAACTATCTTAAAACACGTTTTTTCCAAACTAGATTTTCTTTTCCGATCTTGATAATCTAACTCCAGTCTGTTCCAGACTGTTTACCTGTCAGCTGCGTCTGGGTCAGCCTCAGCGCTGCCGTCTGGTTTGGCAGCAGAGCCCTGCAGTTTGATAGGATCTGTTAAAACCCAGAGATGAGAGGTGTTCAGATGGAGATGGAACAGGAAGTCGGGGGGGATGTGCAGCAGGAAGCAGTTCTACCTTGGATCCAGCGGATCTGCGTGGCCGGTCCGTAGCCCTGCTCGTTCTTGGCCGCGATGCGGAAGACGACGGCGGGCCGGCAGGACGCCGAGCTGTCGATGTGGGCGTTCTCCAGGTGGGAGGAGCTGACCGAGCAGCTGGTCTTGGTGCCGCGGTAGATCCGGATGAAGGCCATTTGCCCCAGGCGCTCCGAGCCGGACCGGCTTTTCCTTACCGCCAGGTACATGGAGTACTCCAGAATCCGACCCGACGGAGACGTCGGCGCCTCCCAGGTGATCTGGACCGCATCGCTGGCCTGAACACAACACAACGCACCGGACCAGAAGCTTCATGACTACCAGAACCCTCCAGCTAACCTTTTCCTCCCACCTAGCTGCGTTTCCATTTCAAATGTGCACAAAACTTTGTCCATATTCTGCTAAGTTATTAAATAAATAAGAAACGCAATTAAATTCACACACGTACAAGTTTCTTTACATGATAAGTCATTAAAAAACTACTTCTTGTCATCTTCTTCATGGTTTGCAGCAGTAGCAACATCCGGTTGTTGACCATGTGACGTGTGTGATGCAAAAAAAATTAAATAAAATACATTTTAAAAAATGTTCCCATTGCAGTTTTGCTAAAGAAACCAATTTTGATACAACCCCAAAAAAAAAAAAAAACATCTCATAGAAGCACCAAAACTTTTGTCAAAAAACGAGAGCTTTTTTAAAATTGTCATGTTTCCATTAAGCAAATTTATTTTTGAAAAGTCAAATTGTGCAAATATATGGTCAATGGAAACGTAGCCACTGAGAGGAGATGCTGTTGCGTTACCTTGGAGATCTTGACGGCGGCGGGCGCTCCGGGGAAGCCGGGCTGGCAGGTCTTGAACTCGCTGGCTGGGCTGAAGTCTCCCTGAGAGAAGCAGTTGATTCCAGCCACCCTGAAGCGGTACATCTGACCCGCGGTCAGCGGCTGTTTCTCCCGGCCCTGGTAGTCCTGAGGGCTGGGCAGCTTCCTCTGGTGGAAGGCCTGACAGAAACACAGGTCGGTCAACGCCACGCTAACACTCTGTTAGCTCGCTGCCGTTCAGGAGTCCCACCTGTTGGTCTTCAGCTGGCAGGAAGTAGTGGCTGACCTCGCAGTAGAGCGTCTTAAACACGCCGACATCGAACCACAGGCAGCCATCTTGGTTCTCCTTAGCCTGAAGGCAGCACAGCACATCCAGATGAACAAGCCGCAGCGCCTCGATAAAAGTCTTCACACCGTTTAAGCTTTTACCAAAACCAAAGTGAAAACAAGGTCAGATTGCTTGTTTGTGTTGATAAACGGAATTCTGATTCAAATAAGGCTCACTAGAGGAGTGCCGCAGGGTTCAGTCTTTGGGTCACTTCTCTTTCCTGCACATGGTCTGTTTTCTTTTTTCAAGCTATGTTTATCAGTGATGAATAAAGACCAGGAACGTCTAGAAGCCCACAGGGAGCTCTGTTAGAGAGCACATTTTTATTTTGCTTTGACTGTTCCACTTATTTTGTTTGAGACTATGATACATTTTGTGAACATAAAATCTAGATCTGGACAGATAAATCGGCGCTGATCTCTTTAATTTGGTGAAATTTTGACACTTTAGCAACTTTGTCACTATATTTAGGAACTTTTCAGGAGGAAAAAAAAAAAATTAAAATCAACCGAAATCGGAAATCTTTTTAAAGATCGTCGATCGGCCAGAAAACTGCAATCGGTTCACAGTATTTGGCATGTGACCTGACCTGATCTGTGCTGGCGTACAGATCCCCCGTCTGGTCACTTGGAGCGGTTTGTTTGTCTGGAAGCAGAAAAAAGTTTAGTTTGGATATTTCCAGGATCTGGTTTCTCTGTGAACCTCCTCCCTACCTGGCTGCTGCTGCTGAGCTGAGCTGATGTCCTTCATCGCTGCTCCTCCTACAGCATAAAAAGACAAAAGCTGAAGCAGAGGGAAGGCAGGTGATCCTAACTGACTCGATTCCGGTTGGACAGGGAAGAGAAACCAACCGCAGTGTTTGGACTCAGACTCTCTCCCAGCACTATGCTCCTCCGCTTTGGTTTCACCTGATGGTGCTGATGAGTCCTGGAATTATAAGGAAACATTCAATCCCAACATATTTACACCTCAGTGCGAGTGAAGACCAGGATGAAGGCGTTAGTGTTCAGTATGGCTTCACACTAATGAGTCACACCTACCTGGGCCGATGCGTTCTGTCCTGGACCGGACGGGTCCTCGTTTGGATTCTGAAGGGACTGAGGATCTAAAAAATTAACACAGGAACGTCATCAGCTTTGATGACGTTCAAAGCTGAACGTCATCACTGGCGCCATCACAAGGCGCCAATGACAAACAGTTTCAGTTCAGTCCATTTTAAGGTTCCTGCTGGAAAACATTGGAGCAGCTAAACAAGCACCGGGCGACAGTGGAGAGAAACCCGTCACTTTAACGGGAACAAGCATCCAGTATAACACATGGGAAGACAAAAAAACTAAATCTCTGGGTCGGGAGTACTTTCTGTGGAACAAAGAAACTCGAGTAAGTAGAGAACATCTGGGCCAGGTTTTAAAGGAGGGCAGATCGATCCAAATATCCATGATATCAATACCAAGTCGGTATCAATATTGGATTCATACTAGCATGATAAAAAAAATCAATATTTAGTTTCAGATTCCTTCTTGAAATTATATTTTGTCTTTGTGTTACAGTTTCTCAACTCTACCTTAAAACAGATTTTGCTCTCAAATGATAATTTTTTGCATTTATTTGGAAAACAATGTACACAAAACTGTTGTTTTTCCTATTGTTTTGGTTTACAACATTTTGGAGACACCTGTAAACTTTATTTAAATTCTGTCCTAGGCCTGAACAAAGGAAAAATAATAAAAACACCAAAAGATAAACGTAGTATGATGTATCAACCTTAAATATCTTTGTATTTAAAATGTATTGATGCCAAAACATGCGGCATCGCACACCGTCTATTGACTGCAACACCGGGATGAAAACTTCATTTTGATTTGAATATTCTCTCCGGCCGCTGATGACCTGTTGAGCCTTTGTTGAGTCTTCTCACCTGCAGGACATTGACCTGTCCCAGTTTGTCCTTCTGTTCCAGTCAGCTGAACTGGTTTGGTGGTTGGACAGCGGACCACCGGCTGGATCTGCAGGATATAGAAGTCTGCTGCAGCCAGGGGGCGCCACGCCACGTGAAGCACGCTGACCGTGGACTTGATGAGCATCACTCCCTCTGGCGCAGTCGGACGATCTGGCAGCAGACGACAGGGATGTCACTCTTCCTTACCAAAGGCTGAGCTGCGCCTCCCCTCCGTCCTCACCTGTCTCCAGGTACCAGAGGTCCTTGCAGCACACCTGGTAGTTCCAGCTCTTGCGGTAGCCGTCGCGGCCGCTCCAAATGTACAGCCTGGAGCCGACGGCGGCCGAGCAGTGGCCGGCTCTGGCTCGGGGCCAGCAGGCGGACGGGTCGTCCGCCTGCGGGCCCTGGTTCTGGTTCTGCAGCTGGGACTGGAAGTCGTCCTGCTGCTCCGGGCCGACGCACTCCCAGCACATCGAGTCTTAGGACAGAAAAACACCGGCAATGATTACCGTGCCAACCTCCAGCTGGGATGCTAGATCAGTGTTTCTCAAACCTTTTCAGGCGAAGGACAATTTAACCCATTTAACAAACACTCGTGTACTTTAAAATTTTGTTGTTCTTGTGACAATGACAATAAAGATCTATCTATCTATCTATCTATCTATCACAACATCATCTTAATATGGTCAACCTGAAATGAAAATATTAATCTCCGTCTTGTAAATGTGACTTGCAGTTAGTCAGTGTTGCGCGCAGCGCTGCTCACCGCCTCCAAAAACTAAAAAATATTCCTGCAGGCAAGAATTCCTCAGCTTTTATTTAGAGGCCCCCAGTCTTAAGCCACTTATTCATTATTATTTTTAAACACAATCATTTGGTAAGCTAATTGTATTCACCGCACTTAGTGCTCTCTTCACAGCTAACAGATGGTTGCTTCTGTGCAGTACCATTCGGACCACTAGGGGGCCCCAGTGGACCACAGCGAAAGACAGATCTGAGAACGGATGACTCACCCAGGTTCAGAGACTCCAGCGAGTTGGAACAAATCCACTCTGTTGCCGTGGTGACCCGTTTGTCCGTCTCTGGAGCAAGAGTCCAGCCTCCAAAAACAAACATCCTGCAGACAGATCAATAAAAGGGAGTGTTTAGAGGCGGAACCACTCGGATTTTACTGCGTTTCACGGCCCAGCCTGCAGCACCTGTTTCCAACAACGTTAGCAGAGTGAAGGCTTCTGGGAAGAGGGGTGGAGCCGCTGGTTTCAGGCGTGGACCAAACCATGGAGCCTGAGGCAGAGAAGAAGAATACATCAGTTTTGTGGACATGAGCCGCTAACGGATCTCATGAACAACCGGTAGTCCTACTGAGGTCGAGCTGCCAGAGGTCGTTCAGTCTGCAACCCTGCATGCCCCCAAACACGTAGAGCTTGGGCGAGCCGAGGCTGGCATACGCCACACAGGTGTGCGACTCTCGCGCCGACGGACCGCCGCCCTTGGTATCAGGAACGTTCCAGCCTCTCGCTCCCGTCAGAGGCTGCAGCTCCAGCTCATAGAAGTCCCCCAGGTACCTGAAAGCAACCACAGCTTAATCCGCCACACCAGAAACCACCAACACCATAAAAGTTATCGCCACGGCAACCTCTTCTGCAGAAACATGGAGTCTGCTAAACTAACCGGAGCGCTGACAGATAAGACTTTGTAAGATTAGCAGTAGGTGTGCCACAAAATATGGTTAGCATCTTAAATCTGCTGGCTAAAAACTCAATTTCAACATAAGAGACAACCAAGCAGCCCAGAAAGATGTTTTGTTACCTTGGTACGTTCCCGTTGGGGTCCTCGCTGTCATTGGCCAGGCCCCCGAATAGGTAACACTTCCCCCCCGCCAGGGTGAAGCTGTGTCCGATCCGAGGGCAGGGCAGGGATCCGTTCCTGGGCGCTCTGGGCTTCAGCTTCTTCCAGAGCCACCGGCTGGCCTGAGGAGGACACAAGCAGCTCTGGAAGGTTCCATCACCTAGCAACAGCAGCGCTCAACTCCACACCTGACTTACCTGGAGCTCATAGAGGCTGTTGGTGTACTTTCCGTACTCAACCATGCCACCAAACACCAGGATCCGGGTGCCTTCGCAGACGAAGCCATGAGCGGCGCACCCGGGTGGGATGTCCCCCCTCACAGCAGGGAGGAACCATTGTTTGGAGACTGAAACAGCAACACAGATATCAAACCAGCTGCTGCTTTAAAACATGGTTCCACAGCTTTGACTTGGAGTCCCCACTTGACTTGATGCTTCTTGCCATTGTCAGTGATTTTCTGGCAATAAAGTGGCAGAATTAACTTTCGTGAGAAAATGTGGAGCTCTTTTAAAGCCAGTGTTTAAGCACAGTCCAGATATTTTGAACAGGATAGGATCATTTGCTTTCTTAGTTCGAAAACTTAACTTTAAAGTGTCCAGCTTGACGCTGCCATCACCATGTGTTTCTTAGGATTTAAAGTCTCACCTTAAATGATTCAAATTAAAGGTGCTTAGATTTCTTATTTCACCCTGGAAAAAAAACTGTTCAAATATCCTTCAGGGATGCAAAATATAATATTAAAGTCCATTACTAATGCATGCGACAGACGCTTAAACACACGAGGAGACAGATGAGTTTAGCCACTTAAAGTAATATTACTGAACAGAATTTAACAAACTGTCTTTAAACAAAATAAAACTATGACAAGTGACAGAAGATGGTAGTTTCATGGAGGTAAACAAACTTCGTGTCGAGAGCTGGGCCACTTTCCTCCGCTTCAAGCTAAAAACATTAGCAGCTAACGTTAGCTTACCCGTGTTGTAGACATGGAGGTCCTCCGCTATCCCTTCATTCCCGCCACCGAATACAATGATGAGCTCGCGGATTGCCGCCGCCCGGTGTCCATGCCTGGACCGGGGAACGACTCCCGTAACGGAGTGAACTTTCCTCCACTGGGGCCCCGCAACACTGCCGCTCATTTTCCCCTCACGAAGGACCCCGAAAGTTTGGCGCTGTTGACGTTTCAAAGATGGAGGCGGGGCCGAAGAGGAAACAGGAAACTCAACCGGAGAGAGAGAAAAACTAAAGACCTCTCACTCTGTTAAGCATTGGTTGTATCAAAAAAAAAAGGAAAAAAAAAAGAAAGGAAGGAAGAAAAGAAGAGAACAAATGAGATTCATCAAAAGCAACGACCGAAGTTATTTAGCTTAGCAAACTAACCAATAATTATTATTGTTAAAAATAAGAACTGTCACCTAATACACCGCACTACTCACTTCCTCTGTGTTTATCCTCAGTGAGCATACCTTAATATTTGCTGTAATTGTTTCATAATGCATTAAGAATTACAATTCTTCATACCATTTCATACAATACCAAAGAAAATTTCATTTTCCTATCCCTTAAGAACCACTGTGGCATTCAGTAATCTCTCCCATCACATTTAACCTACACATCTACTCTGAATAATCTCCTCATGTTAGTAAGAGACTCTTTTTAGTTAAGAAAGAAAGCCAAAACAAGCCTTGTTGTGTGGGAAGCAGGCATGAAACTGAAAACGGTGGCATCCCGATACACACTCCAAAAATAAAAAATGGTTCAAAGTATATTCCTTCACTAGAATGGTCCAATCAACGTTCAGACCTAAGTGCAAATAAGAAAGTTTTACCCAGACACGAAATTTGCCATTGACGGATGCTGACTATGCTTTGAGATATGGTTTCGAAAAATGAATGTGCAAAACCCGTGGGTTTTGTAAATCATATTTGAGTCTGTGGCTTATTGGAAAACCTGTGGAACATTCAGGTCACCGCATAAACACACCGACTTGTTGAGAAACTGCTTCTGGGTAGCGTCATATATTTTCTCTACATGACTTGTTTTTCAAAAACGATTTCAAAACACAAAATCTGAAAAGTGCGACATTCATGCACGTGTGTTCAGTCCCCTGGTGGTGGCAGCACCATGCTGTGGGGATGCACTGGAAAACAAAACAACAAAAACAAAAAAAAAACAATCCTAAGGAATTGATTGAAGTGGACAAAATGTGAAACACTTTTACACTAAGTCGAGTTTTTAATGTTATCTGAGCAGTAAAACGGTACATTTTTAAAAAAGGAACTGAAATGCTGGGCTGATTTTTTCACATTTCCGGTAGCTCGGCTGACCTAGGTCGCGCGCGCGCGCGTGTTTAGAAACAGGAACAGGGTGACGTCAGTTGTCACTTGGCTCTGAACTCGCTCTCTCTCTGTGTGTGTGTGTGTGTGTGTAGTAGTAGTAGTAGAAGGATTACACTATCAGTGTGTACAACGTCTAGTTGTGTGATTTGCGCGAGCGTGCACGCACATGCATGTGTAGGTGTGTGTGCAAGACAGACAGAGAGAGTGGTTTAAGGGGCGTGTTTATAGGAAATAGAGATTTTTGCGTGGGGGCGTGTGTGTGTGTGTGGGTGTGTGTGTGTGTGTGTGTGTTTACACAGACGGGAATACTGCTCCAGAGGAAGTGCGCTCGTTCTCCGTCTGCGCGTCCCGACTTCCTGCTCTGAGGCAGGAGAGAGAAAAGCTGCGGATCCGCTTTCAGACAGCGGGGCAGCAGCAGCAGCAGCAGCAGCAGCAGCAGCAGCATGGAGCCCCGACACAACACACACGCTCTGCTTTAAGAGCCAAACTCCCACGACACGCGCGGACAGACGCACAGAGAGAGAGAGAGAGAGGAGCAGCGGCCGTTCACAGCTGGGTAGGTGCCAACTTTCCTTCCGTCTCCAACTTTCTCAAAGTTACCTAAAGGCAGCATCGAAGTGAAGTAAAAAAAAAAAACAACAACTTGTGATCCGTTCAAAAATCATTTCTGAGAGCGCAGAAGGCGCAAATCCACACCGCCGACCTGAAAAGCGCAACAACAAAAAAAGAGAGAGAGAAAAAGCCATGCGTAAAATGTTAAAGCCGTGCGTAAAAATGAGTCAAAGGTTTCCCCAACCAAACAGCGTTCTTGTGCTTGACACTATCACATATTTAAAGGGCGGGGGGCTAGAATGAGGTCGGTGTGACAATAGGTGAGGGAAGGGAAGTAAAAAATGAGCCGTGGCTCCTTTAAAACCTGCTAGTAGACTTTCTGGTTTGTCTGGACCTCGCAGACTAATTGCCATGCGCTTCCGGATAGAAGCTGGCAGCAGACAACATCTTGAAAATGAGTCACCGGCTGCCGCAAAACAAAGAGCCCCCTTTTACTCCCTCCTCACGCAGACATATTTTAAAAAAATAATAATCAGAGCGGAGGAAATGGAAGGAGAGTCATGGTTTGGGTTCTTCCTGCTGACCAGAACAGAAACAGAGAGAGAGGCAACAGGCTCAAACGGTGGGCTTTTATTTTGAAATCAAATCTTCAAACATTTGCTTTAACAGATCAAATAATTTGCTAATATCAGCACACCGTTGTGCGATCCCAGTGTTTATTTTAGCAGAAGCATGATGAAATCTGAAAAGTGTGGCATGCATGTCTATCCAATCTCTTTTACTCTGGTACTCCTAAGGCAAAAACAAAAAACATAAAGTGGTGCAACCAGGTGTCTAATGATTGAAAAGATGAAAAAGCAGGTGGTTTGGTCAGATGGTTACATTTTTTGGGCGACATGGAAACGTCAACCAGAATAATTCATCATCAGGGAGTACGGTGGTGGCAGTATCATGATGTCAGGATGCCTTTTAAAAAAAATGTTCAGCTGATGCTAAATACAATGTGGTTCTTGGAAGACTTGGAAAAGTTCAGCTGGTAACATTCGAGTTATAAAAGTTTCCCCAAAACGTGTAGAAGCACGAGCATGCGCGCGCGCGCGTGTGTGTGTGTTCTTAAAAAAACCTTCTACATCTGCTGGGTGTTGTAAGAACTGATCTCTATAAACAAACAGCGAATGTGTGCGCTTGTTCCCGGTGCTTCCCACCGACAGGAAGTCCTGGACAGCCTCTCACCGGGAATGACGCCCCTGAAGCTGAATGACAGGAAGTCCTCCTGTGGACAGTTAGACATCACCGCAGTTCCTCCGTCACCTCACACACACACACACACACACACACACACACACACACACACACACACATGCGCCAACACACAGGAGCACACATTCGTACAGGAAATAGGAAGCGAGAACTCGGTCAGTTGTGCGCTTGCGAGGCTGGTGGGTCATTGTTTTGTACTTTCCCCTCGTTTTTTGTCCTGCTGCTTGGTTTCCTTTCAGAGACAAACAGATTCACAAACAGTCGCCTCTCATGTTTCCACCGCTGCCGCACAATATGTTGTTATTATGAAGGCAGGTGGAGCTACAGTTCTCAGAGAGCGCACAGGAACAGACACGCACACACACACACACACACGGCAGGCAGTCAGCGGTTTCCAGGTAAACACGTCGGTTAGGGCCACGCTTGTCTTGGCAGAAGGGTCACTAACCACATCCTGTTTTATCACCATGGAAACATTTGAAAGCAATCTGACGCATGGACCTTTCTCAGTGACTCTCATAGTCAATAAGAAACTGTACTGAAGGAAGAAAAGCCTGCCAACCGCTGTGAGCAACAATTATTACGATTTGTTGTTCCACTCAGTGCCGTGCGAAATGTTAATAATCTTTTAGACTCTTTCGCATTTTTCAATCACAACCTCTGATGTAGTTTAGTTGAATTTTGTATTGTAATATTGAAAATGGGGCATGCTTATGTATTCAGCCTCTTCATCATCCCCTATGGTGGTGGCAGCATCATGCTGTGGGACTGCTTAATTTATCTGTGGAAGTTGATCAGAAATGGATGGGAACATGAGGGGGAAACCCTCCCCCCCCTCTAAAATCAAGTGTGTGGTTGTAATAAAAAATTTAAAGAACTTCAGGGGAGTAAGAATTATGTTTACAAGGCATGCTATCTGTAGTCACAATCCAACAGGGGTCAATTAGTAGAAAATGGTCATACCAGCTGTTTACAACCTGTGGAAGGAAGCAGAAAAACCGCATGCCACCATGTCTGCGTATAGTGGCATGTGGAAAACATAAGCTCTTCAGTAACAAAACCCAGAGGACATGCGCTAACATTTTTGCTCTTATGCTCACTTTCTCTAGAGCTGCTAACTTGAAGAGCACTGCTAATTTTAGCACGCTTTAGCTTTTACATGGTTATTTTTGATTATCTCCATGCAAATGTATCTCAAGAGATAATTGTTAAAAACTTGCTTTTGCCATCAAAATTAATGGCAAAAAATTTCCAACAATTAAAGAATTTCAAACAATCCACGAGCCACAATTGTTTTTGAGACTCGTTAGCCTCTGTAACGCCTGTAGACGCGCTCCGGATCTCTTCTTTTTTTAAATTCTGATGGTGCTAATGTTGTTGTCACCATCTGCTGGGGCGGAGTAAAGACTCCACCTTTTTAAATTCAATTCCCAAAGCTTGTGTAGATGTAGACATTTTTAAAAACAAGAAAACCCTTCCTGAGCTGTGCATCCAACTCCTCTGTCTAAATGTTTGAGAGTTTAGCCCATAGCTTAACTAGCTTACTGAAGCTAACCAGCTAAATGTTGCTCGCTAGTGAAATTAAAGTAGCTAGCTTAATTACCTAAATTAAGTTAGATAGCTTAGTTAGCTAAATTAAACTCGCTTGATGAAGGCAGATAGCTAAAGTAAGATAGCCATTTAGATTAAGCTAGCTAATAATAATAATAATAATAATAATAATAATAGTCCAAATTTCGTACCACAAACAAGCAACGCTGGTATGAAAAAGAATCCTAGAATCCTTTTATCCTAACTCTGTGCTTTTCTAATTCCCAGTAGCAGAACCCCCGGTGTCGTCATGGAGAGCTCCATCACCCTCTGGCAGTTCCTGCTCCAGCTGCTGCTCGACCAGAGCCACAAACATCTCATCTGCTGGACGTCCAACGATGGAGAGTTCAAACTGCTCAAGTCCGAGGAGGTGGCCAAACTGTGGGGGCTGCGAAAGAACAAGACCAACATGAACTACGACAAGCTGAGCAGGGCGCTGCGCTACTACTACGACAAAGTATGCACACGTGAACTGCAGCACAAACTAAACTGCTGTGAAATGGAGGTTCATGTTGACTCGTCTGGGGTTTTTTTTTTCTTCTTCCCTATTTGCAGAACATCATCAAGAAGGTGATTGGTCAAAAGTTTGTCTACAAGTTTGTCTCGTTCCCTGAGATTCTGAAGATGGACCCTGCAGTTGTGGAGTCGGGTCGCAGTGGCGAGGAGGTTGGGGGGACGACGTCAGAACCTGAAGCTGAAGAGGAGGATCGGACTGACAGAAACCAGTATCGCCACTCCAACTTATACTCCTCCTTCACCATCAGCTCCCTGCAGCACGCTTTAGACCAGCAGCGGCCAATCAAACAGGAGCCCAGATGTGAGGAAAGCTCCTCCGTCATCCGGTTCGTAACCAACGGCGGCCACTCGTCCCTTCCTCCAACACCACCTCCATCCATGACAGACAGCCCAAATTCCTCAGTGCTGTCCCCTCGGTTGGCCATCTCTTCATCCCCATCCCCAAGCCCCGCCCACATACGGGCAAGGGGGCAGAGCCTTAGCGCTGATACTGAAGATGTCGAATGTAGTGCTCAACCTTTAAACTTGTCATCTGGTCAGAGGGAAAGAGAGAAGCTACGGTGGACACGAACACCAGAGAGGAGGGGGTTGGCCAACAGTAACCCTTCAAAAGGCAGAAAACCCAAAGGTTTGGAAATCTCTGCTTCTCCTCTTCTCCTGACAGGAAGTGACCTCGTCTCCATTGCCCTCAACAGCCCGGCGCTGCCCTCTGGGTCTCTTACCCCCGCCTTTTTGACCACACAGGTACGAATCGACATTATGCAGCCACTAACGCCACCGAACCTCCCCAAACTTCCCCTTGAAGCACAGTCTGTAATAGGTAGCAGGCAGAGGAGAGGAAGGAGACATTTTTGATGCGGAAAGTCAGACAGGGAGGGGACGGAGAGAGGTGAGCGGAAAGAAAAGGAGGAGGGGAAGGAGGATTGAGGAGGTTCCTAAGTGAACCCATATGTTCTTGACGCTCCTGATTCACTGGCAGCAACTCGCTGACCAAAACAGGACAGACTGACTACATTCAGGCCCTCAGCTGACATTCTTATCCAGACTGAGTAATCATATACTGCTGTGTGTAAATCACTGACAGAAGCCAAAGGAAGTGGAGGCCGAACTCATTACTCAATATGTCAATGGTAACAGCTACTCCTTTTGGTAACTAGAACCCCTTCCCTAGCAAACCAACAGGAAGTACGGTTACAGAGATTTGATACTTTCTTTGAAAATTGTCCCCATTTGCTTTAAAACCAAATCCAAAATAAAGGTCCTTGTAGTGCCATGGAAACCAACTCAGATAAACCAACAAGACCAATTCTTTCAGCAATTTTTAAAACTAAATGTTAAAAATTGCTGAAAGAAAAATGAACAAGAATGACCTAGTGACAGAAGAAATGGTCTGACTGATGAATGACTAATAACTGACAAGGAGACGTCATCAAACCCCGGCTTCATAACTATTTACAGGACGAGTGAGGGGGAACTTTGTGGCATTTAAGGCATGCTAGGAAATCTAGGTATGAAATTAGCCTGAGAAAGAATGAGTTCCTTCATTTGAGCGAAGTTTCAGATGAAAAGCTGTTTTTTTGCAACTTTTATGATTGAAGAAGCTATAAGTTGGTCGTCATTGCCAGAATTAACCATCTTCTCCAGGCTCTATGTGGATTATTTTACATTGTCTGATTTTTTTTTCTGTATTTTCCCCAACCTTCCAGACTCCATCTGGTCTGTTGCTAACTCCCAGTCCTCTGCTGTCCAACATCCATTTCTGGTCCGGTCTGAGTCCGGTGGGACCTCTGAGCCCAGCCCAACTGCAGAGCCATGCCCAACTCTTCCAGGTAATCTTCCTTTCTTTTGTTTGAGGCGATATCCTTCAACGGACGCTTGGTTTTCCTAAACAACCCTGGGTTCAGCTTAGTCAGAAATACCCACATCATCTGACTCGACCCCTTCAGCTCATATACAGGTAGCTAGTCAATTGTATTTTAAACCTTGTAATTTGTGTAGAACCAAGATAACCCAAATTCCTCCTTGTTGTCAAAATGTTGTTCGTTCGTCTGCTGTTGTAAAACCCAAACATTTACGAGGTCCACCTGCATCTACAGTATCTTTACCCGAAACCCAAAGTTCGTGGGTATTCAACCAAAGCCGAAATCATAACGCTAACAGTGCTTGGCCTTCGAAGATGACGCCATGCGTAGGTTGCTTATTGATGGGAAGCTGGTTAACCCTAAACGCTATTCCAGCACTAAGAGTCACTGGGCTATAAGCATACTTGTTTATGAGTAGGTACCCTTTGAACTGTAGCTGATCTTTTATAGTACGAGGTTGAAGTGGACTTCAAATAAACCAAACACACCATAAAGGGATTCTGCCAGCAAATCAAGTCTACAGAATATTGCCAAGTACATGGATTTCTTTCAAAGACCTCTCTCTCAAAAAAAAAAAAAAACAGGCAGAAACTTTAATCCCCACACACTCCGACTTAATTTGTAATCACAAGCATGAACTGGTCGATGGTAGAGCACTACTTGCTTCTGGCCAAGACACGTTTCATAAATTGCTAAAAAAGTCTTTGTTTCTTATTGTGTACTTTCCTAGTTCCCCACACTGATGAACGGAGCCATTCCCATTCCTCCTTCCAACATGGACACGCCCTCTCCTCTGCTGCTCACGTCCAGCTCCCACAAGTCTTGATGCCAGCAGGAAGCTGGTTCCAGAGGGGATGAGGACGGTCAGACCATCATCATCAAGGAGCAGACCATCCTTAAGCTTGGATGAAGTTCAACCTGACTGAGCATACTTACAGCTGAGACTTCTACCTTCATTCCAGAAGAAACTGGAGCTCCACTCTGAGGATTTGCTCTCTAAGAAGAGCATAGTTTGGTTTGTATGTTTACTTCAGGGTCCCCACCGTACTTGTGGTAAAACATCTGACATGGAGTCAGAATGTTCCGTGTCTCTCATCTCGTTTGATTGCCAGTCTCTGCCCAAATGTAGTTAAACCTCAGCAGAACACAAGTTTTTTTTTTTGCCATCTTCTGTAGCCGTCGTGCGTAACTCTTGGACAACGTGTGAAATAAAAGGAGGAAGCAGTAGAGTTTAGAAGTAGAGCTGTGAAAACTTGTCTCAGCCTTCCAAGACTAAATACAACCTGAGTTCCCACGTCTAGACAGCACATTAAGGCTTATGCTTTTTTGTGTATTCAAAAAGTTTTAAATGATCAAATAAGTTATCAAAATGTGTTTGATAGCTTAAAGTTTATCATCACTAAAAGGAACAATAGGTGCTAGTGGATATTATTATTTTTGAGGAAGTTGATGTTTTCCCACCTTTTTGTAATCTTAAAGCTAAGCTAAGCTAATTACTTTCTTGTACCTTACATTCAGAAATAAGTTGTTATTTGCTCAAAAAAGGTTAATGGTTCCAACAAAAAACAAAAAAAAAACACTTAAACAAGTTTATAAT
This sequence comes from Xiphophorus hellerii, assembly GCF_003331165.1. Taxonomy (NCBI): domain Eukaryota; kingdom Metazoa; phylum Chordata; class Actinopteri; order Cyprinodontiformes; family Poeciliidae; genus Xiphophorus; species Xiphophorus hellerii. Next base: position 17,970,384 of record NC_045688.1, on the reverse strand, counting down.
ACAAAGTAATTAAAAAATTAGAATCTAGCAACAACAATATCATGAAGTTTTCTGTCACTTTAGAACAGATCTGGCATCCTTTTCTGTCTCATTTAACTGCCAAACGTTTTTTAATGTTCAGTTTCTCTTTCCTGGATACGGAAAGGCTCAGGATAAAATTTTATCAAACGCTGGAAAAAATAAAACTGGGCTACATGAGATGGGACCGTAAGCGACTCCTAGCAAAGCATCTGCTAGCCAGAGTAAAAATACAGCGCAAAATTGATGCACAGTTTTCTATCCTTTTTATTATTTTGCACTGTACTGTACTTTTAATCTTTGCTGTAGCTTTTATGATGAAAGATTTCTGTAAATGTGTCAAAAGCTTTATATCTTCTTGGCCAAAACTGCACAAATAGCTTTTTTTGTAGCTGTGAAATTGCTCCTGTTTTTTTGGTTTTTGTTTCGTTTTGTTCTTTAGGAAATATGACAGCAAATTATTTTCCATGTTAGTTTCTTATTTTGTGTTTTTAAATAAATGACTTTAAAAAAAAAAAAGTATTCTGATTTCCAATGTGTTAACCTTGAAGACCTTTTCCGTCGTTATTCAGAAAATGACTGTTACACACTGCGTTTTATGAAACAAATTTTTAAATTTTTACTTCTGATGGTTATGAGAAATAAATAGTTCCAGTAAAAAGAGTCACACATCAACTGTTCACCGGCAGCTCAGTGTTTCAGAGTTTGAGTTGACAACACAGCAGGCCTTCCATGCATCAGGCACACACATATCCACACACACTCGGACATAAAACACATACAATTAAATCATCTGTTCATCTGAAAGAAAAAAAAAAAAAGTACAGTTTTACAATGATAAATATTAAGCCGTTTTAGAAATCTCCTTTCATGCATGTTACTGCTGTTCATGTACAAAAAAAAGTCATATTAGCAGAAACACAGTTTGCAGTTCACAGGGAAACAATCCTTAATTTGGATAAAGTAGAATATAAACAAACAAATTATGGAAAATCTAGATGTACATGGTTCCAATTTCCAACTTAAAAAGAACAGGCCAACGTAATACAGGAAATATACCATTAATATAATGACTTCCTGTTTACAGTACGTCACGTATGTACTTGATTGTGTAAACACAATTTAATATCTCAAATTAGTGAATGTTCAAATCATTTAGATTAAAAATATTTGTATTGTTTACTGGATCATTGCACCATTACCTGCAATCTGTGTTTGATGTTAATATTATGACATTAATGATTTCAGATACAAGTTTATCAAGCTTTACCAGTGCTTCCAGCACTCTTCTAGCATGTGCTACCTAATCTGAAACAAAGAACACTAGTGTCACTTGAACAAATCTTTTCCTGTCAAAATCGTTTTCAGTCGGCCGCCGAACAAAAGAGCAACAAGAAAACTTCCCTCTGATCCCCCGACAACTTTCAGTTTTATTTGGATGTTTAATGCACTCCCAGTCTTTTATTTTTAATAAGCTTTTAATATTTTCTGATTTCTTAGCAGTTCATCTTGTGAAGCTGTTATATTTAAATTTTTCCCAGTTATGTATTTATAACAAACAAAAAAAAAAACCAACCTGCGCTTACATTTTTGCCAAGTGTTCAACAAAACTCTTTTAGCCATATTTAAAGCTAACTGGCTATGCTAAACTATAGCTTCAACTGCATAGTTATTCACACCAATGATGTACCTCTTAAGTCAAAAAGTATATATTCTTCTTTATACAAGAGATTGTTAACATTTAAACAGACACTGTTTATTGACCTAAACTTGTTTGAATGGATACCTCATCATATATGTTTAGCTTTAGCGCCTAAAGTTAGCATAAAAAGAGAAATCTGCCAAAGCCAACCTAGCAGGGACACATTGTTCACCACACATCTAATGCTGCTTCATAAATTTTCACAAAGTAGATGTAAAAACAGGGTTTAGTTTTTTAGCCTTATAAGCAATAGCATTACATTAGCTAGTGCAAACTGTATTTTCTAAGCTTAGCAAAATGGCTGCGGTTTGATATTTAATGATGGTCAACACGGGAGAAACAAACCAAGCTGACCCCAGGAATGCAATGAACATCAGTTGTCATGTAAGAAATATTCAGGGACATTTTCTTATTGCTACAGTAAACGTATTTAAAAGAGAGACTCGCCAACGGGTTTAATCATCTTTAGCATCACTGTCAGTCGCTAACAACACATCAGCAGTAAAGTCTTGAGTTTTAATTTGAAATCTCTGTGTTGTAAAAATGCTGTGGCTCGACGTGACGTGGGAAAGCATCCACGCCGTTGCCGTTTTCCCAAGAAGTCACGGAACGCATCTTAATACTGTTGGGTAAACTCAGCCGTGTTGAGGCCCACGTCCCTGATGAAAACAAAACAAAAAAAATATGCAAACGCTTGGAGTGCAGGGTAAAATTTCTGAATGTACAGTTGCATCGAGGCTCTCGACAGTCGGAGGGTTTGCAGGCTTGTCCGAGCTTTTATCTCGGGTTCTGGTTTTTCACATTACTCAACAATGCTGTCCAGTCGTCTTCCCAACAAGGCCTGGGCTGGTCTCTGGTATGTTGCTGCACCAAGGTTTCAAACAGCTACGGTTTCAAAAACTGCTCATTTTTGTCCCAGTGATAAATGAAAACCCAGATTAAGGAGCAACCAGAGCTTTCTCCTGTGTATGACGGGCAGAATAATGCAGCGCTGCGTCATTTAACTCAATTAAACGAATCCGGATGTTTGTGATTTTCTCGACTGGAACTATTTTTCAGACAAGCATGGTGTGGAAACCAAACATTTCTGTATTAAATTTACAGCTGGCAGGCCTGTAAAGCAGCAGGCTGCAGGCTACCGGAACAGATTAACCAGGTAATTAGATTTCTGTTTCTCTACACAGAGCAGAGTGTGGTCAATATTAAATTTAATGACCATTTATTCCATATTTGTATGAAAATAAAAATATCTTAAAGTAACATAACCGTAATCATCAATATGTCATATTTTAGCAAATGTAGTAATAGTTCCTGCTGTTCCACGTAAATGAAAGATTATGTTAGGAAGTTTTCCTAACACACAGGGATACTGTTTAGTTTTTTAATCTTGGGTATCATAGCGAATCTCACACCAGCCCATGCCCATTTCCATTTTTTGTCTCCGTCAGATTTGGTCCTATAGATTTACCAGAGTGAGCAGAAACCCAGCGGCTAAAACTGTTAGCTTCGCTCAGCCCTCAGCTGCCAGGCGCTATGCTCAGACTTTCAGTGGAACCCCCGACGGCAGCGGCCCCTCAGAGAAACACGGTTCTTCTGAAATGCATTTGGGGGAAAATAATAAAAATCCATCATCATCATCATCATCATCATCGTCACCAGTCTTTCTCATTCCCCTCAAAGCCAACACCGTCTTGTGCTGCAGCTTTTTGAAATGTAGAAACCTTGTATAGATCAGTCACGGAAGCTCGAAGGAAAGAGAACAAAACAAAACAACAAGAAAGAAAAAAACAATCTCCAAATATACATGTACATATATACACATAAATATATATATATGTATAGATATACACAATGCATAAAAAGTTTGAAGAAACTGCAGCTGTCGCTCTGTAAGCACAACAATGAAAACAATAACTTCATCACAGCGTCGACATCAACATCCGTTGAATTTCAAACTACACATACCAAAGAATTATAGTCAGGAGAAATAACAGTAACCTAAACAGACTGCTTAACTGTGCATGGTGTCCTCAGTTCACATTATGTGCGCCAACACACATGTGTACACACACACACACACAAACACACACACACACACAGACATGTTATATAGTAGACAGTAGTAGTTTAGCAGCAAAATAAGTTAACCTCACACCCCAATAAATAAACAGTCTCCAAGCGTTTTGACTCAAAATCACTCATTCAGAGGATGTGTGTGTACGCGTGTGAGTGAGTCCAGGTGAGTGAGTGAGGAGAGACGCTCCACAGGGAGGTGGGCTCATGCGAGGAGTTGCTGGGAGGTGCAGATGAAGCTGGCCGGCTGACCCTCCTCTTCAGGAAACATTAGAAAAGCATGCTCTGCCTTCTGTTGATGTTGCCGTTACCTGGAACAATACAATACCCATGATGCCATGGGCCTCATTACGCTAAAATACAAGCACATCGAAAAAAGTGAACATTGTGATTTTCTTTGGTCTCATTTCAGAAATTTAAACCTGCTATATGTAGTAAAGTACTTTAAGCTATTATTTCTTGTATTTTTGATGATTATGGCCTACAGATAATTTAAACTAAATCTTTTTGAGAAAATCAGTTGATTAAAGTGACACCATAAGTTTCTAATATTTAACTTTTTTATAACATTCTAATTTTCTGAGAGACTGAATTTAGGGTTTTTATTATCTGCAGACCATCATAATCAGAACTACAAGAAACTCCAATGATAGTTACTGATGATGTCAGTCATCTGTGATTTGGCTTGAAAACTAAAATGTTAGAGAGCTGAAAACTGGAGGTGGTGTTGCTAAAAGGCGGACAATTTCTGATACAGGAAGAGTTTCAATTGACACTTGATTCCATTTGAATTATGGGAAATGAAATGAGATTCATGGCCCACCTGACTCGGGGTAGGAGGAGTTCCTGTAGCCGGGGTCCCTCTGAAGCTGCAGCTCTTTTAACGTGAACATCGACACGCCTGAAACACGGGAGAGACAGAAACTCAGCTAGCTTAACTTCATAACTTTAGCCGAAAGCTAGCTGTATTGCAGACAGCTAGCTTCATGCAATATGTTTAGCTACCTGAAATACAGTAGAGAAAGAGATTCAGCTAGCTTAACGCAAAACCTTTAGCTAGCTGAAACAGGCGACAGCAAACTTAAAGAAACATGTCATCTAACTGGAACACGATCGACACCTAGCTTAAGGAACACACTTAGCTGGTTAAGACACCGGAGAGACAGACACTCAACTAGCTTAACACAACATGTTGAGCTAACTGAAACACAGGAGATAGCCAGCTTAACAAGCATTTTTAGCTAACTGAAACAAAAGAGGCAACTAGCTTAATGCAACAGATTTAGCTAGCTGAAACACAAGAAACAGCTAGCTCAATGCAACACGTTTAGGTAGCTAAAACACAGGAGACAGCTAACTTAATACAACGTGGGACAGGAAATCAAAGAACGAGTGATGCAGGAAGGCCTGAGGTGAGCAGACGGCAGCTGGGATTGCACAGGACGTGTGTGTATACGTGTGTGTGTGCTCACTTTCAGGCAGTGTGTGGACTCTCATCCCGAGCTGCCTGAAGTAGGAATGTTTCATCGCCTCATCAGCTGAAATCCTCGCCTTGGACTCGTACTGCAGAGACACAGAAGTCCAACGATACGTCACCCACTAGAGAAATGTGAATGATTCACATTCACTCACGTTGTGAGTCAGAGTGGTGAAACACAGCAGAGTAAGCACATGTGGATTCCAAAGGGTGAATAACTGCACTCCCTGCTGGCTGCATGTGGTACTGACTGAATTCAAATCCAACATGATTAAATCTGGATAACTGATGTGACAACAAGAAACACTAATTAGCACCTTTAGCAGCGATATGTAGAACGACTTCAAATAAATGCGTCTTTTATTTCTTTAGAAATTTGAACTGAACATTTCAGAAAAATCAAACCTATAATTTATAATTATTCTATATTCAGGGTTCTTTCACATGTTCCAGATTTTATATGGGTGCATTTTTACTTTTAAGAAAAAATGGCATGAATAATTCCTTGAAATAAAAGAAACATGTTCTCTTATTAGCGGAAGATAACTGAGCCACCAGATATTTTGTTATAAACAATAATTTCTTAGCATGTTTTTTCCTCTACTGACTAAATGAACCCCAAAATCCATTTTTCATTATTAACCCTTACAATTCCTGCGATTTGACCAGGAAGTAACCACATGATGGATGTAAAAATGCTAATAAGACTCTACTACAATAAAAGAAGAATTTATGGAAGGATTTCTACACGTAAAGGGCGGCAATAAATATGTTCAGTTCTCTAGGCGATCACCGATCTTTAAAAAGATTGATCTGCTGATTCCAATTTGAGCCGACGCAGATTTTTTTTTTATCTCAAAATTGCTAAATATATTGACAAAGTTGCTAAGATGGCAATAGTGGGGTGAATATTGTTAAAGGAAATTTGGGAAAAATTATTGGCTAGTCGGATTAACGATGCGCTTCTACTTGTATTCAAATACTTTTCAGGCTCAGTCTCTGGAAAAAAGCTTCAACATTATTAAATTCACAGTTAAACAACTATTTACCTTCAAACATAATGATGGAGGACTACAAAGGATTATTACTAAGCATCTTATTTGTGCCTTTAACGTGACAACCTTCCACTAAATGAATCCTAGTCCCAGACGTGTGCGCTGTGCGTTGCTCGACACTTACTCTGAGGAACGCCAACAGCAGCTCGATACCTTCGCTGTCCAGCCTGAAGGAGAAGAGAAGAGCAACAGCTCAGTATCTGCCAGCAGAAAGGGCTGATGGGAATGTGGAGGACTCATGGGAGGAAGGAAGCGCACAGCCGGCTTTAATGTTCGGCAGGATTTCCTGCCTGAAATGGCCAAACACGCACTCAGAAATGCACAACATCACTGGACGCATTCAAACCAGCCGGGGGGTGCAAAACGAGAAATAAACGAACACAAAACAAGAAGCAGCAGCAGCAGCAGTGTGTACCTGGGTGCGTGGTTGATCAGCGGCTGCGGTTTGTATTTGGGGAAGTTGTAGGATTTAAACTCTTCAATGGTGGAGATTCCCGGCCATTTCTCCTCTGTGGGTGTGCCTGAAGTTGCAACAGTTCAATCAGACACAGTTAGATGGCTACCAGCTAGCGTTACCATGACGATCGCGTTCAGGATGGGATCCTCACCCAGCAGCCTGAAAATGAGGTGGAGCTCATCCTCCACGGTGGAGCCGGGGAACAGAGGCCGACCTGCAGCCATCTCGTAGAATATACAGCCCACCCCCCTGGAGAGCAAACAGCCAATCAGCTGGCAGAACAACAGCAGGCTGGAGAAATGTCACCGAGGCGACATGGTGGGAGCGGGAAGAGGAGGAAGGAAAAAGCACCGCGTGGTCGGATGTTTCTCTGGGTTTAGATATATATCTGACTCCGTCTGCTTCACTGTTACTGTGGGGGAAACTGATAAAGAGGGGCATGATGGGAGATTTACCACATATCGATCTGTGTGGAGTACTCCGAGGATCCCAGGAGGACATCCGGAGGCCGGTACCAGAGAGTCACCACCTCGTTGGAATACGTCTTGGTCGGGACGGACTTTGCCCTCGCCAGACCTGCAGAACGTCAGCACACATCAGCAACCTGGAACCGGAGCGTTTCCATCGGAAACGGCTCCCTGCATTTAGCAGTTTTGGAGCTGATTTTTCAGCCAATTTAAGCTAAAAGTTTTTTGCCTTCCTGTTACCAGCTCTCTCTCTTTCACACAGACTGAAAGAACTACAGATTTACTTTTTAGCAACAAACAGGAGCTCTTGAGGTTCCTCTTACCAAAATCAGCCAGCTTCAGTTCCCCTCTTTCGTTGATTAGGAGGTTCTGCGGCTTCAGGTCCCTGTGGAGAACTTTCCTCTTGTGACAGTAAGACAGCCCTCGTAAGATCTGGAACAGGAAGATCTGGAAACGCACATTTCAGGATCTAATGAATTTACTGTCGTCTGAGCAACCATTTAGTCTGGGCAACTTTACAAATTTTAGGATGTTGAATCGGATCTAAATATGACTTTTTTAACCTTACATTTAAAATCCTACTATGTCGAAATGTTTTATCATTCGAATCTCTCTCTCCCTCTCAAACTATGGTGGCCCAAAGAGGTCAGCGAAATGCAAAAGCCATAACACAATAAAAAAAGCCAAAGTGGCTAAGCAACGCTACGCTAGAGAGCCTTTCAGCAATTCTGTTAAATACTAAAACAGAATTGAAACTAAAATGGAATTTATACAAAAATAGAGTTTATGCTAAAATAGAAGTGATGCTAATCAAAAGTTATCCTAGCAAGTTTATCATAATCAGGTTTTTGCTAAAATGGAATTATGTAGAAACAGAATCTCTCCAAAATGAAAGTTATCTTGGCGATGTTATCATCACTTCCGTTTTAACGTAGCTTCCTTTGTGGCTTTTTTTGCTGTTGCGTTGTGGATTATGCATTTTGTTGACCCTTCTGAGCAACCATACAATTCAGCTATTATAATCCATGCTTGAATAACAGACTATTACAACGCTTAGCTATTAGTGCTTCCTAAGAAGAGCATAACTCAACTGCAAAGATCAGAAAGCACTTCTACCAATATTACGTTTCATAAAATGGAAACCTGTGAAATGATTTTAAGGTGCTTCTATTGGATTTTAAAGGTATCACTGGTCTAATCCAGCCTATGTAATCACTTTCCACCATGCAAATCCCCCAATTCCTTCTTGAGAGGCCTTCTGTTGTTAGAAGTCAAAAGTCAAATCTAAACCTCATGACGAGGCATCGTTCCTTTACTACTGCCTCAACATTCTTCCTGAAAACCTGAAAGCAGCTGGCTTAGCGTGACTGCTACTTGAACTTTAGGAATTCAGCTTTATATTGGCCCCAAATGAACTTAGCTTAATTCAGTTTAATTTAGTTTTAATCAACTGATTGTTAGTCAGTGTAATCTTTTACTACCATTTTATTTCATTATAAATGAAATGTGTCATCATGATTTATTTGTCTTGTGGTTCAAGGAAACTTTTTTATTTATTTATTCATTTTTTTAATAGTCATGTTTTTGCATTGCCGGTATCCGTTTCTGGTATTTCTCAATCAGTTCTGCAGTTTTTCTGACATTTGTTAAAGTCGTCTATTAATCGTATGCCCACCTTCACGTTGTGCATGCTCATGATGTTTCCACAGTCGTCCATGTACTGCTTCAGATCCTTATCCTACAAGAGGAGATCACACCATAACTACCATGACTGCCACGAATAGTTCATCGTCTGCTCTTTCCAGAGAACATTGCATATTGATCAAACGTAAACAGGAAGTGGCTTTGACCTACAGAAGACTGGAAACATCAAATGAAAAAAATAAATAAATAAATAGTAGAAACGAGCGACAATATAACAACTAAAAACTAGAAAATGTGCATTTCCTGCGAAAATGCAAGTGTGAATGCTGAGTGCTTTTGTTGAAGATGCCAAAACGTTTGAAGTGAACTGCTGAAGACTTGAACAAAAGCAAGAAATAGGCAGACGCACCGGAACAAATTATAATCCTGCAAAGAGCCTAAATAGGATTATTATAACAAAAAAACTGTTGAAGAGAAGTAAAAGCTTTTGAATAATGGAAAAATTCCACCTAAACAGTATTAGAAATTGCTGGAGAACAGTGGTTCCTAACCTAAACCGTAGGGTCACCACAGTTTATAAGGTAAAATTATATAAAAGGCTAAAAGTAGCTAAAATACTAATGGTTGCATCTAGGCTTCCACTTGCATGTTGAGTTACAGTAATATATTCTATGCAATGTAAAAAAAATTCATGTAAACCCTAAAATTTGAAAAAGACAGAAACGTTCCTCTACTCCGTCTGATAAAAACGGTGGGTGAATGAAATCCAAACCTTTTATGGTTCCTGAGATATCAACATTTGTTTGGAGGCATCGTTTAACACGGTGACTACAAAAAAACATGCCACACGCAGCACGAAAAAAAAAAACCCAGTGGCAAAAGCTCAAATTATTCCCAAGTGTTAAACAGCACAAAAGCTGTTTAACTGCCCAACTTCAAAATGGCCACTGCCTTGTGTCCTCCATCAGCCCTGAAACTGGATGATTGATCGCCATTAATAGGCAGGACCTAAAACATCCACTGTGAAACACAACGGACATTTTATATTGTAATTCTTAATTCTGCCACAGGATGGAGCGGTTTGCCCCATGGGGTGAAAAATTCCTAAAAATCTGAATATTATAAAAAGCATAAAGGTTATGAACACAAAGAGATGTAGCCGGCATTAGGAGAGCAAGCTGAATAGTATAAAAGTTGAATGGTGAAAATGGCTAAACTAAACTAAATAAAATAGCACAAGTTGGATGATTGCTTTTGGTTTTTCAAGGAAAAACCTAATGAGAGCATAGATGGGTGGAAATATTTTCAATGTCTTTAAAATCGTCAACACAATAAAGAACGAAGGATGGAGCATCATGTCGGGTTCTTCTTGTTGTGACATCATGCTTACCAAATACTCAAAGACGAGCGTGAGGCTCTTGTCCGTGTGGACAATGTCGTGTAACGTCACGATGTTGGCGTGTTTCAAGTCTTTTAGAAGTGACACTGCAGCGAAACAGAAGAAGACGACGAAACAACAAACATGTCATTAGAGGAGAACACTTCCTGTGTTCACTGGAAAATTATGGCTTTGGGAACATTCTACTTGTAACAAAATTAAGCACTGCAAATGTTTTCTGTAAAAATTCAAAACCTTCCAAGTCCTTTATGTTCATTCGAAAATATAAAATCCAAAGATTCACTGAATTTATGGAGGAAGTGTAGAGCAGGCAGGCTGGGTGTACACCAAGAGAAACCAGAGACTGAGAGGAAGGAAGGATGGAAGGAGGAGAAGGAAAGAAGAAAGGACAGATGGAAAGGAGATTGAAAGTAAGGAAGGAAGGACAGAAAGAAATAAAGGACAGAAGAAGTGCTTCAAAGAAAAACAGAATGAACAAAGAAGCAGAAGGGAGGATATAATAAGAGAGAAAAAGAATGAAGGACAAGGACACATGGACAAACCCAAGAAAGAAATGGAGGCAGAACACTAGGAAGGTAGGAAGGACAAAAAGAAGCAAGGATGTAAGGAAGAATAAAGACAAGAGAAGATGGAAGGACAGATGGAAAGGACATCCAAAACGAGGAAGGAAGGACGGAGTAATAGAAAATAGGACACAAAGAAGGACTTAAACAAGAAATGTTTAAGTCTTTGTGTTTAAAATACGCATTTTAGTTGGTGTCTGAAATGGAAGTAGAAAACCAAGAGGGAGAGAATAAATGAAAGGAAAACGACAGAGAATTAGGGAAGGGAATAAAAGAGAGAGGATGGAAGGAAGGACACAAGGAAGAAATAATTGAAAAAAGGATCTAATTGAGAAAGACGGACACAAGTAAAGGGAGGAAGTGAGGACACAAAGTAAAGACAACATTTAGCAAAGGAATGGTGCTAACAGTAGTGTCATGACGGTTCATCAGACTGCAGCAGTACGCCACCCGAGCCTCAGCTCTACATGAACGGCGAGGGTCACCTTCTCTGATGGCGGTGCAGGGAGCTCCTTCCTCGTGCTCCAGGCGGATCTCCTTCAGCGCCACCAGGTTGTCCGTCAGCTTACTGCGTCCCTTAAACACTGTGGCGTACGTCCCCTAAACATGACAGCAGGGTTTTAACGATTCCGGGGAAGAAACGGTGACCATGTGGGGCACAGGTGCGTATGCTAGCACCTGTTCCTCTAACGCTACTTCAAGGCTTCCTCACCTCTCCAAGCTTGTCCAGCTTGATGTACGTCTCCAGCTTCCCAAAGCCAATTTCAGACTGGAGAGAACGACAAGAAAATGATTCATCAGGTTGTGAATGTGGCATTTTTAAAAAGAATTTAGCTACTGACAGTTTCAACAGCCTGGTAATAGCCCCCATGCTAACACTAGCCTGCTGGCTAAAATAAGCATTTTAGCTGGTTTCTGATTTATTAGCTGTGTTTATCATACTAAATGAAGAATGTCAATGTAAGTCCACATGCTGGTGATACCCCATATGCTACCGACAGCATTTTGGCAAATTTTAGCTTATACACTAATGTTAGAATACTGAGTGCAGTAAGTCAACATGCTAGTGATAAAACCCACATCCTAATGTCAACATGCAAGTTGTTCTGCACGCCAGTAATAGCCAGCATGCAGAGGATGTTAATGCCAACAGATTTATTGAGTCATTTATTGCTTCTTAATAAGAGCTGTCACATTTTTCACTAGCGAATCTGCAACAAAGCAACATGATCTCCCCCAGCAGAGTTTTATAATCTGATCTGATGGAAGTCGGAAGCGAGCTACTGGGACTCTTTGCCTCTTGCTGGGCCAGTTGCCGTGGAAACCAGCCCAGTGGGAACCTCGGTAATGAGTGTGCGAGTGCAGGGAGAGGAGGCTGCAACTGACCAGCGAGGCGCGGCGGGAGCGGCGGCTCAGCGGCTGGTCGAAGGGCGGGCTGCTGAGCTGCAGCTTCTCCAGGTAGCCGTCTGGGATGCGGATGTCAGCAGGCAGCGACAGACGCTTGTTCAGGTCCTGAAAGCACACGGGGTCAAATGTTTATGCTTAAACATCAATTCATTTCATGGGAACAGCAATGTCCATTTTCACCAGCTGGATTCAGTAATCTTTGATATACACGGTTAGGTACCACCAGGAGCTAATGGCTGATAGCCACTGTTGCTGCTCTGCAATCTGCTCCCATCACAGCATGAGGACAGACTAGCTTCTCCAACCTGGCTCATGCTACATGAATATATGTAGTTAGAGAAATATTCGCACCCTTTTTATGTTTTATTACATCACAATTATAAACTTCTAAGTGGTTAATTGGGATTTGATTTAATCGACCCACACAAAGTAGCCAAATGTTTTATCAAGGAACAAAAAAAGATGGATTTTTGTCATAATGTGCTACAAGTGTGGCAGACACATGGAGATTCTATGGAAGCGTTTAGCTGCCAAAGATTAGAAATACATTCAGGAGCAGTATCTCATTAAATGAGAAAACTGTAATGTGTCAGAGCAATGAGAAACTCTCAGTTTAACTGGTTATAGCAAGATTGTTTCTTGTTTTAATCCGTTTTGCATCTCGTTATAACGAGGTTTTCTTGTTAAAAAGAAAAATCTTCTCATTTCAACGAGAAAAATTTTAAATATAAAGAGATTGAAAACTTGTAAGAATGAAAATTTTCTTGTTAAAAACCATTTAATTTCACTAAGTTTTACATCTTGTTATAACGAGAAGGATTTCTCTTTTAGACAAGTTGCTGCTCCCGATTTTATTTCCAAGCTCTGGCAGTAAAACTCTTCGGTAATATTCAGCTCCCCTGAGTCAAAATGTTGTCTTTGCTGGAAAAAGGAAGAAAAAAAAACTTACTGTATAAACACACACACACACACGCACACGCCCACACACACACACCTCGTCCTCTGAAGGCAGCAGGGCCCTTCCTGTCTAGAAGTTACAGCTTCTCCTCAGGATCAAAGCTAAACACCGGGAGGCGTGACAAGCTAACAACTCATACTGTAGAGAAAACTCTCTGAACGTCTCACCAGCAGAACCTGAGCTGTCTGAAACCGAGGCAACACATTCATCTGACTGAAGAATAATGATGCTCAGTATAGATCGGACTTCAAATATTCTATTTATTACAGAAATTTCCACCAACTTAATTCTCAGTTAAATAATGGAACGATGTTGAACTGGCTTTATTTCTGTCAGTACCGACTATTTTTGGACTCTGAATGTCTCCATGACAACCATTAAACACCATCTACCAGCTGTTTTGTGGTTATACCAAGAAAAACAAAACATCCGCAATGCTGACTTCACCACTGCTTCTCTACTCCAATTAAACTACCCATTATGCTGCGCTGCATCACCGTCCAATGACCAACCTCCAGAAAAAAAAGATATGAATTGTTGTTAATATCGGCCCAGTTCTATTTATCGGACCAATACCAATATGATAAAAAAAACTGATGAATATTTGGTGCTGATATATTTTGCATTCCTACTCTGAATCATAAAAGTTCAGTAAAAAAGAAAAAAAAATAACAAGAACAGGAAACAGGAAATAAACTGCTCTGTCACATTTCTCACATTTCATGAGGCACAGATGAATAAGTAAGAAGTTAGCTTTTTACAAATTTGTAAAATTGTTTTGGATTAGTTTCTATATTTTTGAGTGTTTATAAGGATGAACTGTGTGTTCTGAACACAATTACTAAAGCAGAATTTGTTGTTACTACCACATAACAGGCCCAATGTGTTTATGCTGATTGTGTGTGTGGGCGTGTGTGTGCTGAGTCAAGTGATCATTACCACATCCTTGAGTTCCTCTTCTGTTCTGCACCCAGCATTCAAAACAAGTGAAAAATAGGTCAGTGTGTAGTTGTGAGTGAGAACCCACATTAGCATCAGAGGTGCTGGGTTTTGATTTGTTCTGTTCTGTTCTTGGCCAGCAGGGGGCAGTACGCCTCCAGACTGAGTGGCTGCTGGAACACACACATTTCTGGTTTACCTCCTCAGCTGGTTGCTTTAATCACTAGAGAAGAACAACACACCAGCAGGCAGAGCAACATAGTAGTGCTGAGGGTCAGAGTGTGCGTTCATAAACCCATAGAGAATTTATCCAAGATGGGAGCTCTTCTTGTTCTTACAGCTGAGCTGGAAAAAAGGACTGAATCCATTCATCATATCTGACACCTTGGGGTGGTTCTCTGGATTTTCTGCTTAATAAAAAAAACCCTCAAAATTACTGATTAGATCTAACACGGCTGAACCTGACCACAGAATAAAAATGGACCACGCTGGTTTCCAGCATCAGAGCTGGTGACGGCCAAGTGTTTAAATGCCCACTTGGTAGAAAATCTTTTTTCCAGTCTGCTCTCGAGCTGTGACAGCTGACATGGAGAAAAATCATACAGTCTCTCTACCAGATCCTCCAGGGAGCATCGCAGATATCAGTATCCTCACATCCAGAGCCGAGGAGTCAGTTGCCGACCCTGCCCCCCTCTTAGCCCACTGCAGTGTGTGGGCGTGTGTGTGTGAGACAGGGTCTCACCTCCATGGAGATCCGGCGGTGAACTCTGTTCCTCAGACAGACGCCCGTCGGGGACTGGACCTCGTCTGAAGATGTTCCTGAAGCCTGGTCGCTTTCCCCATCAGAACCCATCTTCAGGTTCTCATGGACGATGTCTGGATGGAGAAAAGTAAACCAACCGCACGGTTATTTCAAATAAAATTTACTGAGGGCCCCTTAGTATGAATCAGATCTGCTCCAGGATGGGTGTTTTCACACTTTGATAGTCTGGTAGACTGTTCAACGGAGGACTAAAATCCCAACCTTTGTTACATTTCCAGCTGCTGCAGTTCACTTTCACACTCAACTGTGTCAAATGAATCAAACCCTTTGAAAAACTTGTTTACCCTATAATAGGTGGGGGCGCTGCACCAGGAACCACTGAAGAAAACAACATAACGACATGGAAGCTGCATTATGACATAACACAACTTCCTTCTTCACAAAATGTAAACAAAAATAGAGTGGTGTCAAATTTTAGTGCCATTTGTCTTGCTAGCTCTAGATTTGCACGTTTGTTTACCCAGAATGCCCTGCGCTGTAGTCTACTTCCTGCTTTTGGAGTGGTCTTTGGTCAGCTTGGCATCCACATATGCATTTAAACAACATCAGAGTTTACTTTAACTGAACTGAGATCGAGGTTTGTAGGCAGATCAGTTTGATTTTTTGGTCCACATCAGAGTTGAATTGTGGATTGACACGTTCCCAAACAAACCGGACTTTCTAGGCAAACAGACTGGAGTTGGATTAAAGTGGACTAAACAGAGTGAATGCATCCTAAAACTCCGTAGTACTCCTGTATATCTACAGGTGGCTTTCATAAACTCAGGTTCTCCTCCAGCCTTGATCGACACAAAGTCAGTCGTTTTAAACCTTTCAATTGTCGCCCTGAGCTGAGCAGGTTTAGAGAATTAGCTTCTCTATTGGTGCTAATCCTGTCCATTGAAGATCCAAACATGACAGTGTTAAGCGTAAGGCACTAAAAAAATTAGCTGGGGGCTGCACTTAAGCTAGTCTCTACCTCAATAACATGTTTTCCTGTCTTTCCCTTTTTGAGAGAAAGGGCCTCCGAGTCATTTAATTTTTACACTTAAAGTAGGCAGTCATGGATATGCAAATCATTATCATCTTCAATAAGCGACATCTTCTAATGCACAACAACAATCAGCACTGGAGTCCCCCAGGGGTGTGTTTTCGGCCCACTAATCTCTCTCTGCACAAATGACGAAACCTCAGGAGACCAGTCTGTGGGTTTGCATACAACACCAGCTATTAGTCTGACCCAGGACAGAGGTGAGTCTGCATACAGGTGGGAGGTGGATCAGCTGGCCCAGTGGTCTGATCAGAACCGCCGAGAGCTCAACCCAATAAAGAGAAGACGGTTGACTTCTGAAAACACTCTGGAAGTCCTGGATCACTTCTGACTTCTAGAACTCTCCATTCAGGAGATGTACAGGTCTAGGGTCAGGCAAAAAGCGCAGATAACCTCTCTGCAGACCCCGCACAGCCTGGACACAAACCGCTTAAGCTTTCACTATCAGCAACAGAGCATCATTTGCCTCAAATTTTGCTGCAGTTTTTCTAAGGCTTTGCATTTAGTTAAAGAGAGATTTCATAGCAGGCGTTTTCCCACCTCAAACATTCACTCAATGTCTCGCTGCTCGACACAGTAACGGTTATCAAACGAACATGGAGCTGAAAGTCCTCCTTCCAGGCTACGACGAGAAACCACAGCCTGCTCCATTTCCTCCCAGGCAATAAAACTCCCACCACTACTGAAACCCAGCTGGAGAAAATGTGTGTATGTACATGCCCCATGCCCACCCTCTCCTCCATTCACACACATATATATATACACAGTTAATGAGTAGATATGGCTGAGCAGCTCTGTCATCAACGTGTCAAAGCCACAAAACAAGAAGCCTGTCATCAAACGTGACGCTCAGAGAAGGAATCAGATTTAAATGGGAGATTAAATTTTGAACACAACCGTTGGATTATTATAGATGAAATATTAAAACGTCTGCCACCTCCCACTATGATCAAAACATTTCTACCTTTTCCACTCCGTTCCGCTGTTTCCTAAAAGAAAGCCGACGAAGTACCACTACTGTTCGACGTAACGTATAATTACCAGTTTAGTTTGCTGAAATGACCTCCATTTATTTAGAAAAAAACAAAACGGAAAGAGGAAGAGGTCTGAATCAGACAATATTTCCATGCAGGGGTTTTGTTGAGTGCGCAGAGAAAGGTGTGGGAGGAGAGGAGGAGGAAAGGAGCCAAATATGAGAATTTCCTGCTAGGTTTGCAGGCAGAGCAGGAAAAGAATGGCTTTTGTTCCTTTATTCTCTTTTGCCCATTAGATAAGTCATATTTGATGAGATTTGTGCAAAAACCACAGAAACACATGCGGACGTTTAAATTTGTCTATAAAATCAGTGAATCCATCAAGATACCACCAGTCATGATGATAAAACTCTGGATTTCTGTACATCCCTGAAGGGCGTCAAGAAATATAGTCATCAATAAAACACAATTGCATGTTTGTTCGGTTGGTTTTTTTTTACATGCAACGGTCTTTCTTGAATGTTTTGTTCTAAAAATTAATAAAAACACCAATTAAAAACAATAAAGTTGGTATTTAGCAGGGGTTTTTTTGGCATGCGTATCACTATGTTTTGACTTCACTAAACCTAAACATGAGCAGAAGAAGAAGAACAACTAACCTCAAAGAAAAACACACGCAGGATTCCTGTCCTCCACATTCTGAGCCATGCTCAAGTTATCGCCACCCAGCAAGAGCATTTAAACATTTTGGATTTAATTTCACAATCCATGTGGGCAGATTTAAAAAAAAAAAAAAAAATCATAGGAACACATGTTTCCTTTTGAATAATAACTTTAATACTGCGTCCGGGGCTTTAACTATTGCTTATTTTGTTTTCAGTTTTGGATCAGGCTTCATCGATAAAAATCCAATTTCGTTCTCTTCGTTTTATTATCATCACCAGGACAGTTTGGCATCGGAAATCCCCATCAGTTTTCTGTTGAATCATTTCATTTATTTTCCATTAATAAAATCATGTAGTTGTAGAACTTGAACTTTACCCTCAGAATTTTGACTTTTGAAGAAAAGAAAAAAAATCATTTGAAACCAGCTTCCTTTATTTACTCAGAAAATCTCCATCTGATATTAAAATTATTATTGTTTAATGGTCTAAAATATGTGAATCTGACAAAAAAAAAGCAAGCAGAAAAGCTTATTTTATAGATTTATAATTCAGGCTGTATATTTAAAATGTATCCGTTTTACTCGATAGGCTCTGCTCATCTATTGTTTCAAAAATCATTTCAGAACTGTGTCAGATTTTCAGTATTTTTGCCACAATTTAATCCAACATCGCAAATCAAATAAACAGACCGATTGCTGTTATTTTAGTAAAATGACTGATCACAAATGGAAAATCAAACTTAACATCTTTACTTTTTTTTATTTTTTCTCCCCTATGTCTCTTCCAATCTTGTTCCCTCTTTGGTTTCGCCTCCTCTTCCTCCTGAGGGTTCAGTAGGCAGCAGCTTATCTCAGTGCTGCTCTTTAACTCGTGTACATCTTCCCCAGATTCTTTGGCGTGATTTAATCTGTCCTACTTTCCTTGCCGCTCAACCTTCAACTATTTTCGCATACCTCTCCGCCATCTCTTCCCTCCCAGAATTCCTCCTGTGTGAATAACCCAGACTTTGTGTTTTCATTCCATCAGCCGGCTCCGTTAAAACATCCACATACTGCTTCTCCGTTCACTTCTTTTGTTTGGTTTTATAACCAATTTCTCACCCAGAAAAACTTTCGTGAATTCACTTTGCAGCTGTTTTTACTCTGTGTTTCATCCTGAATAATTAAACTCAACCTTTTTTTCCTTTCTCATACTGAAGCTCTGAAGCTTCCCCTCTCTCTGCTCCTCCTCATTAGCATGTCTGATAATGAACACAGAGCGCAGCAGCTAGATGTGGAACATCCACGTCCTACTTAGCTGTCCTGTTTTTACATCCAAGTCCCTCTAACTGGGACAGGGTCCAGTGTGGGGCTCAATGGGTCCTTTTAGCATTTGTTGGACAGAACGGTTCTGAGAATCCTGCCGCCGCATTCAGGAAGGAAACATGCTGAGGTACAGATGACTGATTTATAGCAACATAGGAACATGAGGAGGATGATAACTGATGTCTAATGTATAGATAGTTGGGAACATTGGCGTTTCTTTTACAAGCAGAGATTTGAACAAAAAACTATTGGCTGCACTCTTTAAGAGGACAGAATCACTGCAGGATCTGTGCGTCACTGCTGCAGCACAGCTACAGGACAGGAGGTTAGAAAAGGTACGGTTTTCATATTTTCGAAGTTTGAGCGTTATAAATTACAAGTAACGCTCAATAATAGATGATCAAAGGAGTGGGTAGAAGAATAAACTTAGGAAGTTAGAAAGGTTACAATTGATTTTAATTCAGGGTATTTATATAGCGCCAATTCACAACTGATGTCGTCTCAAGGCACTTTAAATGAGCAAAGTCAATTCACTGCAAAAATTCATTGATTCATTACTTCAAGACCAACGCGCATAATTCTGTTTCATTCATGTTTCTGGATTTATTTTTCCTTTTAAATAACCTCATACACCACCTTTTAGGCTTCACACCATTCTGAGTCGTCTTCTCTTAGTCAGAGCTTCTGTGTTTCTGTTGACCAAATAATTGCGCAATTCGAAATAAAAAAAATAAAAATTGCTTAATGAAAACATGGCAATTTTAAAAAAAACCTGTCGTTTTTTGATAAAAACTTTTGACACTAGAATGAGGTGTTCTTAGACTGTATCGAAATTACTTTATTTTGCAAAACTGCAATGGAAACACTTTCTGAATCACAGGAGTCACGTGATCAACAAGTGGATGTTGCCACTGGCGCAAACCACAAAGAAAAAGGTGACAGGATGTGGTAGGAGGATTTTTTTTTAATGACTTATGTAAACAAACGTAATCACGTGTGATTTCAATCATAGTTCTAATTATATGGAAATACCGCAAACGTGAAATTGTGTTTTTTCGACATTAGCGTAATACTGACAGAGTTTGTAATGGAAACACAGCTAGTGAAGAGTTATTAGAGGTTAGGCCTAAAGAGCGGTGTGTTTATAATAGGGGGAAAGAAAAAATCTGATTTTGCTTTAGTTCCCAAGCAGCAGATCACCGCTTGGGACCTAAAGCCAACCTTGAAAATTAGCTGATTGTAGTCACTCAATGATTTCTTGGTGACTACAATCTTGGCTTATGTTTAACAAAAACTTTAAACCAAAACTGCAAGGTAACCAAATGAACCTGTGATGCTAAATCCACAACGCACATGATGCAATATTTCACTGGTTAGAACTGAAACAATGCAGCTGCTGCTCAGCAGTGTTAAGGATGGATCCTCTGAATTACCTCATGGTGATTCCTGAAAGTATTGAGGCAATGCTGTCATCTGGGAGGAAGTTTGGGGTCACAATAAATGGGCACTACTGTCTACAGAGCTGCTGAAGGCAAAGCTGCTCTTCTAACAGCGCTCTGCATTACAATCATTTTACCTCGGTGCTTTAAATAAAGCGGTTTGCTTTGTGCTCTGAGTGACATCATATTTTGTTTATTCTATGTTATATTTAGAATTCCTAATTGCTCTTTCTGAACCATTTGAAAGAAGGTTTACTGTTCTACTGTTCTACTTCTAACTGCACTGACTGAACAAATTAAAGTTATGCTGTTTTTACATGTTTAACCATGTAAAAGCTCGTGAAGCTGTTGGTGTATTTAAGTGTGCTGTGCTGCTGAAGAGTTGTCAAACAAATTTGTAATTCAGTACATTTATGTTAGTGTTTAAAAAAAAAGTAAAACATTTTACATCAATTCAGCTGTTTTTCCTGTATTGGCCAATACTAAACCTGTCATATCGGTATCGGTATTGGAAGTGGAAAAAGTGGATCGGTGCGTCCCTATTCTTAGTCTGATTACTTTGGAGCCTTTTGTCAACTGAACATTTACCATAGAAGCATGTAAATAATAACATAAATGATAATTGGTTCTTGTGTCCTGTGAATCATCTTGTCACCCCCTTAACGGCTGTGGCTTTGACACATTCTGTTGCGTGGCTCAGCTGAGATGAATCAGCTCACACAGGAAGCTGTGTCACGTCTGCCTGGGTCCCACATCCAGCAGCCCAGGCAGGAGGGTGGGGGAGAACAGGACAGCAACAGGGAAGCTGGCTCATGGGAATGACGGCGAGTCATTCTGTGGAGTGTGTATCTGCATATGTGAGGAAGGACGGTGGAAATCTCAGCATCATGACACGCTTCCTGTCTGCTGCCGGATGCCATCTGCTCGTTTCCTTCCGTTCCTTCGTGTGTGTGTGTGTGTGTGTGTGTGTGTGTGTGTGTGTGTGTGTGTGTGCGTGTGTGTGTGTGTGTTGTGTTGGCGAGGCTCACCCAGGCGGCTGCCGTTGTTGCGGGGCATGGCCATGAAGGACCCCAGGCTCCCGCCAATGACGCTGTGCGGCCGGCGGAGCGGCGGCTTCTTGAAGGAGCCGGTGTACTGGTGCAGGAAGGAGTGCATGCTGTGGGAGGTGGGGGGTCGGCCATTCCTCATGAAGGGCTCTGCAGCAGAAAAACGAGGGGGGCTAAGTTAAAGTCGATGCAAGAAACAGGAGAAAGACCTTCAGGTAGAAAAACTAAGCCACAGTCAAATCCTAATCATCTCATAAATCACATATAGAATGGATACATTCATAACAACAAGATATTACATTAAATTTAAGCCAACATGTTTAAAACAGAACCAATAAACAGCCTAAACTATAAAAAGCCACATAAGTATGTGTCAAATGAAAAGCTGCAAATGTTTTATTTAAAAAATTTAATAAAGCAAGTAGGCAGCATAATTGGTTTGTTCCATAGATACATGAACCAATAAACTGAACATTTGATCATAAAAATACACTTGACTGCTTACAGATTAGAGGTTTGTCCTAGTGCTGTACAATGACAGGCTAACCACTTTAGCATTTCCAGCCAAAACCAAGTTAAGCCAACAGTGGCTTCAATAGTACATCACTTGGAAAATGTTGCAAACCTTTGACATATAAACTGCTAACAGAAGCAAATTCTGCAGAATTAAATCAACACTAAGCCGAGTCTACACCATGTTCCAAATTATTATGCAAGTGATATTTTCTCAGATTTTCTTAAATGGCCAATGCAAATGATGGTCAGTACAATCAAATTTTACTGAACAAAGCTCCCAGTGAGAACAATATTTTTTTCAAAAATAAAAAACTCAAAATGCACTGTTCCAAATTATTATGCACAGCAGATTTTCTAAACAGTAACACACCATGCTACAAAGCAGGTTAGCTGCTTTTGTGTTTCAGATTTGAGCTTAGCCAATACCAAGTTAAGCTGACAGTGCTACCAGACGTTTCTCATCAAATACGCCACATTGGAAACCCTTAATGTTAAAAAAAATATATGTTAACAAAAGTAGGCAAGTAGCTAGCCAAGTCACCAGCCAAGTCAATTGGTATTTAAAGAGACAGCTAATACAGTGACTTTGACATGCCAAATATGTTTCGCAGACTTTTTGTCGATAAAAACACAGATAAGCTGGGCGTGCCGTGGTGATGTAGGGGTTAGCGCGACCCATGTTTGGAGGCCTTGAGTCCTCGATGTGGCAGTCGCGGGTTCGACTCCAGGACCCGGCGACATTTCCCGCATGTCTTCCTCCCTCTCCCTCCCCCTTTCCTGTCAGCATACTTCCAAAAAAATAAGGGACACTTGAGCCCACAAAAAGATCCCCTGGTGGGGTACAAAAAAAAAAAACACAGGCTAATTTAGGAAAAGGGGTGAGCTGCTTTGGTGTTTCCTCACTTTAGCAATGCTAATGCTAAGCTACACCAGTAGAGTTATGGATCATGTTTACCTTCTTTACTTTGAAACCAAGGTAGCCACTGTAACCCCCAATATAAATCTTAACAAGGACTAGATGTGTTTCAATCATGTAATGTTGAAAGTCTTTGATGTTATCGTTATTAGCAGCAGTAGCTAGTAGCTGTCCTAATTGTTCTGCTACTTAAAAGAAACCAATGACGGGAACACTGGCAGAAAATATTCTAAGCTCGTTCATAAAAGGTAACTTGACTCCTTGTTTTCTATAAAAGCAGGACAGCAAAAAATGTTTGTAGTTAACCCTGTAGCATCTTTACCAACCAACAATTAGTACATTGTGTTTTTCCAACCAAAACATATGATGGATTGAAAGAAAAGCAAATGTACACAAAGGTTACAGACAAGGTGAGCAAATCCCTTCAACTGGATCTTAACATTAATATCTTTACCTCCCTTGAGAATGATGGGCAACAGACAACAATAGGCTATAAGCCTGTGTTTATTCATTTGGAACTTCAACTACAAACTTTGGTAAGCAAGTAACCCAACCAGGTTTTCTGTCAAGATTGGATGAACCAGCAGTTTCAACACTAAAATTCATACATTCTGTTTCATTTTGACTTATAAAAGTAAGTCTCTAGTCTGCGGATTATCTATCTGCTCACACAAACCATCTGCTCCATGTCTGCTCTTTAAAACTTTACGTTCAAAGTCTCTGTCATGTTCCTACAAGCTAGCCTTACATTTAACAGCATGCTGCCTTCAGGGGCTAAAACACAGGGGAATTACAAGATGAACGCATCTCATTTCTAGAGGTGGTACAAATCTTAAAAGTGAGCTTTTTTTATGGAAATCCTGGGTTTCAGTGGAGTGACTGTTTAGGTTCACTCTACTCTCAAGTATGAATTTATGTGTTTCTGCCCTTTGAGATGGTTTGAAATCACTGGTGCCCTGTTAGTCAAACATTTTGCTTCTGAATGGAGTAGTTTAGCCTCGTACTGCTTTATGCAGCTCAAAGACGTGAAGATTCTATGGTTTGACCCAAACACCTGCTAAAGTGCCTCTAATTCATGTGGTTTCACTAGCTGCAGCTCATCGTTAAACTCTGTTATTAGTGAGTCATTCTGAGCAGAAAGCGACAGGGAAAAGGCTGAAAAGGCAAATGTGCTGGAAAAGACGGACGCGCGTCCATTTATTCTGAAAGTTGTCGATAAGTGGCAATAGACTACTTTCATGTGTCAGTCAATCCAACGGCTTCTAGCTGTGTGTAGCTGTGGTACCAAGAAGGATGTTATATAACTGTAAAGATTGAATAAAAGCGGGTCTCTTTCTGAACAGTGGGTGTCTGTTCTCTACAGATTTGCTGCTTTTTGTTTGAGTGGGCAGCAATACCAATGTCTGCAGTCTGTTACTCCGTCACCTGGGTGAGGTAAGGTGCAGAGCACAAAGATGTGAAACATGTTCATGTATAGGATGAGGTCAGGGTTTGGCTACGTTCAAGTTCAAGTGAATCAGGAAGAAAGTAATAAAAGTCAACATAACGTCGTCTGAAATCTCAGATACAGGACTCCTTGTGTGTGTGTGTGTGTGTGTGTGTGTGTGGGTGGGTGTGTGTGTGTGTGTGGGCGGGGGGGTGAAGTAGCTCCATTCTGTTACATAACTTGATGCAGAGCGACTCGGTGCAAGCCGCTGCAGCTGCAACTGACTCGCTCACAGAGCCATCTTTCTTAATTCATGGACATCAGCGCTTCATAATCTCAGCACCCCTGAGTGCTGTCAAGACCCAGAAAGCTCAGCGGAGAGCTGTTAAATGTCTGCTGCTGACAGACGTGTGGAGGGAGAAGCTTTACTGCCGCTCCTCAGGCAACAGTATCACCTCAAACCATGGATTCATTTTTATTATTCCAACAATTCTAAAGGGCTAAAGGAAATAATAGCAACATGTGTTTCTATGTTAAGGGCAATAACGCGATTGGACACTTGAAAGGTCGTTGAGAGATTTTTTGGCAGGTTATCAATTTTCAGAAAAAAAAAAAAAAGTGCTGCTTTTTCTATGGTAGAGGTAGTCGTTTGGAATCCAAAAGGATATTAAGGAATTGCAAAATGTGTTACTGTGACAGGCCTATTAGACGCAAGTACAGCTAAACCTGTCACAATAAGTAATAAATCAATTGCATGATGATTTCCATTTGGACAACAGCTGATAAAGAGATGCTCTCCTCTGGTGTTGTTGGAAAGCTGCCATTTTTAGAAAACTTTAGTAACTAGTTTGCACTACCTGACACTTTTGCCGTTTTTACTGTCTAAGCTGAATGGTGTATTTTTCTGCAGTGCAATTATGGTTACAGAGACTTCACAATCAATTCTAACTATTGTAGTTTTGTCCATTTATTTTGGATATTTAAAATGTTTTCCAGTCCCAGTGATAAATGTTCTACAGAAATGTACATTTTGTGACCTTAAAGTGGGTGTACTCAAATCGTTATGCCATTATTATTATATTAGTTTAAAATGGTCTCCAAATGACAATATTATCGTCTATCGCAATAATTTCAGGGACAATTTATCTGACAGGATGGCGACTCAGCAAAATTTGCATCCCACTTTAGGTACCAGAATAAACGAGGTTTTACAGTGGATTGTCATCAGGTTGTTACCGTTGTCCTTCGTCCCACCGTCCTCGATGGTCATCTGCTCGGCCAGTTCGGACAGAGATTCGTCGATGGTCAGACTGGGCCGGAGAGTTAACGACAGGCGCTTCTTTATCCTCTTCATCTTCTCCATAGCAGGGCAGTTCACAGCCTGGCAGACACACACATCCACACACACACACAGTCAGCTTAAAGTGAAGACATCCAGTATTTTAGGGTGGTTTTGCTGAATGTTGCGATATGTCAGACGGGGGATTACACAAGCACCGGCATTGTCCAAAATATCCCCGCTCATGAATAACGGAACGCTGCTTTTAATCCAATATTCATTCACTTTGCAAATGCCTGAACAGAGCATGAATAAAGCATGAAGACGGCATAAATAAAGGATGTGCATCACAGCCTGCAACATAGCCGTTTTTCACCTACACACACGTTCACATGGGTACGGAGGGAGAAATTAAGATCTGATGAGGAGGGGCTGGCAGACTAAGTGTGTGTGTGTGTTGTGTGCAGTCGTCCAGGTCACAGGAAACACCTTGCTCAATCTGCTCCGAGCCAGTCCCTGCTCATTGTGTCACCCTCTGTTATTGCGATAGTGTGTCTTTGCGCGATTATTCCGTGTGTGTGTGTTTGTGGGTGAAAAGGGCATGCGAGCACGGCTCGAGGAAACGGGGTGAGGAAGCAGCAGCAGAAACGCCCCGTCCGTCCCGTCTGAGCCGCGGTGAGAAGCTAGCCGCCCCTCCGCCGGTACCGTCCGCCTCCATCGGACTCCGTCAAGGTTATTGGCTCGTCTTGTACAAAAAGGACACCATCTGTGTGTCAACACACACACACACACGCCTGCAACAATTTGTCATTGATGACAGAACATGGTGAGAACCTCTTAATGAATCAGCATCACAAGCTCGCACCAACACATAAGCCATCTTAGTTTTATTTTGTCTTGAGGGAATGTCATGAAATAATAATAATAAATAATAATAATCTTCAGTGGCTGACGACATATTTAAGGATGCATCAAGCCTCCACCAGCTCCAGAACATCAATAAAAACCAACCCATTTGCTTTAGTTAGAATGAATAGCTTCATTTATGTTTTTTACTCCTTGGTGTGAACAGTACACCATCATCAGCGAATGTTTGACTCATTCAACAGAGGAAGTTCAGGGTTCCAACATGGTTTTTATGACCAAATTCCACAATTTTCCTGATTCCATATCAAAGTCATAGTTCTCTGTCCATTTCTGAACCATTTTACTAGCATAAATATGAAGGTTTGTACAGCAGTCAGTTGTATATATGAGCATGATATTTGTGTGTTGTATGCATGTCGTTCCCCAATGGAAACCCATTTCCAAAGTCTAAAGTCAAAGTCTAGGAGATAAAAAGTCACTGTTTCTCTAATGGGGCTCATCGTTAGAGAAACGGTATCTCATAAAAAATCATGTCTTTGAATCTTACAATTATGACTTAGAAAGTTGAAATGATCATTTTGTCTAATATAACTGAAAGTCAACATTGTGACTTTATTATGTCTACAAGTCAAAATTGGGTCTTCCTCCTGGGCTTTTATTTTTTCTTTCATGACAGAAATGGGTTTCCATACTCATCCCTCACTAAGTAAATATATTTTTTCAACAAGTGTAAATTGTGACTTTAAATGTCATCAATCACTGTTTTTATTTAGTGTATTTTTTCCAAACCAAATATCCACACATTACATTTGAGTTTTGT
The DNA here is from genome assembly GCF_003331165.1 of Xiphophorus hellerii. Taxonomy (NCBI): domain Eukaryota; kingdom Metazoa; phylum Chordata; class Actinopteri; order Cyprinodontiformes; family Poeciliidae; genus Xiphophorus; species Xiphophorus hellerii. The sequence goes on along the minus strand of NC_045688.1, from coordinate 17,943,120 downwards.
CAAATAAAGAAAATGAATTTATTGTAATTTTTTTTATTGTTTTACAGGACTGCCAAATAGTGTGAAAGGAGTTTTTATGATGAAATCTGTGTCTAATACATTGCAGTGGATGTTGAAATCATGAACTACGCTGAAAGACATCTAGGGATTTCCTTTAAAGAGAAATAGTGTAGAGTTAGGTTTTACATAACCACGTACAGAAAAAAATGTTTAACCATTTCAATCTGTTGGAAAATATTGTTTTCATTTTAATATTTATCCTCACCCTCTTTCCTAAAGATTTTCACCATCCTACTCGACAACATGTGTTAGTGACCACTGCTCCAGAGGAAATGCATCATGCCAGCCCAGGTGGCCCCATGTGATGATAACTTCCAAAAAGCTTTCCAGGGAGGAAAAACAAGAAAGTGAAACAGTTTAACGAGGCTGAAAAGTGCAGCTTGTAAAGATAGGGGGGGAAAAAAGTAAAATAACTGCATCCGAAAACAAAAACAAAAAAAAACTCGTACAATCAAATTCTTCCCCTCCGCCTCCCGCTCCATGCGCACACTCATTCTATGAGATAAGCGCTCTTTGTCCCCCCAACACAGAAGTGTAACAGAGCCGGGTTTTATCTCTGCACCAAACCAAAACAAAGGGACTCATGTGACATGTGTGTGCGTGTGTGTGTGTCAAAACTGGCACATATGAATGATGCGTCTGCATGCAGGCGGGGAAATGATTTCAGCATGAAAAGGATCAGAAGCAATCCATCAGTGGAGGTAGAAGCGCTGAGGGGGAAGCTGCCCCCCACCACCAACACACTCGCTCTTTTCATCATCAGCAGCATCTCCAGATATTCACGCACACACTCGTTTTGACCCACATTTCCGACATCCCCCATTCCTTTGGATGCCTCGCAAGTGCACCCTGGGTAGTCGGGAGGAGAGGACTTCAAAGGACGAGAAGGTGGGCCGAGGGTTGCCGGGGACGAGGCCTAATTACTCGCTTAATTATGACCCACTCTGCAATCTTCCTACCGTGCCTTCGTCTCACCCCCCTCCTTCGTTTTATAACTCCTAAAATCAGGGTGAGGTAATGAAATGGAAAATGTGGCTTTTTTTTTTTAAGTTCAATCCTGGAGATGAGGCTGAAAGTGACTGAGTGGGAGGAGGAAGAGTGTGAAAAGATGGGCGAAGAAGAACAGAGAGAGGGGGGAGAAAGAGAAATGGAGAGAAAATGTGAGTTTATTTCAGAAAGCAGAGCCATAATGGAGTCTTTGTGTTTGGTTAAGAGCCATGAAATCAGCAGAGTGAAGGCAGGCGTGTACAGTACTGCTGGGGGACGGGACTTGCTCAGGCCGAGGCGGTCCGACTCCATGTTTAAAGAGATTTCAGGAGCTGAATTCTGCGTTTATGAGAAGTTTGGTTGAGAGACGGAAATGATGGAAGTTCTGGCATTTAATGAATAAGAGGGGAGGTGGGGGGGAATCTGGTGGACCTCAGTTAAAATCAGCCAACAACGCTAACTTCAGGTTGATTGGCTGGACCAGATCTGTTATTCAGATCAGGTTGCATTCATACAGGCAGTTCCCTCTTCATTTATAAATCATCTGCTATGAATCATTGCCTCTAACATATGCATGAAAATTACAGTAGCTACAGTGCACTTTGGTACATTGTAGACTTAGCATTAGCTATGCAATGATACCACTAACACAACAAGATGATGAAAAATATTGGGTTCATGTAAAAACTTCCCATTTTATATTTTTTCCATAAAAATAGGTTTTGTAAACCTCAAACAAGGTTTAACAGCAACGGTTCAATGGATAATAACAGCAGTAGGCAGTTTCTTGCTAATGCGCCAATAGTAAGGCTAATTTTATATTTAGTGTTTAACTGTGAAAACATTTAGCACACCTACCTTCCCCTAAATCAAATTTTCTAGATACTGTACATTCCTTAAGCACTAATTTACTTGACTGTTTCATAAACTTTCAGTTGAATAAAATGCAACATTTGTGTACATTTATATTCATGCTCTTGTTTTGAAGTGGGTGAAGACTGTTTATGCAGAAGTTTCGGTTTCTGTCATTGTATTCTGTCTGTTTTCCCTCGTTTTAATTTAAGCATAAAACACACAGGGACAAAATTAAACAGACAAAGGAGAACAAGATATAAACATAAATACAATATCTAAGGACATTATAGAACATGTAAATTATCATATAAAACATAAATAGGTGCTTGAGTGTTGTCTTTCAAGGGGAGCTATAATTTGAATTGAAGTTAGCACTTTAGTACTAGGTAAAAACAGTGTTGGTGAAGCACAACAGCATTAGCTAACAGGATTCCTAATAATGGTGCACAGATAAATTGTCCCCGAGTTCCTTGAGTTTGGGAGATTGGCCAATGACCGACACTTGCATGCTAAACAAATTTTACTCTCTGCAAAGGTCTGAACATCAGCCACTGTCCCCTTTTGCTCTGCTATGAGAAAGGACTAACTGACAGACCTGCCCACCAGGTCACGTCTGCATACGTGTGGTTAACAGCAGTCACCTTACTGTTGCCAAATTAACAACTTTGTTGCTATATTTAGCAGCTTTTCAGGCAAAGAAATCTGCGATTGGCCTAAGCATCGATGGGGTTCATAGAACTTCTTATGGCACCATTTAAGGGGAAAGAAACAGGCTCCTTAAAAACGCATGACTTCAACATAGAAAAACACATCTGTTTTTTGTGCCGAGTGTGCATTACAAAGATAATACGTCTGAGCAGATGCAGTTTTTCTCATTCTAAATCAGATGGACATGTCCCCTTTAAATAGCTCTGAGATAGCTACAGATGTTTATTCTGACAGAATCAGAGCAGGAACAATGAACAGAGCGGAGTCGACCCGTCGACAGCAACACCATCTCCTATAAAGAAACCCAGCAGCTAACGATGTTAAGAACCGCTGCTTAAAATAGGCACTCATATGAGAATCACAACCGGTTTAAAATAGATGAAATCATCTCCATCTTTTAGGAAGACGGGACGAAACCGGGCCCAGGGGAAAAAAAATGATCTCACGCATTGAAGAGACCCATTAATCAATGCCAAGGTTTTATTCACGCCTACATTAGCCATGAGGTTATTCAGCGCTTTAAAGCTTTTATGTCAGATTTGATTTGGATCAGTTTTGTTGTAACAACTATGTTTTTAAAACCAGCGCACATAAAAGACGACTGGCTGACTTCAAAAAGCAATCACACCACTCCTCTGCTTAAATATCCCTCCTAATATGAACTTTATACTAGAGGTCAGTTTGACATCACTGACACCAGCCACTCACCAGAGTTATGCAAATGTACAGTTTATATATACATTTGACATTTTATTAATCAAAAACTATATATGTTATTCGTTTTTATTTATTTATTTCATTAAGTTCTCGAACTCATATTAAATATTCAATAAACAACCATTATGTTGTGGAACATCAGTAAGTTTAAGCCAATTCAAAAGTTCAGTAGGTCAGGCAGGCGTCAACTAGAAAAAGTAAAAGGACAAAGACACAAAAATCAAGGTGATCGTTGAACACTATGGACCTTTATCAAATATTCGGCCACAAGATTAACAAACAGGGAATGGTCTTTCAATCTGTTAGACCACTTTTAGGAGCGCTAGCTGTGCTAGGTTAGCATTAGCTAAGCTCATGGTGGCAGCATGTTGGATGAGCTCTGATTTGCTGCTTCTGATTTGTTCTGTTTGTTGACTTTTGTTCATTTTTATCATCTCTGCTGGCGAGAAATTGTGTTTATCATGACAGTCTTCAGTTAGAGGCTTCTTCAGATTTATTGCAAGACTGGCTGCAACATGCAAACTTCCTAATTTGCACTTTGAACATCTATTTGACTTGTTACTGTTTGGTTACTGTTTATATTTTAAAATGATTAAATATCTATTAATAATCGTCCTATTCTCTTTTCAGAGGGATAATAATAGCTACATGTGAAAAATGTATGGCGTTGACGTAAAAAGATCGACAGACATTTTTCACATTAAACCATAGCACCACACTGATCCGGTCATACACAGGATCAAATATTTTTATATTTCTCCCGTTCCATCTACGGCTCACCTGACTCTCCACATTGGTTTCGCAACATTTGCAAATTATGTAATCCTTCAATTGTCCACAAACCCTGACCGTTTCCTCCCACCCTCGCAGCCTGTTCACTGCCTACACTGCATGGAGAGCAGAACATCAACCCATGGAATCCAAGGGACCCAGCAGAAAAAGTAAAGCTGAGCTAAAAAAGAATTTACAGAAAAAAAAACACCAAGGGAGCCCACATAGGTGGTGTAATAACAGCCAAGATAGCTGAGGGTGATGATGATGATGGTGCCTCAGGTTAGCATCATTCAGCCCTGTGATGTGATGATCACAGCGGTGCACACACCCTGGAGTCTCCCTGCTATACGTTGCGATCAAAGCACCACTACGTCCAACACAAAGACTTCAAACAGACTACAGGGGTCTCACCTTCCTACAGCCTAACAGCTCTGGGGCATTTAGATATTTAAATAACTGCTTTCTGCTTAGTCGAGTACAGGAACGTCTGAGAAAATGTCAATATAATCTTTCTGTTTGTCATTACAGAATCAAATTAAGTAAATTCATTACTGGTGTTTGTCTACAGAATCCCATCTAAACACATTAAGATTATATTTTTAGTGACAGAATGTGGAACTTTTGTAAAGCACGGTGAAGCAATCCTGATCAACAGGCCTAAAATGGCAGCTGGATCTTTGCCGCCGTCTTCGGCCTCCGAGCGTCCATTCCATCCAAACCCAGCTGAGTACAGTCACAAGTACGTGTTTGTGCAAAGAACATGCACAAACAGAACATCAGTGCCACTGCCCAGCGCAGTGGGCGCTTTCCACTGAAAGACCCTTTGTTTGGGTCAGGAGGAAACCAAACGAGGAGCTTCAGCATGACTGAGCCAGAGGGGTGAGCTGGAATGACCCCCACAGAAAGCCTGATGTGATCACATCGATAGGAAAACCTCCAGCGAGACAAAGGGTGAAAACGTGTCTGTGGGTGAGAACGCGAGGGAGGAGAGGAAGAAGAACAAACGAGCAGTGTGAAAATGTTCGAGGAGAGTTCTGGAGAAGAAGTGAAAGTGAACGAAATAGAAAGTTTTTACATGATAAGCAGCGGAGTCGAGCACGTGTCGGGTTAACTCGCATGTACTGAATATGGTTGTTAAGCTTTACAGGTGTGTAATAACCTCTTCACATCTGCCTTCTTTGCATATCTGCCTTACTTTTCGGTAGCGTTGGTGTAGCTCATCATGATGCCAGTGATTTTTTTTCTGCAGCTCTCACACTTTGTATTCTGCACATGTGCAACACTGCAACAGTATTTACATAACCACTTCTCAAATAGTGCACAGTGAACCAATATAAACTTGGTCTCATGCAACGCTATGCAAACACTGTCTGCGCTGATGAAGATTTATTAAAGTGAAACTGACAGCATGACCTACTTTCTGATCAACGTAACTAATAATTATATCTTTGAAATTGATTTCCAATTAGGCCAACATATATATATATATATACATGTATTTATATATGTATATATATATATATGGTGGTCAGGTTACTGAAAAACTAAAACCCCAACCTGACTAAGGGTGGGTGTTTATTGTGAAAAATAAATTATCATGAGAAGAATTTTGATGTATTGTTGTCACAACAGATTTCAGTTAATGTTAACAATGACTGAAATGTTAGTTTTAATATTTTTCCGCTATTTCTTAATCCTAATTTGCATCATTAGTCACAGTTGAAAAATACTGTGATAAAATCCTAAATTCATATTGCCCACTGCTTGTCCTGACAGTGGTGAACATACACACAAACTTCAAAGATATTACAGTACTTGATGTTCCACAATTCTTCACTTTTGCTCCCACATGACAGGCTTTTCAATAAACCAACTAAATGGCATAATGGGAAGAAACTAAGGTGATGGCAAGGTTTTTTTAGATTTTTAATTAGAGATGACCAACTGTAGTCCAAACTCATTACACAGCTAAGCAGGTCACCAACACAGAGGAATCTAAAACTTCACATAAATGTGACAAATTGCATCAATATGTCATTATGAAAGTGTAATTTGTGGGAGGGATGGACTTCCAGTTGTTATAAACACCAGTGCCAAATCTTGAAGTTGTTGTTGGAACACAGAAGAAGACATTGAACAAAAAACAACAAAAAGACCAATGTGAACGACAGTTTTCCAGAAAACTGAGCTTAAAGTGTGGCTGAGGTCAGCCTCCAGGAGGAAAGCTGGTGCCATTTTACAAAGCAAAGACCCAGTTTGGGGGGGTGGGCACGTCCCACTGATCCAACTGTGGGGAGCCCTGGGGTAGACCCAGAACAGGAGGGCTTTTATGCCCCATCTGGCACTGGCATCCTCTAGGAAACCCTGGAGGGGAGGCTGCTGAGCAAATGATACAGAGAGAACCATTTTTCTAAAAGCAGCAAATTACCTCCAAAATATCATCTGTTGGGTTTACATTAATGCCTCCCAAACTTGGCATATCAAAACAGGACAAGCTGTTACGAAAACAAAGAACACAGATCAGGAGGATTAATGAAGAAGTATTACCTTCAGGTAAGAAAGTTGCAGCATTTCTCATATTCTGCACATGCAAAGAAACAAATGCACATGGTGCATCATTACAGCACCGATCTATTGTCACATGATGAAAGACCGCAGGCCGCAGAGCACAGAGAACTCAGCTGACAGGAAAGGTTTGACTGTACGCCCAGAAGCTCCGGTTGCTGCAAGAAGCAGCTGAGGCTTGAGACTGAAACAAACACACCAGAGATATACGTACAGTGTATGAGTGTGTGTGTGAGTCGGCGGGGGGAGAAGCTTGAGGTCAGACCAAAGGCAACAGACTTTATTCGTCCTCCAATTACAAAAGAGAGTTTACGTGCAAGAGAGCTGATCCTCTTATCACGTCTTCACGCCGGCTATAATCACACACAGCGTTAGGAGGAGGCCGAGTGCTCAGCGGAGAGCCGGGTGCTCTGCTGTTTCACAGGTAACACTACGCTGTCCGCATCATCAGGAAAGAAACACATTGTGGCTAAACAAACACGGCTAAAGAAAGGAATGCAAAAGTTTAGTCGCTCTAGAGTGATCATCCCGCAGCTTCGCCTCACACAGGATGTTTGCATGCGTCAGCTCACGGCTCTGATTTAAAGACCGTAGTTTAGTTTTTGTGATTCGCTCTAGTCGACTTTTTCGCATCTACAGCAAATCAATAGTGAGCGTACGGTGTGAATATCATTATGAGTAGGGGTGCACCGATTTATCGGTGCCGATTACCTTAATTTTGGGAGATCGGTGATTGGCCGATTTTTACATGTGAAGCCGATCTTATCCACCGATGTTATCAACCTCGGCAAAGGTCTAAAAGTCAACCACTGTGCTTTTCTTTTCTCCCGTCAGAGAAGTTTGACTGATAAACCGGCTGACAAGGCCATGTCTGCACATTTACAGTCAACAGTAACTGCAATCAGTGCACCCCCAATTATTAACATTACTTTAATTAGCAAGCAAAAAGATAGATTGCTTTAGAGGGGCATTGTTATGTAAAAATTACTTTTTGAGCTTTCCATCATATTATGTTATTCCCTCATCAAGAACATAGCTGAAGTGTTGTTTTGTTTCTTTCATGCATGTTTGAGAAATCCTTTAGTCTCCATAGCAACACCTGAATGATGCAGCTCCTAATCAGAGTTGCAGTTTCAGGCTTCTGAGCTTCTGCCTCACAGAGCACCCCTCCCCTGTGACTCCCCCACTCAGCTCCTTCGACTAGCCAGCAGCAATTAGCAAACACTTGGTAAAACTGCGCATCACCTCAACTCATAATACAAGCTACTTCTCAATGCTACGCTGGTGAAAACGTTGCTAAAGGCGGGATTTGAGAAAGAGCAGGAGTTTTTAAAGAGACAGAGGCCCAATTTCAAGGCATTAAGTAATTAAGTAAAATTGGTTTTAAGTCATATTTGATGTATACAGCGTAAACTAAATTCCGAAGTCAAATTAATATTTGGTTAATTAACAAAAGTTAACAGTTACTTCATTGTGCTTTAAAATGATACTATGTGCATGATTCTGTTATTTGATTTCAAATAACTTAGCGTCAGCGTTTTTACCAAGCTAGTTTCAAATAACTCCAATGAAAGAAGTTAAAGTAAAACAAACCTGCTATTGTCTTGTATTATCAAGCTAACAGCAGGGCAAGCCAGGAAACTTTAATAACTGTAATGTGTTTTTGTCCGGTTCTGTCAGGAGGAAAAGACCAGAACTCCAGCAAACTATTGTGACCTAAAATGGAAAAGTTGGGTCTGATTTAACTTCAGACACTGAGGGGGGAAAATGTCTCTATGCAGTGTATGTAAACTTCTGGTTTCTACTGTAATTATGCAATTAAAAGATTCATCTGGAATCCAGCTGCTGACAGAGATCTGTAAGTTTTAAGCTCAAAAGGTTCCATCCAGTGACCCGGCCGGTCAGACAGTCAGACACCTTAAATATCAGTTTAACCACGGCCCTCTTTGGTGGGGAAGTAGTGACTAATGGGAAAAGGCTGAGTCTGCTATTTTCAGTTTTGGTGATGTATTTACAGAAAAATAAAATCAAAACCAAAAACAAGAGTAAGCACAAGAGACAGAAAAGTTACATTTGAAAGAAAAATAATGTAGTAAGGATTTTTATGTATTTATTATTTATTTTACAACAGCAAAGCTAGAATTTATTCGGTACTGGTCGTTTTGGAAAGTATACCAAACCAGCCTAACTTATAGAAAAAGCATGTCTTATTCTATATATACATTGTGCATATTTCCCCTCTAAAATATAAAACTACAATGTGGCAGTGATTAATTAAAGCTCCAGGTCAAAGACGTCAAAAAGTATAGGAGATGATAGACATGAACTCAGATCCTTCAGGAAGGCCAAATTCTTTTGTTTTGGTGTCCGGTTTGCAATAAAATCTCATTTCCAACTAAATGATTCAGTGGGTTTTTTATGGTGCTTATTAATCGCTGAGTGCATTTCTTTTTGTTACAAAAGCTAGCCAAAGCAGCTGCAGCAGACCAAAATGATAAATCTGACTTCTGTGGTCTCTAGATTCTATGGTTGTCTGGGCCGTTTCTTTTTAAAGATCACCGAAGTGAACAGTGTGTTCACATTTCATGTCAAGATGGATTTTAGGAGGTCAAGGCAGTAAAACAAATAAAATTAAAAAAAAAACCTTACCGATAACTACGCTAAGGGTGGTTACTGAGGAAAACATTCCACCTGTTAACCAGCCATAAGCATTTCCATCTTCTCTGACCGATCTGTTTCCTAATTTTTGACTGTCTCCGCGTACATCAGATTACCGAGCGTTAACGAGACGCTTCCGGCCTGGTCCGTCCGCCGCTCACGTACACACGGCTAGATGAGAGCAGCATCCAGGAATGTGTGTTTTCCTGTCTACATGTGTGCCTGGTAGCTGGAAAACACCGGACGACACAATCCAGAGGAGAGAGCTGCACTCAAACAACCAAACTAAATGTATGTAATGTGACTAATGTACTGGTGAACATTTCCAATTATCCCAATTTTTTTTTTTTTTTTTTTTTTAGAATAATTGGTTCCTTAAAGAAACAGCAGCTGCAGCTCTGCTTTATAACCATCACTGCTGTCATTTGGACTGTTTTATCATTTTATGTAAAAAGTCTGGTTTTTTTATCCACAAGTACACATGCACAACTTATAATTTGCACATCATTTTAAACGTATACATGTACTTTAGTTACAAAATGGATCTCTATAATATTTACCTTTAGTTTGCTGCTTGCACACTTGAATTTCCGCACTATTAAAATAAAGAACGCTTCATTTCTATTCAGATGTGGCTTTAAACTAACTGAAAACTCAAAGTTGTCTAGAAAGCACAAGAAGTCAAACAATGTTGGCCTCGTCATTGTTCTGTTTTCTTATCATTCAGCACATCAATAAAACCTACTGATCAGACCTTGTAGAGGATTTTCTTCTGCTTTTGTAGAATAAATGCAAGTGTGAACAGTTTTTTTTATGGCCATTTCCATGGAAATAGTAAGAGTTCTTTGTGATTTCATCAAGGTGGGTAATAATTCTGACCTTAACTGAACATCTTCTGCGCCTTCAGGTAACTGCGGGGATGCAGATTGTTCACGCATTAACGCTTGCAGTGTGAACGTAGCTTTAGCTAGTCAAATCAAAAGGTCACCCAAAGCTGACTCAATAATTCTTCATCAAGCCTGTGTAGTTAGGACGTTTTCAGGATTTGTACACAAAAAGTACACAACAGATCAATGGAGAGTTTGATTATTGAATGCTCCAACACTGCGGTGAAAAAAAAGCCATCGTTTCCTGTGAACTTTCAATGCACTTTATTGGCTCTGATTGTAGATAACGCCTGCCTGAGAGGTGATGATTAGCCCGGCGGGAGGAGAGGCGTGGGGGGCAGACGGGGTGCAATTACATGTTCCTTTTCGGAGCTTAAAAAAAAGAAACTGAGCAGGCAGAGGCAGGACCGTGAGTCGGCCGGTTCCGCCAGCTGATCTCCAGAGGAGTGGGAGATGTGTAGACCAACATGCAAGCACAACGGACTCCAATCCAACAGCCGGCGGAATCTGCTCTGTTGTTGCAGAAAGGGGAGAAGTGGTGGAGAGAAAAGGTCTGAGCGAGGCGAGCAGATGGTGAGAGTCGTGTTGGACGGGGTGTACTTGGGAACAGGATAACGCCTACAGCTGACTGTGCTTGGCGCCGACTCTCTGCTGCTTCCATCTCGTTACAGAAAGGTACCAATTATAGCTGCCGTGTCTATCTGACGCGGAAACGACTCCATCACATGAATGTTTTGTTAGTAGAGTGTTTTACAAATACAGCTACAGTCAAATTAGCAACCTGGCTGGCTAGCTTTGACTTAAAGTTTAGCTGCCAAATATGAGATGTGGACTTGCTCTGTGTGAGTCATTTCATACTGCTGGAAACTGGGGAACAAACAGTAACTATCAGCTTTAGAGTTCAGTTATAAGCAAAGTATGAAGTAACTATGTTACATTCAGTTATTATAAAAATGTTGTATATATCAAATATGACAAAAGATATTTTACTTCCTGATTTAACACCTTGACATTGGGCTGCTGTCTCTGTAAGAAACTCTTGTTCTTTCTAATCCTCCACCTTCATGAAGTCATCACAAAATGGCTCTTCCATTAACCCTTTAACAATGTTTTTATCAGCGTTGCACTGAGAAATATAATGAGCTCAGCGGATGAACAGTTCCACCAGATGTTTGCTAATTGCTGCTGGCTAGTCTGGAGGAGAGGTGCTCTGTAAGGTGGAAGGTAATACGCTTGGAAACTGCAGCTCCTTGCAGGTGGTGCTACATCCATCCAGGCATTTTGAATAGCTGAATGGTCACCATGGAGATTAAAGGACTTCTCAAAACAAGGCAAGACAACAAGTGTGTTTTTCACTCCTATAAAAATTTGCTATTTTCTACTTTGTTTCATTAAATATTGCATATTTAATTTATTGCTGAGCAGCTAAACAGAAAATATTTCTAACAAAATAGTTTTGTGTTTTTAATTGGTAGGACAAATAATTCCTCTGAGTTCCTTTAACTTGTGAATTTGGCTCGCTGTGCAAAAGTTTGCACAGCAAACGCTGCCATATACAGCATTTGCGAGCTTACTGCAATACAGCCACATTAAAATATCAGTCTATAATCACTCATCTACAGTTTTAAAAAATGCATTTAACATCTGGTATAAATGATCAGTGTAATGGCCTTTTCATTTCCACTGAGATTTGGGGCCGTTTGCTCCAAATCAGTCTGACCTTTAATCATAACTTGACTTTCAGTCCATAGAACTGACTGTACTGAAGAAGGAGGTCACCTTTAAGGTAAACTGGTCGGATATTAAAATTCATTCAAGTAAATTTCATTTCAACTAATCAGCACTGTGTCATTAGATTTTAGAAATGAGCCCAATGCAGTGAGTCCTGCCAAAAGAACTGATAGTTTAGAGGTTAGGGAGAAGAAGAATTCCAAAATCCACAAAACACTTGCCATCAGCAATTATTTTGAAGGCTTTTAATGGTATCTTTTTTTTTTTAGATATATGCTTTCAAAAAGTAGAGAAAGCTGCAAAGAATATAATTCACAAAGACAGCTTGCCTATTCATCGTTCTTGTTTTGGAAACTCCTTAAAAATTCTACAACATACCTGGTGTCACAATGCCAGAAATAACCAATACTTTAAGCTTATCTTTAAAAGAAAATATTAATCTGAGTTAGCGACACTCACTAGCTAGCCGCAATTTAAGAGAAACACTCTACACAGTGGGTTTCTGAGACATGTTGTCCCAGCAGTTCCCTGGTTGCATGTATAGTAGTGCAGCTTGAAAGAGCGCAATGAAATCCTAGTGATGTATTTCGAATTAATATGCTAGAGCAAGCAGATACATTTACTCTCTGCAACGAGGGAAATAGGTTGCTGAATTAAACATCATAAACAGAAAAAAAAAAAAAAAAAACAACAGCCTGGTTACTGTTGACCTAAGTCCCCTGTGGGACCACCAAAGGACGCTAGGGAGGCCTCAGAAAGTTGGAATGATGATAAAAAAAAAATTCAAAAATATAAAAATATCGACTCTAATGCATTTCCTTATCATAATAATGTTTTACAATTATAAAATCTGATATGTTTTAAAATATAAATCAAACAAACTTATTGAAATTTGCCATGCTCATCTTTCTTATTGGCTGCCAGTCAAATTTATCAATCTGCTTTGCTTCTCAAGCTAGCATAACAAGAGCAGAATGAACAATTCTGACAAGAAAAGGACATAACAGGAGGAGCCAGACTTCAGGTGGGTTACCTGGTGTTTATAAATTAAAGCATGCTTCATCTCGCTACTGAGCCCAAGTTTAAATGAGAAAAAGGGAAACCAGATTGAAAAACGTCACTGATGTAGTTTGAAGGCAGAGTAAGAAGAGTGAAACTCCAGCCGCTGAAATATTCATCTCTGTGATGAATATTTCACTGTCAAATGACACCACTTGAGTTTACAGTGGGGGGGGGGAAGCAACTTTATGAATGAGCAGCATGTTTATTTGAACGAGTAACCTTTATGAGTGTGTGTATGCGAGTATGTTTAATCCTCGTCTGCTGCTGCTGCTCTTACGACGCCACAGCCTAATCCCGGGATTAGGAGCCGATCTCACCCCGCTCCATCCTTCGTGCAGGAAGCACACACACACACACACACACACCAGAGAACATGCTTACAAGACTTGAAGAGGGCAATTCTCCAAGGACTGACGACAGAGAACAAAGACCCATGAAGTTAGAATATGAACCGACAAATTCATACAAAACAGCACAAACAAATGCAATATGATGGGTTTTTCTATAACGGTAAACAAAGTCTGATTCTATTTGAAGTGGGAACCATTGTCTGGAATTTTGTGCAAAAGAGAGAGAAAAAAAAAAAGACAATGTGCTCCCAACAACTGACATTCCTTGCATGACTAACATAATTTTCTCAGTGGTGTGTGTGTGTGTGTATATGTGTGTGTGTGTTCGTATAGCTACGAACGGCCGCTTGTGTGCACAAACTGGACAGAGGCAGAAAAGCCCTGGAATTAGATGGATCGCCCTCAAAAACAAGCCGACAACAATTAGAACCTCCAGTTTATGATGTGGGGAGGGAAACTACATGGACAGAAAGAGATCAGGTCAAAAACGTTGTTCCATTTTTGTCTCCTCATACAAATAACATGTTAATATACAAGAAGAAAGCAAAGGGTTTATCATCATTATTATAGCAACAACTGGAACAATAAGAGTTAGAACAGATGTCTAAATCGTAAAAACAATTCTATTTTTGTGTTAAAATACAAATTTTAAAAAAAAAGGTAATCTCCAAATGATTAACTGGTACTTTTCTGGTCTTTAAGAGCAATTTAAAGCAATAATTTTGATTTATTTTTAGGTTACTATTACTACTGAGAGAATATGAGCAGTCTGCACCTGTAGCAGACTGTAAACTCTGTTAGCATCTTCATGTCATGTTTGCACAGATTAGCTAACACTGGAAGCAGAAGCTAGCGGCGAGATCTGGATATGCACTGATTGGAGACCTGTGGCTGATTTCCACAATTTGCTTTACAAGTTTCAACAGGACATTAAAAAGTGAACCAAGTGACATCTGAACTTTTTGTCCTGAGGGCCAAAATTGCCAAGTTAAAAGCAATTATGGGATTTTTTTTTATTTATTTATTAAATTCAAAAGTTCATGACATTGTGTCAAAAAACTAAAACGTGCAAAATTTTATTGAAGCAAACAAAATAAGTTTGATTTTGTTAGATGCAAAACATTAAAAGGGTCAGACATACGTTTCCTGTTTTTTGGGGGTTTGATGAGGGGATTTAGATGAAATATATAATGTATGAGGGTCTTTCTTCAAAGAAAATGTTGATCAACTTTAACATCTGGCAGGGAAATCTGAACCAGACAGCAAAAACATCTAAAATTTTGAAGTCTTACAGTCAGCAGTGAGGAAAAATCTGCTCTATTTCTGCACTTCTTTTAAAGTAAAAAACACACACACTTAGTGGAAGGAACTGTTTTCTGATTTTTTTTTTATATGTTCTGCTTTTAGACTAATGGGTTGTCTGAAAAGCCCAAAGACGAAAGCCACACATGCACACACAAATAACTGAAAGTGCATACACACACACATACTCCTGTGATCAATAAAACATCGGCTCAACTAAGCATTACATAAAAACAGAGAAAGACGCTGCAAGCTTCTGGACTGGTTGCCAATAGCAACAGGGTCTCAGGCAGGCTGATGTCCAGGAGTTTGGATAGGCTCACCTTTAAACTCCAGTGTTCCAGCCATCGATACAAACACTGTTTCGTTCATCAATATGCCTCCACAATTCTAGCTTAAACATTTCAACAAGCTTACCTCAAAAACTTGTGCTGCGTTTTTACACTATAACCAAATAATAAGATAATTCAGAGAACATCACACAAAGAAAGATTGAGACTCAGTTGTTTTTCTTCCCAAAACAAGAAATCTACTCTGGGAAGATGAAACTAACAAGACTTTTTTTTAGCTTGATGGAGGCATGTTGGAAAAAAAAAGACATATCACCATCCTCCAACAACTTCCTGTTGTCTTCTTTGTTGTTTCTGACGGTAGTAAGGTCCGGCTGTTGATCATGTGACTCGTGTGATGTGGAAAAATGTTTCCATTGTAGTTTAGCAAAATACAGCTATTTCAATTTGGCCGTAAGACCCACCTCATCCTATTGAAAAAACTTCTTATGGTAAAACGTGATTTTTTTTTTTTTTAATTGCCGTGTTTTCTTTAAGCATTTTATTTTTTGTGATTTCAATTTGAGCAATTATATGGTCAATGGGTACTGCGAAATATTGTCTCTGTTGGCTGGAAATCGAGCCGTTAGCATGAGACTATCATAAAGCAACAGTCTTTGGTCAGAGGCTTCTTCAGATTCGTTGGAAGATTGACTGCTACAGGAGATGCTTCTCACCTTTGATCAAACAAGTTACAACCGTTAGGATAAATAAAGTATTTTTGAATTGAAATACAGAAATATATCCATCTATATATATATCTTTAAAGGACACAGAATGAAAAAACAAACTGAAGCCTCAACCATGTCACACCAACATCACCCTTATTTGTCCAAAAATATATCAGGAATAGAAAGTGAGAGTGGGGCTTTATGTTCTTTCATCACAGCCAGCAGTTTCTATGTTCCCTCTATTTGCTCCATAATGCAGAGGCCAATCAATACTAACGCTGCCTATGCCCCACAGACACAGAGAGGGGTAATTACTCCATCCTTTGGGGGAGGAGTCAGAGAGTGTATCACTACCACAACCCACAGCCTAGATCTCAATGTGGGTCAATACACACACATTCAGATCCACGCAATGCAAAAAAACCCCAACAAAACATCCTGTTGTTCCAGATGAAGGACAACGGATGTAAATGAAACTGGACATGAAAATAATAATAATAATAGCATGAAAACATCATCATCTTCATCACTCACTCCTTCATATGGACTGATGAAAGCTGTTGAGCAGAGTCGTTTCGATATCGTTCAAACACAGATTGCTCTCTGGAAAGATTTCACCCTTTTACAACATCTCAGCGTTGCCAGGGAGACAGCAGGGGTGGTGCATTCCTGATTCTGATGCATGTATCCACAAATGAGGAGGGAAAACGTGCAGAGAGCATGCCTGCTTCTAATGTGCCTTAATAAACATCAACGGGGTTTTAATGCAACAGGAGGAAGAAGTTCAGGCTCGGAGCAAAATGACTTCAATTGGTCAAAGTGTTGTTGTTGCTGGAGGCTTACAAGTAAACACCCACTTGTGACTGGAAGCAGCCCTTGCTAGGGGGCAGCTTGCACACTTTTAAGATCCCTCCAGTTAGAAGGCATTGTGAAATAGTGCAACATTATTATGGTAACATGGATTAAGTATAAAAACAAAATTTGTTTATCTTAAATTAGAAAGGTCACTGATTACAGAAAAAAAATGGCATAAAGATGCAACCATTATCCATGTTGTTCTGGTATTAAATTTGTGCGTTTAAAACGATTTCGCTTGTAAATGTAATGTGACCAAACCAACGGCATCTGTGGGATAATGAGGTGAACCCAGCGCGCACAATGGCATTGCTCTGGCTGAATTGCTTCTCAGCTACAGTTTCCTCTTCGTTCTCATCCCCACGCACCACACGGCCAGTTCTTAACACTTGGTCCTTTTCCGTCGAGGCAGAGGCAACGTCGCCGCGTCCACTATCGGACAGGCTGCGCGAGGACATTTGAGCTCGGCTTACCTGAAAATGGTGAATCCTGTCCCTCCAGGAAGGACTCTCCCTGGAGCTGCCAGGGCCGGATGCCCTCCTCGGCTTGCCTTTATCCGCCCACCACGGTCAGCAGCGGCTCTTACAAAAAGAAAAGGAAAAGGAAAAAAATACAGCTCCGCTCGTGCTTTCGCGTCATGTACCAGAGGCTCCCACGGAGAGATAAATATCATCGGAAACACACATAAAGGGAGGCGTGTTTGTAAACGAGGTGTCCGAAAAATATCGTTTGTTCGGCGGCGGAGGCAGTTTAAAGACGCTGGAGGAGGACCCAACGTCGACAGACACGGGAGTGGTGCAACCGCCAGCTACAGAGTCCCACGGCTAGGTGAGACGAACTTCCGTCGACTTCTTTTCAAAATAAACCCACGCCCCTCGCTGCCTGCTGTGTTGTTTTCTGCGAGAGATTTCAAAATAAAAGCGGTTTCTGCGTTTCCTTTAAAGTGTTCACATTAAAACGCCAACGCTACAAACTAAAGCGACGAGAGCGCACAAGTTTAACTGTCAATTTCAAGGAGGAAGACGTTGGGCTAAGAAAAACAGAGATCAGACTGAAGAATATAGATATAGTAATATTATACCTACGAGTCCAAAATGCATTACTTGGCACCAGAGCACAGAACATGTTTAGCATAAAACAAATAAAGCTTTCTTTTTGAAGCAACAAATTGTTTTTGCATTTTTAGTAGATTGTTTAAACTGTTGTGTTCATTTGACAGCTTTGGTCCCTTTGGCAAAACGTCTGGGCTCCTCCTGAATTCAACCAAAGACGATTAGATCGTTCTTAAGGTGCCCGATTTTTATTTGAAAATATGTTTAATCTTTATAGTTTATCTGTAGTTAAATCACTTTCTTTTTCAGATACTTGTAAGACATTAGAGTGTCCTATGTGACATCCCCTTCATGAAGTGTTTCATTTAGGTCTCAGTCTTTTACAAATACAATTATAAGTCACAATATGAGTTCAAAAAGTACTTCGCTACTATCAAAACTATTTGATAGTTTTTGATATTATTTCATAATGTTTGATCATATAAAAACTTGTATTGTCTGTCTAATATTGTTAGTTTGATCATAAGTTTTCATTCTTGTTACTCTTTTACCGCACTTTGAAAGTGGCTTGGAAGTTCATTTTGTTGTGCTGTGGCACCCCCTACTGGGCAAATTCCTTTTTACAGTTTCTCGTAGAAAATGAGCAATTTCTATTTTATTCAGTGTAGGCAAGTTATGAAAAATAATTTGGAACAAAATCGTCAACAATTCACATTTTTGACTACTATCGCTGCTCTATAATTACGCGTTTTTCTGTGTCCATAAAGCACTGTTTTCCTTCTCAAAAACTAATAGTAAGCTGATAAAACTCACGACATGGTTGAGTAGTTGAAGTTAGCCATGTATAGCTTGTATTGGACTTTATATAAAGCCTATTTCAGCAAGATAAGTTATTTGGCACTGATCATTCATTTGGATTCATATATGTTGTTATAACTACTGCATAAAACTCATACGTGCCTTCATGTCCCTTCCATTTGTGCTTACGTATTTGCCTTTAATTTGACATTCGAGGTTCTAAATAAAACTTAAAAAGTGTTTCCTAACAGCGACCCAAAGTCCACCTTTAACAACTCTGCAGCGACCGCTACGTGACGTCAGTGCGTATGATGTCATTGGTGAGACCTTTCCCCCAGTGCAGCCACCATAGAGGGAACCTTTGTCTGTCTGTCTGTCTCAGAGAGAGGACAGCTGGTAGCGGGGAAGATGTCTCGGGCTGCGGAAAGACTCCGGACGGTGATCCATCATCTGGACGGAGCTACGGCTACGATCGTATCCTTTCGTTCTGTTGAGAGATCCGAATGTTCTAGAACGTGTTCCAAGAGGAGGACGTCCGGCAGGCGCGCCGAGCAGCGGCTCCTATAGCGGCTGAAACACAGGCGGCGGCCAGGGCCAGACGTTACCAGTTTCTGGGTGTTTTAAAAACGTCCGTCTGGTTTAAAAGAGCGCTACCGTTCGGCTGTTTTAGGAGGTTATACCTATATATGGTAACATATATATACAGTTCTGCTGACCTGGTTCTGTTGCGTCTTTCGATACAGTTGTGGACCACAGCATATTTAGCGATCGTTCGAATTCGTCCTTAATGTTCGCCTATAGGCGAATTCGAATATTTAAACGACACCTAGCTTCCCACTTTTTTGTTTATAAAATAACATACATTTCACATTACGTAAAACTGAAGAAAGCACAATGACTATATAACACTATAGCTAAAGAAAAAAGCTGGCTATTTTTTTTGTTTTGTTTTAAAGTATGGGGTTCCCCAGGGCTCCATCTTCTGTCCGTCTCAGTTTTATTCTCCTTTAAGAATAAAACTTATTCTTAAATAAGAATACGTTTAGAAAATTTAACAGACTAAATTTTCAGAAAGCCTAATATGGCCTTTTGCTGTTTTGCAGATGATATGCTCCGCTTATATGAAAGTTTCATGACTGTTACGACATGCTAATAACCTCAATATCCAGGCAGCAGACTCTATTCCGCAGTAACATATCCTGGGTGACATCATCAGTTGTTGGCAAGCAAAAGCAAATACACCGCATTTTCTTTTGTTGTTGTTTAAATCTGTTTGGCTATACGGTTAGAAAGTCAGCCATAGAAATGTTTGCGTACGGAATACGAAGGGTGGAAGAGGGGCTTTGAACTTCCTCCTTCTCTCTCTGCTCTTTGGTCCTGCTCTGCATCCATGAAGCCTACCTTCAAACGGGGTCATGAAATGGGACATTATCCACAAAGAAATCAATGGTCCAGACAAAGTCCAAACCTCGGATTGAATTAAATACTGTTACACAACATCAAAATAGATAAGCATGTGGAAGAACCTGCCCAAACATTGTCTACCTATCTAAGTTTTTCCTTCACTGACTTTCAGAGAGCCTCCCCAACATCCGCTCAGACCCTCACCTACAGCCCCCTTCAGAAACTGAGGTAGGACGAAGCACCTTGCTGCTCTCTCATCTTTGACCCAGTTTGTTGAGTCCAGTTTCCTTTTTTGCAAGAACTGTTGCACAAAGTCCATGAGAAAGTATGATTTTTTTCCCAACCTAACATCCTGGAAACATTTCTTTGTCTTAAACACAAACAGCTCATCTGCTAACTGACTAACAGGTGTCAGCCATTTAAAGTAGCTTTGTTTCAAATCTAATTTGTGTCACCCCGTTGTTGCACAGATACTCATTTGATACAGGCATACTGACCCCGGAGCAGCGGCTCTTCTACGAGGAAAACGGCTTCCTTCTCATCAAGAACCTGGTGTCTGAGACGGACATCGACAGGTTCAGGTACAGTTGAGTTTCTAAGGTTCCAAACGTAATTAAACCCCATTTACTTATTTATTTATTGCATTTTCTTACATCAAACCCACACAGTTGAGCCTTTCATTTTTATGTGATGAATGAATTAAGAAAAAGATTTATTGATATTGAGCCTCCACTGATTCAGTACTGCCTAGGTGTCATTACCACTGTTGGTCTGTTGCCTCTTTAAAACCCGTTCTTCGTGGACGTGCCTTCATCCGACTCTTCCCCTGTCCATCCCGGTCAGATTTGTCTTCTTTTGCAGATCCTGCGCCCTTCTTCTGTTTTCTGTAACTGCTCAACTGTATGGATGGTAAAAGGCCGGATATTGCGCCTAAACAATTTGATTGGCAGTAGACCGCATTTATTGATCGTCCGTCATTGCATTGGTGAAGTTCTTATAAATTCCTTGAACAACCACCGTTTCTATCCTGCAATGACATCGTAGCAGTTGGTGAGATAGCAAACTGCAAATCGATAATTCCATGATCAAACCTTGAGGTCCAAGCCTTTTTCATCAGTTGTGGCGGAATAACGCATACAGTGTCAACTGGACGGGGCTGCGCTCGACGAACACATATACCACGAGATTTCAGAGAAATTAGCTGCCAAATAGTGTAGATGCAACCAGGTTCCTTAGCGCTTACAATATAGACACATCCATGTAGACTGCAGCCGAACAAGATGTTAACCGGCTGGAATGAGACTTGACAACATATGCCTGTTCTTTGCAAAACAGCTAAAAGTTAGTCAGATTGGGGCGTGCCGTGGTGTTGTAGTGGTTAGCGCGACCCGTATTTGGAGGCCTTGAGTCCTCGACGCGGCCGTCGCGGGTTCGACTCCCGGACCCGACGACATTTGCCGCATGTCTTCCCCCCTCTCCTTCCCTGTTTCCTGTCAGCCTACTATCATATAAGGGACACTAGAGCCCACAAAAGACCCCTGGAGGGGTAAAAAAGAAAAAAAAAAGTTGGTCAGATTGGATGGGGAAAAAACATACATTTTCTTTCTTTGCTACAAATTCTCAATCAGACTGAGGTATGGAATTTGATTAGGGACCTGAAACACTTGAAAATGCTTTAATTTAGCCACACGTCTGTACCTCTCGCTGTACATTGGACTTTCATTATTCCCAATAAGATACATAGAAGTTTGTGGTTGTAAAACAAAAAGACTATAAGTCACTCAAACTACATACTATTTATTGCTTTAAGGATAACAAATGCATTTAGTTTATTCCAGGAGTACTTCAAAGTTTATATCCTCGTCACAACCAGACGTCAGACTTGTTTAATGCGTATCTGAATCGTCTTTAGGAAGGAGTTTGAACGGATCTGTCGGCAGGAAGTCAAAGTTCCGGGCCTGATCGTGATGAGGGACGTGGCGATCGCCAAGTCAGAGTTTGTTCCGGATCAGAGAGCCGTGTCCAAACTCCAGGACTTCCAGGAAGACCCCGAGCTCTTCCGTTACTGTGCCTTACCTCAGGTACGGCAACGCAAACAGACTCGGATACGGCCCTGAAGTCTGCAGTGTTCTACGTTTAGAAGACGTTTTTCCAGGTGACTTGTTAGTGGTGTAACGACTGAATGGACTTTGGAACCCGGCAGCACTCAATAGCACCAGATATGACCCAGAACGTCTTACATAAACAGCCTGTGGTCACATTGTCATTATCTGCAAACAAGGCACAGGATAAACTCTGGAGTTTCATTTGGTTTTCCCTGGAATAAACTAAGGGAAATACAGGGCAGTGCAAAAATTTTGAAGTTTTTCAGACATTTTTTTTTGTTTTGTAAAAGACCTAGACACATTTGTGCATAACTGTGAATCAGAAGGAAAGAAAACATCCAAATATAAATAAACTAACAGTAATTAATGCTGCAAATAGAATAGAATTTGTGTGGCATAAATGTAACACCAAACACCTTCGCTTTCAAATATGACAGTGCCAGCATCGTGCCGAACAGGAAAAGTAGTTTGGAGTTTGGAAATAAAAACTGTTGGATCCTAATGAATCTAAACAAGATGTGAGAATGTTGGGCTTTCAAAAATAACGCTGAAAATGACTCAACACATCACAATTTTACCAGGTGGAATCATTTCAAAAGTGTATTTTACATGTTCAAAACAGGACTAAAGAGGTGAAGAAAAAGGGACTACGTCGACCTTTCAAAATAAAAGTCAGCTGGAGAAAGCGGAAATGTTTTCCGTCCCCATTTAAAGGAGCCGTCGGTTTCTGAACCTCTCAGGTTTTCAGGGAGTTTGTTGCAGAACCCAGGAGCAGAGAAACCATTTACTGCTCTAGTAGCAGGATTTTATTATCGCTCATTGTAATAAATACATTTTTCTGTTTCCTGTTTAGACAGGAAACAATTTAAGTTGATTTAGTGAACGACTTTATGCAGTGGTTCAAATTCACACGGGTCCAAGTCCAAAGCTCAAAGATACTCCTCAAAAATCAACAACTCGGTAATTTATAGAGTAGAATTTTCTCAGACGTACTAGAGGACCTAAATATAGGATAAACAGGGACGATGCTGGTCTCTCAAAGTAAAGTTAAAAGAAAATCATCTAAATAATTTGGAGTCTAGCTTTCTTTTCTTTGTTGCTCGGTTGCTAGAAAGGTAAATTAGGATTCCAGATGGGCTTTAAAGGCCCGCGCTGCTACGGTTCTGATCTAAAACAGACATTAAAAATTGGAGCTGAACAATATTAAGCTCCAAGTGGCAGACACCAAAGTTTTTAAGGAGTTTTCCTGACCTGGTCTACGGGCTCCAATGAAGGTGGAACAGCCACAGTGGAAGAAATGGATTCTCATGTGGATGAGTGTTCGTTACACCCTGAAATTAAACCACAAAAAAACCAACATCTGTAATATATTTTCTTGCTTTTAAAAAGTAAAATCTGCAATAACTTAGTTTGTTTGTTTTTTTTGCTTATAATCACTACTGAACCCGTCCGGTGCCTCTGTGTGGCAGATCCTGAAGTATGTGGAGTGTTTCACCGGGCCCAACATCATGGCCATGCACACCATGCTGATCAACAAACCTCCTGATGCAGGTGACGCAATCCCCCCTCCACTACCGTGCTTTAGCATTAGCATTAGCCTAGTCTTAGCTGTACACCTCATCCTTGACAGCTGCTGCTGCTCGTGTCGTTACAGGTAAGAAGACGTCTCGCCACCCGATGCACCAGGATCTGCACTACTTCCCCTTCCGGCCGACAGACCGCATCGTCTGCGCCTGGACCGCCATGGAGCGAGTGACCAGGCAGAACGGCTGCCTCGTGGTCCTGCCCGGAACGCACAAAGGCGCCCTGCAGGAGCACGACTACCCCGACTGGGAGGTAACGCCCCCCGGAGCCGTCCTCGGAGCCCCCGCCGGGAACTTCCGCAAACTCGCTTCACCGGCGCTCTGTGTCCTCAGGGCGGGGTGAACAAAATGTACCACGGCGTGCGGGACTACGACCCCGACCACCCCAGGCTGCACGTGGAGATGGAAAAGGGCGACACGGTGTTCTTCCATCCCCTCCTCATCCACGGCTCCGGCATGAACCAGACGCAGGGCTTCCGCAAGGTACCGAGTGCGTCGGGAAAGCCGGTCCAGATCGTAGAGATGCGCCCATGTTTGGGGGGCCAATTTATAGCCTCACAGAATGTTGTTAGATACGGTGCATTCACGGGTCAGAAAGAGATTGGAAATTTGAGGCTCATCAATCTGAAAACAGGTGACTTTGCAGTCCGACTAAGTATCCAACAATAAACGTAATCTATTAATCGTTTTTAGAGGTAAGTAAAAAATATTGAGATTGTACTGCACACGGGTTTCTTATTTTGACTCCGTTTGGGTCTTTTGAAGGCAGGTGGCAGCACTTTATTCTTATATCTCAGGCTTCAAACACATGATGCATGCAGGGGCTCATTTTTTCATTCAGAAAATTGTAAAACTAACTTAAATATCTGCGGATTTATTCCTACATAACAGAGTACAAATAACCCCCGGGTGTTGAAAACAATTATGAATTATTATCATTTAATAATGGAAAATGTCGCGAAGACGAGACATTTCTCTTTTAACCACCGCTCTGGTTGCACTTGAAGAGTATTTCCACATTTACCTAGTGACCCAAATCTTTTGTTAATAAATGTATTATTTTTTCATTTATTGTTATTGTTTTTTTCATTGTAGATAAATGTAAACATTACATTAAACTGGCAAAATAGTAATGAAAAAGTAATGAAAAGTAGAGATTCAGACCTGATGGATGTAACCGGGTTATTACACCTTTTTAAACTGTCAATTTTATTTTATTTTTTTTATAAATCTATTTACGTGTATGTTATTGATGAAGTGTGCAGGATATATACGATAAAAATGTTGTATGTAGAAAAAGCACAGAAGTAATTCTTCACTGTCTAATATTTTTGATAGCAACTCTATTTTGTCCCATTTTGGTATTGATAGCCAGGACAGGTACAATCTAGAGCTGGAAAAATATTCATAGGTAAAGTTAGGACTTTTTAAAATGCAGTTAGAAACATTAGAGCGAGTTTACAATACGAAAGATGACAGTTTTTGAAATGTGAGTGGGTGTGTGTGTGTGTGTTTCCCAGGCCATCTCCTGCCACTACGCCAGCGGCGATTGCTACTACATCGACGTGAGGGGAACCACGCAGGAAAACATCGAGAACGAGGTGAAAGAGCTCGCGCAGAAGAAATACGGAATGAACGAAGTGGCCTTCAAGGTTAGCCATCCGAGCGCCACCTCTGTGTGGGTCTCATGCTTTCTCATTACTGTTTACATCTAATCTCCACCGGCCGTATGATTCCAGTCTGACAAAACACCTGAGCTCACTCATCAGCATCAACGCCTGACTGTATTTTGACCTTGTTAGGACTGACAGCGTGATTAACTGATGTGTTATTGTTTACAAGAAAGAATAGTGCAAGAAATTAAAAACAGAAGCATTATGTGTCTGCATCATCAGCCGCATATATGCTGAGAGCATCAAGGACGTGTGTTCGGACACCTGCAGAAGACGTTTCACTGCACTGTCCAGGAATAATACTTACACTCATTGAACTATTTCATATGTTCTCATATTAAAGTAGAATTTTCGTTTTAGATCAGATGTTATCTGATAGGCCAACACAAAGTAGCACCTGGTTGTGAAAAGATAAAAAAAAGATCTGAAGCCTTCAAAATGTTTCAGAAATAAAAGTCTTTTCCTGTTGATACTGTAAATAAAACCCATTGTGTCCAACTGACTCCAAAGATTATTTAATTATAACATTTTCATCTCTATGGTGAAACATGGTGATGGCAGAATCATGATGTGGGGACGCTTTTCATTGGCAAATTTCAAAAACGCCAGTATCCTTTTCATTGTACCTCCCAACTCTGGACTACTATTATATACATATATATATATAATATTATATTATTTCCAAGACTGAAAAGTTTTAACTGTTTGTGTCCCATGTTCCCATGGAAACAACGTTTTAGAGGGATCCTAATTTTTTAATTTTTTTTGTAAAACAATCACACTTGTGTGCAAAGATGCTTCTTTTGTAAAACAAAAAAACAACCTACATATTAGCTCAACCTCTAACCTGAAGCGCATCATACTTAGCAACAAAAATGTCTCGTAGTTTATTAGTTTTATAATGAAATGTGACGGAGCAGATCAAAATCAACCTCACTCCCCACATGATTGGTCATTGTCGTTTTCTTGCTGTATTTACCGCTAATGTTGTCTGGAAGCTTCATGCTAGGTCCCATACTCCATGTTTAGCGCCACTTACAGGTCTGGAGGATGTTCAGTTTGTATTGTTTTAGCTGTATAACCAAATGCGACAGAGACGAAGATCAAATTTAACGTCTATTCACACAAAAGACTCCACTTTTGGCCATTCTTGTTTTCTTTCTGCGTTTATCTTTAACGCCGCCTGGAGGCTGTATGCTAGCTCCCATACTCAACGCTTAGCGACACCTACGGGCCTGGAGGATGTTTGCCGTTTTTTTTTGTTCTGCTTGGAAAAGCCTCAACATTGTCATTTTATCTCCGACTTTCCAGCAAAATTGTATTGGAATTGATTGGAATATACCAGAAATAATAGTGAACAGAGTGTGTGTGCTTTCTCCATAGGATACGTGGGCCTTCAGGGGTCGCCTGGTGCAGGGAGAGAGGACTTCACTCTGAGGACTCATCGACTGCTGAAGGACAAGAGAAAAAAAAATAAGAAAAAGGCTAATCTCTAGACTAAGCTCCTTCACCAAAATTGAAAGGAAAGGGATAATATTCAAACAACAGATTGTAAGCTAAGATAGATAATCATGAGTAAATGAGGAGAAATGTAATGTATGTATGAGAGGGAACCAGTGAGGTTGAAAAGAAGGTACGATGGAAACAATGAAATCAGCGTTGAAATGACTGTAGCACTTTACGCCAGCAGAGGCCTTGATCTTCCTTAGAGCATTATTGCTAACATGCTAACTGTGATTTTTTAAGGTTTTAATGCTATTTTAAGAGTGTGTGAGTATTTTTTTTTAAAACCTCATAAACAATAAAATAATTTATGGTGACTAAGAAATTCAGCAATGGCTGGAATCACTTTTGTTTTCTTCAGAATACGACTGCAACAACACAAAAGCCAACATTTACATCATTCAATCAGACACGCTAAACATGCCAACGATTTGTTGAACTAAAGTCGTCTCATAAAGTAAGAAAATGTGTGTTTGGCTGGATTAGTTTGTTATAAAAATGTTTCTGGCCAATAAATCTGCTACAGTGGAAAGTCTGTTCATTCCTCTTTAAAAAGTCGCACACTTGCAAGGAGAATGCATTTGTGGGCTGAGCGGTGAAAGCGACGGTACGGAAACCCGGAAAAGCAAAATCATTTATTTATGTATTTGTTTTTACAAAAGACCCATTTTCACGTCTGACCAAATTTTCTTTTTCTCACAACTTCAAAGGTGTCAGCAAGTAAAACAAAAACGTTTCAAAGCTTTTGGTTCACTTTTGACATGACTGAACTTTTTTTGTCCTGGAAGCAAAATTTGTTATTTACAAAATTTGACCAATTGTACCGACTATAAACTAACATCTTTGCCCTATTTCTGTTAAAAAAAAAAAAAAAAAAAATTCCCCTTCTGCACTAAAAGCCAAGAGAAAAAATAGAGACTTTTTTTTTTAAAGTGTTCTTCTTACAATACATTTTTTCTGCCACTAGAGGAGCTGGAGTTAAACCACAGCGTTGATAGTCAAGAGCCCAAAATGATCCATGCGGGGAAAACATTATAATCTAGATTTTTTTCTAAAAAAAATGCAGATAACACTAAAACAGCAAGAAAAAAAAAATTGCCAGACTTAAAAAGTATAAAAAGGAGATTTTGTTGGGCTTCCGTACAAAACAATGAAAAACTTGCCATATCCACTGTGAAAATCCCAATCTTAAGTCAAGTTTTTGCATTCAGAAGGAAAAAAAACGATCCACACAATGCCAACTGTTTTCTTACACAAGGATTTGAATCCAGCTTCGTTCACGGCTTTAATCGCTACCAGACTTTACGGTCTGCTCCAGTTTTTGTCTGGGCGGAGCGGCGAGTCGTCTTTGCCCAGTTTCCTTCACCGGAGACACATTTCCGATCCGATCAGATCTGTAGGCGGAAAACTACAGAGACCAATTTACTTTGCACCTCCAGTTCAGCAGTTTCCAATCTGCTGGAGGCTTAAACAAAGGCGGGAGGCATATATGGTGTGTAGGTAAAAGTACGATCGCTTATATCTGGAACGATAATGAAGGATTTCAGTGCTGCAAAAAGATGTTGCCACCTGCGGCTAATCTGCCTGGACAGAAAACATACATAAAACATGTCACTCTGTGTAGGTAAGATGCTATTACACTCCAGGCCCTCTACAGGATGCTGAATTCATCACTACAATCTGGCCTCTGACTTCCTGGAGGAGCCTCGTCTCTGATTGGCTGATGAAAGAAAGGTCCTCAGATCTCTTTGACCAGTAATATAAAAAGACAGTCATCTGACCTGAGTGGAATTACAATGACTGAGATGAGGATAGGGCTGGGGGTCTCCTGCTGGGAGTAATTCCTGTCCTGCGGCGCAGCAGACAGCTTCTCCCTCGGATTAGATTCCATCCTCACTCCATTCTGGAATTCAAAACAGAAGCAGAGCACATCGGTTTCTGACCATGCCTTTCCTGGAGCACTTTTTAAATTGTTGCTTTTTTAAAGAAAATGTGAGCAGGTTCTAAAAGGACTCTAGGTGTCTCTTTAAGAAGTTATCAAAAGATTTGAAAGTCATACAAATCCACCGTCGGCTTAGAAAAGACACAAAGTCCTGTTTGCAGGGATTTGCGGCCTCGGCAGTTTAATAAGCTAGGTTGAAAAAAAAAATCCTTATGGCTTATGGCTCCAAATGGGGCTCTGTCTCTTTAAAAACTCCTACTCTTTCTGATACTCCGCCTTCAGGAAGTCATCACAGCATGGCTCCTCTATTAACCCTTTAGCAAACCCCCCCCCCCCCCCAAAAAAACCCTTTAGCAACGTTTTTACCAGCTTTGCTCTGCAAAGTGGCTCCTATAATGATGTGCGGTTCCACCAGGTGTTTGCTAATTGCTGCTGGCTAGTCTGAAGGGGTGGAGTGGGGGAGTTGCGGGGAGGGAAGCTTGGAAACTGCAGTTCCGAGGAGGAGTTGCGTCTCTGTAGGCGGAGCTCGGTCCACCTGGGTCTTTTGCGCGGCTGAATGGTTGCCATGGAGATTAAAGGATTTCTCAAACATGCACGAACGAATCGAAGGAACACTCCACGTATTTTTGTGATGAGGGAATAACTTAGTAATATGATGTAAAGCTCGCAAACAATGGATTTTGCAGAACACTGCGCCTTTAATCAACTGCTGCCGTGGTCACATCAGTTATAGATTTGGCTCATTTTTATTTTAAGCGCGTCCTCCCTGTCCTCTTCACGCCAGATCTTTGGTCTCCCCCAATAGCTTCCATTTCA
Organism: Xiphophorus hellerii; assembly: GCF_003331165.1. Lineage (NCBI taxonomy): Eukaryota > Metazoa > Chordata > Actinopteri > Cyprinodontiformes > Poeciliidae > Xiphophorus > Xiphophorus hellerii. Next base: position 17,913,733 of record NC_045688.1, on the reverse strand, counting down.
GTGGCAGCATGAGGCAAAAAAAAAAAAAAAATCCAATGCCCAAAGTAGCGCAGTCTCTTCTCCTTTTCCCTCCCGGTAGCAATGGAAAAACCATCAGCTTTCCTCCACTGGATGAACCTTTCACTCCCTTCCCTCCATCTCCTCCCACTCTTCTCCTCCCTTCCTGGCTCGCCCACCGTCCTCCCGTCCATCCGTCCATCCCTCCATCCAGCCTCAGTCCTGCTCTGATGTGCTGTTCAGTCCCACACTGATCTGGCTCCTCTCCCTCAGAATGTCCTGGACCCGAGCATTCCTCTTGTCGTCGCTCTCCGTCCTCCTCATCGTCACCTGTAAGTACCTTGGCAGCACAAAAGGGATCAGCAACGTCCCACCTTCACAGTTGGAGAAAAAAAAAACAACAATTTTTTAATGGGAAGAATTCAGAACAATTTTTTATTTTAGTTTCAAATCTATGATTCTATTTTCTTATCTTGTTTTTCTTGTTGTTGTTTTTAAGAAACATTTTTACAGTTGCGTCAGATATCTATAAGTATTACCAGCTTGTAACACTTTTGTTACTGTATAAGGATCAAAAAGGCAATAATTATTATATTTTGAACATAAGTTGTTAAAAAAACTAATTTTTAAAAAAAAAATTTTACATTTCTGCTTAAGAACAAATAATTTATGCTAGCTATTATTCTACCTGTAATATTTATTTTAGGTGCAGAATGAATAATAATTGCTTTATAATTTTGAATCAAGCGGTTAAATCATGTCACGAATTTTCAAAGAATAAAATGATTTATCTAAATTATTGTAGTGACTGTTGTCCCATTTGAAGTTAAGAGTAAAAATGTCCAAACTGGTTTATGTCGGAAAAATGAAGTGAAATTGTCTTAGCTGCAATATGGCTGCCGTTAGCGATAGCTTTAGCAATACACAATTTTCTTTTCTTTTCTGGGAGTTTGTTTGTGGTTATGTCTGACGATGAGCTTTTAATGTTTAAATCTATAAAACGCTAAGAAATATACTTATGGCTTCTGTTGCTAGTAAAAGTTAGCCATGGTGCTATTGTCAATGAAACAAGGTTAAAAAGATTACCTTGTTTAAGAGGAATCCATCTCATTCTTGGAGCTTAAAGATTTTATTCTAATTTAGACACATTTATTTAAAAAAATATTAGATTATCATAGATTAAATCAATAGAAAATAATGGCCCAAACATCTGATAATGGTGAAACTTGAAGTTCCTCTTAATTTTCTCTCGCCTTCTAAATATAACATTTAGTTTCCCTTTGGAAGGAATAAAGTATAGCATGTCCAGAGCTTTTTTTTCTCTCCTTTGCATTGATTGAGACAAGCAGGGCCGGCCTAAGGCAATGCAAGTAAAGCGGTTTATTAGGGCCCCTACACCACCAGGGTCCCCCTAAAAACTCCAAATTTTCTGGTGCTTTATCATGCTAACTTGATAGAGTTAGCATGGTATTTGCTTTTATAACAAAGAATAATACAAACTAAATGCTTTCACAAATGGAAAACCTATTTGTATTATTTTTATAGTCACACAAATATTTAGTTAATCTCTTCCTGCTGTTAACTGCTGCCACTCTTGGGAAAATTTAAAATATCTATTTTATTGTTCACTGTAAATTTAGTGTTTATCAGCTGATGTTACATTCAAATAGTTAAAATAATATGGCACACTTAAATGCCACTGAAATATTTAATGCTAATGGTAATGATACTAATGATAGCAGGTATGCTACACATAGAGTAGCTTAGGAATGATCAAGCATCTGGTGTTGACATGTTGGCATAGTGGACCCCAAATAAAAATCAGCTGAGGGCCCTAAAAAGGCTTTGAGTGGCCCTGGAGAAAAGTGTAAAAACTGTTCAAACCTTATTCAAATGATTCTACCCTGAAAATCATTAAAATACAACCTAAAGAGTCGACACCAGGTTCATTTCTCCCTCGTTTCCAGTTTCTGGTGTGGTGAAAAGCGCCGCGGTTCGGGATGACTCCAAACCTGCAGATGCTCAAGGTAATGTCTGCTCAAACCTTTCCCGTCTACAGCTCCTCGTCTCCTAATGTGACTTTTAAACCCTCCGTCTTGTCATCTCCAGGAGCTGCGCGCCAGGTGTTTATGGCCGAGTCGGACGCCTCAAACTTCTTCAGTCAAAAACGCCGCAGTCGCCGTTCACCCAAGTACTACGCCGAGGTCCAAGGTAGGTGTAGTAAAATCTGGCCTAAGCCATGTCTATCGCCACAGTGGAATAACAGGTTTGTTTGGGTGATTTGGTTTATTTTTGGTGTTAGTTACTGTGGCGTGCCCCTGTGTAGCTGCAGTAGTAGTTATGGCCTACAGTACATCAGACACATTTGGCCTGTCGTTAAGGAGCTGAGATAGACAGCGGTGGATTTATTGGTCTGTGGTGGGACTGGGACGGTGATATGGTTCGTTTCGACTGCGAGCTGTCAAAGTTCAGGAGAGTAAGAGACGCCCCACTACTTGTGCGGGTCTACGCCAAGACGGAGACTCACGCGGGCTGGAAACTGCACAAGGAGTCACAGGATACTGTGGAGCGACTTCTGCCTCCTCGGGTTTCTCACAGCAAAACGTTCCCTCTTCAGTAAGCGCCGTATAGAAAGCAACTTCAAAGCACTGAAAGTGGGAATAATGTACAGAATTACTTCATTTTGAACATTTCTATGCCTCATGTCAACAATGCATAGGAACGTCTGTATCTGTCAGAGCAGAGGACAGCTATTTTCAGAAATGTGAAATATTGAAGAATCTTAATTTATTTTTATATTCTCCCTCTAAGCAGCCAAACTTTGGTTAGAATTAGCTACTTTTCTAATAATCGTTATTTTAGATGTATGATATTACATAAATCACAAAATTCTCACTTGTGAATAACTCAAGAATAAAAAGGCTCCTGATTTTAAGAAATAAACCAGTACTGTGCCCAATAGAGCTTTTCTAATGTGACACACTGCCCAGGGTGTCTACTTTAATTAGTCTATGAAAATCCAGTTAACGGGGAGTTGGCATCCTAAAGTACGAGCACTTTTGGAAAACTTAACTGAAGCCACGCTAGCCAATCACGTTGATTGGATAGCATCAATCAACGTGACACTAGCCAAGAGTTTAATACGACAGATTGCTTAAAACACACATTGCGATCTGTAAACCTTTTTCTCTCTCATTCGGTCGAAACCTTTTGCCACAAGCCAAAAATTGCCAAGCTCAACGTTTTCTTGGGGCACAAAACTTAGAATTATTATTAATATTTTTATGTTTACCAGACGTTTGTAGACAAGGGATTTGTAAATCATCGCAGACTCAAAACAGAAAAAAGTGTCTTGCATGTTTGGCCTGTTAACAGGAAAGAATAACTTCCTAATTTTTAGGGGATAGTTGTTTTTTTTGACATTTATTTTATTGGTCTTGGGGGAAAAAAGCAACTTCAGGGTGCAGGAATTGAGTCACCTTTCCTTCAAAAACACTTGCAGTATTTAGTCAACTTTAAAGGATGGGTGTGGCCATCTCTGAATTTGAGTAAAATCATCAGACCTTTGTGGTCACAGTAAATCGGACGCTGGCTTTTGCTGTTAAAGACCGAACACTTTGGTGTTAATAGTTTCCATTTGAAGAAGATTTTAATTAGTCTGTGAAAATCTTAGCAATAAAAATGATTTAAGAGTCTATCTGCAAACAGCCGTCTGTGCCGGCAGGTCATCTGTAACATTCTGAAATTGGGCCGTAAATAGCTCTTGCCCTCCCGACCAGCTCCGCTTTAATCTGTTTGAGAAAAGACAAACTAAGGGGTGAGGAGCAGTGGAGGTTCTCAGGAACACTTTATGCATGTTGTGGGTGTTGGCAGCTTAGAAGGAGGGGGGAGAAAAATATGTAGAGCTGCAATAATGGCCTGTTTACTTGAAGCTCTGACAATTTACAGCTAATTAAATCAGTTACACACATAGCTCTGTACAACGTGTTAATGTGTTCCTTTAGCATTTAATTACATAAAATACTAAGAAAAAAACCTTCTTACTGACTTGTAACAGCAGTTAGCCAGCTCACTGAGCTAGCAAATCCCATTTGTTTTCAGACTTAAGATCACAACGCAGTTAAATTTGGTGTGATGTCATTCCAAAGCAAATAGAGCACATGATATCAGCACAATGTTTAAAACTTTAAGATAGATCATTAGCCTTCCCCCGAGCTAATAACATGGCTCATAAAAACACCATTAGGCTATATGCGCTAACCTGATGGCATAGCACTAACAGTGCTAATCAAACGCCTTCAATTTTTTCTTTTTAATTATTTGAGATAAATGGCAATAATTTAACAGTAGCGCTCACTGTGGAAAATACAATAAACAAAAAGCTACATATGGTAAAACGCATCTGGGGAGCAGTTTACAATGCTAGCTTAGCTCGAGGCTAATTGTGACATTTTCCAGCAGCCGAGCTAAATGATCATTGGCTGCTTTGGAGGGACAGTGCCTAGGCAGACTGAAAGCAGACCTGTGTGTTTACTACGATGTAATCCATATCTTGTTGCCACTTTTGTTAAATTAGGGGTACACCTAAAAGCTTAATAAAGTTTAATGTGTGTATCAGACATGCTCTGCCTGCATGGAAAAGGACTGTTGATTTGGTACAAAGAGAAGTAAAGAGAGATTACATAAAGCCAAACCCAGTTCACTTAACTGGGTTATTTAGGTGTTTATACTAATTTGAGTCTATTTGGTTTCCTCTATTAACCGGGTAAATAGCCAAGTAAATCTGACAAGATTCCTGAATTATTTACCTTTGGTTAAAACTATCTAAGTTGGTTCAGATACTTTCTTCTTCTCCTGATTTTTGCTTCAGGTTAGATGTTTTTTAGGTGGAAAGTCCTCCCCACCCTGCGACAAATGAAGCGAGACTTTTTTACTGCTGATCTGTCAAAGGTTTAATCCACCTTTCAGCTGTTATTGGATCAGCCTAAATCCACATACAGTATTCATGGAAACTCAATGACAATCAATTTTGAAAGATGAGATGATAAAGTACAGGTATAAGAATAGCCTGATAAAAACCATGCCTCTTTCTTCTACGTTTTGCTTCGTGCAGCAGGTTCGGGCTCTGGGTTTTTGAGAAAGGATTGCTATTAGAGTTTTAAATGTTCTAAGCTATGAAGCTTACCGGGAAAAAAAAAAGCTTACTGGAAATTGCCTGTGCTGTAAACAACCATCCTCCAATGCAAAGGGAGGAGTGCCAACCCAAACGAGGCAGCTGTTAAAGTTAACTCAATATTTGGAAGTGTGGCCAATGCTGGCTGAACTGATTCGTTCACTTCCTCCGGCGCCATTGATAAAACATACAAGTTTCCCGTTTTGACCAGAACTCGCTAAAACCAGGAAGATGGAGCACATGACACCAGTTTTAAAGTCCCTCCACTGGCTCCCTGTAGCTCAAAGAATAGACTTTAAAATACTGTTAGTTTATAAATCACTGAACGGCTCAGCACCACAATACATTAAAGATCTGCTGCTGTTGTATCAACCTTCCAGACCCCTCAGGTCTTCCGGTTCTGGTTCTGCTCTGCATCCCCAGAACCAGAACCAGAACCAAACGAGGAGAAGCAGCTTTCAGCATCTATGCACCACAAATTTGGAACAAACTTTCAGAAAACTGTAAAACAGCTGAAACACTGACTTCCTTTAAATCTAGACTAAAATCCCACCTGTTTAGGATTGTATTTGAAATGTAATCAATTACACATTTATTGATAGAACCTGACTTAATGTTGTGTTTTGATTGTTGATTTTATGTTGCATTGTGTTTCTGTGTTTGTAATGATGTAAAGCACTTTGAAATGTCTTGCTGCTGAAATGTGCTATACAAATAAAATGTGATTGATTGATTGATTGATTGAAAACCCACGTATATTACCCTTTTTTCCTGCCGACCTCCCGTATTAGTATTTTTCCCTATCATATCATAATAATTTTAAACATCAATTCATGTGCCTCTCCAAACTTAAGTCACTAGCAATGCAAGTGACTTAGTGCCAACAGTGAACAAACCAGGCGTCACGCTAAAAGGTGACGGTCTTCAAAATACTGACTGGATATCGTCGGGTGCGGCCCGGCGAAAGAGCGTGCCACGGGAGTGCATTCTTGAATGTCACGTCTAGTTGTTTCGAATGTCTGTTTCGGTGATGTAGTTCTGTTAGACAAGTTATGTTAACATCAGTAAAACTCATTTTTGTATGGCCAAGGTTACAAAAAAAAAGGTTCTGTGACTTATGCTTATCTTTCCTTAAAACTTGGAACGTTCTCCCCATCAGAGTGTCGTTCGTGTATATGTTGACTCTTGTCACAAATATCTGCCCATTTAAATTCCTAGTGGATAGAGCAGTAAAAGTGTTCTTTTCATGGGTTATTCTAAGCTTGCTTAGATTTCAAACCACTGTGTGATCACTGTCCTGTGATGGACGTAACTCACTAAAAAATAAAATATTTTTCTGTGTGGGGTTCTATTTTATGAAATTCAGAAAATTTTTAAAAGTGCAATTTCTGTCTAAAATGTCTCTTTACTCAAAGGGATTGTGTAGATATGGTTGATAAATACATATAATAAATAAATAAATAAATGTGCTTCAATTCCCAATGGCCAGGCTAGCTAAAGTAGGCAAGAAAACATTGCGAAGCAGAAAAAAGGCAAATACAAAGTCGTAAGCTTTCTTAGGTGTCCATGTGCTTTGTTTTGGTGAAAGTCTAAAATGTGGCTGGTTTTTTTTTTTTCTTTCTCCACCACAGCTGAGCAGAGAATGAAGCGAGCTGCAAGCGAGAGAAGGAGGGAGTATAACGAGGAACAGAGAGACGAATACGAGAACTACCTTGAGGAAGACCGTGATGGTAAGACAACAAGTTAGGGCCCCAGCACATGCTTTCGGAAAACCGAACGCTTTAACGACATGGCTGAACAAACAGCTTCATTTCAGACTTGGGAGAGGATGATTCCTCCCGACCGCAGGACGACGCCTGGGAGGCCGCACGCATTCAAAGCGTCTATTTGCGGTCCACCGAAACGTGACAATCATCCCCGGAGTGGTCAGAAAGCTGTGATATGGTTGCAGTCACAGTTTCTAAACTGAGAACTATTTACCATAAAAATGTGATTTGGCTTCGCATGAAGGATGTTCAGGGAGGCTCGTGAAGAAAACAAAAAGACAGCTGCCAGTTTCATTTATGCGTAACCATTAGGGATTATCTTTAGTCGTCTCCTGACGGGAAATGCCGTAAAAAAAAAAAGAAAAAAAAGAATGAAAAGATAGATGTATGCTAAATCCTTGCATCTTTAAAGAAGTTTCCACAGAAAATTGCTTCGCACCCTTCGTGGCGCCTTTGGTGTAAAAAGGTTTAGAACTGTACTTTAAATTGATTTGAAATTACACTGAAAAAACTGCAGACAAGAAAGCAATACCCGAGATCTCCCGGCATCCCTGATTACAGTACCAGCGTATGATTAAAAATGCAAGAACTTTAAAAAAATGTTGTGGTAGAAAACCAAAATTGCCCCTACACATGCAAGAATAGTAGTGTGAGAGGCAACGTGGAAGCCAACCATCACTACCAAGGCTGGTACTTTTGGTATACCAGCATCTTAAAGAAGACAATGATGGTCTCTGGATACCAAGCAAGGCTTACCAGGCTTTTCAAAATCAGAAGTGCAACTAAATTGCTCATCTATTTAGTGGTTAGTAGAGACAAAATTGAACAAGGAAGGAAAGATGTTGATTATGTTTGGCAAAGTGACTAACATGACGTTATGTGACAGCTAACTTTGTAGTCATGAGTGGCGATAGATCTGTAATTCTTTAAGGCTCTTTGTCAAAGAATTTTTCAAGCCGTGTTAGAGTAGCTTTCCTTCTACAGGTAATGGTTCTACGTTTCTACTTTGGTTCTACTTTGAGATCGAGTCTCTGAGGAGGTCCAACGTTTCAGAGAACTGGTTTAGCAGTTAGCATAAACCAGCAAACAGAGTTTAAGATTTCAAAGAAGATGTAACCCAATATTTTTCAAAAAAGTGATTTTATATAAAAACAATACATATAATTTATAGCCGGTAAATCAAACTAAATAAGGACCCAATTGGAGTTGCTTCCACTGAGTTGGCAGCTTTCCTGCCATTTTGGAATCAAGAGTTCAGGAATCCAGCAACTGGACAAACATTAGCGATGATTAAATATGTGTGAATCATAACTTTGGTAGAGCTACGTTCATAGTTTATGTTCTTCATAGGTATTTTTTCCCTTAGAGTCAGGAAATGTGCTGGCTTACAAAAGTAGCATTAGCTAAAATGCTACAAGCTGCAGTAACATAAATGTCTTTTTTTTTTAACAGAAGTGAATGAGAGGTCAAGAGAGACGAATGAGCAGCTGCGAGAGTATCATTACGACGGCCTCCATCCTCGATTCTACTGGTTTCACTGAACACGTGACATTGCGTGAAGATTTCCACCTCTTCTTTATAGCAACAAGGCGCCTGTATCAACGGCAAATGGCTGACATATGAGAGCAAGCGCTAAAGTTATTCATGTATGTGTAAGACATTAAGCTACGTTAAGTTTTCCACAAACCTTATCCTATTTTCATGATTTAGAAATTGTGCAATATATGTAAAGTGTTTTAATTGCGCAGTTTTTCTATGGGAAGCTACCAGTTTTGCATGCTTTTTAAAATGGTTTTTATATGTGCCTACTATAGGAACTACACAGTGCAGCTGATCGCACAGTGTGGTTTGCGCTGACTATCATGTATTTAAGTTGCAAAAGAATAAAGACCAGCTTCCATGAGGCCACCTTGCCTCCACAATGTCTGGTATTTGGAGTATTCAAAAGGAGGGAAGCGGGGTGGAAAAATAAAAATGAAGCAAGCTGCTGAAGACATCAGGCTGCAATGAATCCCACATTCCAGAGAGGAAATATCTGACACACACTGGATGGAAGAGACCAAGAGAGGAGTGAGAAAATCATATAAAGACGACAAAGTATTAGTGCTGAGAAATGACAATCCCAAAGAAAAACATAGAGCAAACATAGAGATATTTTATATCTGCACTGGATACTGTGAGTCTTAAAGTGAAGAGTTGCAGGAGAGCCAAATGGATTAAGTAGTAGAGCTGCCAACACACACACACACACAGTCATGTTTTTGTGCCTTGTGGAAACTTTACATTGATTTCCAATCAACATTACCCTACCCCTTACCATTACATACCTAACCTCTAACCCCAAAACAGCATTTCCCCTCATGGGGTCCAAGAAAATGTCCCCACAAGTAGCAACGGTCCCCACAACCCCACATTGTAGACAGAAATAGGTTCCCACAAGGATATAAAAACCTGATTCTCACACACACACACACACACAGAGAGAAAGCGGTAGAGAACGTTTGCTGATTCCATGCAATAATTCAGTGCTCAAAGAATACAGAGCCAGAAGGGTGGATTTTTATAGAGCTATGTTATCTCTTACTTTGAACTGAAATACTTCACAGAAGCTGCTGTGTTCAGGTTTTTGAACTTTAATAGTTACGGTGCTGCTGCCACACTGCAACAAATCATTTTATATGTAAAAATACTAAACACACAGTGAGCTGTTCCACAGTATTAAAGCTGCACTACGTAACTTATAAGAAATGTTTTTACATATTTGTTGAAACTGTCTCTATGTCGTGACATTGTGGTATGAGACAAAATGGTTTTTTTTAAAAAAAAGATCCCCCACCTTCTGCCAGTGCCAATTAATCACAACTAATCAGAGCCAGGAGGCGGGTCTTAGCGCTGTCTATCATGCTTGTGCTGCCATAAGTTATACTTCTGTGTTATTCCTAAATCAGAATTTTTTTTTTGAGTAGGGTTATACTTACTTGATCTCTTTTTTTAACAGTGCCATTAATTATATTTTGAGTTTATCAGCTTTTCTGGGGAGCGACATAAAAACCCTCTTTGCAGACATTTTTCCCGTGATCTCTAGATTTGTATCACTGCAACTTAAGAATTCAGAAATTATTAATAACTATGATCCAAGTTTAAGCCAATTCATAAAATTCGTGGTCATGTTTGAAGAAGAAAAGCACGTCTCTATGTTCTCTGTTAAATGACCTTGGAGCTGATTTATCCCTTCAAAAACAACTTATAGCATTAAAAAGATTTACAAAGAGAATTTTTTTTATTGGAAGTCTTTTTAGTTGAAATATTATACATTAATATGTTTTCAGAAAAAGGAGTGTAGGGTAATTTTTTAAAATTACAAAACAAAATTGAATTTGGGAAAAATAAGTTATTAAATATTAATTTAATAACTTAGGAGGAATTGAAAAAGTGGATGAAAACATCCTCTTTTGTTTTTCTTAAAAGACAGTGTAGAGGAAAATAAAAAACAATAGAAATCATTTTTCCTCATTTTTACACCCAAAGTTTTCAGGTAAACCTTTTTATTAAAAAGTATAAAAACAGACCTTTACATGACACTTTGTGAAGTCCTGCTTTATTCAGCCTGTTTACAAATTCAATACCTTAAACATCTGAATATTCTTTTAAAAAAACATCTAAATTTAAAACCATAGTTTGTGAGAAATTTTGCTACATAATTATAAAAAGCTTAACACACGTTCCTCTCTGTGGTTCATTTCAAGCCGTTGAGGAACTTGGCGTGCTCCTCTCCTCGAGGCTGGAGAAGCTCTCCTCCGATCTTGGGTCCAGTTTTTTCCTGAAAGAGAAGATCCAGAACCTCAGCTCAGATCTCCCAGCATGCATTGTGCTTCTCCTCTCCTGGGGGTTCTGTCTTACCTTCAGCATCCCGTCTCGCTCCCATTTAAACAGCCCACAGTTGCTGGAAATGACAGCAGCTCAGTTTAGTCTGCAGCGGCGGTTCTGGGTGAGCGTGAAGAGGAGGAAGAGGAGGGTCTCCGGGGTTACCTGCAGTGTTTGTGTGGCAGTCTGTCCAGAGCGATGGCCCTCTGTCCACAGGGACATCTGAAGAAGCGCTTGACGGCGTCGTGCCACCGCAGCTCGTGGTTCTCAGTCACGCAGCGATCCGCCGGCTTGAAGTAGGTGTAGCTGCACTGGAGATGTAGGAGCAGGAAGGTGGGGAAAGAATCAGACTCCAGAACGACAGACGGAGACGTTCCAACAGCAACGCCACAATCTACCTTTCTGCAGGTGACAGCCCGACACTTCATCTCTCTGACTGCCTTCATCTTCTCCTCCATCTGCTCCTTCTTCACCAGAACGTTGAAGTAGCGCTCCTGCAGCTGGTACTCTGACTGCAGGAAGCAGAAGCAGGAAGCAGCCTCGGTTATCTGGATCTGTCCTGAAAGCTAAACATTAACATTTTTTTTATAAAATCTCTGGTCGTACCGCTTGGAGCGCGACGCTGTGACGAGATTTGGCGTTGAGGATCTTCTGGAACTCCTCGGACTCCACATAGCGCTGCTGCTCGCGTTTCTTTTTCAGGGCGGGCTCCTCCTCCCCGTTACCGGACGGCCCGCCTGAGCAGGTGAGACAAAGGAGAAGTTCTATATGTACTCAGAAATCATTTTAAAGAAGGATGCAAAATATTAATCGACTTATGTTTAATGGTTTATTAGATTAAAACGATCTCAAATTGATTAAAACATATCTGCCAATTTCGGTGTTGTAGTTTGGCTGGCATCCAGCAGAGGGCGATACTGGTCATGCATCAGCAGAACCAATTGTTTGTCGTCAGCATCGCTGGAGGCTGAGGACAAACGTCAAGTTGAGGACGTGACTATACTACATATAGTCACCTTCCAAAAATAAAATTCAAAATTTCAAATGTAATTTTTGCAAATAAAAATAAAAAATCACCGCCTCCTTTCTTGCCAAAAGATTACAAAGTAAATGCAAGGCTTGTGTCACAATGGGACAAAGTGCAAAAAATATAAATAAAAGATGCCTAGCACTAGATTTAGCTCTAGCTGGTTTCCATCTGTAATCCTTGAGTAGATAAAATAATATAATTCTATAAAACATATTGAAAGTCTGCAACAGGTTCATGTTTTACCAATATATCTTAGTCTGTGAGAAATTATGATTTTCTGTTTATTCAGTCAATATTTAATAAAGCTAACACAACATTTTAAATTGTAATGATTTTTTAAAAATTCAATATATTATGAAAAATTTGCCCTTTATGTTTTCATTTCAGGCCATCTTGATACAAGGTCGGCCTTCTATCACCTGAAGAACATTTCCAGGATTAAAGGACTAATGTCTCAGTGAAGATCTAGAGAAACTCATCCATGCGTTCATCTTCAGTCGTATTGATTATTGCAACAGCGTCTTCACAGGTCTGTCCAACAAATCAATCAAACAGCTGCAGCTGATCCAGAATGCTGCTGCTCACGTTCTCACTAAAACCAGGAAGATAGAGCACATAACACCAGTTTTAAAGTCCCTCCACTGGCTCCCTGTAGCTCAAAGAATAGACTTTAAAATACTGTTGTTAGTTTATAAATCACTGAACGGCTTAGCACAACAATACATTAAAGATCTGTTGTTGTATCAACCTTCCAGACCTCTCAGGTCTTCCGGTTCTGGTCTGCTCTGCATCCCCAGAACCAGAACCAAACGAGGAGAAGCAGCTTTCAGCATCTATGCACCACAAATTTGGAACAAACTTCCAGAAAACTGTAAAACAGCTGAAACACTGACTTCTTTTAAATCTCAACTAAAAACCCACCTGTTTAGAGTTGTATTTGAAATGTAATCAATTACAAATTTATGGATGGAACTTGACTTAATGCTTTGTTTTGATTATTGATTCTATATTGCATTGTGTTTCTGTGTTTGTAATGATGTAAAGCACTTTGAAATGTCTTGCTGCTGAAATGTGCTATACAAATAAAATTTGATTGATTGATTAATTGAAGGGAAAATGCAGGCTTTTAATAAAATTGCTGCTTATCAATTAATCGTTAGCCGGTCGATAAGATCAGTTAACTTTAGATGAACTCAATTTATAATACCTTGAAGTGTGAACACTTCTGTACGCACCATTCGGGGACGTCCGATTCTTCTCTACTCGGGCGTTGATGTCGCTGCTGTCGCTCCTCTTCCTCTTCACGGCGTTGGGGTCTTCCCTCTCCAGCGCCGCTCCTTTCCTCCTCAGCTTCTTCAGAGCGGCCAGCTTGGCGGCTGATAGGCTGACAGCGCTAGGGGGTGGAGCCTGAGGCGGGCTGTTGTCAAAAAAGAGAATGTCGTCGCCTTTGGAGAAGCCGCGGCCCAGCGTCGGGGCGTCCGACGTCGCCATGGGAACCTCCGAGGCAGCCTCTGGGGATGTGAGACTGGCTCGTCCCGTCGTAGCGGTGCTGCCCGGGTTCTGCGGCGCCCTCTGCTGGACCCTGTGCCGACGGCTCTCCAGGAGCTCCCGCTGCTTCCGTTTCTGCTGCTTTAAGAGGTCGGACGCAGAGATGGACTGAAGTGGAGCTCCGGCTGCATCACTGGAGGCTGAGGACAAACGTCAAGTTCAGGAGGAGTATTATTATTTTTATTCTAGTACTTATTATTATCCTTCCTCCCGCTGCTCACCCAGCTGGCTGTCCTGCTCCAGGTGTTTCTTCAGCTGCAGAGCTCCTGGGGTTGGCATCGTCATCAGGCTCTTGAACTCGTTGGAGCATCCGGAAACTTCCCCGGACTGCATACCTGGGAATCGCCAGAAAACTGAGGTCTCACATCAGATTTTTTCTTTTTATAAACGGCTCAACTGCAGCTCTCTGTATTTACTAAAGACATAAAGTGAAAACGCTGAGCGCTGAGGTAAACCATACAGGCAGCGTACCGATCTTCTTGGCCTGACTGATGAGCTGAGCCGATCCTCTCACAAACAGCTTGTCCAGGGTTTTCTGGACCGGTTTTGTCGGTTTAGATGCAGTCCTGCAACACACTTCACTAGTTACTGAAGCTGCAGATGTGTTTTACTGAAAAACTAAGAAAATTCTGAATAAATTTCAACATTATTTACACTACAAACATCTGAAACATGGTGCGTGATCGAGTCTGTTGGAGCTTTGCACATTTAGCCAGAATCTGGAAACATCAACATTCAAGCTGTTGGCAGGAACGCTGTCCAGTAGCTGTCAGTGTTGCAACAATTCTGAAGAAACCTCTGACTCAAGACTGTTGCTGTATGACAGACTCATAACTGTCATGACACACTAACAGCTCAATATCCTACATGAAGAGAGTGGCATATGTTTTGGATCATTATTTGTAAAAACAAAATATGAAAACCATGCAGAATTTTCTTCCTACTTCATAATTATGCACTACTCCGTGTTGATCTATCATATAAAATACATATACAATATTCATGGTTAATCCATGTTTCACCAACTCAAATTTAAAAGCTTTTTAAGACCATTATGAATGGAATTTAAGACCTGCATCTTCACAGAAATGAACGAACTTTGTCCAGCTAACTGGTGATGGATGTTCACTAACCCATGATAGATGTAAAAGTAGCTACCTAGGTAGCAAGGGTATATTAGCAGCTAGCTAGTGGTATTCTCAACTGCCTCAACTCGTAACGCGGGCAACTCAAACTCTTGCCTGAAAGAGTTTGACAGTCCCATGAGGAAAAGAATAAATAAATTAAGTACGAAATTAAACAGTCCTGCCACAACCAAATATAAGACCCACGATTAATGCATTTAAGGTCAACTAACTTTTATTCAATGAATTTGAGACATTTTAAGGCCTCAAAATGTAATTTTAGCTACTTGGATTCCAGACTTTTTTTTGGACGCTCTGAAACTAAGCCTGAGCTGAGTAGAACCTTTACAATAAAGAACATTAATTAGATTGTAGTTTCAGCAGGACTCACAGGGAGGCGGCGCAGGCAGCAGAGGAGACCCCCCCGTAGTAAAAGCCGTCCTGACACAGACGCTCTCTCAGGCTGCCCCCCTTCCCGCTCCCCTTCACCCGGTTGGGGGCTTTCCCGGAGAACGACGACTGCAACTCGGCCCTCTTAGAGCTCATCTTCTGGTACTGGGCCTTGACGTGGTACTGGCAGTACTGGCACTCGTACTGCAGAGAGGGTCAGGCGGTTAGCATCTGACGAGACAGCCGGATTGGAATGACAAAGCTGCGGCAAACAGAAGGCTACCAGGTTAACGATCTGAGAGCACGGCTCCCCGCTCTTCTTCACTGCGTTACAGGTCCCGAAATCCAGAGCTTCCCCCATCACCAGAACCTTCTGAGGATGATCTACCGTCAGACTGACCTGCAGGGCAACCAGGGTGTTAGCAGCGAGGGACGATTGGGAATGAAGCTCAGTTTCAGAGTCTCTAGGGGTGTGTTCACACCCGCTTTAATTGAACTCTAGTTGAAGGTCCAGAAGGTCCTGTTTGTTTGAATGTGGAATAGAACTCTGATCCGCCTAAAAAACTAGGTCTGGGTTCGACTGAAATGAAGTCTGGCTCAGTTTGAAAGCATATGTGAACGTCAAGCAGACAAGAAAATGCTCCAAAAGCAGGAAGCAGATTCTAACACGAAGAATTCTGGGAAAATACAACCATAACAAACATGTAAATATAGCACTCGCGGGAGAAATAGCTTGTGGTCTTTTACCAAAGACAAAAGACAAATCCTACAACCGCTAAAATATAACGCCACTACGTTTTTGTTTACATTTTGGGAAGAAGAAAGTTGTGTTCAGTGTCTTGCTCTGAGGTTTTTCTGTCGTTTCCTTCAGTGGTTCTTGGTGCAGCGCCACCACAGGCGAGGAGGGGAACAGGTAGGGAACAATTAGTTTGGTTGGTTTGACTCAGTGCAATGTGAAAGTGAACCACACCAGCTGGAAATGGAACAAATGTTGCAATTTTGGTCCCCAACCAACCGAGTCTACTGGACTATCAGGTGTGAAAACAGCCTGAGTGTGTGTACCTCACCCCGTCGTAGCCGTCTCTCTGCTTCATGGGGTTGGGGTTCAGGATTCCTACGACCGTGCCGGGTTCCATCTTCCAGTGCTCCTTGTGGACGTCACCGAACAGCAGAAGGGACACAAACACGTCCAGGTTGTGGAGGTCGCTCAGCTTCCAGACGCTGAAGGTTTTGCCCTGCAGAGAGAAGGTTGAGTCATGAAACCAATGGGAGGTCAAGGGTCGATGGGGTCAGAGTAATAACATAAAGCATCACAACATACGCTGCTGCTGCTTTGGGGCGTAGCTTTGCTGACCAGCACGGCAAACGTCACCCAGTCACTGTCCTCCAGCTTCTCCCGCTTCAGCCGCTCCGGCACCTGGGACAGCCGGATCAGACGCCGGTCGGCCATCTTTCGCTCCATCTCGCTTGAGGAAACCCGCGGCTTCCTGATGAAGCATCGACCAACAGCATCAGTTCAGACCTCAGTCCTCCACAGCTCAATGAACCAACGACTGCCTCTACCACAGGCTAGCGGCTCTGACCTGAGTCGCAGTCCTGAGTACTTCTCCACCCCTACGTCTTTAGGAACAAGAGGCGGAGCAGCTGGTTTAGACGGTTTAGGTTCTCCAGCCGCTGAGGTTCGAACGTGGGAGGGAGGGGGCGAGAGAGGGCGACCGCAGGGCTCGCTGGTGCTCTCTAGAGGTTGGAAGGAGCTGCCGATCTTCACCTCCACCAGTGGTTTCCTATCCTCTGAAAACAGCACATAGACGCAAGATGAGATGCAAGGACAGCTTTGATTCACAGAGCTGAATAAACCGGGATGAGTCAAAGAGTGAAGGTGTGACCTGGAGGTGAAGCTCTGGCTTGGTGAGCCACTCTTGGTTTACGTTTGAATGAGTCTGCGTTGCTGAGCTGAGAGAGGAAGTCTGAGGATTCCTGCAGCTTAGAGCTCCCCCCTGTGGCCGGAGAGGATAAAGACGCTGAAACTGGAAGAAAAGAAAGTCACAAGAACATCCAAAGGAAACACAGAACTGGGGAAGAGTTGACGGCACAGATGGTATTTACTTTGGGTCTTTAGGTTCAAAAGCTCTGCTCCGAATTGTTGTTTTTTAAAATGATTTAAGTTTATTGTTGCACTTTTATATACATAAATATAAAAAGTCATAATAACTAAATAAAAAAAATTGTTTATTGTTGCTTAGTTGTAAAACAAATAAAAATAATTTTGAAAATTTATTATTGCTAAATTATAAACGTAATGGGGCTAAGCAAGTAAAACAAAACAAACAAAAAAAAGTAAAGGTCTGTTGCTTATTAACTGTAAATAAAAATGTTTTCTCTAATATAAAAATTTAAATTATGATAAATTAAAACAGGTAACTGGGGCTTAATAAATAAGAAATAATTAATTAAAAGTTTATTAATTATAAAATAGTTAAAGGAATAATGTTTTTTTAATATAAATTTACTGTTAATTATAAAAATACTAAAAAGAAAGCAAAATAATAAAATCATTTGTTGATTAATTTAAAAAAAAAATAATACACATAAATAATCTTAAATCAGATATTTATTGTTGGTTCTTTATAAAACAAATAAAACAATAAAAATGATCATGTCAAATAAGTTTGCCCAATTATAAAAAACAAAAATTAAAAACAGTAAAAAAATAAATAAAGAATAAGTTTATTGCTGCATAATTATGAATGTAATAAAATGAAAACAGAAATAATAGAAACAAACGTTGCTGTTTAATTATATAAAATAATAATAAAAGCAAATAAATAAGAAGTTAATTGTTGCTTAATTATTCCGTATCACAACCAACAAAGTTTGAATTCAGCCCTAAAAGCCAAACAATGAGTTTTTTCCTGGCCCTCCAGCAGCAGTGTAGTAGAAGCTCAGTAGAGTTGCTAAGCAACACGTTTACCTGCTTGTGGCTCAGCTTTGGCCCGGCTCGGTTTGGACGCTGGGTTCTGGCTCGGTGTCGGCTCTGACCTCCCTGCTTTGGGAGAAGCTGAACTCTTCTGGCTCGCCTGCAGCTGCTGCTGCAGCTTCTGCATCTGCTCCTGCATCCGCCTCAGTTCCTCTGCAGAAAATACAAGGACACGTTTAAGAAAGCAAGAAAATAAAAAATAAAATTCCCCAGTGGAGCAGAAAACAAATCTGGAGTGAAGTGATGCGAGACAAACCTTGCAAATCCTCTTTGGACCTGCCCAAGGCGGGGCGGGATTCTCCCTCACTTCCTCCTCCTTTCACGTCCTTCTCCTCGTTTTCAATGTCCTCAACGTCCCCGAAGAGTTCCGACACGGCGTCCGTCCCCTCGCCGTCCTCTTTGTACCCTTCCTCGTCTCCGTCGTCCTCATCGAACAGCCCGTCCAAATCGTCCGCCTGCGGTTCGCCGGCTTCCTCGCTCTCGTCCAGGAGCGCCGTCAGAATGTCCAGGTCGTCCTCACCTGAGGGAGAAAAGAGCCGCTAAGTATTAAACTCCAAAAGCCTTTACTTTGATGTGTGTTAAACTTTATAATACTTACTGTCCATTTTAGACGTGCCGACTGCGGCTGATCTCAGATGGCAATTCTGACATAAAAAATAAAATGTAATTAAATGATCAGTCAATCTGAGATGACAGCAATATGGCAGCTTTTGAATTCATAAAATAAAAACAAAAAACTTTTTCACTCAAAAATTGTGGTTGCTACGTTATAAACTGTGAAGAAGACATTTGAATTTTAGCACATTCTAAAATTAATTCATTTATACAGACAAACATGACTATTCATATTACATCACTGTGAAATGTCTGGCTGTTTCAGATTCACCTGTTTTATTTTGTACAGATTTCGAACCAATCAACAATTTGTGTTAATACTGAATGTAAAAAAAATATGAATAAAGACCCATCCTGTAAAGCTGATCTGTCAGAGGGTGTTTGAACCGTCATGTACTTAAAGGTTAAAGTTTTGAGAAACGGAATCTTTTTTTCAACAAGTTTGCGTTACATTCTTCACCGACGTCACAGGAATAAAATGCTAATCCAGACTG
This sequence comes from Xiphophorus hellerii, assembly GCF_003331165.1. Taxonomy (NCBI): domain Eukaryota; kingdom Metazoa; phylum Chordata; class Actinopteri; order Cyprinodontiformes; family Poeciliidae; genus Xiphophorus; species Xiphophorus hellerii. The sequence goes on along the minus strand of NC_045688.1, from coordinate 17,894,755 downwards.
CTAACACGCGCACGTCTAAAATGAATATGAAACGCAACACTGTTTATTTCCGGAAATACATTCTACTTTCGCGAACACCAAAACAAAAAAAAGAGTAAATATTAAAAATAAAGTACTTTCTCTCCATGTCTGACTCCATCTGCAAGTCGACGCTTTTACCTCCGTTCGTAGCTGCTCGGTTTCCTGTCCTCTGCTTGGACCGGCGACACCAAACCAAATATTAGAACCTCATAAAGTATTACTTTTATTTTCTTTGGTTACCGTCTTTCCGTCCCAACCAGGCGGATATTAATTTAATTCACAGACTCGACAAAACTGCTTCCACACAGAAGAAAATCTAAACTGGCGCTAAACGAAGGACCCGATGTGTTGTCAAAGAGGAGAGGGCTGCCCAGTGATATGCCTCATCAAAAAAAAAGAGTAGAAAAATAAATGGGTTTAGACCATTTTGTCATCTGGAGAAGTATTTGACCGCCATACATTAATATTATATGATCTTTATTCGATTTTAGCTTAACAAAAAGTAAATTATAAATGGGACAAAATTTAAGTTATTTTTTAAAGGGTGGATGCGAGACAGTTTTTGTGCTAAAAAAATAATTACTAATAAATTATGTTCTGGACATTTTATTTGAACGTGATTGATTTATACGTGGTTAAAGTAAACTTAGGACATGTTTTAAAAAATTTGTGATAACCAACACAAATGATTATTTCTAATTCTTACGAATAAAAAGAGGCGGTGTTGGACTGTAGATGAATGCAATTAATTAAAGAGTACAAACACAACAATGCTTAGGGGGATCTGATTGAATTTGCCCATTCACCAATGTGTATTCTCATTTCGTAAGCAAACTGTTTTAAAGCCTAATTATTATTTTTTTTTGCCTAAATATGTACATTTTACAAACCTTTATTTTTATTCTCAATATGTTTATTTCCATTGTATTATTTTCTAATTTAAAAAAAATTCTATCCCTTTTATTTTATCTTTACATATGTATTCTTTGCCCCCAAATTTTCTCTTGCTGAATCCCATTATTACAATATATTTTTGATATATGGCAATCCTCCATCCATCCATTTTCTAACACCCTTGACCCTAGCGGGTCAGGAGGGTTGCTGGTGCCTCAGTCCAGCTGACTTTCTAGGTGAGAGGCAGGGTACACCCTGGACAGGTCACCAGTGTGTCACATATGGCAATCCTCATTTATTATAAAGCGATCTCCATGACTACCTAACATATCTAAGCCTTTGGCTTCAAAATAAAGGAAAAACTAGGAGCATGCAAATATAACGGCTGTAAAAAAAAAACCCATCTGAAAACATTAACAGGGTTTTTGTTTTAATAAAATATTCCGATATTCAGGTTAATAAAATGAAATGGCTAAATTGTTCAAGGATGGTTTAATAAAAGAGCTTCTGACCTTTTTTTTTTTTTAAAGTTCTACAACTACAGAAGAGCTAATTGTTAACTGTAAATCATGAAAAGGTAAAACTCAGACAGAAATTCTCTCATTTTATTAATTTTTTTTTTCCACAGAATTCCAAACCTTTAAAACTTACAAGGTATACAGAACTGACAGAGTTTCCTGCATATTCATAAACAGGTAAATATAAATTATGTTCTAATTATAGAGTTTCATCTGCTTAATAAAAAGAAAATGTGTGCCTTCATCTTACCCATCCTCTCCAGACAGTAAATCCAATCAGGAGCTTAAATGATGATCAGAGACTCCATAAAATCTCAAAGCATTTAGAAGATGCATACTTGGTAACATGGTAGGACATGTCTGCCATGCAGATTTATATTCTTTCCCACTTTTCAGCTCAGATCACGCAGAGATTACAAACCCCAAAACATTTTCTTAAATTCTTTAACTGAACCTTATTTAAATGCTAGAAGTGGTACAATGTTTTCATGCAAAGCCAGGCTCCTGTACCATCCCAGGCCCGTATTTACAAAACATATATCTATGGTCAAAAAAAAAAAAAAGAAAAGAAACAAAAAGATGGCAAAAGATTTAAGGTGACATCTATATTAAATTAGTAGATTAATGATTTTTTTTTTTTTTTTTGCTTTAAAAAACTGTCCTAGCATAACCAGCTTCAATATATGGAACGCCTGAAATGCCAAGACAAAACATGTCAAATAATAAAAATAAAAAAATAGCATGAAAGATTTCTACAGGGTAATTTTGAGACAGGATATAGAGCAACGTGAAAACCAAACGTTTGGCTTTTAAAAGGGGATTTCTATGACAGCTATGGTCAATATTAAATATTGTGCCATAAGATGGCAAATGGCATGTAAGGCGATGTAAACCTTCGGTTTGCTTGGTTTACTATAAACACACAAGAAAATAAATAAATAAATCCACGCCAGTGTTTTGGCTCATGCTGTTCTGCAGTGTGGAGCCTCATCTGCTGCTCTCAGGTTTCAGTTGGCTGTAGAACAGACAGGAGATCACTTTACCTTTCCTAAACGTGACATATATGCTTCCTACTCTTTCTACTCGTTTCCTCCTATGATGAGACGTTTTACAACATTTACAGGGATTTTATATACGTGGCAAATTGAAGGTTTTCTTTCACCTGCCTTTTTCAGTGGCGCCAAGTTGTGATAACGTTGCTCTAAAATCTATAGATTCTGAGAAAGATTACCTTTTTTTTTTTTTGACAAACTGAACAAAATAAAACAAAAAAACAATAATAATATAAAATATAGGGTTTATTTCCAGCTAGATCGATCAAAAGCCAACTGTTGGGATTGGCTCCTACGCACTTTTTCCACAAACCCCCAAACTACAGCAGGCCTGGATTGATGAAGCCTCTTTAGACTTCCATCCAGAAACTATGAGATCTTTGGATCCTACAGGATAGGACACAGGGAGGTACAGTACGGGTGAGAGCAGAGGAAGACTCTGATGGTGCTCCTGGTGAGGAAGGTCTAGTTGATGCAGTCCATGATGTGGATCTGCAGGGAGTCCAGGTCTGGAAGGATCTCGTTGCATTTGGGGCAGGCGTGTTCAGGAATGTTGCCCTGGTTCCAGTCGGCACCTGAATCACACCCACACATTAAGAACGGTCTCAGGTTTCAAAAACTCCGTTAGCTATGTCAAAGGAAAATGCGGGGATTTATCAGCAGAACTAAACTCAGCTTACCTCTTCCTACAAGACTGGCATCGGGTCCATGAGAGCCCGATACAGTGGATCCGTGTCTGCGCTGCATTTCATTCAGAGAACGCCTGGAGGACAGTAAGACAGGATCAGATACATCTGCTGGAGAGCGTTGCGATTAAAATGACCACAAGAGGGAGTCCATTTTTTTGTTCGGTGAGCTGAAAGCAGAGCGTCACCTGTGTGAGTGTTGCGTACCGGCCCAGTGAGTCCATGTCCTGCTGCAGCTGCGTGTTCTGCTTCTTAACGAACTCCAGCTGTGCGGCCAGGCGCTCCTTCTCCTCGTGGAGCTTCTCCCTCGCCGCTCGCTCCGCGTAGAAGTCCGAGGAGTAGACCTCGGCCTGCGGGCCGGGACAGAACCGAAACCGTCAAACGGGCTTTAGAAAGAAACTACAAACTCAGGTCATCCAGTCACAGGCGTTCCTACTGGACGGAAAACAAACGGTCTGGGAAAGAATTTGCACAATAGTTACTAATCATGCCTCACTGTCTGCCAATTTAATCGGAGTCTGGGTTTAGCTGTTGCCAGGACGACGCTTACCCTAGTGCACTGTAAGGTTTGCTTCAGAGCAGATTATGGTCAGGTCCACCACAATAACACGTTTTGCTGGACAATAAATTGTCCCAGTGACTTTCGTGATAAACTATAATATTGTAATTTTGAGACCATTTTTTAAATAATATGCTGCTAACGGCATAACAACGGAAGTTTGCCCTCTCAAAAAATAGTAAACTTTAATTTTTTATAGAACACTTAACTGGTTGACATCCTAAACATTCCAAATGAAACACAACAACAACCAAAAATAAGAAATAAAACGGAAATAAAAACCACACACAACCAAAACCATGAATAAAATACACTATGACATCTCTGATATTCAGGTTTTTTTGGGGGTTTTATTTAAGCGGCGAAGGAAAATGGCCTCTGTGTCATGTTATATTTAAACCCTTTGGAAAAGGGAAGTCTGGCGTTTATCTTAAATCTGCTTCAGTTACATTTATTCTAAGATAGATTTTACATAAACCTGGTCAAAATTGGTTAAATATAGTCAACCTTCTTATGGAAACCTATATTTAGTGGCAAAAACAAGAGAAAACAAACATCGTCATGGCAACACTGATTTACACTATGTGACCTAAGCCTGGGCCATATGAAACATTTTCCAAACCAATACCAGTCAGTCTAACAAATGATGGTGGGCGATATACTCACGCAGGATAAGTCTGGACTTTATTTGTAAACATGATCGGAGTGATTTGCCAATTTAGGACACAAAAGTCCAAAAATGGAGGGATTAGGTACCAAAAAGGGGAAAAAAAACCCCACAAAGTCACCGATTTGGGATGTGTTTAGCTCAAAAAGATAAACTGTGGCAGAGATTTGTTGTTTCTTAATGGAAGCGCACACGTTCACTGAGGATTGGTTTCATTATAGTTTCTGTTTCATTTTGTATTTGGTGTGTCATCCTCTAAAGCAGGAAGTGGATGAAACTGGGAAAAGCCAGCCTCTGTTTGTCACCCTGCATCATTTTTTGGGGATTTTTCTGGCTTTCTGTTCCAGGTTGCAGTAAAAAAAAAAAAAATCGCTGCTGCATTTGGAAAAGTAAAAACTTTGCTTGCGCCATTAAAAACGGCATTAGTAGTTATTATTTTCTTCTTACTACCGCAAAAAAGAGATGAACTCGCAGGCCAAAAAAAAAAAAAAAAACATGAAAAGAAACAGCTGCTGAAGGGCGTGGCTTATCATCATCGGTCGCTGAATTCATCCAATCAGAATGGTAGCTGGTGTGTTCACGTCTCTAAGTTTTCCTGGGTTAATTTTGTTTTCTAACCCCATGTACCAACCTGAGCCTGGAACACAGAGATGGTTTCCAGCTCCTTCTCCTTCTGGAACATCTCCTGCTTCATGTCGTCGATCTTGTTCTGCTTGACGGCCAGCGCCTCCTCTGCAGCGGTGAGCCGCTGCTGCAGGTCCTCCACCAGGTTCCTCTCCACCATGTGGGACTGTGGGACAGCAAAGCATGTTGGCATTCAGTCAGAGGAAAAACTGAAAACACCAGAGGGACCCTCTGAAAACACACCTCCTTTCTCTTCTTCTCCTCTTTGAGCTCGTTGTAGTCCTCAAACAGTTTGGTGTAGGCGTCCTTCAGCTGAGCCAGGTTGTTCCTGTGAGGAAGACGAAGGAGCAGGATCGTCTGGATGAGTCCAAAACGTTTTACAAACATCTTGATGTTAGGACTGAAAAAAACGTCTCACAATATAAGCATTTCATATCACTCCATATTGATAATTAATGATGGCTTTTTTGTTTTAAATGTCTGAAATACTGCCAAGCTTATGAGATGACCTTTTCTGTTTTATCCAGTTTTCTCTCCACTCTGTTGTTTTTTTTGTTTTGAAGCAGTTTGGAGGCACGATGGCCAAATATGAAACTGCTGCTTCGCAAGTTACTCAGCAGGATGTTGCTAGGTAACCAAAGAGTGAGTGAGTTAGTCGATACCACCACCTTTGGACAGCTCACTGCGAGAGGCTAAGCAGCGAAAGCCTTTTGTCTGCCTACATCCCCCAGAATGCTGTGCGGTTCTGGATAGACAGAGTTAAGTGAAATTATTAGCTATTCTATTGAACATGCTAGTATTGATAATGTCTCTATAGTGATATATAGATTTACCATCCATTCCCACTTCAACGTTTGTCAATTAAAATCTGAAAAGTGCAGGCAATCATATATACAGTATATATATTCCATTAACTCTATTTCTGCTACATGCTTTCAGAAGTTATATGATTTTTTTATAATCAGCCCAGGCTCAATCAGACTCTCTGCTTAGCGTTTGTGAACATCCATTTTCAAGTTTTGCCGCAGATTTTCAATGGGATTTAGATTTGAACTTTGACTAGGTCAATCTAACCACTGCAGCTCTTGGTTGAGCATTTAAGGTCAGTCTTGCAAACCTCTGGCCCTCCATCGACTCTCTCCAGCTGGACTGAAAGCATCCCCACAGCATGACACTGCCATCGCCCATAGCAACGGCCTGTTTGTGTGCGGCTGGTCTGCACCAACCTGTCGTCGTCGGCCTTCTTCTGCTCCAGCTGGCCCTGCGCCTGCAGGCTGCCCAGCTGCAGCTTCAGCCGCTCGTTCTCCGCCTGCACCGCCTGCTTCTCCAGCAGCTGGGCCTTCAGCGTGGCCACGTCCTGCTCCACCTCCCGACACCTGACACACGCACGCAAGCAAGCACGCACCCACACACGCACACACACACATAAAGTCGTCATCTTTCTGTTGTTTTTGTGTCTGCTTCCTGAATGTGATGCACACAGAGCTAGCATAGCGGGCTAACCTGTCCTGCAGGTTCTTCTTCATGCCTTCGGCTTCGTCCAGCTTGCTCTGCGCCTGCTGCAAGTCCCGGAACAGCGTCCTCACCTGAGACTTGAGGTTCTCCACCTCAGACGCCGCCTGGAGCAGAGGACAGTCTAAACACATCCTGTTGCTGCTGGAGGAAATGAATAAACACACACACCTTCTCCTCCTTTGCAGCGTCTTCTTTCGCCTCTGTCTGGGTGGTCTTCATGGTTTTCTCCACTTTATGGTTCTTCTCCTCCAGATCCTGGATTCTGTCAGATAAAATCAGACATTCTGTAGTAGAAGAAACGTGACAATGTTTTGTGTTATACAACCGACTCATCAGTTCTTTAAAGGTTTCTCTGAGTACATTTGTCATATTGTTTATCATTTATCGGAAAAAATGTCATATTTTGATTCATCACTGTCATGATTACTTTGAGTTACTAATGTTACACCAAAAACAAAATCGGCTGTATGACTGGAAATGCTATATTAGCGATTATCAACAAATATCAGCAAATTGTAAAATATGATTAAATGCAATTGCTGTGCTCAGCTTAGTGATATACATCACATTCAATTTAAGTAAGTGACACCAAGAAGAAGGAGTAAGGAGTAAATTTACACAAAAAATCTTGAGACTAATCTGATAAATTTTCTAGAAAATATTGGACCTTTTGAAATTTTTGGACTTTCAAACGTGGAAAAAAATTTGACTTTTGAAACTCAGAAATTTCCAAGTTTTTCCAGAAAGATTCTGAGATAAATTTCAACATTCTGAGTTTTTCTAGCAAATGTTTAATTTTAAAATGAATCTCAGAAATTTGCTAGAAGACCTCGGAAAACATTGGAACTTTCTAGAAAATGCTTTAGATTAATCTCAAAATTTATGAGTTTTTTGACAGACTATATCTATAGTGGCCGTCGTATATTTCAGATGAGAAAGTTTTTCAAGAACAAGATTTGTGCTTGCGGAGCTACGGATGCTGTGCCATGCACTCACTATCCTGCAAAACTATTTATCACCAAAAAAATAAGTAATAATATATATTTTTAATCATAATCTTTAAGGCCATCACAATAGTACCATATATCGTGATCTAGTTATCGGTCCACATGGTTCTGTACCTGGCAGTGCAGGCCTGCAGCTCGCTCTGCAGCTGCTCACATCTCTGCGTCTCGTTCCTCAGCGACTGCAGCAGCCGGCTCACCGTGGCCTCCTCGTTCTCCTGCCGCGACGTGGTCATGCTGAGGTCCGGGCGCCTGATGCGCTCCGAACCGCACGTTTGGTTCACGTCTTCCACACCTGCGTCCTGAGACGGAACACGGGAACACATCAGAATTTTCCCCCACAGTTCTACATGTCGTAATAGCGCTCCCCCCCAGCCCCCCCACCCCTCCTCAACATAATTTTCCTGATTCCTCAGTTCTATTAGTCTGTTTTTAAAGTCCAAGTAGAAAACTTCAAAATTTATGGTTGGATGGATGTGCAGGAATCATTAGTACTAAATCAGTTCCTGTTGTGTGTGTTACTGGGTATGTTACTGTATGTGTGTGTGTGTGTGTGTGTGTCTCCTCACCGACACCTTGATGATCTCGATGAAGGAGTCCTCCTCGGCTCCCTGCTCAGCCTTCAGCTGCAGCTCAGAGTTCAGGGCCACCAGGTCGTTCTTCTCCGCCTGCAGTCGAGCCACCTGGGCGCGCAGGGCGTCGGCCTCCGCGCTCTGATTGGACCACACCGTGACACACGTCAACAACATGACTCCCGCTACAGTCTGACTGCGGCTTCAGGTGGGAGACAGCCAGCAGAAGGATGAAACATGTGGTTGTGGTCCCGACCTGAGCTCCGCCCCCTGCCTCCGGCCTCTTGCTGAGCTCCTGGTTCTGGACGGTCAGCGTCTCTATGCAGCGGCGGGCCTCCTCCAGACGCTTCTCCAGGAAGTCCTTCTCCTGCCGCTGCTTCTCCTTCCACGCCGTCAGGCCCTCGAAGCGCTCCTTCATGGTCAGGTTGGTCTGACGCAGCGCCTCTGGTGGACGGAATGAGAAGCGCGGAATCTCAGCCGTGGCGTCGCTGCGTTTTAGTTACAGCGAAACTAAACTGTATAAGGCCGTTTAAACCTCTCACCTTTCAGGTCGCGGTTCTCCTGGATCAGCATGTTCATCTGCTGCACCGTCTCCTCCAGCGTGCCCGGCTGACCCGGAGGGCGGGAGATGTCTCCGTTCACCATGGGGCCTCCTGACGCCATGCTGCCGACAGGAAGGAGCCAGAGATTAGCTACGATACGTCACTTCAACACCAAACATCTCAAGAAATCTAAAGAAGATGATTTATACTTTCAATTAAAATAAAAGTTAAGCGTTAGCTTGTGATATATTATTCCAATGGAAATGAGCTCTGGGTCTTAAATGCATTTAAAAAAATGATAGAGATGTTTTTGTTAAGGAATTCTTATGAAGACTTCTGAATTGGAAAAAAAATTCCAATCCATTAAATTTAGTTCAAAAATCCAAAATTATTTATTTTGATAAAAGCTAAACATCCAGACAGCAAATGCAGAATTATTTGGAGTTTTTTTTAGATGCTAATCAGCTACTCTCAGTTGTAAAAATAATACTTTGTTGCTGTGGTTACTCATCATAGCTGTCCAAAAGTGAAAAAAAAAAAAAACAAACAAACAAAAAAACAAAAAACAACAACAACACAGCATCTAGAAGCAGAAGGAATAATTGTCTAAACATGAAATGAATAAAAACCAAAAAAATGTTAACAAAATTCTACAAAAAGAACAAATCAGAACTAGCTTGACAGAGCTACTGCAACATGTTGCTAACATTAGCGGTGCTATTCTAAGAAAACATGGAATTTGTTTTAACCAACTAGGTGTTGATTGCTGGTACAGAGGAACACAAAGATTTATGCTAATGTTTGAAAAAAGAAAAAAAAAAAACATTATAAAAAAAAAGCACAGCTTCCTGGTCTCTCCCCCGCCCCATACATGATGCTGCTCTTTAGCTAGCTGGAATAATGCCAATGGGTTTTTTTGGTAGTGGGGGGTTAGGACAAAAACAAAAACAGAGCAGATAGTCCAACTAAATGACATTAACTTTATTATACCCATGATAATCTTAGTGTTATATCATTTTATCAGCAGTAATAATAAACAAATGCTGCTTTTCCGTATTACATAACAGCAACTAAATGATATTTTTGTAAATACCTCAATATTGTGAAGCCATTGGGGCATTTTTGCTCACAGTTACAACGATGAAAAACCTTCCATCACCTTAAACCAACAGGCGGCAAAATTAGACCTAACATTTGAAATGGTCCATAATGAAAAAAAGACTGCTTTTCAATATTGTCAATGAGAAATAATAAAATAAATTTCAATATTTAGTTTTGAATGAATGGTTCAGATAGTTATTTTAATTCAGCAGCATATTTTAAATCTCTCCTGTTTGATAATAATAATAATAATAGGAAAAAAGCATAGTATAATTGCTTCTAGAAAAAAAAAAGTACTCAGAAGCGGCTGTCATTTATTGTATCTAGAAAATTCTTATCTACCACATTTAAAGTACAGTGTAAATATGAAAACGTCAGACGTAGGGGTTGAACCAATTAGTCGACTAGTCGACTCTAGGACGTCTCGCGAGTTTTTACATTTCATGTCGACTAGTCGCAGTCATGTGATTGCCGGTGGTGACAGCCTGTGCTGATCTGACAGCACAGTATACGTCACAAGACACAAGAAAAATAAGTTAATACATTAGTTTAAATGATATGTAGATGGATGCATATTTGTGGTTTTACAGTGTTTTTAAAAGTGTTTGTAAACGGTTCAGCATTTAGGTTGAACAGTTTACGATAACTTTAGTCTATAATGTCCAAATGAAGTGAAAATTTATGAACTTAGCGTTGTTTATTTTATTTATAGCTGTAGGAGAGGAAGGGGAGGAGGTGGAGGACGTGCCCAATCAGAGTGAGCCGGTGACCGGGAAAAAAGTCAGACGTGAAGAAGATTTTTTGCAACTTTTTGGGCCACATTACCAGAGTTACAGGGGATCAGCAGCACACAGCACCACTGCTGCCGAAGAAATCCTTGATTTTTTTTCGCTACCGCAGATCCCCACCATGGCGAACCCGCTGCAGTGGTGGGCCAGCAACCAGGGCAGATTTCCCCGTCTGGCAAACCTCAGCAGAAAATATTTAGCTGTTCCGGCAACCAGCACTCCCAGCGAGAGGATTTTCTCTCTCGCTGGGAGAAATACATTAGTTTTCTCCCAGCTTTTGCCCGCTTTCTCATTACGAGAAAGCGGGCAAGCCTTCATCCGGCTCATGTTGATGCCCTTGTTTTCCTACATGTCAACCAAGAAAAAACCCCAACAACTCTTAGCGAAGAGAATATTGACAGCGAGTGAACTTTATTTACCCCCCCCCCCCCCCCCCGTGCCACCTCTTTTTATTGTTTTTACATGCCATCTAAAAGATGTGCGTTTCCTTTTGAATGTTGGTTTCCCAGCAACTTGTTATTTATCATAAACTATCCCGATGTTTTGTTGTTTCACTTGTTGCTGTTCTGTGTAAATGCCGTATTTTTCCGTGAAAACGGGTAATAAAGCCTGTACGTTACTCCAAAGCTTTGCGTCTTGCGTTGCTATGACGTCACAACGACTAGTCAACTCGACATCGACTCGACTTTTATCATGTTGACGTTGACTAGAAAATATCTTAAATCGTTCAATCTGCTGAGTCAGCAGAGCTTCCTGCCGCGCATCGGGCGGAGGAGAAGCAGGTGGTTTCGTTGAATTCAGCTGGAACCAAACGGGATCCGTTCATAACAAGTTTGGCTTGTGATGTTCCAAAAGCACCATGTAGTCAGTGTGATCATTTGACTCCTATAGTAACTATCCAGAGATCATCAGCATCAGCCGGCGTTTAGAAAAAAAAAGTCAGACCCGACTTTGTGCAACAAACTTTTCCCCACTGCTCACGAAGAATCTCCATAATAGACTTAGTAAAAGCAGGAGAAGGGGAGAGTGTGTGTGTGTGGTGGGGGGTGGGGATTGGGGGGGGGGGGGGGGGGGGGTCAATATTTGCCGTGAAAATAGCTAATAAAGCCTCCAAGTAGTTGTGAAGGGTTTTTGCGCTTACGTCACTATGACGTCACCGCGACTAGTCGACATCGACTCGACTATTATCATGATGTAGTCGACCTTAAAAAATATGTAGTCGTTCAACCCCTAGTCAGACGTCACAATAACACCGATGATTATAGTGATACAAATCTGCAGCACGTGAGTACGGTGTCCTACGTATCCCAAAAATGTTCTGCCTGAGACACACCTACTACTTTGGTAGACAAAGCTCAAAAGTTCCCCCAAAATACTCCAATATTATACACAACTTAATGTCATCTTCCTCATATTTTTTGTCTTATTTTGATTTTCACACAGGCTTAAGCAAACAAAAGAGTTGAAATAAATCTTAAAAAAACAAAATCAAATCAAGCGGATTTGTGGCAACACAGCAGAAATCCACTTTGTTTTTGGCTTTGCTCTAAATAGCGTTAGCTCTTTATGGCACATAACCTAGCCATAAAAAAAAAATGCTAAGAGGGTCATCTGCTGCTGGTGCTGATAGTTTTTAACACACACACACACACACACACACACACCCACGCACACACACACACACACACACACCACCTTTCAACACTAACTCAGGGTAAAACAAAATCTAAACTTCTTTTAAAATATGTGATATCTCCAAACTGGAATGGAGTCCCATCCCCTACCACTTGGGGGCAGAGTGTTCTAAAAGTAAATACTATTTTTTTTTTCTTTTACATGAATTTCTCAAGTATAAAGTGTGTCAACTAATACCCACTCTGACAAAATATTACATAAAGTAGTTATTTTTGGTTCGATAAAGGCCCAGTGGAATGGTTTTTAGAAAATAATATGTTTTTTTCTCTCTTTCTCCAGGTGTAGAAGCAGACTTAGTAACCTAATCTGAAATAACCCCAAAGCAATTTCAGCAAAGTGAAAGAGAAAATAATACATTAATTCCTGATCATATTTCACAACAAAGAAAAATTAAATGGTTTGACTACATTATTTTCCACAGCTTCCTTCATATATTCCCCAATATTTTTTGCCAGATTTAGATTTGAACTCATTTCAGAAGTTGCAACGATGTATACGCCTTATGGGATGCTAAAAGATCTATGCTTTTTAGTACACACCTGAAGCATTTGGGTCAAAACCGCAGCATATTTGGAACTACTAGTAACATCCATGCTAACAAAAAGGCTAATTCCATTTCAAGAAAAGTACCGTCAGAGCATGATGCTGCCACCACCATGTTTCACCATGGGTATGGTTTTCTTTTGGTGATTTCTTTGTGGCCACAAGTTTAAATTTGGTTTCATCAGAACAACATACCCATCTACACAAAATTCTGAAATATCCTAGCCAGGTGTGGTTGTTTTGTTTAAAAAAACGTGTACCCTTCTCCTGACTGACACCTTTGTAGAATGACAGAATGTTGATCCTTTGTCACTTCTTAGGGCATCTGGATCCAAATGGCCCAATTTATTTATTTATTTTAATCCTGCTGGAGCAGCTCAAGTTTAACTACGACGAATGTGATTCTCTCTAATTTAAGGCAGGTACCAACCTAACAAGACTGAATGCGGTTTAAGGGTGTGAACACGTACATAATAAAGCCGCAGCTTATTATTTTCCAAAACATTTTTTCCTCTAAGCGATTTTTTGCTTCTTAATTGAATTGCACAAAATATGTCACATCCTGAGTGCAAAGTAAGACTTCTGGTATAATGACGGTGCTACTGATGATGCACAATGCATGTGCCTGTTTTAAGCACTCCAGGTTATTTTTCTTACACGTTTTCAAGATTTGCTCTACCTATAAATGTTGCCGTATAACAAGTTTACAATGGCGTTTTGTAAGTGGATAATGTAAAACATCATCGCCCTGATTAAGTGACTCAGCGCAGATGACCTAATCAGCTGATCGAGACACATTTCTTAGAATAACAGAAGCAAAAGCTGTTATAATCGTCAACTGGCTTGACAAAAATGAACAATAAATAAGCAAACACGTCCCAACAGAGTATGCAACCAATTATATCACTGTAAACAATCAGTGTATATGAATAACTTCCTTATGACGCCGCAGTAAAAACACCAACTGGATGAAGCTACTTAAAACTAGCAATATTTAAATTGTAGCCATTAAAAAAAAAAAAAAAAAAACATGCGGCGAAAAAATAAATAAACGCCATGTTTTTCTGAGTTTCTCTTACTGGGAAATGATATGTTACTTTCACTTTAATTAGGTCAGCCTAACATGTTTGCAACTTTAATTAAGTTAAACACCAAAAACAAAACAAAAGTTAGCCCTAAGTGAAACACGCGGTGTGGTTCCGAGTCCAGCCAAACTGCGTCACAACAAAGCTGAACAAGTTTCAAGGTTTTGACTCACCTGCTTCCAGCTGTCGAACCGAACCTCAACCCAGCTATTCGTTCTGACGACACGGACAGACTCAGAAAAGGGCCGAAATGAGTCAACCAAGCCTCTGTTACCGAGTCTGGTTGGTGAAACCGTAAAGCACCTTCCCGAGCGGCAATACTATAGTGGTTTCCGTTTGAGACTTTCAAAAATAAAATACCAAACTCACGGTCACAAGAATGCTAATACTGTGCTGCGTGCTGTAGAGGTAGAGCGAGCGCCCATTATGCAGAGGACATAGTCCCCTGAACCGTCCTGGGTTCGATTCCCCCATCCTGGAACCTTTGCTAATCCGTAAAAAAAAAAAAAAAAAAAGTGTAAGCATCCTGTTTAGATCATTGTGAACACTGTCAACTTCAGAGAACGGTGACTTGGGTTTTTCACAGAGGTTTCCGTTTCCTCTACACGGCGTTAAAGACCAGAGAGTAGATCTGACAGTGAACAGCGCCTCCCACTGCGACTCAGCGCCTGGTGAACGGCCCATCAATATGTTATATAGATCAACGAAACTCTGACTTGAAGGTCACGTGGCAAGACACCAGCTGATAACGGGAAATCCCGACATTTGTCACCTTTAACTTACCAAGACAGACCGTGGGGGTTTCCCTTAATCAAAAATCGATTAATAAAAATAATATAATGTCGTGTTTTAAACAATTTATGTTCAAAATTGTTTAATTTATGTTCAAGTTATATCTGGCTGGTTTATATAATGCAGTTCATGGAATGCAAAAGTACATAATGCTGCTTTTTGTGTACATAAATAAAAGTGTAAATTAATAGAACTCAAAATGCGTTTTAAAGAATCTTTGTTTAATATAGATCAGTCCAGACCAAGTCTTTCCTGTCTGTAGTATGACACACCAATATGGGTGTGACAAGCTAAAATATGGGCCCATGGAAGAAAATCCCATCTCATTATTGGCAGAACGATAAACAAGGAAAGTTACAGTGAATTGTAACGTGGTTTAAAAAGCTTTTAATGTGTTCAAGCTTCAGGAACAAAGATGACTAGTAAGTGTTAATGTACAACAAAAGTGTTTTTCTCAGTTAACAAACTGTTGAGACCCGTAGAGACTAAAATTAAAACAAACTAAAATCTAAATGTTGTATATGAGTTTGGTTCAGTGTCACTGATCTAATCTCTGCTACGCCTTTACAAAAATAAAGACTCTAAATAAAAACAAGCTTTAATGAGTGACTCCACTTAATAAAATTCCTCATAAATAGATTTATTGTAGTGGCTCTCAATACAAGTTATGTGTTATTTAAATGATAACTTGTTAAGTTGCTTTATGTTTAAACCTTTTCTGGTTTCCCCATGTCCTGGATGGCTGAGAACCTGGTAGGTGAATATCTGGGAAGTATTATAACTTCAACTTAACGCTCAAAGCACCAGGGATTTTATGGAAAAAATATTCAGATTTTATTGTGTGGTTTTAAAGGATCTACGTTGAAGACAGTAAGAACTAAAGGCATTCCTTCTTTTTTTTTTCCTGTCAGCTGCTCTGCAAAAAAAGCCCCTCTGCTCTCAGCTTCCACCGAGCTGTCAGCTAGTGCTAACGCTCAGCTCTCCTGTTTCAAACTCTTCTTATTAATGTAAGAGTTGAAGGGCTAAATATAATTGAGATATTTTCTATCTTTAACAAAAATAAGCTAAGTCTATCAAAACAATGTAACCAGCTGTGCAGCAATTTTTAAGTAATATTCAAATTTATTAAATATGACTGAAAATAATCCATCCATCCATTTTCTTACACCCTAGTCCCAAGTGGGGTCAGGATGTGCTGGTGCACATCTCCAGCTGTCAACGGGGCGAGAGGTGAGGTCACCCTGGACAGTTGATCAGTCCATCGCAGGGGCAACACAGAGACCGACAGGGCAAACAACCATGCACACACACATTCACAATCACTAAGTAGAATTTAGAGAACCCACTTAACCTGACAGTCATGCTTTTGGACTGTGGGAGGAAGCCGGAGTACCCGGAGAGGATCCACCATGCACAAGGAGAACATGCAAACTCCATGAAGAAAGACGCCGGGCGGTGAATCGGACCCAGGACCTTCTTGCTGCAAGACAACAGTGCTACCAACTGTACAGCCCTGTTTAAGCAATATTCAAAATTATTGAATATGATTGAAAATTATTACTAAGGTAAGGTTGGGGCAGAGATCAACGGAGGAACAGAGAGGCATCATGGGGCCAGGACCGACGGAGGCACAGAGAGGTGTCTAGATGCCAGAACCGACGGAGGCGTCTCGATGCCAGAACCGACAGAAGCCTCTCGATGCCATTGGATGATATTTAATAAACTAGAAAATTCCTGAAGAAATTTAACCGGGGCCTGCCAAAGTGTGCCCGTCGGTTTGGACCCAGCGTTCTGATGCTAAAAAATTAGCATTAATGCTAAAGAAAGCTGCAATGTAATCAATAGCATATGAAGAGTAACAAGCATGTTGACGAACTTGGACTTGCACCAATCACTATGTTAACATATTGAATGGTACATTAGCATTTGGCTAAAGTGCCCTGACCTGAGAGAAAAAGATAATGCAAGGTAATGTTATTGCACCGTGTGCTGCCTTTTGTAAGTTAAGCTGGACCAGCAAGGTTGAAAACCGCACTAGAACGCCCCCTGGTGGATATTTTATGTTTTGGTCACGCTAAAAAAGAATATAGATCCAAGATGGTGGAACGCAACAGGAATAGTTCATGGATTAAGCTGATTATTATCCTTATACGTTGTGTTTCAGACAAGATTTGCTCGTAAGTATTTGTTAATTGTAAAAGCAATAATTGTCTCTTTGTTTTATGTTATGGGCAGGCCCCAATTACTGAATTTAATGAGAACAACCACATTTTTAGTTCAATATCCTAAAAGAACCCAGAAAAGTTCCATAGTAAATGAATATCGGGCAAGATGGCATCCATGGGACTTTTCAAAAGTCAAAAACACAGCTGACCAAAGAGAACACAAACACTTTAGATTTGCCGAAAATGCGTCTCAGTGTTCCCCTAGGCCCCCAGGGAAATTATTCTGGGGCTCGAAATACCTCTGATTCACTCAACAAGAAAAAGATAGACTGTTTTGAGATTGGCCTAGTCAAAGTGAAAACTTAAATCCAATGCTGGAGCATGACCTCAAACCCAGCCCAAGAGCTGGGAAAAAATTCTCCCAGACAGTCATCTGTAAAAACAAACAGCGCTGGATAAACCGGTTTTCTTGCTATTAAAAGGCCACTGAACGGAAGTGATTCTGATTCATTTAGATCCTGACCTTCACCTTTCACTCTAATGTCCGCTAGATGGCAGTGCTGTTCAGGGTTTGAACTCAGCTGATTTGTGTTCTTCGGTGTGTTTTGAGACGAAATGCTTAGCAGTATAAATTTAGCAAACACTTGTAGATAGATTCAGTCAGGAACTGTTCACGCTTTCACAATATTTATTGGTATTTTTCTGAGATTGTTATAATTCCAGTGTCAGTAGGTTGTAATCCCTCAATAATAGCCAGGGTTGTAAAATAACACACGAAATGAGTATCTTGGAGCGCACCAAGAAACCATTACTGCTACTACCGAATTTCTTGTAAATATGATTTCCGAAGTTCTTGTAATTTAAGCAGAAAATATGATGGCAACTTTATATTGTGTTATATTAAAGTTTACTTATTTTTAGTATAATAAAGTATTTCCATAATTCCTACATTAAATATTAGCACTTTAAATAATATCTATAGAAACAAAAACAAAAAAGAAACTGGATGCATTGTACTAGTAGTACTAATAATATGAAATAATGTTAATAATAATAATAATAATAATTTGTTGCGATAAAATGTATGTTTTCTGCTTTACATGTCCACCAGAGCTGATGGGAAGCCCAAATACCTGAGGTGTCCATCAGTCAGTGAATGCAGCACAGACTGCCTGAACTTTCCGACACTGAAAGGTGTGTTAATGTCAGAGTGCTGGCCGTCTCAAAGTTTTGTAGATACCTTGTTTCAGATGACTTCAGACAGCGTCCTCCAGCGCTCAGGTCATAGCAAAACCAAACACCACAGATAAACTTGTGCGCATACTTTACATACCTGTGGCATAGAATTAGTTTCGGGGAAATAACAGTTTAAAAAGAGTATAAAACGAGCAAGACCTCTCCAAAGCACCAGCAGTAGGATTTCGAGAGTTTTCGGAATGATTTCCTCGATTTTACTCCTGGCGACGCTGTGCGTTTTTGCGCAGTTGGACACTTTGGACACTTTTACGCACGGCTGCCAGTTGCCCTCCGAGTGGCGGCCGCTGAGCGAGGGCTGCCGGGCGGAGCTGGCGGAGATCATCGTGTACGCTCGGGTCCTGGCGATCCACCGGGAGCCGCCGGGCTTCGGAGCTGGCAACGCGCACAACTCGCTGCCCTTCGGCTACGGCTACCTGAGCGCGGAGGAAGGGCTGCTGTACTCGGCGGAGGTGGAGCTGCTGTGCGACCAGGCCTGGGGCAGCATGCTGGAGGTGCCGTCCGGATCTCGGCTCAACCTGACCGGGCTGGGGTACCTGTCCTGCCAGTCCCACACCGTGATGGAAAATTACTCCTACTTCTTCTTCCTCAGGTGCGGCGATTTAAGTCTCGTCTCAGATCAGAACCACAGGATTCTGAATGTCCTCTCGCTCTTGTCTGTCTGGCTCCTCTTAAGGATGGATGAGAACTACAGCATCCTGCCTCATGGTGTGAACTTCCAGGATGCGGTCTTCTCCGACACCGCGGAGAACAGGCGCACCTTCTCCAGCCTTTTCCAGTTTTCCAACTGCAGTCAAGGGAGCCGACCGTTCCACACCTCCAGCCCAGAGTGGGACACCCAGGAGGACAGCAGGGTAAGCGGCTGTGTGTCTAGAGGGCCACACTCACCTATAGCAACACTGGACTTTTTAGCCCACATGCAGAATGAGACATGTGGTGGGGTAGTAAGAAGTCAAGTTGAATTGTGCAGCACATTTCAGCAACCAGTTATAGAAACAAATCATGAAAAGAAGTAATAAACATTACATTTTGTCAAATGCTGTCATCAAAATCATCAAACAAATATGCATCAACTATGTTGGTCAAGTTATTAAGAGTGAAAGGCAACTCTGAACAGTCTGGATTTAAAGGAACTCGGTGTTTCAGATGTTTCGCAGTTTTCTAGACGTTTGTTCCAGATTTGTGGTGCATAGAAGCTGAATGCTGCTTCTCGTTGTTTGGTTCTGGTTCTGGTTCAAATGCAGAGCAGAACCAGAACCAGAAGACCTGAGAGGTCCGGAAGGTTGACGCAACAACAGATCTTTAATGAGTTTTGGTGCTAAGCCGTTCAGTAATTTATAAACACGCAACAATATTCTATTCTCTCTGTGGAAGGACTTTAGATCTGGGTGACGTTCTCTATGTTCCTGGTTTTAGTGAGGATGTGAGCAGTAGCATTCTGGATCAGCTGCGGCTGGAGGATTGATTTGTTGGACAGACTTGTGAAGATGTTGCAGTAATCAATGCCACTAACACATGATGAGTTTCTCTAGATCTCGCTGAGACATTAGTCCTCTAATCCTGGAGATGTTCCTCAGGTGCCAGAAGGAAGACTTTGTAACCGTCTTCATGTGCCTCTGAAGGTTCAGCTCAGAGTTCATGACTACACCCAGATTTCAGACCTGATCAATAGTTTCAAGCTGACTCTAGATAACACAACCAACCACTCCCATAGTGAAACAGGGTGGTGGCAGCATCATGCTCTACGATTTAAAATCACAGTAAAATGCACAAAGTTTGGGGTTGTCATGTCAAAAAATGTTAAAATCCGAGGTGTTTAAGCTCTTCCTATTGTCCTTCACTCAGGCAGTGGCGACCTCTGCCTCATGGAGGTCAAAGATCAAACCGTTGAGATCCACCACTTTCTAGTGTCAGTGAGGACAGTTTGGGCCGTAGCTGCTATTTTACTCTTCTTCCAGCCGTTACTTGAACACTTGCATCGATTTCAATTTAGAGAGGCCAAATAGTCTAACAGTCATGATTTTGGACTGCGAGAGGAAGCTAGAGTACCAGGAGAGAGCCAATGCATGCACAGGGAGAACAGGAAAACACTCAGCAAATACATGAGAACGTGTATCTACTCTTTTAAATTAGAAATATAATAGGCTACCCTTTGTTTTTGAATTCTTCTGCGCCTAAAAATTAACCAAAGAATGAAAAATAAAAAACTAAAACTGCTTCTGTAACTAATGACAGCTAAACTGAAACCAAACAACATTCAACTGGTAATAACTAATAAGAACTAGCAAACGCAAGCTAAAAGCTAATTAGAGCTAACTGAATCACAGAAACAAAACGTCACAAAAAAATAGAATGAAAAATGTAAAACTATTCCAGCCCTGGTGGTGTGTTGGTCTGCTGAACAACATGGCAACCGTCAGTAAAAGACTGAAGACTTTCCATTTCACTTCTCAAGTGTGTCCAATGAACTCCCGTCCACACACACACAGCCCCACACACTGTAGTCTTCACAGCTGATGTCACAGAAAAGATCTTCTCTTCTAGATTATTTGGTCTATATGTGTGTGTGTGTGTGTGGGGGGGTGTGTGTGTGTGTGTGTGTGTGTGTGTGTGTGCGTGTGCGTGTGTGTGTGTGTGTGTGTGCGTGTTTGGATGAAGAACGATAAGAAAGAACAAAGAGGGATGAGTGGGAAGAAAAATCCAGACCAGCAGGGAGGCATTTCTGCTCTGCTTCTGTACTCCTTTCCTTCATTACCCCAACACACACACACGCGCCTACACGCACACACATTCTCGCTGTGTACTTTGTAAACTTCAGTGTTTCACTACTGAGAGAAACAGGCAGCCCTCTGAGCATTCTCATAAAATGTTAATGTGAGTCTGACAAGTCTTAAAGGCGCGAACATGGCTGTTAGAGCCCGAGTTTTCCCTGACAATAAACTATTAACGCTCTTTTAAAGGAATATTTATGCAGTTTAACGCTGTGCTGCTGTTGCCACGGCTGTAAAATAGAGACAGAGAGCAAGAGAGAGAGAGAAAACAAAACATGAAAAGGCGGATCTGACTGCTACTGATAAGACGAGGCTTTGACCAAAAGTTAATTAAAGGCTTGGCAGGGAAGCGTTGCGGAGGAAGCCTCCTCTGTCCATCTGGTTCCCACGCACCTGAAACGAGGAGCAAACCCCTTCCCTGATCTAATCTTAGGGGAATTTTCTTTGTTTTTAAACCACAGTTGAAGAAGATGTCGTAGCATCAAAGCCCTTGCGATCGTGATAACATCAAGTATGTAAGTGTGAGATCTTGAAATCTTGAACTGTTTTACCAAGAATTGAACAAAAACAAAAAATAAAGAAGCCTTTCTTTTCACCTGGCTCTCCTCCACATCCCCAAAGCAGAACAGCTGTTTGGTCTTGCCTTGCCTTTGGGTCATGGTCTCTACATGTGAAGGCTCGTTCTCAGAATGAGCACAGCCTCTAACCCCTGACCTACGACCTTCTTCAAAGCAGAATAAAGGAGCACATCACCAAGCGTCTTGTGAACGCCTACTGATTTGGTGGCGTAGCTTTGGCACACGGGTCATTCAGGACCGGCGGAAAACGTCACACAGTCTGTGATGATGATATTATAGTTGACATTTAAGCTGCTGTCACAATGTTTACCACCACCAGGGTGTGAATGTGTGACCAGCTGGAGCCATCTGGACTGGAAAACAGCGCTACAAAAGTACAAGTCAGTAACCATTTAATGTAATCCTGGTTGATTAGTGTGCGCGCATTGGGATCAATAGTGTGGAATTAATTGTTTTTCCTGTGAGTATTCACCTTTTGTTCAGATTTAAGAATCAGCTAACCATCTGGGAGTGGAATTCCATTCCTGCGTCTCTACTCCCCCAACTGGTCTGATGACTGTTAGCTGAGTTAATCAGAAATTAGGTCATGCTGTCAGTTTCACTTTCAGTTTCAGGCACCTGGCATCACAACGTGAGGGAATCTTCATCGGCACAGACAGAGCACTTGCATAGTTTTTCCATGAGGTTAATTTATTTTACTTTTGAGTCATTGACGTGATATGATTGAAAGTAGGTTTTTTATTTATTTATGAAGCTTAGTGATGGAGTGAACACAAGTTGTGCTTGAAATGAAAAGTTCTGAATGATAGCCTCCAGAACTTGTTACCGCAGCAACCTGACTTTAGGTTAGCAAAAGGTATACATCACCTTTGGTTAATTTGCGGTAGTTTGCAGTAGTTAATGTGACTCTGAACAGCAAATTCCTGTAAGCATTTAAAAACTTGGGTTGGGTCATGATGTTAGCCCATAGGAAGCAATTTAAAACACTAGGTTTTTTTTTTTGTTTTTCTAAATTAATTTGGGAAAACTACTTACTTTACATGAACCTGAAGGTAATTAGTGCTGAAGTGTGTCTTTACATTTTCTCTAAAGAGTGTTTATCCAGATGATACCCAGCAGCAGGAGGGTAACACTCGGATGTTTTCACAGATGGTGTGTGTGGGTGTGTGTGTGTGTGTGTGTGTTCTGAAGGTATCACACTGAGGGCCTTGATATGAGCAGATCCCAGCTCGGCACGTACCTCAGTTTTAAAATCACATGTGCACATAAACATTGTGCATGTGTTCAATTGTAGAGCAGCCAGGCGCGTGCACAGATACATGCTATAGATCCACACTGACTGAAAGTTTAAGATGTCTGAAAACTCGTCCCACATTTTCCATGCTTTTCTTGTGCCAGGATCACTTTAGGATTCGTCGGGTATACGGTTCAGTCAAACCTGGACTGTTAATATTCTACCGTTGATACAGATTCTGTATGATTTGTGAAACCTGTTAGCTTTTTCTGCCACCCAGTTCTGTTGTTAACAGCCCAAGATAAAGAGCTGGAGTCAGTTCTCACAAGACGTTGGCTTTTTCTAATACATCAGACAAAGCCGATGTCTAATTTATTTCTGACCACATGTAACGTTCGACACCACTGTGCCCTTTAGGGAGTGTGAACACAACAGAAAGAGCAAAGTAATCAGAGTACATTACATATTTATCTTCTTGTGCACGCACTCACCAGACAGTAGGCTGAACTTAGGCATGCAGTCTAATTGGCCATATGCTAAGATCGTGGGCAGGCCAGCATCTGCACACGTCAAGTCATGGGAATGTGATACAATAGTGTGGGGGTGTGTGTGTGTGTGTGTGTGTGTTGTTTCAGGCATGTTGCTAATTGCAACAGACCTACTGATGGTAGAAGACCTTGAAGATTCTACAGCGCTCTGATCTCAGATCCAAGAAGATTATAATAATGAAAACAAAGTTCACATGAAATTCCATGAAGCTTACAAAATATTATCACAAAACCAAATGGCGTTTGGCTACCATCGGCTCACACACAAGCAGTGACCAGCGAATGACTAGTGTAAGTTCAGAGCAAGTGATCACTAGTAAGCCAATTCTAAGAAATTGAATTGAGTCAGAATCAGCTTTATTCGCCACATTTGTCCACACAAACAAAGAATTTGACTTGGATTCTACTTTGCTCTTGTTGGAGACATTTGAAATACAAATAGACACAAAAGGGAAAGTAAATACTCATGACAGCTCGTTTTTTTCCAAACAGTTCTTCATCACCAGCTTGGCCGTTGCCTTCCAACGCATTTACGCTCAATACTCTGTTTTAGAATTAAACTCTGCCTATGGTTGTAGTTTGGCAATGGCAGTGGAGGAAGTGAATGAAGCCATTCAGTCTACGTTGGGAGCCTTTCCAAATAATGAGCAGTTAAAGTCGGAACAAAGGGAATGTTTAAGACATTTTGCTACTGACAAAGGTGTCGTCTAGCTCAAGACTTCTCTTGTCGCAGTGGGGGACGGTTGTTTGTATCGTACACAATTTCCAGTAAGCGTCATCAAGCTGGCTCTATACATACATCACGACCAAACATTAGCAATGGGGCACAATCAGATCCAATCGTTTAAAACTTCAACAGAGGCCACGCCTCCAGCAAGCAATCGTTCGAGGATCGAGGGTTCAGACCCTTTAAACGAAGCAAAACTTAGAACAAGGAGCTGATTTTCACCAGACTATCACATCACCGAACTGAAAGTAAAAGCCTACATAGTTTGGGTCCAGGATGTGTGGGGTCTACAGACATGTTAGCTGTCCTTTTCCTTACCCTAGACCTTTACAAGTCTTGAATGGAGGGAAAGTCAGCCCTGATGAGCGTCTCTGCAGTCCTAATTGTCCGTTGTAACCTGGACTTGTCTTGTCTTGTGGATGAGCCAAACCACACAGTGTGGTAGATGACCAGCAGCTCCTGTGACAGGCTGTGCTCCTTAAGTCAGAGGTCCCTCAAATCCAGGCCTCAAGGGTGTTCTGCAACTTTTAGGTGTGTCCCTGGTTCAACACGCCTCAATCAACTGGCTAAGTTACCTCCTTCATTCTGTCAAGTTGTTCAGACTCCTGCTAATGACCTGATTATTTGATCCAGGCGTGTTGAAGCAGAGGCATGTCTGCAGGACACTGGCCCTCCAGGTCTGGATTTGAGGATCCCTGCCTTACGTGGTTGCAGGAAGTCCAGCTTCTTCTTCTGAACAGAATCTGTATGTGAGGACCATCAGAGGTCACAAGAAAGGGTTGTTCCTAGGAACCAGCAGTGATACACAGCAGACACGTTGTTGAGGATGGTGAGGGACTTAGACAAGGACGCTTTCCTGGTCTTCTGATGCTGAAGGAGGCTGATTACATCTTCATCATAGATCTTAAGTCTAGGCAGGGGGTGTAAAGAGAGGAAGGTTGGTAGGAGGTTTTTCTTTTGAAAAAAACGTATTGCTCCCCAAATATCTTGTTAAAATGTTATTCCATTTGTGTGAGCTCTGTATTGTGCGTCATGTCTCATTGGTTGATACCTTTTGAAGTAGGTTTTGAAGGGTTTGGGATGTCACCCACTGAGATGAAAATCTAGGGCATCCCAGGAAAGGATGAGGTTGTTAGACTAACAACCAGATCTACTCTATAAACTGGGAACAGGTTGCATGTGTAGATAAATAATAGGACCCCGTTTTCTTTCCTCCTCACGTAGCAGAACCTGATGTTGTGACAGCTGTTAGTTGCAGCGGTTCGGTTTCACTGCTAGAAAACACAAAAAGGCACCACTCTGTTTTCCTCTCTTCTTGCTCCAGCTGCTGTGCTCCTCGGTGCAGCTGGCCCTGTTCGAGGAGGAGGAGCGCAGCCGGAGGCTGCAGGAGCGCCTGGCCTCGGCCGAGAGGAGGAACCGGCAGCTGAAGGAGCGCGTTGGCAAGGTGAAGCGCTCCCTGAGAAACGCCCGCAAGGCCGCACGCAAGGCGGAGCAGGAGGCTCGGGAGCTGCAGGAGAAACTGAGGGCAGCCGAGAGGCGGGCGGGGCGTCACCTCAATGCAGTGACGCAGGAGGAGCCGTCACTTGGGGCCTTCACAGGTGCAGCGATACAGGAGAGGATGCAGCTTTGATTTTTAAAAAAAATTTTTATTATCTTCTAAATGGACCTAAAACTTGCTGTGGAGATGGAGAGACTGCTGGACAGTCTTTCCAGGGACAAATACCTTTTCTGAATGAATACTCCAAATGTTAAAGTATTCGTCCAGATAATTTTCTTGTAAATAAACTTCAAACTTCACATGACTCAAATCTAGTCAAAGTTTATTTTCGCAGCTTCTCCTCTGTGAGCATAGAGGATGTGCTTCCTGATGATGCCCAACAACAATTCTTATCTTGATAAATCCTTTGGCTATGATCACGACTCACAAATATAAAAAATGCTTCTTTTCATCTCTTCGTCTCTGATTGCTAATTGCGTTGCATCGGGGTACTTCTTTGTTCTCTTTGTCTTCCAAGATGGCGGACAGGAAGTTATGTTGCGTTCCATTTGTAGTTGGAAATTACAACTTCCCGAGTCGGATAAATCAACTGAAATGCTTCCTGAATTCAGACTTCCCACTCAGAATGTGGGAGAAACTCCAACTACCCCCAGATAGGATGTTTAAGTCCCGACTTCTTGTTTCAAAATGGCCGCTTCTCGCATCGACAACGCTAACGATGTTGAAATCCTGACTTCTCGACTGGAAGTGACGTCAAGCATAGGCTGATATTAGCTGGAAAATTTAATATTGGATATCAGCCATTCCGTCAAAATAACTCACCGATATAAAAGGTATTTTTATATGACAAACGAGTGGCAATAATGCCTGCAGCACATCCATTTTGCACTGTTGACATTGTCTTAGAGAAAGCAAATGTCTTGAATAAATTTGACATTAAACTTAATGCAAGTTGAACGTGTTACATCATTTTCAGCCTCCTTTGTAGCATTTGCATTTGGTAGCTGGCTAAACGGACAAAGATAATGCAGAATCTTAATTCCACAGCAGAGAAAGTCATATAATTCATAGTAAGTAGATATATGAAAAAAAGTATTGGTATCGGCCAAATGAGTTTTAGTAAATCGGCATATCATGCAGACCTCGTTTAAATGAGAAATGTTACATAAGGCCAGGTAGGTGCAGTTGGTAGCACCGTTGCCTTGCAGCAAGAAGGTCCTGGGTTCGATTCCTGACAAACCTCTGCACGGAGTTCTCTCCGGATACTCCGGCTTCCTCCCACAGTCCAAAAACTCTGTTTGTGTACGGTTGTGTGTCCTGTCTCTGTGTTGCCCTGCGACACACTGGTGAGTGGTGACCTGTCCAGGGTGTATCCCTGCCTCTCGCCTGGAACGTTAGGAGATAGACACCAGCAACCCTCCCGACCCCACTAGGGTAGAAAATGGACGGATGGATGGAAGTGCTGTCGGATTTTGTTGAAAACTGTTTTCTCCTTCACTTAAATGTACATTTGTAGACTTAATATCAAGTGGGATCGTTTCCTTAAAGCTTTTTACGCAGCTTTATCAGTGCTAGCGCTAAGTATACAGTGAGAATCTGTAACAAGTGTAGGTGTACTAAAAGAATAACACCTTGAACAAGGGAAAGATTCCTCAACACATGCTATCAGTGGTGTTATTTAAAAATAAAACAATATTCAAGTAATGCACAGTAAAGCTAATATAAAAAGCTGCTTTTAGACTACTCCATTTATTAAAAGGAAATAAGTTACGCTAAACTTGGCTGTATGTAAAAATACCCTCTTCATGCTATAATCAACTGTCTCTCCTTTGCTAAACGGACAAAAGAAAGCGGGAAAAAAATGAGCAAAGACCCAGACAAAAAATGTTCAGTGTTTTATTTAAAAACTATAAACAGTCACCAAAGTAAATAAAGCCAATCTCTAACAGACTGTTAGGTCTGTTAGGTTATGAAGATGGTTGGGGTCTCCCCGGTCAGATGCTAATACGAGGAGACCCAACCTGGGATCTCGGGATTTTCGGCAGGATTTCCTGTGTCTCCTCAGTCCTCTCTCCTGATTGGTCCAATCCTGTTGTCTTATCTCAGTAATGCTGGAGAATCATCACATGATCAGACACACATTCCTTCATTTCTGTCTAAATAACAGATGAATGAAGGAGACTTTCTGATCAAGCCATCATCATGTCCTCACCGTTCCCACAATCTTTTACAACCAGTAGATTAGCAGGTGGAGCAGGTCTTCTGCTTTAATTGCTGGTCAACTCAAGTCATGTGACATGAGTTGATGTAGAAATGAAATAAACAGAAAATACAACAAAGTTAAAAATTATTTTACAAAGAGAGCAGATAGAAACCGTTTTTAAAGCTCAACTCTCTGCAGCAATATCTGAAATGTTTAGTTATGTAGAAAGATATAAATATTCTTACTTTTTTTGTCAACTGGGTTCTCTTATCTTCCTCCACCTAACTGATGGTGTTGAAGGTGGAGGTTTACAGGCTCGGGAGATCCAACCTGGGATGATCAGACACATTATTGATCTGCAGAATCTGAACCAGGGGTCAAAAGTCAGCTGTGGGTTTCCTATAATGTTTCTAAAATTCTTTAATATTCAACATCTGACCCATGAACAGGTAAATTCACCAGCATAAGATTCTATGGCAATGCTTGGTTTGTTATTGAACCTACTTCACATGATCAGTGTTTCTTTATTCTGCATCCCGTCCTCAGATGTCCCTCTGTTGCATCAGAAAACTCTTCTTCATTAAATCTCTGGAATTTCAGCAGGATTTCCTGTGTCTCCTCAGTCCTCTCTCCTGATTGGTCCAATCCTGTTGTCTTATCTCAGTAATGTTGGGGAATCATCACATGATCAGACACACATTCTTTAATTTCTGTCTAAATAACAGATGAATGTAGGAGACTTTCTGATCAAGTCATCATCATGTCCTCACCGTTTCCACAATCTTTTACAACCAGTAGATTAGCAGGTGGAGCAGGTCTTCTGCTTTAATTGCTGGTCAACTCAAGTCATGTGACATGAGTTGATGTAGAAATGAAATAAAGAGAAAATACAACAGAGTTAAAAAATTTTTACAAAGAGAGCAGACAGAAACCGTTTTTAAAGCTCAACTTTCTGCAGCAATATCTGAAATGTTGCTGAAATGTTTAGTTATGTTGAAAGATATAAATATTCTTACTTTTTTTGTCAACTGGGTTCTCTTATCTTCCTCCACCTAACTGATGATGTTGAAGGTGGAGGTTTACAGGCTCGGGAGATCCAACCTGGGATGATCAGACACATTATTGATCTGCAGAATCTGAACCAGGGGTCAAAAGTCAGCTCTGGGTTTTCTATGTTTCTAAAATTCTTTAATATTCAACATCTGACCCATGAACAGGTAAATTCACCAGCATAAGATTCTATGGCAATGCTTGGTTTGTTATTGAACCTACTTCACATGATCAGTGTTTCTTTATTCTGCATCCCGTCCTCAGATGTCCCTCTGTTGCATCAGGAAACTCTTCTTCATTAAATCTCTGGAATGTCAGCAGGATCTTCTGTCTTCTCTCTCCTGATTGGTCCAGCGCTGCTGTCCTGTTTCAGTCATGCTAGTGAACCAACACGTGATCAGAAACACATTTCTTAATTTCTATCTAAACAGATGATTGAATCAGACCTTCTGATCAAGTCATCATCATGTCCTCACCTTCTCCACAACCTGTTACAACCAGTCAATCAGCAGATACAGCAGGTCTTCTGCCTTAATTGTTGTTCAACTCAAGTCATGTGACATGAGTTGACGTAGAAAAAAGAGAAAAGACAACAGAGTTAAAGAGGAAAATATACATAGACAGCAGATAAAAACAGCTTCTAACTTTCAGCTTAACTCTCTGTAGCTATATTTGAAATGTTCAGCTATATTGAAAGATACAAATGTTCTTACTTTTTTTGTCAACTGGGTTCTCTTATCTTCCTTCACTTGACTGGTGGTGTTGAAGGTGGAGGTTTACAGGCTCAGGAGATCAAACCTGGGATGATCAGAGACATTATTTATCTGCAAAGTTTAAATCTGAGATCAGAAATCAGCTCTGGGTTTTCTTTGAGGGTTCCGTGGGTAGTGTAGTTGTGTTGCGTTCGAAAGGTTTTAGGTTTGATTCCAGCTTCCTCCTGCCACATGTTGATGTGCCCCAGGCAAGGCACTTAACCTACCAAAGTGCCTACCGATCGGTGTATAAATGTGTGTGCGTTAATGAGTGTAAATAGGTGAATGTGACTCTAGTGTAAATCGTTCTGAGTGGTCAAAATGATTGGAAAAGCGTTATATAAGTTCAGTCCATTTACTGTTTCTAAAATTCCTTAAAATTCAACGTCTGACCCGTGAACAGGTGAATTTTCAACATAATCTTCTATGGCAAAGCTTGATTTGTTATTGAAGGACCTACTTCACATTATCTGTGTCTCTTTATTCTGTGTCCTGTCCTCCTGTTCCACCAGGAAACAACTTCTCTGGGTTTCCAGCAGGATTTTCTTCGTCTCCTCTGTCCTCTGTGTCTTCTCTCCCCTGATTGGTCCAGGGCTGTTGTCTTGTTTGAGTCATGCAAGTGAACCAACACATGATCAGACACACATTCCTTAATTTCTAAATAACAGATGACTGATTCAGACTTTCTGATCAAGTCATAATCATGTCCTCACCATTTATAAAACTGAATGTAACCTTTACATCAGTAGGTCCTCTGCTCTATTCCTGATCGTCCTTCTGTCATCAGGGCCCGGCTGTTATGAAAAGACTCGCTTTCTAAATGACCAATTGTGAATTTCTATTAATATTTTCATTTAGCAAAGCTGATGGTCCCGAACACCAGCCAGAGGCAAGCAAGTGTCATGTGAATGTAGAATGCGAAAACTTACCAGCAGTATGAAAAACAAGAAGGAAACCAGGAGGACGGGAACCACGTGGACAGCGACGAAAGAATCCAGCGATGATCGGCTAAAACCTGAACGATTAAAACTGGGAGACTGGATTAGTGGAGGAACAGGTGAGAACAATTTACAATATTAGAGATCACCGTGTGGCGAAGCCCCACTATGACACCCTGGAACATGGGAGAGTAGAGAGGAAAACACAAAGAGCGAAACAGAAAGCTCAAGTGACAGATAGATCTCAAAGTCCTCAAAACAGAAACAGAACCACAAAGAGAATCATGGAAGAAGCAGTCTCACTGCGAGCTGCTCTGTCTGGGACTGATACTTACCTTTTGCCCTGTGTGTTAAAATTTAAAACCGATGTTTCGACCCGTTTTTACTACAGCACAACCAGTTATATTGTGTCCCCATCCGTTTTTTCATGTCTTAAAAATTAGAAGGTGACAGAAACGTCGATTGAATTTTAAATAGTTTAATTTGCAGCCGTGTTGTCGCAATTGTATTGTTTCCAGTGTCCCGAGCTGTGTTGTCTCAATTCTTTTGATGTTTAATTTTTACTCAGCAAGATTGTTTTAGATTTAGTTTTAATCCTGAAGCGTTGTCTCGATACTTTTAGCATTTATTGTTTATGCACCAGCGATGTCCGACTCCTTTTAGTGTTTTTTGTTTATGCACCAGCGATGTCCGACTCCTTTTAGTGTTTTTTGTTTATGCAGCAGCGATGCCCGACTCCTTTTAGTGTTTTTTGTTCAGAAATATGGTCTCATTCCTCAGAATTTTGCATTTGTCTCCTCCAGCATTGAGTCATTATTTCATTAAACAGCAAAAAAGTCTGCATTGACTGTCCAGCCAAAATCCTTACCATCTAAAATACAAAATCCAGCAGCGGGATAAAGAAAAGCCCCGGTGCAAGACGCTACCTAAGGCATCCTCAGTCCTGCCAGAATACTTAACATCTAAAATACAAACTCTAGCAGCGGGATAAAGAAAAGCCCCGGTGCAAGACGCTACCTAAGGCATCCTCAGTCCTGCCAGAATTCTTTACATCTAAAATACAAAATCTACCAGCGGGATAAAGAAAAGCCCTGGTGCAAGACGCAACCTAAGGCATCCTCAGTCCTGGTAGAAAGCCATTGGCTTTAATAAAACAATAGAGAAGTGATGATGTCCTAATGTGACTTCCATTAGTTACCAGGTAGGTATTCAGTTTTTCAAGATCCCAATCTAATCAGAGTCACTAGACAAGTTGTAGTGAGGTCTAAACCAAACATGTCTGGATCTCTCTCTTCCTGTAATTCCGTCAGATGTTGAAGGTATTGGGTCCTCTTCTATGTCCTCGTTAGACCACATCCAGGAAGTCAAGTTACAGGGTGAAAAAAGTGGTTCTCTGGAGTATGTTGATGGTGAGAGACTAAGACCAAGGACAGGGGAAGAACAGAAGACTGGTGACAAAACGGGATCCTCCGAGTTTGTCGTTGAATTGTGACCGAATATAATGGATGTCAGACTGCGATCCTCAGACTCCATTTTAGGTGAAGGACTGAAGTCATAGGGTGACAAAATGGGATCCTCCGAGTTTGTCATTGAATTGTGACCGAATATAATGGATGTCAGACTGTGATCCTCAGATTCCATTTTAGGTGAAGGACTGAAGTCACAGGGTGACAAAATGGGATCCTCCAAGTATGTCATTGATGTGGGACCGAATATAACGGATGACAGACTGGGATCCTCAGATTCCATTTTAGGTGAAGGACTGAAGTCATAGGGTGACAAAATGGGATCATCCAAGTCACCATACAATGATGAGGAACTGAAGACAGGGGATGGCAGACAAGAATCATCATGCACCATCCCTCCTGAGGGACTGAGAACAGGGGATGACAGAATGGGATCTTCCTGGTCTGTGTTTTGGTAAGCAATGAACACAGGGGTTGACTGAATGGGCTCGTCCTCCTCTTCATCATTGCTGTCTCTGGATCTCTTGGCAGGGATCTCCTCTTCACCATCAACCCTGTCCCTGGTTCTCTTGGAGGGGAGGTCATCTTCAACTTGATTCTCCCTGGTCCGTTTGGCAGAGGGCTCCTCTTCACCATCACCACTTTCCCGGGTCCTCTTGGCAGGGAGCTCCTCTTCAGCAATGCTGTCCCTAGGTTTCTTGGCAGGGAGCTCCTCTTCATCACCACTGTCCCTAGTCCTCTTGGTGGGGAGCTCCTCTTCAGCACTACTGTCCCTGGTCCTCTTCGAGGGGAGGTCATCTTCAGCAATGCTGTCCCTAGGTTTCTTGGGAGGGAGCTCCTCTTCACCATCACCACTTTCCCTGGTCCTCTTGGCGGGGAGCTCCTCTTCAGCAATGCTGTTCCTGGTTCTCTTGGAGGGGAGGTCATCTTCAGCTTGATTCTCCCTGGTCCTTTTGGCAGGGGGCTCCTCTTCATCACCCCTGCCCTTTGTCCTCTTTCTGTTGTTGCCAGTCACAGATGTCACATGAGCCGCATCCTCTTCCAAACCTACCTGGTGATGTTGCAAGGTACCAATAGGTCTGGAATGCTCTGGACTCAAAATGGGCTCTTCCTGCTTGTCAAGTCCACATGTGGATTCAAGTGAAGTCAAGGGAGAAATGCCCTCTTGAGGCTTCTGAACCATCCCTATTTCACATATGTATTTAAGACTTGGAGGACGAACCTCAAGCAGCTGTGACGCAGCATAAGCAGGGTTCACTCTCAGAATGGAGCTGGTAGTACAGCTACCACTGCAACTGCTAGTGCAGTCATTACCAACCTGGACTTCACTGGAGCTGGTAATACAGTCCACAGAGTCTGGAGGTGAACGATAGCTTGACCTTCCCTGGTCTTCAGAGACTGAGAGGGAGGGAAATATGAAGTGTGAGTGAAATGTCGTCTGACATCTGCAAGAAAACATTTGACCACCTTACTGAGATCCTTACCACTGTCTGGATGTCCCCCCAATATTGGGGATCCATCTGTTGGGAGCGCTACAGAATGGAAAAGAAAACAAAAAACTATAGTTCAGTATCAAGACCTTCCCAAAAATCCAAGAAATGTTTAGAGAGAACACTGAAAGGCCAAAAATACATTAACCCAGGTTTGAGAATGTCTTTAATTTTCTTGATCAGATTTAATTAACAGTGGTATTGCTACACTAGATGTGATTACATAATAAGAACATGAATTAAGAAATAGAATAAATAAAGCTCATCTTTAGTCATAGCAAAACAGCAAAAAACATATTTTTACATAAAAAAAGAACAACATACGTACTCTAAAACTCAATGATCAAACATGTATGGACAGTTATCACTCAGAGAAACAAACTTGCAGCTTCACCTTTGGTACCAATCAATCATTTCAATCATTAAAGACAACAAATTGAGATAATCGTTTCTCTAATGAATTTTAACATTCATTGTTAACATTTCAAATTCCTTCTGAAAATGATGCATCACTAAAATGCAATGGACCAAAACTCTATTTTTCTGGTCTTGAGTAATACACTAAGTTATTTTGTGACTTTGTGAAATTAATAGGCACACATTGGTTGTTCTTTAAAGAATTTTTATAAGAATAATGTTGTGTGTTGTTATTTAATCAATGTATCCATGGAGACTTCATATACCACCTTTTTCAAAAAGCTGATGGTTCCAAAATTTCTTTCAAACCAAAACAACTACAGTCAGCATTACTGACATTTTCCAAAATTTCGTATTTTCATATAACTCACAAAGCAAATTCATTCATCTCACAAATATGTTACAATCCACAAATGCAAATATTTAGTATTAATATACAACACCTACAATCCATTATCTTATCATCAACGTGAACGTTTGTCGAGTGTCCTAATAAACCTCTATTTAAGTCTGATGTCATTGCCATGGAGACCAAATATGTTTATCACAGCATTTTTTTTTAAAAAAACAGTCAAGAACAAGTTAGATTTCAAAGAAATCATCAAAATGTCAAAGTATTGGACACCAAAGTCTTCAAACATGATACTCTCAGACTAAAAAGCATTGATTTTGCTTTTTCAAATCATTTCAACATGTAAAGTTCCTGGCTATCCAAAAACAAACCAACAAACAAAAGAAAAACAGGTCACCATCTTGAAAAAATAATGAAACTAAACAATTAAATCGGCTGTCATAGGGAAAATACATTTACAAAAATGTTTTTGTAAATGGAAGTGTAAAAAGTAATATTAAGTATTTATTTTCATTCAGCGTATCCATGGATACTGAGTGTTTATCACGGCATTTTTCAAAAAATAACGGTCAAAAAAGCTCGTTTTCCAAGAACTGGGTCGAAATTTCACTGGGGGTTTTTAAACCAGCATTACATTTATTCCCAAACATTAGCGTTAACATTCCAGACATGCATCCAGGTTAGATTTCCTGGCTATGCTTAAAATTTTTTTTTTAAATAAATAAAACAAGTCAACATGTCCATTTCTTAAAAATATATCAAAACTAAGCAATTTAATTGTAAGCCATAATAGGGGGGAATACGTGTTTTAAAAAAAAAACCCAAAAAACAATTTAAGTAATATTATATATCTAATGCATTTCATTCAGCGTATCCATGGAAACGGAGTGTTTATCGGAGCATTTTTCAAAAAATAACGGTCACGAACAAGCTAATTTTCCACTAATTTGACATCAATTCAACTAATTTGACTATCATTCACTAAAATACATATATTTCTTAAATCACTACACCACAGTTTAACATTCCTGACATCTCCAGCGAAATTCAGCCAAAAAAAACTCATTAGTTAAGAAAGATCTACGCTAGCAAGAATGCTAATTGTCTTTTTTTCTGTATAGCAGTCAGACTTTCTTCAAAAACACACACAGAGACACAAAATAAACAATTCACTAATATCTCAGGAATAACTCGCTTTCGTTTATTTAAAATAGTGGAAGAATAATATTAACCTTCCCGCTGGTCACCCTGCTGGCGCTGCTCCTGGCCAGGAACCATCTTTGGCAGTTCTTCTTCCACCACACGATTCTTCGGCGAGTGCGTTTTCAGCAAGTGCTTCTTCCGCAGTTTTGCAAAGCAGACTCTCGATAGTTTCAAACCGTCCGAGGCGTTTAATGCTCCTTCTGGCGTCTCCTTCAAAAGTCCCGTAGCAAAGGGAAAGAATTCAGAAGGTCAGGGCCATTTATAGGGTTGCCGACGTTAACGTCGTTTCCATGACGCTCACTGACTAACGCACGTTGACGAACGCACGCGCTGGTGCGTGAGAGAACCACAGAAGGTGCTAATCGCTAGCAAACAAACAAACAAAAACAACCCTACAGTTTCCTGTTATGCTGATGATAAATTAGTTTTCATTTCCAACCCCACATTTCTTAGTTGCAACTAGGAGTATTTGAGTTGGGACAAAAATATCCCAATAAAAATATTGACTAGAACACCAGGAGTACTAGGTTTTCGACCTCTCCCCAGACTTACTGAAACAGAGCCAAAAGGCCCTGAGTCCAAACTGACGACTCTGATGGCTCAAATTAGCATCCCTTCTTCAATTGTAAATGTGGCCGTTGACCGTCAGGCCAGAAGGTAGGAGTGTGAATAGTCCATGTTGGGGGTGGGTATCTATGATACCTACAACTAGTCAGTTTAGTTTTGAAGCATACATGAAGTGTTTTTGGAGAGATGTGAAATGTTAAAATGACAGTTTAGAAATAAACTAACCAAATTAATTGTGTTGATCCACCTCAAAAAAATCATGCAAAAAAGTGTAAGC
Source organism: Xiphophorus hellerii (assembly GCF_003331165.1). NCBI lineage: Eukaryota > Metazoa > Chordata > Actinopteri > Cyprinodontiformes > Poeciliidae > Xiphophorus > Xiphophorus hellerii. The sequence goes on along the minus strand of NC_045688.1, from coordinate 17,858,607 downwards.
AAAAGAAATCTGGGAGACTTTGCACATGCAAATTTGCATGCAGCCTTTTGTGCTGTGGAGGATAAATAGGTGACTGCTTCACCTATTTAGTTCACAAGGTTCCATCACTATGTGACAGCTGGTCAGCAAACCTGGCAAACATGATTGACATGGCAGCACTGAATGCACATGTGCTTTATCAGGCATGCATTGGGGTGCAGGAGAGACGGGTGGACTTCCTGGTTGAGCTTGCAAAAGAGTTGGCTAACTCTCATGTGAGTGAGAAGAAGGCACACAAGGAGAAACTGCTTCGGCAACAACCTTCCACACCCAGCTCAGGCAAAAGGGCGAAGTATCAGGTCAACCATCGATGCAGGATGCGTGTCCTGAGGCCGAAACATCATCAGTGACCCCTCACACCCCCACCATGGACTGTTCTCCCTGCTGCCCTCTGGAAAGAGGTTCCGCAGCGTCCGGTGCAGGTCCACCTGGTTCCGAAACAGCTTTTTCCCACTTGCCATCAGACTGCTGAACTCTTAACTGGACTGCACTCAAAAACTGGTCTCCACTTTATACCTTGCACATGTACAGAGCTAAATAACTTCTATTTTACTGTCAGTCCTGCACTTTATATTTTATATTTAGATTTATATTCATATTTTATACTGTATTTTATTTTACTCACAACATTGGAACCTCAAACATTGTCCTGAGCCGTGTGCAACGAAATTTCGTTCTGTATACACCCTGTGCATTGAAAATGACAACAAAGTCAGTCGAAGTCTAAGGAACAATTGTGCAACTGTGAGATGCGTTGAGGCCATTAACAGGTACTTATAAGGTAATGGCCTTATTTACAGAACAAAAGCACCTGCTAGATAAAATCCTTCAGGTCATTTGGCCTGTCTCTAGACTGAATAGGTAGAAATGTTCAATGGACTAACTCCAGTACTGTAGTAGTACAGTACTGGAGTAGTAGTGTAGTGTAGTGTAGATGTGAATGTGTTTGTATAAAGAAAATTATGAACGTGTGTGTGTGTGTGTGTGTGTCTGGTCCGTCAAGTGACTGGAATGTTTTTATGTGGGCCGTGGTTTTCTGAACAGCGTGCCGTCTCTGAGATATTCCTCTGATTTAGACGGGAAAGCAGATCTTTCATAATGAAATGAAAACAATTAACTTGGAGCTCAGCGGGAGGCAGACTCCAGCAGACTGGCCCGTCTAAACACTTTTTTCCCCACTTTGTACAAAATGTTTTGTGCTTTTTAGCTATTTCATGGAAGCATCGCTAATATTTTGGATGGCGTGACTTTAATTAGAGATTTAAAGAGGATGCGGCTAAAGCAAGTGAGGTGGATTAGCAGAGCTTCAGAAAAGTGAGCTGTAAGTATGTCATGAAAGTTAAAAGACTGTCATACAGCAACACTCTTCAGACAAGAAGAGTTAATTGTGTGATGCAAATGTAAAAGGAATTTAGCATGTAATTTTTTTTACTTTTTTTTTTTAAAGCAACAAAAACCGAATGCTGTAGCTCTGCAAAACACATTTTTAATGACAGTGATCCAAATAGAATTCTGAAAGAAAAGTTTAATTGTCGTAGGAAACATACACTAAGTCAGTACTGATCATAAACATTAGTTCCGCTAATGCTAAAGCGCTATGCCAGCATGGTATTTCCTGAAAGCTAAAGCGAAAAGCGCTAAATTCAACCCTGTGGAAACCTCCCGTGTGTCACAAGGAGACTGTGAAGCTCTCAAAACGTTTCTTAGGTGTGAATTTTTGCCGGTTTTTTCGTAGAAGTGTTGTGTCCTTCTGGTTACCTTATTCGTTCATTTGTCGTATATTTGCCATCTGTGCAATAAAGATTTATTCATTTTTTTAAAAATTAAGAAACCGAGAAAGCCTGACGAGAGGAAAGGAACTGCTATGTAAACAGTGTAAGGAAAGGACACATTCCTGCAAAAGATAATAATCCCTCAGTAGCTTCCAGCATCAGTAAGGGGATTGAAAGCAGTTCCCAGTGGGGGGCATGCCATTTGTTTGTCCCCTAAAATGATGAGAAGAGACACTCTGGTATGCCAGGCCTGCTGACACGGTTGATCTCTGAATGCAGAAAAAAAACCAACTCCAAAACACGTCAAGATCTCTGTTCTGACTGCTGCGAGGCATGCGTGTTATCTCGCCGCTTCAGATATCGGCTTGTAATTCGTCTTTTAGGAGCCGCAGTACATGTGTTACTTTGCAAAGAACGACAGAAAATGTGAGTCGGGTCTTTTAGCGACAGGAAGGCTGAAACTGAAGAGGGCAAGTTACAGATAAGTGGGACAAAAGTGGCTGAACTGCTGAATTAAAGATGAGGAAAGAGAGAGAGAGAGAGAGAGAGAGAGATAAATCTGTGTAGCAAGTAGAGCAACTAGTGGCTTCCAGCACTTCCAAGCAATTAGAGCTGTGGGCCTGACATCAGCGCCGACAAGCACATCTGCTGGAACAGGATTCAACAAATATTTACTTCTGCTCCCTCTTGCAGGACGTTTTCTGTTTACTGAGGCCTAAACGGCACAGAGAGACTTTGATTTAGTCCTCTCCTTTTTCTCTGCTTTTAATCCCTGAGCTTTGTAGGGTGAAGAGGTGAGTGTGTTTTCATTCCTCTGTTCTTGAGATGAGATAACGGGGAGAATAATCTCCAGCTGAGTCGGAGGAAACGGCAGAGGTGAAGAGACTGGACCCGTGGGGAGCTAGCCGAGGGCGGCTAATGAAGGAGCATATCTGGGATGACCGAAGCCAGGCCTTCAGGCAGACCGCTCGGCGAGATAAAGTCAACTCTGACCACTCTCTGCTATTTCTGCTGAATTCAAAAAATAAATAAACAAATCCTAACAGTATGGTGCCTCGCATGAATTCTAATACATGTTGCGTAGCTGTGAGTATAATCAATTATAGATCACATCTTGCCAATAGTTTGCTCTGTTGAAACTCAACGTACGTCACCCGGTGTAGCTTCTAGATGCTTTATGTTGTGAAAAGCGAGACATCGAAATTTCATGTGCCCTAATTTAAGAATGTTCATTCATTTTTATTCTATTAATCAAAAAATACTAGATTATTATTATTTTTTTTTTTTACAAAATGTTATATTTTTGTGTCTGATTATACAATTTCTAAAAAAAAAAAAAAAAAAAAAAGACAATACATCAAATATTTTAACCAAACAATATTTAAATAGTCGCCAAATACCAATTTTACTCAAGTTTTTTTTGAATGATGCATTTTACACATAATTGATTATTATTATTATTATTATTATTATTATTATTATTATTATTATTTTGTCTACCCTAATCACTGCGGAAATAGTTCATTCCAAAATCCATGGCAGTAATTTATATTGATTTTCTGGGACACTGTCACTTTCATTCCACCTAATAATTCAGCTCTACTTCATGTCGGTCTATCAGATGGAATTTCAATAAAAACAATGAAGTTCATGACTGTAATATGTTAAGAGTTGAAAGTATAGAAATACTGTTGGATGTCACATTATGTGTGAGAGCAAGGTCATTTTAGGCTGTTTTAAAAAAAAAAGTTATTTATTTTAATTTTTTTTACTAATTTAAAAAAAAAATTGTGCTGAGAAAGAAAAGCGTTTGCATCAAGTAAAGTTTAGGCACCAACTGCTAACCGCTAGCCACACGAGGACTTAGCATTATCTAACCATAATGTTTTCACTATTAGCGAAAAAAAAAAAAGAAAAATCAGTTCCAGTGGTGAGAAGCTGTGAAACTGCCAGGAACGTTTGAGGGAAAACAATGGATACCAGAAAACACCCCCACTCTATAGATTCCCAGCCTAAGCCAAACGTCCATTTTTATAAGCTAGCAACATCTGCCGGCGGCATGTTTTGAACTCTTTTAACCCTGAAAACGTTTTTTCACCAAAGGGAAGGTAACGTGTGCCTTAAGTGTTTGTAACATCTGTCTTTTGTCTTTCAAACATCTGCTACGCAGCACATGGAGGCTAAACGTTGGCCAGCGCGGTCTGGATGCTCAACACTTCTAATCATACCAATGGAGGAGTGGAGAGAACCAAAGTACAGGACTGACGAATCAATGTGCTAAAGTTCTCCACATTGTCAAGTTAGAAATGTCAACGTGTCATTTTAAATGTGTTAGAGACAAATCAAGAAAAAGTAGCAAAAATGACAAAGTACGAGAAAAATTCAACATTGTCTTTCAGACTGAATCGTAATGCTTACTTTTCTTTTTCTTTTTTTTATGTACATTGATATGACTGGACATTTCAGATTTGTGTGTTCTATAAAAACCATAACGTAAAATGAATGTTTTATTAGCCTGACTGGTGTGGCGTATATATTTCACACCTGAATAATGTATACTTTTATTGTGAAGGGGAGAAGGTGAGAGGAGAAGAAACCAACGGTTGTACTTCATTCTATTTTTGGTTTTGGTTGGAAGACAATGAGAATAAATCAAGACTCAAATGACTTTTTCTGCTGATTTCCACATTGGTGACCCCGACGTGATTTGAACACGCAACCTTCTGACTTCCACACTGGACTATTTGGAGTTCACACATCAAGGTACCTTTATTTGTCAGTCTGTTGTAGACTGACAAATGAAAAGATTCATTTGTCTTTGTTGGGGTTCCCAGTTACCTTGGAATTCTAGTTTGACCATCGGTCAAAGAAAAGTGTCCAAGCTGCATCAGCTCTCCTGAAACAGCAGAACCACTGAGTGGGTCGTACTACTGTCTGATTGTAAGGGGGAAGAGGAATTTGGCGTTTATTTGTTGTTCAGTTTTTCTTCTTCTTTGGGCAGATAGTCTCGACCCAATGGGGTTTCCTACAGGTTACTGAGTAGTACAGTACTGACCTTTCTTTGTCGTCCTGTTAGGTTTTATTTGGCAGATTTCCGTGTCAATAGTCAGCCACTGTTCAAGGATGGAGAGTAGGACCAAAGTATCTGAAAATACTTGAATGTATGATGACAGCATTTCATTTCCCTTTGAGATAAATGAAGCAATTTTGTGTTGATCACTTTCTGCCCGAGTTCTCTGTGTTCCTGCCTGAGTTGATGTCTGCTATGGTGACCTCTGTTTTGTCCCCCGCTTACTTTTGATATAGTTTTGACACTTTTGCAAATAAACTAAAAGTCTATTAGGAACATTTGACATAAACCGAGTGTAGCTCGTGGAAGGAATACCAAAAGGTTTGACGAAAGTCATACAGTTCAAAAGACCTCGATGGGTTTAACTTTTGAATTCGAGGAAAGTTACAAAAAATAATAAAAAAATGTGTTATCACCACGTTTTCTGTTGTTTTTTTTTTAGCAAATATAAATAATTTTGGTAATTCTAACTAAGCTAAATCCAGAAAGGCTTGGTCAGATTTAACTTCAGTTTGTCTTTTTAGTCCGTTTATGTTTATATCTGCTTTCAACTGCATCTACCACTTTTGCATATTGAGACTGGATTTTCTGCCCCTTTGTAAATGAAGACTATAGAGTGTGACTTCTATAGTCCCACTGTCTTCCATCCATACAAACACAGACAGTAGTCAGCATACAGTCATTCAGGTTTTATTCCAGAATAACAAACAGAACCAGTTTCCCCAGCCTGTGTCGTCATGGTAGGTCTGATATGTGAACATGATTGTCGAAGGCATCTCAAACACAAGCCCCATCAACAAAAAGTCATCATCATCATCATCATCGTAGTCATCATCATCATCATCCCACCACAATAAATGCAGCAGGCGGCGCCCGCTCCGGTGTCGTCAACGCGACAATGGTGCACAAGATGGGAGTTTGTTGTGGTCACATGCAGAGAGTAAATACGGCCGGCTAGCTAGCAGAGCCGGATCTGGACGAGGACAACCACAGAGAGACGCAGGGTCCCGGCCAACAGCACAGAGAAAGTTTCAGTCCAAACTCGTCTCAAAGACAGAGCTCCTATAGCCTGCAGGGCTTTCATCACATTTTGTATGACTAATAACGAAACTATTGAAGGGGTCATTCGGAATTTGTAAAGTGAAAATCTGTTAAAACCTTATGAGGAATAAGTTAGCTGTTTTAGGCTAACAACTAGCCTACAAATGGACTTCTACCGTCGCACAAACATTTACTATCTCCAAAATGTTATAGGGGTTTATGCTAGTGCTATTTTATGAACCTTTCAATAGTTCTGATGTTTTTTATTGAACAGTAACTTCCAAGGAGGCCAATGACTATTTACAGGGGAACAGGAAGTAAAAGATGGTACGCCAACAGTAATCTTCCTGAACTGAGAGGAGAACATGTGTTTTCAGTCAGAGTAACTGTCTGTCCACAACATAAAGGTCACTCAAGCAAATAGAACAGTTTTAAAAAATGTTCTCTGCCTTTATATTTATGCCTTAGGAAGCGATCAACTGGCAGAGCTTGTAAAATCAGGATCATCAGCTTATTAAAACAAGAAAACTTTATCCTTTAAACTAGACTTGAAAAACTCGTTACAAGATTTATATGTCATTAAAACCAAAATATATTATTTTATATAGAAAAGGTTGTAAGAGTAAAACAACATCTAGAAGAAACGGTACGAGAAGAAGTCACGGCAAGCTCCTTCATGCCTTTTAACCGAGGAACGTATTTTTACGTCAGGTAAAAATGAAACTCTTTGTTATGATGGGACGTTATAACAAAGAGATGCTGTTCCTCAATTTATTTCCAAGCTCCAGCAGTTAAAATGCTTCTGCATATATCAGGCAGTTGCTCCAAGAGTAAACATTTTTTACATGTTCACGTCCTCAGTTCGTGTTTCAAGTGGGAAAATTACTAAAGGTGCACCATTTTCACCTTTATAAGGTAGCAGTTTCTATGCAACCACCCAATGTAATTTGAGCTTTTTGGTCTTGGCTACTTATGGAATCGATGTTAGCTTTAGTTTGATGAACCAACTGTCAGAGGAGGGAACAAAATTATTTCTCCTGTTTGTTTTGTTTTTTTCCTCCATTTTCTTTGACATCCAGTGTATTCTGACTTCTCAATATTTTGTTTCACTAACTTGACAAGAACCTCAGCAGCAAACAAACTGTAGGAAGCCACCTTCATATCAGCACAATGCCAGGATGCTCATTACCTTCACCTAAATCAGCTAAAAGTAAGTAAGTCTTACTTTGAGCTAAAAGTAATTTTTACTTACTTTTAGTAAGTCATTACTAAGTACGATTTAGTAATCTTTATTTGAGTCATTATTTTTTTCTATAAAAACAAGGCAAGATAGAAGTGAATGCTAATGCTAGGGAGTCAACTACAATCAAATACCAAATAATTTTGACACCTTGTCTTTGTATCCTTTCAGTACTGTACTACTAAAGCTACTAACACATGCTAATTTTTCCAAATTTCCAACGCTAGCTTACTAAGGTAGCTGAATCAGTGTTGTATAAAGTACTGAAATCTCAGAGTCAAGTAAAAGTACAAGTACCTCTCCAAAATACGACTTTGGTAAAAGTCGAAGTCACTGACTGAAATGTTACTTGAGTAAAAGTCTTAAAGTATCTGAAACTTCTTGTACTTAAGTATGGAAATTACTGTAAAAATGGATGTACTCAAGTAATGTAATGAAAAGTACAAGTAAAAAGTAAAACAAGGCAAGTGTGAATGACATTTCTTATATTTTGGTAAACTTGTCAAATAAACTTAAAATAATGTACCCAACCAAGTGCAGGCAAAATGAAACCTGCTAATAAATTGTTCCAGTTTTAAAGAGTAGCGCATGTTAATGGTTTGTGGTTTTGAACTTGCATGCCTTTCCTATATTCGTTAAATTTAGTCTAAATTGCTATCGCTATGGCTTCTGTCCCCCATTGAACTAGGGTGACCAGACGTCCTCTTTTTCCCGGACATGTCCTACTTTTCAGACCTAAAAAGATGTCCGGGGGGAATTTAAAAATTGTCCGGGATTTTGGTCAACTGCCTCAAACACATTACATAGCTTACAGTGCATTATAGGGCACGGCGCTGCGTGTCACGTAATCCCTGAGCCGCGTCAGTGCGGGCAGCACTCTTCTGTGTTCGTCCGTCCCACCCGCCCGCTGTACGGTGTTCTGATTTCTGATTTCCCCAACAATGGGAGAAGCGAAACAGGTGTATCCTATTGGAGGTGATGAACAAGCCCAGGCAAGCAGGCTACGGACTTTGTTCGGTAGCCTACTTGCTAATCAGTAGGTGGGGTCAAAACACTTTGTTTCTCTCTCTCGCTTTTTTGTAACGAGTAACTAAACCACACATTGAAAATGTATCGGAGTAAAAGTACGCAATTAAGTTCGGAAATGTAGTGAAGTAAAAGTGAAAGTCATCAAAAATTTTCATACTCGAGGAAAGTATGAAGTACTCCAAAATATACTTAAGTAAAGTAGTGAAGTATTTTTACTTCGTTACTATACAACACTGAGCTGAATGACTGAAAATGCTCCTGCTCTTAGCCACTCCCTGACCAAAACCTGCTGGTGAAAAAGAAGCTGTGCATCTTAAAAGGTAATATGACTACAAAGCTGCTGAGTCAGTTGGGTGTGGGAACCTCAGGAGCTGCGTTTCCATTAAAAATGTGCGCAAAACTGTCAATAATCCGCTAATGTCGAAAAAAGCAATTTCGCAATTGCAGTGTTTTACGTTCAGTTAAAATAACACGTGAATAAGTCATTAAAAAACATGCCACACCATCATCTTCCCACCACTTCCTGTCGTCTTCTTTGTCTTTGCCGCCAGTAGTAACATCCGGTTGTTGATCATGTGTCCCGCATGCAACAAAAAAGTGTTTCCATTGCAGTTTTAGTGAAATACACCCATTTTGATACTGAAAAACTACCTCATCCTACAGCAAAGGCCTTTTTTAAGTTTTTTTTTTTTTTTCTAAATTGCTGTATTTCCATTAAGCAAATTTATTTTCAAAATGTCAAATTGCGCAGTTTTTCGGCCAATGGAAGCGCAGATACTGACACAGAGCACTGTGCTGTAAAAGTGCCTTCATCACTACCAATTGTCTTAAGTCTGTAGACAGAACCAGCCTGATAAAACCATGATTTATTAATTTATCAAATTGAGTCATGAACGTTTTCATATTACAACCAGCCTTCAATGTTATTATTGGAAGATGGTGACATAGACCAACACAAAAACATACAGAATTCTGAAGTGGATGCAAAACCTATTTAACTACTTAGGTTATTTTATTTAGGGGCATCAGAGAGAGGATAAATGCATGCCAAGTTTTGCTAAGTGTTTCAAAACCTTGAAACCATTTCCCATTTTCTGTTCACTTCATAGCCACGCGTCACTTTGTGTTGGTCTGTGGCATAAAAATCCCAATTGGATTTGTGGACGTTTGTGATTGTAGCGCAACGAGACGGGGAAAAGGTCAAGGCGTATGAACACCTTTGCATTAAGGTGGTTATTGGTTTGCAGGCGGAGGATATTGGGTCCAAATCAGACAAGCAACTTTTTAAAAATGTATTTTAAATTTCCAATGTTTTAGTATTTTTTTTGTATATGTATGTGAGTTATTCAGTAAAAAAAAAAAAAACCTGAACACTCTGCCGGATCATAGGACTGAAACTTCCTCTGCTGTTTGAGGGCTCATGCATATCAAACTGTGTAAATCTTTACACAATACAGAGATAGCAACACCGTAACAAGGGCATATAAGATAATGCAAACAATGTGAGACTGAATTCTAGAAGCACTTTTTCTCCCCAACATGCTTGTTTTTTTCCCTTTGCGTGTGTGTGTGTGTGTGTGTGTGTGCGTGGTCGTGCACTTCTGCGGCATCTTCATAAAAAAATAAAATAAAAATAAATGATAAAATCAAAGGAGAGTGAGTTCAAAACAGTCCATAACAGTGTGTTTCTGAGTCGATCACAGCTTTGGATTTCTTTCTTTGCAATGGCAAAAAAAAAAAAAAATAAAAAAAATAATCATATGCCTGAGTTCTGTAAGTGATGCCGTTTCTGTTCGGCTGGACGGACGCTGACGGTGTTTCTGAAAACTTACAGCAGCGAGGAAGTAAAGGGGAGTTTGTTTGGTTTTTTTCTCTCCTTTTTTTTTGTTGTTTTTACATTAAACATTCCATAGATGATGCAATCGGCTTCCCTCATCCATTCACAAACCCTTTAACCACAGATTCCACAAATATCTCCAAAAAGATCATTTATATTCACAATCTATTTACAGTAGCATGATTAATATATATATATATATATATATATAAAAAAAGATTCATTCAGATGTTTAAAAATAAAACAACAGCAGACATAAAAACTACGGAGGAGCATCATCCTCCGTTTGCCTCTCAGCTGAGAGTCTACAGCCTGGACATCACGTTTTAATGTCAGATGAACACAAAACATGAATTAGTCTTCATTAACATCTAAACAAAATCTACCTTATCTAGGAGCAATTTGTGAGGAATTTCTATTCTATTTTATTCTAAAAATGTTTGAAATGGTCGAACGCGTAACAGGGAATCCGTTTTGTCCTTCCTACCAGAGCTGCTAATCTTTGCATTTTCTGGTCCTGCATTTAAGAAAATGTAGAGAAAACATATTATAGTTTAAAACAAACAAAAAAAAAGAAATGCATAGCAATCAACTGCAACATATACGGTCACAGCAATTAATCAGATTAAGGTGATCATTTGACTAAAGCCCTTAGATGTTCCCCTCGGTTACGTAGAAACATACAACAAACGGATTTTTCGGGTTTTTCTATAGAAAAACGGAGCGAGACGTCACTGAGGGAAAAAAATGGAAATCATTTTTCTTTTTTTTTTTCTTTTGAGAACACACCGGACACTGCCATGTCTAATTCCCTTCTTCATTTCTGAGTGGAGACGTTGGAAACAGCACGAAGCAAATCAGCTGTTTAAGATATAAATGTCGTGTTATTGGAGGTATGTTGAAATGATACAGTAAATTAAACGTGCGTGTGCGAGTGAATGAGTAATGGTGGCCTTTTGTATAAATTAGTTTGAGTGGGAGGCATATTTTCTAAGTTATAGATCCATTTAATATAAAGTATCAACATTTAGAACATTATTTATGGACATTATGGCCAGAATAATAATGTTGATGTCCAACATCAACATTTTAATGCCATTAAAATGCTTCCAGAATGACTTTTACACTATTGAGCTGTCAAAAGCATAACTTAGAAGTTTCTGTTAAAATATGGCAAAGAGTTAATAATTTAACTGAATTAGATAACTTTCTCTGGGTATTCGTACAGTAGGCAAATAAGCTAGTCTGAGACAGGAAATGACCAAAGCGCAATTTGACCATGTTAAAAAGACTTGAACATGAAAAATCTCAAAGCATTTCATGTATATAATATTTCATAAACTTTTCTTACTTCCCAGCTAACGCCTCGTCAAAAAACAAACGTGGACTTCCGCCATGTTAAAATATCTCGCAACTTAAAGGTTGTGTGTTACCTTTTAACAGAACATTACTGAAAAAAACAACAACAAAGAAAAAACACAACTGTACTGTGAAAAATTGTGCTTAACATTTAGTAGTACTGGTACGTATCTGCAAAATAGCCACTGAAATCCTGCAGACCGTCAACCGTTTCCTGAAACGGTAACCGGAAACATTCCCTGTGACGCTACAGCCAAAGTGACCAATAATAGTCCAGAATAATGACCTTAAACCTTAAGAGAAGAGTTTTAACACTGATTTAAAAAAAAAAACTTCAACAAAGCAGGGAAACAAAAGTAAAAAAGAATAAAGAAACAGGTCAAACCACGCCACAAACAATGAAAAAAAAAAGAATTGTAATTCTGCGACCAGCGTTTGGACTGAGAAATGTCTCGCCGTGGTCCCTTTAAATCAACCTCAGGTGATTCCTAACGTACCAAACGAGGCGGCAGATTGCGTTTTGATTTACTGCCAACCCCTCGGGTCCAGATGTGCTTTCATACCCAGCGTTCACCGAGACGCCCCTCTTCGTTTAGCAGCACGACTGAAGATAACAAGGATATACGGCCAGAGAAGGGATCAAAGGTCAACAGGTTTCTAGACTAGATGGAGGTCAGCCCTTTACTTTTAGCTCGTGTTCCGAAATGCTTCCCCTCAGAGTAACTCTGCTTTAACTGCTTCAACATGAATCAATTTGGTCTACAAAAATTACAAAAAAAAAAAAAAAAAAAAAAGCAAACAAGTCTTTGGCTACATTTCACAATAAAGGGATCAGAAAAAAAAAGAATTGCATTTAATAAGGACTTGACAATCTGATATATGTGTGAGAGTGAGCACCCGGCAGTGAACAGTTCTGGTTTTGAATTGTGTCAAAAAAATAATGTAATAATAAACAAATAATACTACCAGTTGGCTTGTTTAAATCAGGGTGATTAAAAAAAGAAGAAAAAAAAAGAGAGAAAACAACAATTAAACACAAAGCATCTTACAGAAAAGAAGCTAAGCTAGCAAATCCATAAAGCTAATATATATATATATATATATATATATATATATATATATATATATATATATATATATATAAACTAGCTTATATCTAATCAGGTAATAGTTTCAAGAAGTCTGCAACAGAAAGGACCAGTTTTGTGCTCAAAGCTCATGTCACACATCTTTAATGCGTCGGGATAAGAGCCGAGCTCAGATCTTAAACATCGGATCGTAACCCGCAGCCATGCCCAGAACGCTTCCTGTGAACAAAAGAGGAAAAAAAAAACAACAAAGCCAACAGGAAGCTGGGGTTAGCCAGCTCACAGTGCAGCTGCAGGTTTCCCTGAGGTCAACTTAAAGAACCAGCAGGTCAGATCATGGCTTCGTCAGAGAGGGGAACAAACGTCAGGGAGGACGGCATCCTGACGCTCGCAACTGGTTTCCTGCCCATCCTGCATTCAAGACCACCGTACTTAAAGAAAGAAAAAGTATCCACATCCCTTGAACTTTTGCGTGCTTTGCCAAAGTAACGCCACAAACTTCGATGTATATTTTCCGAGGCCACCAGGGGGCCTCAGAACGATGGAGGGAAGATGAAAATGACAAAAAAAATGTATCTAATAAATGTCTTTAATCATTTTTTAAAATAATAAAATCTACTATTTTTTTAATCATTACAATAAAATATAAGTTAAAGTAATTTATTTAACTTTTATTTGGCTGCCAGTCAAATTGATCCAAGCGATGATTTTTGCCCCTAAAGCTGGAATGAATGTTCTGACAAGAAAAATCTGAGGTTAGCATTTATGCTAAAAATTTATGCTGAAATGTGTTGTAATGCGACTAAAAAGCTCAAAGGGTGTGAATACATTCTTGCGCTGCTGGCGGGTCTCTAACTCATTCATAGTGACTAACACTCCCATGTGGAGGCAGTTCTCAGATCTATCTCATTCTCTGCAGTCCGCAGCTTCTTCTGTGCGTCTCCCTTAAAGGATGATTGTTACAAAAAGACATAAAAAAAATAAAATCATCCAACGAATTCGATAACTTCACACAATTTAACCGTTAGAAGACATCCGTTTGTGTTTCTAGGTTTAATGTCTTCTTCTTTTGTCTGATAAATCCGTGTGCATGGCAGCTCATTGGTCAGAGACAACATGTCTGACCTTTCCCTGTGCAAAAAAGATAAAGCGCATGTCTCCAGATCTCCAAACAGTCACATGGTACTTTTTAAAGCACTTCTGCAAGCGTGAACGGTGAAAACAAGCGGCCGAGGAGCTTTCATGAGACTTTCGCCCAAACGTATCAACATGGGTAGTGTCTGTGCAAACGAAGAGGGCTGGTTGCGCAGAAGACGGTCCGACTGTGTTTTGCATCAATGTTCAAAACACAGAATGCAGTGACGGTGATATGAGACAACGGAATTATGGGAAACAGGGCGTCATCGAGAGGAATGCCTACAGAACAACGACGATGAAGGGGCTGACTCCTCGTCAGTTATCTCAGCTATGGCTTATTTACAGTAATCACACCAAAGTGACGGTGCTGCCTTTAAAATCAACAGGAAGCAAAAAGAACCAAACAATCCAGTTGCCAACAGTCAAAAAATAAAAAAATAAAATAAAATAAAAAATCGGAACAAACCGAAACAGGACAGCCCAGATTCCATAAGCCCCTCCCCCCCAAAGGTTGCAGCGTAAGCACAGAGCAGCCGACCATGCAGACTTGCTCGGTGAGGGTCAGTGGATGCCTTGATGCTACGAGAAGAATCCTGCAAGCTATCCTGGTGGCCGTGACGTATGGCAATGGCGGCGTCAATCGTCGTAAGGGTTTTGTGGGTAATGGAGTCCTCTGCTCTCCTTCGAGCAGGGCGGGGAACTAGTTGGGCGGCATATCCAAGAGAGAACGCATCCAAGAGCGGGAAGGACGGTGAAGAGTACGGTGGCGCTCTTCTCTGCTCGTCCCTTTCACATTTTCTTTTTGACGTTGTTGTTGGAACCTTAGACTCTCTCGTTCTCACAGTGCTGTGGCCTCCCAGCTGGTGCCCCGCGGGACCTGCCGTCACTTGGTCTCTGTCATCATCGGGGCAGGCACCGCCGACGGGTGGGGCCGGTTCAGCTCCGTTCCGGCGGCCGGGGAAGAGGCGGCAGATGCCAGGCTGCAAGGAGTGACGGGCGCAGGGAGACCTAGCAACAGGAGACAAAGCTTAGCGACGGTTTCTACACATTTGGTTGTCAGACGTAACCTAAACCAAAACGTACCCAAGACTTTGACGGTTGGCGTGAGATCTTTCCGCTGATGAGCTGTTTGGTTTTCTACAAGTGTGGTGCAATGCACCATGGCCACAAGATCTCAAATTGGTAATTTTCCAAACAGCTTCTGATTTAATCGAAAGAAGCTTCATAAAGTAGTTCTGTTACATTGTTTTTGAGAGGTTATCTCCAAACAGATCTCTCTAATGAGCCAATACCGACTGTCCCTCTGACTCATAAAAGGCCGTAGACTCTGACATGGAGCTCTTGGCTTTTTGTCATTTTTCTAAACAGTGGGGTCTCTAACCTTGGGTTGAATTTCCTGAGAAGATTTTCAATTGTCCTAAATCATTTTGACCAATATAGTGTTTTATTTTCTCAGAAGTATACGTCACCTAAGTGAACAATTTTGAAGAGGAACTAAGGATAAGTCGCAAAGGACCGAGTCACAGGACCAGCCAAAGTATGATAAAAACTGTGGTTTATAGTCTGGAAATAACATTTTTCTCACTACAGAAATTTCATATTACAGTGGTCCCCGCCCAGTCATGGTTTAATATTCACAGATTCACATATTCATGGATTTTTCTGTGGAATGCACCTCTGAATTATTGGTGGAAAACTCGCCTATCTGCAGAATTGTTTTGTAATGCTTATCTAAAATATTAAAAAGGAAACGCAGCTTGGGAAGCTGAAATATAGGCGCAATGCTGCTTCGTACGCTTTTTGACTGGCATTTGCAAAGCAGCCAATCCAGGAGCTGCATTTATTTTAAATTGGCACTGATTGGCTGTACAACCAATAGTGGAGATAAGGAAGACCATGGATGTTAGCTTCCATGGTCGTGTTAAGACAGTTTACACTGTGCGTATCAATGCATATTAAGGTTTATTTGGTGTTTGAACTATTAAAATACATGATTTTAAGCGTTTTGAGAGCGAGCATCTATTACTACCAGATTTTAGTTACTCGTGGTCCACTGTAGATTGTTTAGAAATTCCCGTATAATCCCTCCAAGATTGAAAAGCAGTGAATTATTGAAGGCCATTGCTAATGAGTTTCCATATTGACTTGCTGAGAGTTTGATCACTAATACTTTTCTATTATTTTCCCTCGTAAATGTTATGGAAAAACCAAGGGTGGATGTTAAAATGAACACCTTACAGTCTCTGTTTGTATCACTTTTAGTTGAAATTTCTTTTGCACCAGTCACATACACGCTCTCAAACATTTCTGTCCCCCTGGCATTTGTGACTCACATTCTTTGCGTGGAGCAGCTACGTTGTTATCTATGGAGGAGTTCTTGCTGGCGTTGCTGTTGGCGGCCTGGCTTGGCGCCGCCTGGCCGCTGTTTTGGCTCTGAGCGGTTTGGTTCTGGCCCGCTTGGCTCTGGCTTTGGGCCGGCCTCTGTGTCTGGCTCGGCCTGGGGTTGGAGGCGTCCATACTGCTGCCCATGCTGCTGCCAAGTTGTAGCCGCCTCATATGGCGCACCACCGCGGTGGCGTTGAACGCTTGCTGGGGAGGAAAATGAAAGAGGGAAGATGGGAAAAATGCAGAAATTGTAATATTCTTACATTCAGTCGGTGAAAATACCATAGAGCAGCTTTCTAACTGACACAAATTGACCTAGTAAAACTGCAGACATGCAGCATGGAGACTGAATAACAGAGATAATGGACAGCAATGGACAAAAGTTACCCTCCACTTGCTCTTGGCAAAGTTCTTTCTGATCTGCCGGCTGACTGACTCATGGATGTTCTTGCAGAGTGCTGTGTCCCCAGCGATCCTGAAACATACATTTATATTTTTACACAAACATGCATTTGCCGCCTGTAACCATCCCGCCGGTGCCTCCACATTGTGTGTTTCCCTCACCAGGGATGCCTGAGGGCCTGTTCACAGGTGAACCTCTTGGTCGGATCTTTCTCCATCAGACAGCTGATAAAGTCCTTGGCTGAAAAAAAACAACAACAATATAAATTAAAATAGGCATGAATAGCACTGTAAATTGATAATGCCTGCAAGCATACGCAGCTTTAGATAATGGATTGAACAATGAAAAAAAACATTGAATTTGCTTAAATTTAACAAATATTTTATGTTTGTAAATGCAACATAGGCAGTTTTGTAACCTATACTTTACTTTTGTCATGCTCATCTATCAACTTTTAATCAGCAACTCATAACATCCCATTTCCTGGAGGTTATTAATATGTCGTGCCACAACGAACCGATTTTTTAAAGTTACGCTTAAAAACTGGAAGGACCTTACTCATAGGAGGCATTACACGTTGGAGTAATGTAGGAGTTTGTTCTTCATCAGACAATAGGCACCTGCCTAAAAGTCAAACACAGACAATCTCCAAAGCTTACTTGGGGTCACCAAGTCTCCATAGCAACCATTGGACGCTATCTACAGGAAAACTGGTTCTTTGGAAGATATGCCATTAAAAAGCCTTTTGTACAAACAAAATATGTGGGATTATTAGGACCAACTGGAAGTTCAGTTGGAAAAGTATATAATCTGGCCCCGCCTTTTCTGTCCTCATAAATGGTACATCCTTGCGAAGAAGAGGGAGCGGCATGGAGAAGACTGCTAGCTTTTACAAGCTTTTGTATGGCTGAATGTGGACAGTAGGAATCTTTATTATAAAATGTTACACACACTCAAAAATGCCTAGAAGTAACTAACTCACATTTATAAGGTCAAAATGTGAATTAGGTTTGGATATCTGGAATGTTCCTCTTCTTCTGCCGAGTAAAGGCAGATTTTATCTACAGTGACATCTGCTGTTTGAAAATTAGAACTGCAGGGAGTGTTGCGTAGAACAGCTGAAGGTATAAATTAGGGCTGTTGTAAACGAATAAATATATAAAATATCCATCCATTTTCTTACACCCTAGTCCCTAGTCGGGTCAGGAGGTATATGAAATAAATTTTCTGGTTCGTCCGTAAAGCTACAGTTACGTTAATTATCTAATGCGCAGTCGCCCGCAGTGTTCAGTCTATCCTCTCACCTGCATAAATACACCTTCAGCGCTCTTCCCTGCTGTTCGCTCTAAACCAGCAGCTTCGGGAGGAGAAAAGCTCCAGGCATGTAGAATTGATGTAGAAGTGGTGTGAGGTGCATGTGAGGCTCACGGCAGCAAAGAAACGCCTGAACGCTCGAGGAAGGAAGGAAGGAAGAAAACAACTGAGGCTCACCGGAGTCTGAGATGTCATCCCAGTACGGGGCGTCGAACTCGTAGTCGGCCTTAAGGATCTGCTCAAACAGCTTAGAGTCATTTTCATCATAAAACGGAGGATAACCACACAGCCTGCAGGAAACAACAGTCATTTAGCCAAAAAAGAAACTCTGGGATGCATATTTAACTATTTAATGTTCAGTTTTATTGATAACGTGAATGTGTGTGGATGTAACAAGACAAAATGTGGCCAAGTTCCTGACATACAAATACTTTTTGTGAGGCTCTGTATACGGTTACTCTTACTCAGCAGAGTGAATCACCTTAATCCCATTAATAACAGATTACTGGTTTCCAGTCTGGGAAAAAACTATTTATTAAGACGTTCCAGTCTTATTGTTCAACATGAGCCAACTAAGAACAATGTCGGAGTTGCTGCTCAACAACAACAAAAAAAACCATCATCTGCTCCTCATTACCGCAGAGCTGGACGCACCGAGAGACTTTCATGAAACTCATTAAAATACCATTCTCCATCGATTCACATCGGAAAACAGGAAGAATGGGACTTCGATTGTACCTGGCGCGAGGACAGAAAAGCGTTCTGTCCGTTTCCCTGCTTTCCCATTTGCTTAAAGACGTACCTGTCACTCTGCTGCCTCTCCACTCCATCTAGCACGCATGCTAACATGAACACACACACCAGGACGAAGGCGAGTCCTGGTGTGTGTCTCCTGAACACTCGTCCATTACCGCGCACTACGGATCTCGGCTGATTATCATGGATGATTACTTGATGTGATCTTTCCACCTGAGCAGCAGCTAAAAGCTAACAAGGACTGAATCCCAGCTCTAATTATCAGCAGGGAGCTGCTTGTTCTCTGCGTCACACACACACACACACCCACGCACGCACCCACACAGTGCTGCCAGGAGTTTAGAAAACAAAAAGATGATTGATTGAGCAGTCAGTACAAGGAACACATCAATCACTGTCCTGGCAACTCGCTCTCCCACCTCTGACTCCTGTTATCATGATGCTGACCTCTGACCCTTAATATCTCACTCTGTGGATAACCCACATGTTATGGAGAGGAATATGTGAGAATGAGCAGAGAAGGAGAAAGTAACCAGCTGCGTTTCCATTACCATTAAAATTTGCGCAAAGCTTTTTCGACATTCTGCTAGTGTTGAATAAACACAATTTCGCAATTGCCATGTTTCTGTTAAATGAAAAACACAAAATCCCATCTGAATAATCTTGTTCATGTGATAATCATTAAAAATCATAGCGGTGAATGACGCAAATATGAGATAAATTCATATTCCAGCCGTGGAGCTAAGCGCTCATCATCAGACACCAGAGGAGACGTTGACGTCTTATTGAGGCGTTGGAGCGACACGCCTCTTCTCCTTGGGAGCGGCTACATACTGTATATACGCAACGTTTTGTGGAAATTGTACAGAGCAGTTATGGATTCAACTCTTATGAATGACAAACTCAACATTTGATGAACTGTGCGATGCTGTGAGAGCTCTAGTGCTCATTGGCCAAGGATGCTACAAATAAGCTGTATAAAAACTGGTGTTATGTGTAAAAAGTGTTTCCGTGGCAGTTTTTTTTGCGAAATACATCTACTGCTGAAAAACCACCACATTCACGCGGAAATGTGATGTAATGTTGATGTAAAGCACTTTAAAAAAAAAAAAAAGTCACATGCTTTTTTTTTTTTTTTTAACTTTTTTTCCCCTGTTGCTGAAATGTGCTGTGAAAATAAACTTGATTGATTGATTGAAATTTGCTGTATACTGCCAATAACAAAAATGAGTTGACCTGAATTGACCACATGCTTTTTTTCAGGCCTTTCATAATGTCAGTCATGATTTTGTTTTACGAAAAAGAAATTTAAAAAAAGCAAAAGTGTTAATTCATCTTCAAAAAATAAAGCTCAACATGTAAAAGTTACTTGTTTAGTGTTAGCCTTTTAGAACCTCATAATCTGAGTACCACAAGGTTCTATGTAAGGATCTCAACTCTTATGTTTTCACATTAATAAACTATCTAGACATTACCAAGATGACTTGTGCAAAATATATGTATAGTGTATCGTCATGAAAATGCTAATACTCCTTTAATGTCAGCTTGCTTTTTGAATAGGCAAATGTTGAAGTTTCATTGGGAATAAACAATCATTTTCTGTCTTTGATCTGTTTAGCAATCAGCAACAGTATTAAACGATTCTACTTGCATCACTGATCAGAGGAAAATCTAAAAAGTGAGTTAGGTCAAATAATAATGCTGTTTTGAATTTTTAATTTCATTTCTTGGCTCATATGTGAAAAGTGTCAAAAATGTTCAAAACAAATCTCATCTTCTCTGCTCTGATGAGATCATGTTTGGCTGCCAAATATGTGTTTGCTTGCGATTGTGTAACTGCTTGGGGTAATTAGTCCTGTGAGCTTCAAAGCCTGTGATGTCATCGTACAAACTCTCAAAAGCAAGAAAAGCGGGACCCGTGTACAATAAAGAAACAGCATAATCTTAGAAGCTTTTATAGTTTTATACATATTTTATTACACACTTCCAAACATTTTTAGTTAAATGATTTCAAAAGCAAGCAGAGCAGCAGCCACAACCAGGGGGCTGATCATGACCGTAACTTGCTTTCTGAACCATTTGAAAGAAGGTTTGTTGCAGTTTATCTTTGCATGTTTGACCAGGTTAGTCGACCTAGTGCTTTTGTCAGTTTCAGTTTATTTAACATTTATTTTTCATTGACTGTTACACTCATAATTTGACTAACAAAATAAATTGAAGCTGCGTTGTACATGTTTGACCAAGCTTGTGAAGCTGTTGGTAAGGTGTGCTGTTCTGGTGCAGATAGTTATTAAATCAGTGTGTAGTTCAGTTCATTTATGTCTGTCTGTGTTTAAGAAAAAATGGAATCTTTCAAGTCAATTCATCTGTTTTTCTGAATCGGATCGGTATCGGCCGATACTAAACCTCAGATATCAGTATCAGAAATGACAAGAGTGGATTGGTACTTCCCTTAAAACCATAAATCAAGTTTAATTTAGTAGGAAAACAGGAGGCCCAGACAGCCTCCTGAGACAAAATATAATCACTTATCTGGATAATATTCAGACAGAGATTTCTGTCAATGAATATGTTCATATTCTGCTGCTGTGATGTTTTCAGGAGTGGTGTAACATTGTGAGGAGGGCTGGTACTCACAGGATGTAGGCGATCACTCCGATGGACCAGCAATCCACCGCCTTGCTGTACGGCTTCTGTGCAAGAACCTCCGGAGCTGAGAAAGACAAAGACAAAAAGCCAGTAATTTACCTTGTGTTTAGTGTGGCATGTGACTTTTACATAAAACTGTTTTTTTTTGTTTTTTTTAAAAATACATGACAGTTTAATGGGCTTGAGAAGAGGGAAAACATGCAGACACATCATGTCTGTCCAAATGGAAATCACATGGCAGCTGGTTTTATGGTGGGAAAGCTGCTGCTGGAGCTCCAGGTTCTCACGGCTTCAGGATTCTACCTGACAGGAGAAAATTTTGTTTGTCCAGTTCAGATGTGAGCCTGAACCTCCCTGCACCTAGACATGAAGGGAGACGTGACACACGTTGGAGAATGTGTACACTATGGTGTTTACTGGCCCGTTCTGACTCACCGTGAAGGCCTGTGTGAGTGTTTCTGTTTTCTCGGGTTTAGATTTAATACGATTTTTACACGCTGAGGTCACGATTCCTGGTGGAATCTCTGCCAAAACTGTCTTCAGCACAGGGGTGGGCATTTATCGTATCACTTATCGCGAAGTTTCTTATCGTAATAAGAATTTTGGTTTATAGTTTTCTCAATCTGTTTCATCGCCAGCATTATCAGATATTATGTTCACTATTGTCTCCACAACAGCATCAATAATTTTTAGTGAATTTAAAAAATTGCTTTAATACAGTCACTTCTATAAGTAAGGGGTGTCCTGAAGAAGCCTGATTGAAATGGGAATGTTTTTCAAGACAGTATTTGTGTTGTGCCATGTGGTCACTGACATACAGTTACCTAAAAAAGAAGTAATAAATTGTTTTGTTCATTATCACAAAAGGACCACAAATATATCGCGATCAAATTTCAAGTCCACATCACTCAGCCCTGTTCAGCATCAGATATGTTGATGCAAATTCACTTTCCAGCCAGACAACTACAAAAACATGAAGAAAAAGCTACGACAGACTGCTTAATTTTAAAGAACATGGATCTGTTAGAATGGTACAATCAAAGTCCAGACATAAATCCAAATGAGAACTTATAGCTGGACTCACAAGGTGATGTCCACAGGCACTATTTGTCTAACATGACTGAGCTTGAGGTATTTTGCAAATAACACTGAGCTCAAAGGATGATAAACTTGCAAGAAGCTGAAGGGTACATGTAATGTTTGTGAGCTGTTATTGGCATAAATAAATCAGGGATAATAATCAGAACCCAATATGGAGTTTTTATTGCTTTTGCAGCAACACTTTCAGCTATTTTACAGCCGCTACATTTTACTTCCACTGGAGACGGCAACAGGCCGACCGGAGAGAATTGTGAATGAAAGTTTTGTGCAAATATGGTAAAAGAAAGAAGTGGAAAGTTCATAAATAGACACCATATGTCTGGAGTAAAAACGGCCCAACAAAAGTGATGTTTAAGACAGTGTGGGGGTTTGCGTGCGTGTGTGTGTGTGTATGTGTTTTTGAACGCACTGGAATCATGAGAACAATAACAAAGAAAATGTG
Organism: Xiphophorus hellerii; assembly: GCF_003331165.1. NCBI lineage: Eukaryota > Metazoa > Chordata > Actinopteri > Cyprinodontiformes > Poeciliidae > Xiphophorus > Xiphophorus hellerii. Next base: position 17,835,945 of record NC_045688.1, on the reverse strand, counting down.
TCAACAAAGTGTTTTTCAAGCACAACCCCAGTGAAGCCGTGCTGGGTTCCAGTAATCTGACCAGTTTTAGTAGTACAACAACAACATGGCTGGATTTTTGCCACACATTGTTTATGCTAGTTTTTACAATGTCTTCATCTAAAACAGATAGCCATTCTTTTTTACATGAATCCGAAAGGGTTCGCCGAACCCATTTCTCCTTCTCTAAGTACGTAAACAGAAAGCAACTGGACTCACCATTTTGTTTTCTGAAAATGCTTCATCTCCCATTCAAAGAGATTCTTCAGAGAACATGGGGTTGGATGAATCAAGGATAAGGTCAGTTTCTGTTTAGTTTCATATGGACAAGTTGACATCATCGGGCGTTAAGTTTGGGTCGTTAAATGACAACGGTCCCAAACACTGAAGCGAACGGACGGTAGAGTCATCAACGTATTTTTAAGGTGCATTTTGATAAAAGTTTGAAAAGGTTGATGGGAATGGCAAAGTTCCAAATAACTTTCTCAGTTTAGCAAGTTTTCAGGTTCGCTTGAGGTGGTTTTAGGTTTTTCTAAAAAGGAGTTAGTGCGGAAACACATTTGCAGGATAAGTTCTGACGTAGTGAAAGCCCCTATCCACTGGAAGGTCTGTGCCTTACCAGAGGTACGAAACATAGAACCATTTCTAAGTTCAAACCTCCAGCTTGGAGGGAAGGAGTCTCCATTTTTCTGAGATGTGTGGTCTATTCTAGCTTGCTTGCAGAGTCACCGTCTGACAAAAATCACACTTTGCATAGTCTGGCGGATTTGCTCCAAATCAGTAGACAGAAACATGGCTAATTTACTTTTTCCTTTTTTTTGCTTGTTCAGAATTTGCATGACATTTTGATGTAAACATAGCTAATAGCTGATAGTCTTTTAAGTAAGTCTAAACTTATGGGATTGATGCTTCCCACCACGTTCAGAACTAAAGAAGCCTCTCTAACAAAAAGTGAAACAAAAAAAGTTCAGCTGTGATATGTTCGGGATGAGTAAGGATCTACACCAATGTATGATCTCTTCTTCTGCAGTGCATGCACACAAACAGACAAGAATGGATGGCAAAATGAAGATATTTGAAGCCACCTTTTCACAGGAAGAAAACAGCACAACAATGACTGAAAACCAGAACGAAAAACCTGTGAAACGTGTCAGTGCTGGATCTTGGTGAGTTATTCTGGGGCACAAAGCAGTGAACAGTAGAGAGCAAGATTTCCTATAGGCTGGCGTGGTAGTTTATAAAGAGTAAGTCGAGGTCCTGGTTGAAGCATGGAGTGACCATGTAGTCATAGTGATGCTTTGATGAAGTCATTACAGCTGTCTTGTTAGCAAGAATGCTAGTATTTGCATCTATACCGGCAACTAAAAAAATTCCCTGGACATCATAACAAGATTATATTAATAAAGTGCAGATGTGATACTGTGTGGTTGTTAAATGACTGAATGTAATGTAAAGTGGTTTAAGTCCTCTGATGCTATACAATTACAGGCTATTTACCACTGACTGACATGTGATTGTCTTCTCTTTATGAGTTCAAACAGGAATATTGATTAATTAGGGAATGATGGGGTAAAAATGTAAATGTTAAAAATGAGGGAGGTCCGACTGGCTTACCCACGTATCCTGGCGTCCCACAGGCTGTGGACATGACGTCGCCACTGCCCTCCATCTTTGACAGACCGAAGTCACTTATCATGATCTTAGATTCGTCTTGTGGATTAAAATACAACAGGTTCTCTGGCTGCAGGAAGACAGAATGGAATAAAAAAAAAAAAAGCTTTTTCACATCCACTGCTTTCTAATGGATGAATTTAGACATCAGTGTAGAAAACAGAGGCTTTTATTGTCTTGCAAAAGCATTCTCACGCCCTGGAAATGTCCACATTTTGTCAAACCCTACGGTAGCCGATTTTGGACATGGAAGGAAAAAAATAAAAGCCCAACAGAAAGTCATCATTACAAGTTGAAATACTTGTAATGATGACTTTCAAACTCATAATTATGAGATAGAAAGCTGCGCCGTTTCTCCAAGGTTTGCTTCAGTATCTCATAATCATAACTTTGAATTTCATAATTATGACTGTTTCTCACAATTATGATTTAGAAAGTAAAAATTATGACTATCTCCTGATTATGACTTTAAAAGAATAGATGGTAGTGTCTGTTCTACTATATTTTAGTGGAAATGACGACTTCCTGTTGGGCGTTTATTTTTTCATTTCATGTCAGACCTGGGCTTCCATATAAACCTCATCATATTTGGTAGTATTTAGTATATAAATAAAACTTTACTTTTGGAAAAACTTTGTTGTGTCTTTTCTGGTATGTTAAAACAAACATGCGTTTCAAGAATATTTACAAATGAAAATCAAAAATTTGTACTACGAATAAATAAAATTCAATACAAGCATCAGTCCTTAGAAGACACCTAATCAGTAAACAGAGTGTCATTTCATCTAACACAACTGTTCTGTGAAGGCTTGATATTTATGTACTTTGTACAAGTAAAAGGACAAGAAATATTTTATTGCAAACACAAATCTGAAGTTTGGTGTGTACTTTGTATGACGTTCCCTTTACAATGCTAAACTCTTGACATAAAGAGTTGACCAGCTTTGCTCATTTTTTATCTTATCTGACCAGAACATCATTTGCTGTCACATTTTATTTCATTATCTATTGTTTTCCCATATTCTGTATTTATTCAGTACTTTTTTTATTTACTGTCACTATTCTTTGTCATACATTGATTTTTTCTCTCTCGCCTGGAGTATTTCCGCTTTGCATTGCCTGAGAAAATAAATCAAAGTATAATAATAATGATAAAAAATGTCACAGTAATAGAAAAAAAATTAAATAAATACAGAATATGAAAAAGTGAGAAAATAAATTTTGGCAGCATCTGTCCTCCATAGAGGCAAACATCAAACATAACTTCTTACAGCTTACAGAAAAATAATCTCTAACAATAATAGATCAATAATAGATTAGTTTATGTATTCATCTTAAGTCAGTTTAATAGACTGACTGCCTCATACCTGTCAAGCTTTGGGTTTGAGATTACAGGAAATTTTGCCTGGAGTGGGGGTTTTGGGTGGTGGGGGTGGGGGAACGAAATACGAACCTACAAACCTAATGTGGGGTGGGAGAGACACGACCAGTAGACCAGGGGACTAAAGTAAGAACCGGGGTGGGGAGGCAATATGGGATACAGGGTTTCCCCCAGTGTATTATAAGCCTGGCGACCCGCCATGCTTTACTAGCCCCCCACCAGGCTAATAGTTGTTTGTTTATGTTTTTAGGAAAATAAAAAGCTTTTCTTTTTTTTTTCCTTAAGCCGGATTGCAAGCGTCTCCGTAGCTCTGAGCATTTCACTAGCGGAGCAGATTTCCTCCTAAAAGATAGGTTTATAATAGATAGGTTTAGAGTTTATGCATTTAAAGACGGCAGCGCCTCTGCGCTTTGCCTCGCGCACTGCCGCTGCTTTACCTCAGCGGGATCGCGCGTGCCTCCTTTCACTCAAACTGGACACAGGCTGGCCTGTATAGATATTTACATCAACTTCCTGTGAGAAATTATGCTTCTTTGGAGAACTCAAGGTAAGAGTTTAAACCCCGCCGCGTTAGATCTGGTTGCGCAGCTCTATGTGAACCGCAGGAATAATTTGTAGTCGCAAATTCAGAGGTGCGTTGAGGGAGCGGTGAGATTTATCTTTGTGAACAAATAATTACATGCGGTGTTTACACCTCAACACGCTGCCCAGCATGTAGCAAATAATTGATATTCATTTTAATTGGATTTTTTGATTTGTTGTTTTTAAGACTAGTTGTGGGTTTAAATAGCGTTTCACTGGCGTTTTCCCGTAACATATAATTACCCAGTAATATTTTTACATTTCCTGTCTACTTAACATCTTTTAATACAAAAACACGGTGGATCGCCGGTGGACCGCCTTGGCGCTCCGACCACCGGGCTTAGTAAGTTTTCTGGGGGAAACCCTGGGATATTTACAGCACCTTCGTTCGTCACACTCAGAAACTCATCTACCAGCCTGTACCACCACGATGATTTCTGCCACCCGTTTGTTCAGACAGGTGTTCTGTTTATCTGTGCTATAAAATATAAATTAACGAAGCTTCGAGGCAGGTAAATTTTCCTCGAGGAATTTTAATAATCGAAGTACTCGAATCATTCGACGAATCGTTTCAGCCCTAGTTTGTAGTGTGAAAATATTATGAAAAACTTCAAAGAATTTGAATAGCTTTGAAGGAAAATGTGGTTTAGATGCACATAGTTTACTGTTGATTTGACACATTTTTATCAAAATTGGCAAGCTGCAACTTTACAACGTATAAAAAAAAATAGCTTTTTCTTCAAACTGTAGTGCTTTATTCTGCACTTTTTTGTTTCCAACAGCTGGAAGGTGACATGTTGACCCCTAATTTCTAATGTCAAGTGAGAACAGATTACTCCAATGAATTTTAAATGTAATAGGTGAATGCACATAACCATGTGTGTGTGTGTGGGGGGCCGGGGGGGTGTGCGCGCACGCGTGCCACTCTAACCTTCAGGTCCCGGTGCACGATCCCCATCTTGTGGAGGTAGTTCACGGCATCCAGGACTTGTCGGATCAGTGTGCTCGCATCCTTCTCTGTGTAAAATCCTTTTTCCACGATTCGGTCAAACAGCTCTCCCCCCGACACCCTGAGGCGAGAGAGATCATGATGATGATGATGTGTGTGTGTAAACAACTGGGGAAAAAAACACCAACAAAAAGATACCTACATAGCTGTCCTTTTCACTGAAATATACGGGGAGTTTATGGGTCAACACTTCAGGTTATTTATGAGGTGGAGAGGTTTCCAGTCATAGCCTGTGAGGCATGTGCAACAAACATACACACACACACACACACACACTCCTGAGCTAAAGCAAGCATCATGTTTTCAAACACAGCAATACTCTTCTTAAAAAAAAACAACTTAATAAGAAGCTGGGAAGCCCACTCCATGGTGCAGAGGAGTGAGAATGTCTAATCCTGGTTTCATTTGCTGTTTTAGCCCAAGCAGCAATAAACCAACCGCTCTTATTGTCTGCAGACGGAATTCATCTGAGAAAATCTCCCATCTGATCCAAGAAAAACTCAAGTTCATTTAAAAACTTCCCCCCTCTGGGAGATTCTTGCAATAACTGCTTTTATGTTTTATGACTCTTTGCCACATGAAATAACTTGTCCTGGTTTAAATGATACACATTTTATCCATGTGAGCTATGTTTTATCTGCTATTAGTCAAACTAATGGCTCCCCCTGGTGGAGGACAGTCTCTACGTCAGCCTGTGTATTCTGTTGAACTGGTCTTGATCAAAAAGGTCTGAAGGGATTTTAGTGTTCCTTTTAGGTTTATGCTTGATATAAAAAAAAATAAAAGAATGCTTCAATGTTTACAAAATCATCATTTAGCAAAGATGCCATTATCTTGAGAAAGTATTTGAAAATGGTTCTGGAAATACATGTCTGAAAAGTGTGGTGTGATTTACGTTCAGGCACCCCCTACTCAAATCAACTTTAACCAGATTTCTTGCTGCAGCAAAAGAAAATGATCAGCATGAGGCTGCCGCCACCATGTTTTACCTCGGAGATGGTGTGTTTCAGGTGAGAACAAGCAACCAGGAATTAAAGGTAACTCTGGAGGAGCTGCAGAACCACGACTCAAGTAGACAAAAAAAAGTCTAAGGTTACCTTCACGCAGCATGCAAATGTGACCTAAATCCAATTTGACTTCTTTTTCCGCAAGTGGAACCTAAATTGAATTTAATTTTTTTCTAAATTTGACCTAAGTCCGATTTTTTTTCCCCAAATGTGATCCTTTTTCACTGCAGCATTGTAACAAAATCCTCGAATAAACGGGAAATGTACACGCTCAAGTGAGTCCTTTTACTTCTTTTTATACGAATTTGGTAATAAGCATGACCATCAAACAATGCTAGAAAAACGATTTCATTAATGAAAAGAAAGAGGGGACACATCAGCGCACTGAAGCGGCTACAAGCTGCCCGCTATATTTAATAATCAATTGTTTTCCTGAAATCATAGTATTTTACCCGTCACTCTTTAATTTTTTACAATTAAACAACGAAACAGTCAAATCTAAGTCCATAACCCAGCCTATAAATCAAAAGAAAAAGCAATAGTTCATCAATAATAATAGTCCATCAAAAAAGTCCATAATAAGGCAATCCAAAAAAAATAAAGTTCCGTTTGCGCAAAAAAGAAACAACGTTGGGGCCCAAAAATATTAATCCGTCTTCGTGCACCAAAAATACAAGAAAGAAAGAAAAAAAAATTGGAAGGGTCTCACCGGGTCGGCGTTTGTGTGCCCGGGCGGTTCCCTTCGTCAGGCCTGGATCGCGAGCGCCTCGGGTCCGGTCAACGCTCCGTGTGGCTCTACCTTGCCTCCAGAAGACTTTTGACCCCTTTGTGAATTGCTCTGGCCACGCTTTTAGTCCAGCAGTCAGTTCTCTCCGGGCTAATCTTGCAAGCTCCTCGGACCGTCGCTCGGCGTCTCTTCCAGCGTGCTGCCACACCCCTTTCTCCTCTTAATCAAGTGTCCTCTGTTCCTTTTTATAAGTTCCGGTAAAAGTTGTGACCCAGATATATTTTTACTAAGTGGACTTTCACAGATAATATACATACATACAAGACATCCTTGTATACATATCAATACAACAAAATTTATGTGTATTTTATTAACCCATATTTTATTCTCGGAGGTTAATTTTTTTTTTTTTTTTTTTGGGATACCTTATTTCATTGTGATGTCACAGCATGAACAGACTAATTCCGATCTTTTAATTCCTCCCCCAAAATCCAATTTGTGCCACTTCCATATGTGGAACTAAATTAGATATATTACCGATTGTTTTCAAAGTGTCTGCAGTCTGAAAGGCCATGATACGCATTTTATCCGACTTATGAAGCCTAGGCGCAAGTTCAAGCTGGAAGACTTCCGCTCCACCCATTCCATCTAATTACTGCGTCATCTTCATCACTGGACCTCGACCCGCCTTCTCCAATCTTCAATCAAGCTCTGTTAAAAGGCTCCACACCCACGCCGCCAGTTGCTTTCCAGCTTTGCTCAAGTTGGTACGCGTTCGTCATGTCTGACTTCGAGTCCGATATCCCTCCTGGTTCTCCGGTCGCCTCTCGTGAGGGTCCGGCTCCCCCCTCCTCCTCTCCCGTCCGCCGCAGCTCTCGTTTGGCCATGCGCCCGGACCACCTCTCCCCAGCTTCTTTCCTTAAATCCAAAGGCGTCTCCCTCGCCGCTGGCCTTCAATCTCCGCAGGTTGCCTCTCTCGCTGCCCTCATGCTGTTCATCGACACCTCTCCGCCCTATATTCCTCCGTCTCCCCCTGCTCCCCCTTCATCGGTCAGCGGGAAAAGATCCTGCAAGTCCGTCGCTCCTCCAGCCAAGCGACGCAAGGGCCGCCCCCCCTCCTCTCAGTTGTCCTCTTGTTTACCTGGGCCTCCTTCAGCTCCACCGCCAAATCCTAATCCTCCTCCTGACGCTCCCGTCGTACCTCCAGAAGCCCCCGGTCCCTCCTCAGGTCCCCACTCTCTGCCTCCCCTCCCCCCCTCTTCTGACCAGGTCCTTGCGTCCTCTCTCGTCGCATCCATGGATTCTCTTCAGCGTTCCTTATCAGCGCTGTCCTACCAGCTTCAACACGGTGCTTCTAACATTGCGGTGGCGTCCTCAATCCCTTTCTCTGCCGTTCCAGTTGCCCCTCCTCCCTCTCTTCAGCCACCTCCAACGGTGTTCACCCTCGCTAACGCCCGGCCTGCGCCGCCTTCAGGTAAGTCCGTTTTTCTAAACTTTACTCTTGTTTTCTCAATCGCTCTGATTTTTCCTCGGCCATATCCTTCCCTTAACAGGTGCGGCTTATACGCCTTTGCACGCCAACATCTCTCCCAGACTGCGCTCAAAGATACTGCAAGGACAGTACATCAATTTAGCTTCCATTCTCCTTCCCTCTCCCGTAGTCGACCAAAGTATTGCTTCATCCGATCAATTTTCAGCCATCATTAAATCTTCGGATCCCCGCCTAGCGAAAGATTTGTCTATCGGGCAGTTCCTAGCCGCATTCAGTGTCTTTAGGGATGTCATCTGTTCAGTTTACCCTGAGCGCAGAATAGATTTGGATGCATATTTGGCATTGATCGCTGATCTTCATTTGCAATATGGTCGATCTCTATTTTATCAATATCACAAAGCTTTCGCTACCAAAGCTGCCGCCGTCCTCTCCCGCTCTGGTCTGAATCTCAACTGGTCTACTCTGGATACGGAGATTCTCATCATGCTTACCCAAGCTGTTTCATGCCACCTGTGCGGCATTTCGGGCCATCTTAGCACCTTCTGCCCATCTCTCCCATTTAAGCCAGGTCCTCCCGCCGCGGCTTCTCCGCCATCTCTTCTCAAAATCCCGTCGCAAGATCGTCACGGCAGACAGGTGCAGGTTCATAATAACATGCCTATCTGCAATAACTTTAATGAAGGTGTCTGTTCATTTCCCAAATGTGCTTTCCTTCACATCTGTAGTTTCTGCAGGGACGCTCATCCCAAGTCCGTCTGCCCCCGCCGCACCTTTCCCAGCAGAAACCGTCGAGGTTTCAGGAATTAGTTTTCCAATTTCTTTCGACTCCCATTCTAGTTCCCGAATTGGCTTTACTTTTACAGTATCATCCCGATCAATCATTCGTTAATTTCCTAATCACTGGTCTCTCCCAGGGTTTTTTCATAGGTATACCTCATCCCCCCGCTTCTTCTATAGTCATTCCAAATCTCCAATCAGCGCTGTTAGATCCGAGCGCCGTCTCCCACTTATTACAGAAAGAGGTGTCTAAAGGTTACGTCATCGGCCCCCGCGTTTCCCCTCCCTTCTCCCTCTTTCGCGTCAATCCCCTCGGAGTCGCGATCCGCAAATATTCAGGGAAAAAACGTTTGATTCTTGATCTGTCTGCGCCTCATTCTGGTTCCCACCCTAGCATTAATAGCCTTATCCCGAAGCCACCCTTTTCACTCTTTTATGCCACAGTAGATCATGCCATAGCGTTAATAAAGAAAGCTGGTCCAGGAGCGTGGCTGGCCAAAGCCGACATTACTGACGCTTTTAAGATCTTGCCCGTGCATCCCTCGCAGTGGCACCTGCTGGGTGCTAAATGGGACGAAAAGTTTTATTTCTTTGTCCGTCTGACTTTTTGATGCAGGAGCAGCCCCAGTCTCTTTAATTCATTTTCTGAAGCTCTCTGCTGGATTTTGCTAAATGTTGTCAAACTTCCCTCCGTGCTCCACCTCCTTGATGACTTTCTGCTTATAGATCCGCCCCACCCTTTTCCCCGTTCGCTCAGCAAATTGAAAGACCTTTTTCTCCGCGTCGGCGTTCCCCTCTCCGAGGAGAAAACTGTTGGTCCGCGAAAAAAATTGGAATTTCTCGGCATCTCTCTGGACTCGGTAAAAATGGTTGCTTCGCTGCCAGCCGATAAATTAGCTCGCATTCGTGAAATCTCCCAAGCTTATCTTTCATCCTCGACTCTTTCCAAGCGCCAGCTTCTCTCGCTGCTCGGGCATCTTAACTTCGCCATGCGCATAATCCCTCAAGGTCGCTCTTTTATCTCCAGGTTGCTCGACCTCGCTAATTCAGTTCCCTCTCTATTCGATCGAATCGTTTTGGATGACGGCTGCCGCTCTGATCTCGTTTTTTGGTCCTCTCTGCTTAACTCCTGGAACGGCATTTCTTTTTTCTATGATGACGTCATCCTCTCCGCTGATTCTGCCCAGTTTTACACCGATGCTGCTCCTTCCGCAGGATACGGGGGCTTTTTTCAGGGCAGCTGGTTCGCTGAGAAATGGCCTCTTTCGGTTCCTCGGTCAGAATCTTCGGCTTTTTATGAAATAGTCCCCATTGCTACAGCATGCTGCCTCTGGGGAAGCCAGTGGAAACGCAAGCACATTGTAGCATTTTGCGATAATGCCGCAGTTGTAGAAGCTATTAGTAAAGGCCGCTCTTCTTCCAAGTCTATTATGCCTTTTCTTCGTCGTATTACATGGCAATCCGTGATCAACAATTTCATCCTCTCTGCGCGTCACATTCCAGGTCATTCTAACGCCATTGCCGATGCTCTGTCTCGTCTTCAATTTCAGACCTTTCGTCGCCTCTGCCCTTCAGCCGACCTCCTCCCGACGCCTGTTCCCTCCTTCGACAACCTCATCCTGAATTAATCTCCCCTTCTCTTTTACCCTTGCTCCAGTTGGCTAACTTTTACATTAAAAATGGCCTCGCTCATTCTACGTTCAAATCTTACACCTTCGCCTGGCACAAGTTTGCAAACTTCTGCTCTGTTCACAAGACCCCACTTTATCCCGTTCAAGTTAGCTCAGTCATCGCTTTCATTACCCATTGCTTCGTTCATCTTAATCTGAAGCCCTCTTATATCCGCAGTCTCGTCGCAGGTCTAAATTTTTTCTCCCAACTTTCCCAGTCTTCCTCTTCTGTTAGGCTTTTTCGTGACAATGTTATAAAGCTTCTGTTAAAGAGTATTTCTAACGTTCGTCCTTCCCTCCCAGATAGTAGAAAACCTATCACCCTTCCCATTCTCATTAAGTTACTCAATACCCTTCGACTCAGTTCCTACTCTCCTTATCTCCAGAGCCTCCTCTCGAGTTCGTTTCTTTTAGCTTTTTATGGGCTCCTTCGTCTAAGCGAGTTCACGTCCCCAAATACCACATTCATCCCTTCTAGAGACTTAGCGGTTTCTGACCTCAGTTTCCACGTTAATTATTACAGCTTATCCCTCAAGCATACTAAATCTAAAGGCGCATGCACCATCGTCATAGCTCGTACCGATGGTCCGTTCTGCCCTTTTTTAGCCATGTTCAAATTCGCGCTCTTAAGACACAAATTGAGTTTTTCCTCCGAACCCCTGTTCCTAACCCCCGAAGATTTCCCCATGTCCTCGGCCTGGTTCCTAAAGCACCTGAAGCTACTTCTAGCCGCATCCAACCTCCCTCCTAGCCAATTCTCAGGCCACTCCTTTAGAATAGGAGCGGCTACATCCGCAGCCGCGCAGGGTATTCCCACGTCAACCCTCCAGCAACTCGGCCGATGGTCGTCTTCAGCTTTCGCATCCTACATTCGTCCAGACCTCTTAGCCGTTCTCGCAGCTCAACGGTCTCTCAGTGCCTAGGTAAGCACTTCGCCACTCGCTGGTGGTGGATGGTTCACCCCATTTAAGAGCTCAAGCCCTGAACTCATAAAAGCCCCGCTCATCCTCCCGTGCTGCCACTTTCAGGTTCCATTTCAAGCAATCCCACCTCTTGTCCCTGCCAGCTACTAACTTTATCCGGTGAGTTTACTCCCAGCTTCGCTTAGATCTTCAGCTCCCGGTTTCCTGGTGTCTTTCTTCCTGTCTCTAGTCTATTACTACCACCGGCTTTCTTTCACCGACTTCACTCAGTTCATTTTCTCTTTTCTTTTGGGGCGGCCTCGCTAAAATTCTATGTCTATCAGCTTACTCTTAGCTTTTTCACAAGTCTTTGCTAACTCGTATCCATCGGCGTCTCTTTCTCTCTCTTTCCTTTATGAGAATCGTAGCTATTCTTTTACCCAACTCTAAGCATATTCATAACCCCAGCTACCTTTTTCCCCTGCACGGCTCCACATCATCCCAGCCTAACGCCGCATCATGACAGTAACCCCTCAGCTGGCCTACATCTACCAGCCCAACTTCGCGTCACGCCAATAACACCCCGGCTGGCCTTCATCTACCAGCCCGACTCCACACCAGGTAAGTAACCCCTCAGTCGGCCTTCTTCTATTAGATGGCGCGGCGTCATCCCACAAGGTTTTCACTGCTATCCGTCACCTCGATTTCTCCCATTTGCATTTCACCTCTCGTAGCAAAGTCTTGGCCTCGGCCCCGGCATCTGCCCAGAAGTTTTGGGGGGGAGTATCCCTATTCAGCGTTGATGGGCTCATCTGAATTCGCCGGAATTCACTGCTCAAATCTCCAGCCGGGGCCCGAGCGCCAAAGAATTGTTATTCATTTTTTGTCAATAAATTTCCTAATCGTTTATTCTTTTCTGTCTGAGTCTCTCCAGATTGAAATGAAGCCTAGGCGCAAGTTCAAGCTGGAAGACTTCCGCTCCACCCATTCCATCTAATTACTGCGTCATCTTCATCACTGGACCTCGACCCGCCTTCTCCAATCTTCAATCAAGCTCTGTTAAAAGGCTCCACACCCACGCCGCCAGTTGCTTTCCAGCTTTGCTCAACCCACCTCCTCCCCTTCTCCACCAGCATTTCAAGTCGTCATCTTTCCCAACCTCCACCACCAGTGTCGGGCCCCGGGGGAGTATCCCTATTCAGCGTTGATGGGCTCATCTGAATTCGCCGGAATTCACTGCTCAAATCTCCAGCCGGGGCCCGAGCGCCAAAGAATTGTTATTCATTTTTTGTCAATAAATTTCCTAATCGTTTATTCTTTTCTGTCTGAGTCTCTCCAGATTGAATTGCCTTGATGTGAGAGCAATTCTGCACTAGAAGAAGCCACACATGGTAAATTGGGACATAAATAATGTCTGAAAATTACAATTATGAACTTATGAAAGAAGTCTGTATCAGCAAAGTGCATCACATCACAATCCCACCACTCTTAACTCCGACTCCACATCCAAACAAACTTTTTTATAGATGTTTCAGTCAATGCTCCACTCGCTGATAATTGTGCTTTTTTTTCATTAGCTTCCTTCATCTTGTTATCTAGTGACAATACTGTTGGTTTTCATTGCTGAATAACTTTAATATCAATCTGTAAATGGCAGCATGCATTATTACTTCCCTATGCTGCTCTGTAACATCTATATTCTTCTTGTTGAGTCATTCAGCAAAGACATATTCAAATCTCAAAGAACATGTAGCTGTAAACTACAGTACAAATGTAGTTCTATAAACTATTGACTCCAGACGGGTTAATACAAATTACACCTTCAAATTTCTGTGTAAAAATACCCTGTTGATTTACTTCCTATTTACAATTTTGTTCACCTTTGTCTCAGTATATCACAAAAAAATCTCAATAAAACACGGTACGGCACTTTGATATAAAAATACAAAGATAATTTAAAAACAGTTTCATTGCTCCAGGTTATTTTTTAAGCATTGCCTCTATCTCCAGCATATTTTAAAACTAAGCCTCTGACAACCACACACGCACAAAAAATGCATTGAACACAGACAAAAAAAATCACCAAGGGCAAACCCTGCCGCCTTTAGCATCTGTTAGGCGTCGTCATGGCGACAGATCAGATTAGAGCTTATTGAAGTCAAACTAATGAAGTTTCTGGAAAAGAGGGGGATCAGAATTAACTGCTAATCCTCTCTGTGGCTCTTCAAAGAGGACAGTCGTTTTTCACTAGAAGCCTTGTCTGGGAACGACAGGAAAGGGATAAAGCGCACACACATGCATTCTTGTACTTGTATCCAAATGAGAACTTTGAGTATTGACTTCTCTTCATTTTAGTAACTGCATTTATGTCTAACCCAGACATTTTACTTAACCCTATCCTTAATGTGTGTGTGCATGAATGTGTGTGTGAATGGGTGAATGATTGAATGTAGTGTGAAGTGCTATGATGTCCTCTAGACTTGACAAGTGTAGATCATTTTTTACCATAAACCAAAACCTAATTTACATCAGACATTTTAACTTAACCAGCTGAGCGCATTCCAACTGAAAAAAGTGAGGACAAGGAAAATGTCCTCACTTCCCACAAATGACCTCTTTTTGTTTGTGAAATTAGTTACAAATGCCCTCTATATGTACCATAAACAAGAACACACACACACACACACCCCTACACACACTTATGCACAGACTGCAAAAGGGAGATCAGCCACCAGGCTGCATGGTTGCATAAGCATTTGCGTAAGGAGAGCATGGCAATAAGACAGGAACTCCCACACAAGCCTACATGCACACTGAAGCAAGGACGAAATGACACACACAGACGGTCTACACACTTCAACAAATAAAGTGACAAGTCATGGGTAAGGCATTTAAAAAAATTGGACACTTTAATTAGAATGAAAAAACTGAATTTAAAAAAATTATTGATATGCATTTTAATTGTATTTTTTTAAATGTTTGCCTTTTTTAAGACTATAGCTGGTGTTTACGTATTGTTAAAAATGTCTTCCAATAACATGTTGATATTTTTCAAATTTTCTGTCAACTTTAATCTTTTTTTTTTCTTTTTTTTTACCTCTGAAACATGGTAGGTTGCTGGATGAGTTCCCTAGCAAGTTTTCTGGGGGAAACCTTGTCCTGTATAATATTACATAAACTTACAAAATTTTCATTCACATTGTCTTTGTTTTTTTTCTTAGTTGTGGTGAGTAACGTTTGTTATCTCACCATCACAGTTGGGCTCCAGACATATTATTAGGTATTTTTTCAACTGCAACCAAACAGTGACAAAAACCTGATTCCTTCTTCTTAGATTAAACGCCGGAACTGTCCATCCATCCTTCCTTTTCATCGACTCTCCATTTCCCCTCTTCTAGCTGATCTGGTAACAGGCACGTGGTCTGAATGCTCTCAGGAGAAGATGGTTGTGCATCATGGCTGACAGCGAGCCTTTATTTGTGTGTCCATGCATGTGTGTGTACGGGGGAGAGAGGGTTTCATCATGGCAGAGATGAAGGGCTATAATCACACCAACAGATCCAGGTCTCTGACCGGAGCTGCTGCAGTCATTAGCTGCCTTCAGAGGCCACTGCTGCACTCAACACCGTCCACCTTGGCTTTCTTTTATCAAGGTTGTGTTTATTCACACACAGTAATTATTTCATCAGCATGACATTCATAATCTGTGCAAACATAACCTAATAAAGCAGCTACAGGGATATTAGGCAAAGGTTTTAATAACTTGGCCTGATTTAGGCGTTCGCTGCTAGGAGTCTGTCTATAAGCTAACAGAATGTAATGAAATCGCTTTTTAAAATCTCTTCATGAAGAATTTGAAAAACACTTCCAATAGGTGACTCTGAAGTTTTAAGAGATTAAATTAGAAACAGTCTCCTCTGTTTATCCATCACTGTGTGGTTTAACCCAGGCAGAAAACAACAGGACAGGGCTGAGTTCCATCCAGGACTTGTACAGGTCAAGGGTCAGGAAAATGGCACCTAACATCTCTGCAGATCCCACACATCCTGGACACAAACTGTTTTGGATTTACCTTTAGGTCGGCAAATGGTTTTTATACTGACCACAACCTACATTTAAAACAGGCATTTTGTGTGTACATACACATACACGAACATGTCTTTCTTTATTTTTTTTCCTCCAACAGAAATCCAAAGTTACATTTCTTTTTTGTCCTGGCCAATAAAGCCATTCTTATTCTGTCACAAAATGTTCATCTTAATACAATATTTTTTGATTTGTCACAAAATATGTACAGTTAGTTCTAATCACTGGAGAAGTATCATAAAATATTCTAACATTTTTCATAAAGAATCAAGAATAATAAAATAAAGATGTTTTGTTCAGTTTACTCGCAATAAATGTAATAAAGAAAATGGGAGGTCTATAGGAGTTGTAGCTCCCCTTGTGGTGATAGGAATGTATTGCAGCCTAATCAGATTATAAAACAAAAATGCCTGCATACGTGTTGCGAGCTGTATTGTTATTTTCAAGAGAGAAAGAAAAAAAAATCTCAGCTGAAACAGATTATCTAGGCATGCACAGAAAATTTGGGCCAATATTGTAAATTAATACGGTTGTTATGGTCAGTAACTAATATTACATTACATCCCAAGGAATGTCTGCTTCCAGTTTATGTTCCAGCTATCATGCGGACTGTAGCACAGCCATTAAGTTAGGAAAACTTAATATCTCATTTTTGAGACCCATATATCACCATGTCCTCTCTGTCCTATCCTTATTTCCCCCTCTTGTACTTCTAATTATCTTGTATCAACTCAGTTGATAATGTATGGTATTGATTATTAGAAGTTAATAAATTATAGTAAGTAAATTGTGTTATTTTTTCATGTTATTTGTTCTTGATGTATGCAACGTCTCTTGTAAATGAGAGAATGAATCTCAAGATATTTTCCTATATAAATAAGGGATTATTGAACAGATGTCAAAGAAAAACGTTTCTTTGAAATCAAGTATTTTTACGCGTTATGAAGATAAACAGGCATCATTTCTTATAATGGAATTTAAATTTTTCTTTAATTTATTTTACTTTTGATCCTAAGGGTGCTGCTTGGCATAATGAGAAATAAGACATATTGATGATCTTAATTCTTTTACTCTGCTGCAAATTGAGATATGCAAATCTCAATTTGCATATCTCCAGTCGCTCTGAGATATTTTTCTAGCTTTAAATGAAATGTCTCTGTCTCTAAAGTTATGACTTTAATAACACAAACAACGGATTTCAGCTAAAGCGTGTGAAGCAACATCGTGATATTAAACGCTGAAACGAAAGCAGCCAACTCGGGACTGTTTCGAGGCAACCCAGGCAGACCACAGTTAGAATACTAATGACTGCATCGACAGAGATAGCTGTCCAACTTGAAATACTTTCATCTGGATTTTTTTTTTCTTGAAAGCCTGACTCCCTCCTCCTTTTTCCTGAATGGATCTCATCTTTAACATTTAATTCACAACAAGCAGCATTCATCTAGAGTTGCAGTGGGTTTGCATTGATTTCCATCACAGCGCGGACTGATTGGCTCCCTGGGCTCGGGGTTACGTAAGACAGGCTGCGTTGAAGGGCAGCGGAGGAAAGAGCGCATTGATCCGCCGTGCTGCAATTACACCAAACGCGCTCGACAACCCTTGCTCCCTAAATGAGATTTCTGGAAGTTGTGGGGGGGGGGAGAAGGAAGACTGACATTTCTGTAAATGTGCATAATTATA
The DNA here is from genome assembly GCF_003331165.1 of Xiphophorus hellerii. Taxonomy (NCBI): domain Eukaryota; kingdom Metazoa; phylum Chordata; class Actinopteri; order Cyprinodontiformes; family Poeciliidae; genus Xiphophorus; species Xiphophorus hellerii. The sequence continues at coordinate 17,818,940 of NC_045688.1, read as the reverse complement.
ACAAACGAGGCTACTTATTACTTAGAGATCAGAACCAGCGCGGTAATTACAGAAGCTCGAGGACACGGTTTGGCTGTCATCTTTTATTAGAGAGGATAGACAATGCCTCACGATTAAACCGCTGCACACACACTACACATACTACAATACAGTATGGTGATGAAAGTAAGAGCAGACTGCAGCACTGACACTGTTGCTTCCCTCCAATTCTCTCACTGTGTCTTCTATATTTCAACATCGGTCTACGCATAAAGCATGAGGGCGCTTGAACATTACTAGAGGAAGAAGGGGAAAGAAAAAAGATATGTAATGGAATAAAATAAGCTGCACAACTACAAGAATCAATCAACAAGTCAAGACACTCAAAGAGTCTCAGATTATGGATAAGCCCGTCTGAGCAATGATTTATGTTCAGATTTAAGCTGCACTCATGTACTTCATGTCAGTACAGTAAGCTCAGATATGTTAAAGGGTTATTTCAAACCTTCCACTATTATTACTACAAGAAAGGAAATACAATTTTATACAGAAGTATGTGTGTTCCTAGCCTGGTTATCGCCTTCCTACGCAATTGTGCTCGATTCTCATCTCCCTTCAGTTCTCTCTCTGGGATTTCTCTCTTTGAGTTTGACTTCTCTGATTTAATTTCAACTTGGCCAATCAGCGAACATTAGAAGAAAAAGTTGTGAACGATGATGTGGATTTTCTGCGCTGTTTTAGGATTTTTGTCTCGTTGGCAATGGCAGCGGAGGAGGTGAAGCCATTCTGTCAGTGTTGGTTACGCTTCCAAATATTGAGCACTTAAACTTGGAGTAAGAAGAATGTTTAAGATATTTTCTTGCTCCTAAAGATGTTCCTGCCCTACACCCCACATGGTTGTTTAAAGCATACACAATTTCCAGTAAGCTTCATTGAGCTGGCACATTACTTAGGTCACGGCTAAACGTTAGCGGCTAAACTTCAACAGAGCCACACCTCCAGCAAGACTCGGCTGGCATGTACACATGGAAATGTATCCACTCTGAGACCCAATTTCAAAAATGCTACTTTCTGGAGTCTCACACCCCAGATCTGTGTGGACGCACAGTTTAAAAGACAAAACAAACTTTTGCAGATATGCCTAAAGGAGTCTCTGTATGAATAGGGTCTTCGTCACTCCTTTTGCCTTTTGAACCAGTGCTCAACTGCAATAGTGGGGAAAAAAATATCATCACTAAATTGCTCCAGCATCAATAGACAAAGTTGCTCTTGGGAGATATTTTGATGCTATTCTCTATTCATGGCAGAGTTTTAGCGTGCTTTCACCCCTAACAGTCCGGTTGACTCGGTTTGATTGGGGTAAAAAATTACAACATTTGCTCCACTTCCAGCTGGTATGGTTCTTTCACACTGCACTGTGTAAAAATAAACCAAATCCTTTGAAAGACCTGTTCAACCCCTCGCCTGTAGTGGCACTGCACCAAGAACCACTGAAGAAAACAACAGGAAAACCTTTGAAGAAGAAACTGAGTGCAACTTCCTTCTTCATGAAATAGAAAAATAGAATAGAGTCGGATTTTAATTTCGTCTTTGGCAAAAGATAAGCCATTACTCCGGCTAGCGCTAGATGTGAGCATTTGTTTTGGTTGTATTTACCCAGAATGCCATGCACTATAGTCTGCTTCCTATATTTGGAGCGGCCTCCGTTCTGCTTGGCGTACACATGCATTCGAACGGTACCACAGTTCACTTTTTTGGTCACCACTTCCCCGAGTTAAATCTTCCTCAGAACAATTTCCTGGTATCTTCTTGGGTGTCTTAAAGCTGTTTTTGCAGCAGCTAAACATCGCTCCTGGAAGTTCCTGATGATTCAATAAAACAAAGCTTTTGGTGCAGTCTTAAGAGTTGAAGCAAAGACATAAAAACAGCACGTGTTTGCTTGGAGGTAGCCATGGTTTGCAAAGGAAGAATGATTTCAAGCAACAACTCCTTTAAAGTAGCCGTTCTGTCCATCTGATTTAATCAGAATGACAGAGTGATACCAGCTGCCTGGTCTTCATTAACAGTTTCCCTTTAGCTTATTGTCAATTAGTGGCTGGGCTTAAGCACAGTTCCTAAGAGGTTTTCATGATTGAAGTATTTTTCATTAACTTTTATTACCTTTGCGGCTAACTGCATTTCATTTGATTACTCCTTATATTTGTACCAGTTACAAACTGCCCCCATAAAAACTAGAGCAACAAATGAGCGAAAAAACATTCTCAGTCTCAAACCTTTTGATTACAACCGGAGAAATAAAGAATGATGATGCGTGTTTGTAATACTACGAGTGCTTATTGGTGAATCGCTAATACAATATGTTTGAGAAAGTTTTGAAAATAAATAATTTTGTCTCTGCTTACATAATAAAGGAAAATTCAGCAAATTCTGTCACAGCACCTACTCTGTTACACAGCGATGTAACTTTGACTCTGTTTGTGATATATATAATTAATGATTGATTATTGCAGGAAGGTTCCTTAAATTACAATGTGTAGTTGGAACAACTACACATTGACTAACAGTAAGAGTCTAACACAACAGTACATTTAAAGCTATTTGACCACAAATATTGAATTAAAGCATTGTTTCTTGTCCTCCCCAGTATGTTGACCATCTTAAATTGTGTTTTTTCTTAATATTAACAATCCAAGTCAATTTTGTTAAGCATTAAGTGCTCTATTGTGTATGAAGTATACAGTATCCATCATGTTATATAATGTTTGGATGGGGATGAAGTGGGTAAAATTGTGCTCCTACGTCAGGACAGGGTACGTTTTGCTGTGACATCATGTTGTTTTTATTGTTGTACCATATTTAATGGTCGCCTGCCCTCAATAAGTCAAATAATTCTTCACTTCAAAAAATAGGCTGGTCAACCCTGATGTTGGAGCTTTTGGTATGTTGAGGAGCTGAATCTTCATTAATGCAGATAGAGCGTCTGAATAGTGCATCATGAGATTAACCAACAGTATCACTGGGCCATTGCTCTGATATTTCAGTCACACTTCCATCAAAATCCATCCAGTAGCATCTCTGTGTGTATGCATGGGGTCTAGGAGTTGCAAGCAACATCCATTCCCATAAACTTTTTACCTAAACAAATCAAGACAGCCAAGTTTCACAACATATTGCCTTGGATGTCATCTTAGGTTTAATAAATGTGTCATGAAATGCGGTGGAGAGGTGGTGAGGCAGATGCAGAGGACCCAGGTTGTAGAGAATGATGGTTGTTTAATGAAGAAATAATTCAAAGGTCCAGAAATCCAGGCAGCACAGATGAACTGACTAAACTAAGCTCAGAGCTGGTAGCATCTGGAGACAAACAAAACAAGCAGTCAAACAAGACGAGGACCCGGCAAAGAACATGGAACACAGGTGACATTAAATACACAGAGGGTAATCAAGGAATGAGACACATCTGGGAACAATCAAGGGGTAGACAGGACAACACGGAGACTCAAGACACAGAAACCCAAAAATAAATACACAGAAAAACTCAAATCAACACAAGGAAAACCAAATCCTTACGAAATGTTTAATTATAAACATATTTGAACTTTCAGTCACCAAAATAAATAAAAAAAAAAGAAACAGATTTGGCTCGCAAGTCAGATTTGGTAGTGTCAGGTCAGGGTGTAACAAAAATAGTCAGAATTAAGTTTCAAAAACTGTGATGGATGCATCTCAATTTGCATACTGACAGAAACTTAATATATCAATTTAATTGCCTGGCAGTAGCACCAATTTACACAGAGAGTGTTTTAACAAGGCAACATGAGAATTCATGTAGAGGGAGCAAATGATTCCCTTAACATTTCTGCCAAAACCTCCGTGAGGAAAATATGGTTTCATTTGTTGCTTACCTATCACAATCCATTTATCACTTTTTTGGAGTCTTGCAACAAAATATTGCTTAACGTACATTTGAATTGTGCAGCTGAATGACAGTATAGTCTGCCTATGTCTATTTCTATAGTAGATGGGTAGGGAGTGGATTGAAATAAAAAATAGGAGATGATCAGACTTAAAAAAAAATTATTTAATTTGTTACAAGTAATCAAATTAAGTTTATCCAAGTAAATATGTTAAGTTTATTAAATTGTCATGTTAAACAAACATGAATAAATTAAGTTTGACCAACTTAATTTGATTACATGTAACAAATTACCTCAGTTTTTTATATGTTGGAGCTCCATTTTCTTTTTTTCAGTATGTATTTTAGGTATTCTAAAATACACTTATTGTAAGTATTCTGTTGGAGCTGGAAGAAATACTCTGGAGTTGCACAAATGGCCAGTGGCTGGCTGAAAAACCGTAACAAAAGAGGGAAAGGTGCTGTAAGTATCACATCTTTGAATTTGCACATATTGTCATCTTTAATTTCATCCGATTACTGCATGTTAAGTTTCATTCATTCATATCTGGAGAGTACAAAACATGCTCGCAGCATTCATCCGTTTCCCCTCTTATGAACTGAAATGGTGCCAGTTCCTGTCTTAAGCAAAAGAAAATTCCAACAGCCTCATTTTTCGATGTTATTCTGCAGCGTCAATACCCACCGCTTACCTTTGACCCTGTAACTATGGAAACTAACCCATGTTCCATTAACAGATGGCGACGGGGGACAAAAATGAACATGGCAAGTAATAAAGAAATGCAAGTAAGCCAGAGGGAAAGCATGAGGTGATAGAGACGGAACTAAGGTGTGAGGAGAAAAAAGGAAAGAGAAAAGCAATGAAGTGAAAGAAGGGACAGATGGTGGGAGACAGGAGAGGAAAGAAGACGTAGAGATGGAAGACAAAAAGATATGCTCTCTGTCTCCAACTGTTTAACTACAGAACTCCAGAGCTTTTCATTGGAAACATCCGGACATCAGAACATGTACAACCCTGATTATCTCTCTGATAGTGGAAAACACGATGAGGAAACAACAGCAGCCTCGGTTATGAAAACAAAGGAGAGCACGCATGGACCCAAATGAAAGACTCGTTCATTAACAGATGACAGAGACACAATGATGGACAACAAAACATTCTGGGTTTTGTTGTCCAGTGATGCATCACTTGATTTTCTGATGGACGCTGCATTGACCCTATAGCGTTCTAACGCAAGCCAAGACATTCTGGAAACACCATGTGGGAGGATCCGCATTAGAAACGGAAATACTTGGTTAACTGGGTTTAGCATTGAAGCTTATCAGCTTAGCTAAAGCCACAACCTTTGGAGGATCGTCAAGAGAAGGACTTCAGGTGATGTAACAGTTGGCTGAAGGAGTGATATAAGAAAATTTGATTTGCACCGTAAGGACTGTCTGAGTCACAGAAAATGCAACAGGTACTCAAGAAAAAATATCCAATGAAACGGTCAGTGAAAGAACCCATCACTCTCAACAGTCAGAAAAGACATAAAAGAGAAAATTTCCTTCCATCTAATCAATACGATTGCAAAAAGATCACAAAATTGTCAAATAGTAGAGGGAATGATCAATGTGAAAAGATGGGTCTGATGAAGACACAGCTTTTGTTTTTGAACAAAACATATTTTTTGTACAGTATTTAAGTGCAATACAACCTTTATTTACCCCTTATTGTGAGGGTGGACTTCTCGATTTTATGAAAGGTGGAGTTGGGACACAGACATGCTGTGGCTGTACTGATAATCCGCTGACAATGACTTGTAAACAGCTATGCTTACATAATCGTCAGACGGGACTTCCACCTGAACTTGATAGAACCGTTTCCAGCTTCAGTGCCAAACCTCCAAAACAACTTCTCCTCCTGCGTAAGCAGCTCTAACCTTCTACCAAAGGGCGGAAGGCTCCCATTTGTTAACCAGACGCAATTTTACCTTTATTTTCAACAAATCCCTAGATATCTAAATGGGACATGCTTGGAATGTTCCTCAAAATAAACGCAAAGAAGGAAAAAAACATAGGTGCAAGGAAATTTCAGTCATGACTAAAACAGATGGAAGACCCCTTTATTAGAGCTCCACCAACACACACATCAACTGATTGAGAAAACACACACCAAAATGAGGATGAAGTTTAACTCACAGCTGCATGATTAGGTAGAGGTGGTCCGGACTCTCATAGATGTCCTCCAGAGCAACGATGTTTTCATGCTTGATCCTGCAAAGCAAACACAAACCAATAGTAAAGCTCTTTATTTCATATGATATCCGTCGAATTGTCCTCCTTATGCTTGTAGAAGCTGCTAAAGACTTCAGAGGTTCACCTAGAACTACAATGTTACAGCTTGGATCAAACCTTGCATTTGTTAGAATGGCCCAGAGTCCAAACCTAAATCCAATTTAGAAATTGTTCAGTAGCTTGTAAATTGCTACTTAACGCAGTGTTGTATAGTAACGAAGTAAAAATACTTCACTACTTTACTTAAGTATATTTTGGAGTACTTCATACTTTCCTCGAGTATGAAAATTTTTGATGACTTTCACTTTTACTTCACTACATTTCCGAACTTAATTGCGTACTTTTACTCCGATACATTTTCAATGTGTGGTTTAGTTACTCGTTACAAAAAAGCGAGAGAGAGAAACAAAGTGTTTTGACCCCACCTACTGATTAGCAAGTAGGCTACCGAACAAAGTCCGTAGCCTGCTTGCCTGGGCTTGTTCATCACCTCCAATAGGATACACCTGTTTCGCTTCTCCCATTGTTGGGGAAATCAGAAATCAGAACACCGTACAGCGGGTGGGAGGGACGAACACAGAAGAGTGCTGCCCGCACTGACGCGGCTCAGGGATTACGTGACACACAGCGCCGTGCCCTATAATGCACTGTAAGCTATGTAATGTGTTTGAGGCAGTTGACCAAACTCCCGGACAATTTTTAAATTCCCCCCGGACATCTTTTTAGGTCTGAAAAGTAGGACATGTCCGGGAAGAAGAGGACGTCTGGTCACCCTAGTTCAATGGGGGACAGAAGCCATAGCGATAGCAATTTAGACTAAATTTAACGAATATAGGAAAGGCATGCAAGTTCAAAACCACAAACCATTAACATGCGCTACTCTTTAAAACTGGAACAATTTATTAGCAGGTTTAATTTTGCCTGCACTTGGTTGGGTACATTATTTTAAGTTTATTTGACAAGTTTACCAAAATATAAGAAATGTCATTCACACTTGCCTTGTTTTACTTTTTACTTGTACTTTTCATTACATTACTTGAGTACATCCATTTTTACAGTAATTTCCATACTTAAGTACAAGACGTTTCAGATACTTTAAGACTTTTACTCAAGTAACATTTCAGTCAGTGACTTCGACTTTTACCAAAGTCGTATTTTGGAGAGGTACTTGTACTTTTACTTGACTCTGAGATTTCAGTACTTTATACAACACTGACTTAACGTAGCTCCCCATCCAAACTGACTGAGCTCGAACTTTTATACAAAGAAGAGCTAAAATTTCTAGATGTGCCTATTTGGTAGAGAAGCACCACAAAACAGCTGTAGTTGGAAGTAGAGAAAATGGTGGTTTCACAAAGTAGAACGTACAAAAAATGAAAACTTTTATAAAAATATTTTTCTACACATTTGTTGAAACACAGCTTGTGAACGCATGTCCATGGATGATGGCGGTTAAACAATTTTCCTGTAATAGTAAATTGCTTCTCCACCATTAGCACATCTGGCAGCGAGTACAGGATGTTGATTGACAGCACTAAGACTTTCCTCCTGGCTCTGATTAGTTGAAGAAATGCACTGCTCCCGACAAAAAACAGACGGCAATAGTAGCTCAGGGAGGAGGTGGAGGAGATCGATCTTTTCACAGATTATCAACAACATGTAAAACATTTTTTTTAAAATAAAAGATACTGCTTACTGCAGCTTTAAATGTAGATTGTGATTTTGTTTTAAGCTGAAATCTTTCTGCACTTTCATTCTTTTGACTTACCCGGTTAGCAAACACTTTGAAATTGGAATGAAAAATCTTTTCATCCTGGATTAATTTCTTCAAACTTCCCTCCCTCAAACTCTCCATGGTTACAGCAGCATGATGAGGGTGCTTTAAACAGTTCTGTGTGTATGTGTATGTGTGTGTGTATGTGGTGCACATTCGTTACCCTAATAGCTTGCTGCTGGTAAAATCACGACTGAATCTATGTGGGCGCATGGTTTGATCATCTTCTGCATTGTAAATAGAGGCAATTCCCCCAGGTATGACATGCTAACCCAAACATTCACGACAGGTGCTCAGGTGACCTATTACAGTGTATGATCTCTGTGACAGAAGCAAACGATGAGCCCCGAAGCTAAGACACGACTCACACACACCCCTACAAACACCCAGACGAGTGCAGGTTGAATGGTGATAATGCGTGGATTTAAGCCCTGCCCAGGATAATGAAGAGCTACAGACAACAGACTGGGTGTAACGGCAGACCAGAGTCAGGGTCCATTCACAAAAAGCCTCTTGTACATTTCAGGCTCCATGTTGCTATGAGCTGCTCTTATTCATGGATTCCTGTAACAGCTGTTGTGGTGGAGCTTTACAGTCTGTTTCTGTCTCGAAAAAATGGCATGGCAGCACTTCCAAAATACGCCCAACCATTTGTTCTGATAGGGAAGTTACAGCCTTGTAACTTTTTTTTTCACCTGTTTTCTTCTTGGGACTTCTTGAATAAGTATGGAAATCAAACATGTCCTGATTGTAGAGTGGAAAAAAAACAACAGTTGGGTCAGAGCAAGTCAAGACCAATAAATCTCCTTGGAAATCTCTTAAACCCCACATCTAAACCATTTGTTTGATTCCAATAACTCTCCTTTCTTTCTCTCGGTAGAATGGATAATTTTAGCTATTCTGAGATCTTTTAATCTCAGTAGAATGATTCTAGTGCGTCATGACTTCTGGATGGTTACCGACTGAATTACTAACTGATCCCCAAGTGCTTGGCCAACGAAGGACTCATTGGTTGGACGTTCAATCCCCTGGAGACAATTCTCTTGACAAATATTTTGAGAAATTTCTCACCAGGAATTAGATATCATTATGTCTCTGCTTTTGGTTCATTGTCCTCCACTTATCTACAATCAAGTGCCTGATGTAACAAGTCCAGGATGGAAATGTGAAGACCCCTCCACTTAGTGACTCTCTACCTCATTCTGTGGGATCCCAAGTCGGTACCTGGCCAGAGCAGCTCTCATGCTACAGCAGCCAAGATCCAAATCTGTTTATTCTTCTCCCACTCCATCATACTACCACTCGCAAGTAAAAGACTTTGATACTTGAACACAAACCTCGGACCAAGGGATTTTTGTAAGTCACAACTAAGCCGTAAGTCTATCCACCAAAGTCTTAAGTCAATTCTAAAGTTAAGACATGACGGTGCCAAGTCGAGTCCCAAGGCAAGACGTACCAGACTTGAATCCAGTCTTAGCCAAATGTTAGGTTTGAAGAATCTGAGCACCCATAAAAAGAAGAAAGAGACAAGTGAGTTTAAGATTTACTTGCAAGGAGAACAGACAGGAGCATGATTCAATTGCAACCTCCTACCCGCTCTAAAACAGCTCCTGTCTGACCCTTTCTTTTTATTTCCTTAGGGCGGTCCTAGTTACATAGCCTATTTGATTATCTTGAGTTAATCACATAGAGTAGCTGTTTCTTCTGTTCTCTTGAATCACAGGTATGTTGCACCCACAAGCTGCCGTCATGTAGAGTGCAATGTTCAGAGTTCTTGTTTACTTCCTTCTGTAGAAATGATGCAGGAACTGATGATCCCACAGAACAATGAGGTGTCTTGCGTTTCCGTGGTCTCATGTACAGTTCCTCTGTCTCTGGTTAATAAACTTCGACCCTTAATCATCCATTGTTTATTCTGCCACGTCAGTTATCACTCTTGCTGCAGACCATCTAGTATCTGCTCCCAATTTTAGAATACTTGTTAATTCTAAATTTAACAAGTATTGTTAATTTTAGAATTAAAATTCTAAAATTTTAATTTTAGAATTAAAATTTTATTTTTTAAATAAAAAATAAATTTTTTTTTATTTTTTATTTATTGTGATGATCATCATTATAGTGATGATCATCTTGGAGTGATCATCATCACTCCAAGATGATCACTCCATCATCTTACTTAAAGAAAGGACAGAAATCTCTCCATTCTTAAAGATAATAATGAGTATATAAAAGAAAAAGATATTTACAAACTTAACACCAAATATGGTCAAATTTAATCACAAAGTAAAATTATGTAAAATCAAGAGTGTATTCTGTGATTTTGTTTGCCAGAACAACCACCAAAAGGAACTAAATTTCAAAAAGAAAATTGTTTTCAAGCCAATTGGCTAAAGACCGAATTAAATTATGAGTCACTAGCGTGAAAGTTGAAGTCTCGTCTCAAGTCTTTTGGTTTGGATCCACCACAGTGTAGAAAATGAAATTATGGACCCCGTTATATAAAACCATAAACTTTCAAAAATGTTTAAAGACATGGTTTAACTTTGTCAACAGCGGGTAGTTTGATTTTATTTTTTAAAAGGGAAACTGAACATAATGTAACATGGAAAAAGTGAGGGTGTGTGAATATCTTCTGGATGAATTAAATTACACTTTGTGTAAAATGTAAGTAAATGTGTCTTTGTGTTTGAATTGTGTGTAGGATTCATGTGAACTAATTTTGGACCATCTTGAAATCTTAATAATTAGACATTATATGGATCTTTTTGCCTTGTAAACTGCCTTGAGATGAATGCACTGAATTGAATTAAAAAGCAAAGCGTTGTCCTTTACAGAGTTAAAATAATATCTGCCTGTTTAGAGCTGTAAAGAAATCCATTAGGTTTTCCAAAGGCGACCCAGTGTCTTACACTGCACATAGGGACGCTCTGAACCATTTGCAGTAATAACATTCATTTATCGAAATGAATGTCAGCATCTCTTGCTCTCTTATTACTATTGGCAATTACAATTTTCTCTAATGTCCCTCTGCAGAGACAAATTAGTAACAGCATATTTAATGCATCATACTTCTCTATTGTCACAGCATACACAAGTGCATCACTTTAATACTTAGCTGTGATTGTATAGAGAAGTGCCTATCTATACCTTTCATTTACTCTTTGTCTCAGTTGGACTAATAATGAACCCTGATAACCTTCTATATCTCTACATCAATGATTTTAGTAGTAGTTGTTGGCTAAGGCAATCTTTTTATGGAGATGTCATCAGAGCAACATTTTACTGCAAATCTTTGATTTGTAACCCAATATAACTATGGGTTGCTTCTAGTATGAAAAGTGAAAGTATTAGAGCTCATGAACTGAATGGAATGATGTATGAACCCGGAACAATGACGTGGAGACAGATAGGAGTCATAGTGTTGGCACAGTACAGTACAGTACAACTACCTATTTTTGCAAGGCCCATCATCTCAACCCCAAGACTGTGATACAGAGGGGACAGACGCCAAGGTGCAAACACACAGCCTCCTTCAGGGCCAACTCCACTTAAAGACCATATTTAGCCTGTTGAAAGGTATTTTTTAAGTGGAGGTCATTAGTACCAGCAGTCGATTGGCTGATTGATTGATCTGTGTGCCACATGAATAGATAACGAATCTACTTGAGCCAAAATTTCCCCTCAGTGACTCTCAAATTATATATTTTTTTTATGTATTTTCGGCTGTTATTGTTACATTAAAGTAGAAGCACAATAAAATTACACACACACTCAGAGGGAAACATTCAAAATCAACAAGGAATCTAATATTTCCCCCAATGTGTCTGGTAAATAAGTCTAATGCATACTTACAAAACCATGCACACACAGCAGAGATGTGTGTTTGGATCCCTATAACTCCTAATCGATACAATCGGGTTTATTTATAGAGCACCAAATTACAGCGAATCCAATCTCATATCATTTTACAAGGTCCAATTCAAGCCCAGTTAAATGGGTTTAGATGAAACTCAAACCAATCCAATTAATTCCAATCTTCTGCACACATTTAGAAAGTTCATACAGTCCAATATGCTCAATTGTAGCTTTAATCAACTTGTGAAAAACTTCAAGATTTATTAATACATGTTAGTGATACCAGTAAAAATACATTTTTCATCAACTTCTCTTATTTGAAGCATATAAAGTATGAAATAATTATTTCTTCTCACAGACTGGAATCTTTAAACAGTGATTTGAAAGATTTTTTAAATTTATATTTGATGCCTGGGGCTACGAGAGAAAAATAAACTACTTGTCTTTGAAGGCGCACACATTCTGCACAAAAGCAGAACAGCTTGCGTCTGGCAGTCAAACCGCACGACTAAAGACCGACACACACTAGCAGCATATGATATGTGTCAAAACATAAGCTGCTCTGCACGGTTTTATACATCAACACACAGACACACACACACAAATACGAGCTGCATTCAGGCGTTCGTAATCGCCGTGGCGCTTGTGTTGCTGTGTTGCTTCCCGGCATCAGCCTCAAAAGCTGAAATTACACATCGCATTGGCGTTGCCTTTGGGACCACTTTCTGCTGCTAACATAGACATCTGCTGTCATTATGGTGCCACCAGGATGTGCAACGGGCAGCGGCTGGTGTGACACTAACGGCGGTGGGACTGGTGGTGAGGGAGAGTCGTCTTTGTCCCCAACGCTCAAAGTGTTCAGATCCACTATTGTTCTCACAGCTGGACTGGGAGATATGCAGCCCTAATTGGAGGTTCGGCAGGCGTAATGCTCTGTCCATTCACAATTAACAGATTTCTGATATGAGGCCTGAATTGTTCCCACAGCTATTCAGGTTCATTGTGCAAAAACATGCCTCATATTAAAATAACAGTCATTTATTTAATTATTTGTTTATTTAATTCATTTATAGTTTAAAATGAACACGTCGATATAAACAAAAATTTTGAATGGAAAGGAGTAGTTGGGAGAAAGAAAATCTTATATAGACATGTTGCGCAAGATCCCTTCTTGCGCAACAAAATCCAAGAAGCTGGATTTCTGCCATTCAGCTTCTTACTGGACTGCAGAAAACTGCTCAGTGACGATGACTACTATTGGTTTAGGTGTGAAGTTGTCAACATAACACGCTAAATCTTTAAAGTACACGCTATATATAAAATAAAATGGGACATTATTGCTATTAATTGTCAACACTACGACAACTAGATAGCAAGGGCAGAAAAAATATTTAATGTAAAAAATAGCAAGGGAGAGCTGTTGTGCTAGCTTGACTTTGACAATATTAACATTAGATGTGATGTGGAATTGGGTGTGTTTAGGATAAGTAAAAAAACATTAAAAAAAACAGGCAACCCACACACACCAACTCTCTGACACATCATCAGTAGAGCAGGTGTTTAAATGAGCTAATCAAGCACTACTGTGTTCAGATGATCACTTATTAATAATCGGAAAATAAACATAAAGTCTGAAAATATAATACTGTAACAGAATGAATGCTCCGTTCTTTGTGTGGGAAATGCTTGCGTGTGTTTTGGTATTGGATCCTGATACGTTAGTGGAGTTGTTGTCAGTTAGTTGCTATAGCAACAGGTCTGTGTGTTGTGTAGCCAATACAGAGAGCGAGATAAAAGAATAGTATGAGTGGTCTTTAGTTGTTCTTCAACTGTTTTTTTTTTCTAATTTGATGATACCTACATCTGCAGGTTTCATTTTGTTAATGTGGCTGTTCTACCACGACAGCGCGGCTATAGATGGCCAGTAAAAGAATCGCCTTTTCGTCCTCCAGCATTGTGCGCATTCGCAAAATATCCAGAGGTAAACAATACCATGTAATCTACCCTTCTGTCAAAAGTCAATTCACTACACCGTAAGCAACCAAACATAAATCAACCATACATGTTGATGCATCTTTAAACACAGAAAAGGCAAAGTATATGTAAAACTAATAATTACAAAATATATATATAATATATTTGCAATGATTCAGCACTCTAATTGAATATAGTTCATTATACTTTGATAAAATATTAGATTTTATTATTTTCAGTAAAAATGTATCTCCTTGTTTTCTTTAGACGGATTTGGTCCACTTGTTTAGTTCTAACTTTTTTCTGTTTTCCGTAAATATCTTAATCTTATTTAAACATAAGTTGCAGAACATAATAGTCCAGCAAGTCACAAAATTTCATTCATTTCAAGTTAAAGAACAACAGATTTGTTGGCTCTGTTTCCTGCTTATAAGTCTAACAGCTCTATTTTTTTTGCAAAACTAAAAGAAAATTTACAAGTGTTCTCCAGAGAGACTCTATAGGCACCCTTCTGTCAAAATTTAATCGGGGTTTGATTGATGAGTGATTTATGACCCTAATCATTAATTGCTATTAATATCCACCCCCCCCCCCCCCCCCTCCCCCGCCCCCACCCTTTCCCACACACACCTGTTACGCCAACTGTTATTCCCACTATGTGTTTTAAAAATAGTACAATTAAAGTATGAAAAAACATTATGAGTTTTAAGAATAATACAATGAAAGTATGAAAAACAATAAGTGTTAGATAATTGAGAATAATATACAATATAGTATATTTAAATAGAATGTTGTAGTTACCTCCGGTTTTTCTCACTAAGCCATTTGGTGTTTGTGTGTGTGTGTGTGTCCGGCTCTCTCGTGCTGACTATGAGTTTGTGACATAATACCGGACAGGCCTCACCTGTCATCTGTGTGTGGCGGGCTAAAAAAAAAAACCCTAGGTAGGCGATTCTCTTGACCTGAGGGTCATCACAGAGGGCCTGTAAGGAAACTCTATGTCTCCAGAAAACAGATTTTCAAACCGTCATCGATTATCAGCTCGGGATCTGCGCGGGAAAAGGCGGGAGCCAGCTGTCCGTGTCTTTCAGGGTGATTCTCATCAATTATCAGGTATTAGACAATCTTCCTGAATGCTGTGTATCAGGAACGGGAGAGGGCATAAGGGTGGACAGAGGCGTGTGTGTGTGTGTGTGTGTGTGTGTGTGTGTGTGTGTGGGTGCACCCGTAAGACTGAACACATACCTCTAGAGAAAGCCTAGAGTTTTAACTGTTTTACTGCTTTATTTTATGGTAGCACGACTAGTCAGTGCTGACTATGAGTTTGTGATTTCCTTCATCACTTAAATTTTAAACTCTTATAGATTTTGTTTTCTGTAACACTTGCTAGTGTGATACGTTTCAGTAAATGTTCCTCATCTGTACACGTACTTCTTAAGAATATGTGACAGACAGTAAACAGGCCTACTCAAATTTAACTTTTATCTTTCCGCAGTTAAAGAATTTGTCCAGACTTTTCCAGAATTTGGCCCGGTATCACTGTGAATAATTTTGTTCAGTTTTTTTCTTGCTGTTGAATCAACGCTGATCTTCCCACTGCTTCATGTTTTCTCCAAAATAGTAAATCCTGGTTTAAATACATTTGAAACTCATAGATTTTTTTTCTGTAACACTTGCTAGTGTGAAACATGTTAGTAAATGTTCCTCATTTGTACTCGTACTTCTGAACAATATCTCACAGGGACTAAACAGGCCACGGTGAGGTTACTCATATGTATCTTTCAGCTTTCCCTCCACCCATTATCTTACACACTTTAGTGTGTTCACTAGCAAAATATAGTACACCTCTAATTTTTTTAATTTTTCATTATTAAAACTTTGAAATGATCAATGTGAACCATCAGTCTGTATTAAAATAGTTAATATAATTCATATTATTTATTTAGATTTGATGTTTTAATGTGTGCCCTTGGATTTATATTGATTTATTCAATATAATATATTGATTTATTTATCAAACTGAATAGCCATTCCGTTTTTTTTTATATAGTATTTTTTTCTTTTGGTGTTTGTTGCACAAATTCAAATATATGCCGGCTATCAACCAACAATTAAATCAGTGAATTTGCGTTTTTTTTCTTAAATACTCCCTCTCACCGAGACTTACTTACATCTTCTGACAGCTAGCCCAACTTATAATAACATTGACTAAATTTGCTATTGGTACACTTTACCTAAAAATAAAAATTAAACATACTCACTACACAACCATGCTCCAAGAGTTGCTCACAACATGGTGAATTGTTTTGTTACCTTAAAAATGATCTGCAGCTTTTGTTTCTTGGTCCTAATGATGATGTTCACTAATGTTCACTAACAGACAGTTCAACACCTCTTGTGATTGATAAGCTTATAAATGATCAATGCAAAGCATCAGTATGCGCTAAAGAAGATCATATCAGTCAGATTAAGTAAAATATCATTAAACTCAAAGCAATCAAAATTATATTTCTCTGAAAGGTCTTTTTTTTCAGGGAGTTTAGACTGTATGAAAGGAATCAGTGAAATATACTATGAAATATTTTATCTGCTGCATCCCCATAATAAAACTTCAATTGTGAATTGAATGATTACATTGCATCTAGACACAAAAGAATCAACCGTTAATTAGTAATCATACTGACTAACAAGATCTGATCAAACAAGAAACTTGACAACCTCAAGGGATTTCTCACATTGGAGAACGAACCGTCTGACTTTCTTTAGCCACTAAATTTAACCTTACCAAAGTTCTGCCTTGGAGCAAACAGGTACTGAGTTTGAAGCGGATCAGACGCCTTCAGCCATCTGCTAAAGCTAGACTCCGGCCTTCCTCACTGTAAAATAAAACATTAGACTTAAAAAAAAGTTCAAGCGAACATCACTTAATTATCATCGACTTGTTGTTTGTACTCATCTTAAACAAGTGGCAGGAACATTTGGATATATATATATAAAAAAAAAAGCTTTATAACTTAATCTATTTAAGTTGAGTCCATGCAACAAGTAAAATAAAAAGTGAACTATTTGAAAGTAGTGAGGATTTAGGGTGGTAAAAGTTGAACATTTTAACATGCCCAGACACTTTCTGCTCAAGCAAACCAAAAGGTTTTAAACAGAACAACCATGTCAAATAATGAGACCGTGAATCTTTAATCTATGTAGCAAATATATTGCTGCTGCTGCTGTAAGCAGAAAATAAAAGAAGTTTTACGGAGAATAATATTTTGGATGAGTTTAAGAATATTGTTTGCCAAAATCACACGGTGTAACTACACTTGTTTTTTATAAGTTGCAGTATTTGAATCTTTTTGAGGCAATTGGTTGCATAAATTAAAGTAAATACGACCTATTTTCCTGCTCCACATACTTAGTTAGCAATGTGCCAGTTAGCTTCCCAGTCTGAACTTCTGGGCAATGTCTTGATTCAGTCAAATTTTCTATCTTGTATCTCCTGAACTCTGATATTTTGCTTGCTGGTCTTCATCGTGCTCTGAATGCAGTATCGGGTTTCTCTTACTTTAACCCGCCCAACTTACACCTGATTGGCATGTTAGCCTTTTGATTCCCTCCCAGCGAGGCGGTGCTTCACAAAGCAAACTGTTTGTCAAACTGTTGATCTGCCTCATGGCTGTTTTAGAAGATATGGTGACTGAGTTTTAGAGAGTACTAGCCAGCTCATGCAGCTTGTTTTTATTAGATGCCAGTCCTAAAAGTACATATCTTTAAAATATGAATAAATACGTACAATTCCATAATTATTCGATCCAACGGTTGTAGAAGTTTTGTAATAATGCAATTCAGGTATTTTACATTTTCTGGACTAAAGGAGGATTTCAGTTCAACACCTGTGGTTTCTTAATGTAAGTGTTTCTGCTACTGGACAAGAAACAGGGTTAAAAGAGGATTTAGAAAGCAAAATACAAAGATGATAGTTGTTTTTACCGAGAGCAAGGCTGTGACTAGTTATCAGGACAGCATGAGACCTGTGCAATTTCTTAATCTTTAGGAAATATTTTTGGACACAGCCATCCGCAGGAGCAAGATGAAGCAAGAACATCACAACATCGGATGTATTTTTTCATCCTTCTATCCGTGATTTAAAACTATTTTTAATTTTGTGTCATCTTAAAGATGGAAAGAGTCAATTATGTTTTCACCCATGGAAAAGTGTAATGTGTTTATTATGAGTAGGATTAACCAAGCTGAAGGAAAATAAAGAAAAAGGATAAATAAATATTCATTGATACAGAACCGAATCAGCAAATATGAACTTATGAAACTACTGAAACCTTCAAGAATTTTATGTTGTGTAAGATATTTAAGAAAATAATAATGAATCTGCGTTCATGAATTTCTTTATTTGGTCATTGTCTGTAAAATACGTTTACCTTTTGTTTTGTTGAACACCAGACATCTCATCTCTTTCCCACAGTTTCTTTTCACTTAGTTCCACTACTGCTGTGGATTTTATAGTCAATGTTTAAAGTCAGCACAGAGTCTGAAGCGATGGAGGAAATTTACGTCAATATGGAACCTGTTGGACAAACTGCATCTAATCACACAGGTAAGAACAAAGTTACAGAGAAATTTAGTATGTATTGAATTCAATTTTGCTAAGGTTGAGGTTTTTGTTAAGGTTGGAGCAGCTCCAAAGAGAGGCTCTGCCTCCGTGCGGCTGTCTGTTTGGGAATCCTGAATGTTTTACTTTTGGCTGAACTCATCGCCCTCAGTGTTCACAGTGAGTCTTGTTCTAGTCATCTTAAAGATGTAAAAAGAGTAGATTTTACGTTTCTGTTATATAAAAAATGTCATTGTTCCCCTTCTAAAATCAAACTGACCAAATAGCAAGGGTTTAAAAAAGAATAAAGCTTCGTGACTCAAAAGTTTTGCAGAGAGGTGAAACATTACACTAAGTTACATGAGTCTGATTCATTTTCAGCAATGGTTGCATTTGCAGCCATTTAGGTTAGCGTGTCTTTAATATCTTCTCTTTTTCAAACTATTTACCCAACGATTCATTGTTCAGTGTTACCTCAGTTTAAATTCTACAGGCATAACCAAAATCATGAAACTATTTTGTAAGTCTTAAGTGAAAATACGGTGTTGCCACTTCTTTTTGCAAACATGTTTGTTAATTTTATTTTTTTTTTCAGCTCATGACATGACAGCAGATTTTTCTGACATCAGCAACATTCTGACCGACCAGAACAGCAGCAGCGAGTTTCCCTCCATGAACGCCAACTTCACTGAAACGGCTCCACGAGCTGAAGACACTTTAAGGTTGGTCAAAACTTTAAAAAATGTGGATCTCGTTAAAAATTGAATTCTACTCTGAATTGTAGAGTATAACTAATAACTTTCCTTTTTGGTCTAAATGAATATAATGTAAATGAACAACTTTTATTTTAATTTATTAAGTGCTCTATCATTTGCGTGTGCTGAAAAACAATGTAAAACAAACTAAACTTTGTTTGTTTTCTCCTTAAAGGGAAATTGTGTCCTACAGAACGAACAAACATCAGTTGTTCCTGTTCATCCAGGGGCTGCGGAAGAAGAGAAGAGCAGATCCACTAGTGATGGATGATTAGGATCTGTGTTCACTGTGATATTATTCACCAACAATAATGTAGCTTATGGTGTTACATAAAATCCTAAAGATGAAATGTACACTTCCAACTGTTGTGACCTGCATCTAATAACACAACTATTTTATCGCTTGTACTCTGTGTTTTTCTTTCTTGTTAAAACTCTGACGTGATAAACAAACGTTTTTCTTTTTGTTTGTTGTTTTTTTTTTTTGTATTTTTGCGGAGAATCGGTTGATGCGTTCTGATTGTGTATTAATGTGACTTTTACTACGAAACTTTATGGAGTTCCAGTTGTGTCCGGTAATAGTGGATTAAGTTCTATCTTGGTAAAATTATATTTCCAATTATTTACTATCATTTGTAATAAAGTGATGCCAACACCACGGATTCAACAGTGAGGAGTTTGTTCTAGTCATCTTAAAGATGGAAAGAGTCAATGTTGTGCTGATTCTGAGTAACTGAATGACTTTTTATTCATTTCAGAGTTCAATCAGCGAGGTTATTCGTTTTGTGATGGTCCTAGTCTAAGAAAGAAAGAAACAAAGAAAGAAAGCAGCAAATGTACATGTTGGTTCCCCTGAAAATATGGATAAATTCAGTCATTGTAGGGTTAAAGTAATTTGAAGAGGGAGAAGCGTATAAACAAGTCAAGTCAATGACGAGTCAATGACTTGATGCATTCTGCATTTTTAACTCGGTTAACTTAACTTTTTGTTTTTTTTACTGACTTTAATACATTTAAATCGCTACGTTGTTTGATAAGTAGAATGGAAATGACTTTTTTTGTAAATGGTCTTGTAAATTAGCGTTTTAAAAATCAACTGAATTGAATTAAGAAATTTGACCATCGGATTGGACTGAAGAGAAATGATGAGCAATGTTTTATGGGTTTGGGTTTAATAAAGCAAAGATTGGTATTTTTGTAACATCAAAAGTTCATTTTTGAGGCAAACAGAAAATCCTGCTTATTATAGTTTACTGGGACTAACAACCCCCCGGACAAATTTGGAAAAAAATTCAGCTAAAATGGGTGGTGCTTTAAGGAACAATGAGACACAGCCTAGTGTGGGGATAGATGGTGAGGGGATAAGCAAGGCTGTAGTAAGCGCCGTTACCAACTTGGTACTTTGTGGTTATAGTTTTCTCCAAATTGCGCTTGAAGAAAGTATGAACATGGGCAAAACTGAGAAACTCTATCAATCAACCAAGTGGACATTAAAGTATGTCACCGGAGATTTGTTCTCCTGTCCACGCGATGAATCCTTGGCCCACTGCATCAGTGAAGACTGTCGCATGGGAGCAGGCATAGCGGCGATGTTCAAGAAGAAGTTTGGTCGAGTCTCAGAGTTAAAGGAGCAGAGTGAGTCAGACTAGTTACTAAAGTCTTTGTTTTGGAAAAAAATGTTTTATGTTTTTCCAGTTCATTCAAATGTATGATTTCAACAGCAAGTGCTAAATCATATCCTGTTTTGTATTTTTTTGTATGTCCTAATAGAGAAGCTTCCGGGGCAGTGTGCTGTCCTGACACATGATCAACGTTTCATCTACTATCTGGTAAACATACCACAATTATACTGCATTGGACCAAAAGTTGTTTCATTATTTAATCTGGTAACTGTATCTTTCCTATTATGTGTCTCAGATCACAAAGAAAAAAGCCAGCCAGAAACCCACGTATGTCAGCCTAAGACAGAGTCTGGAAGACATGAAATCTCACTGCTTAGAAAATGGTGTCAATAAGATATCAATACCCCGGTTTGTAGGAACTACTGTGAATAAATGACTATAATAAATACCCTTAAATCTTCTTCTTTATTGGGGATAATTAATCAATTTGCTTGTCTCGTATCTCCTCCCTCAGAATTGGCTGTGGCCTGGACCAGCTGCAGTGGTCAAAGGTGTCAAAGATCCTGGAACAGATCTTTAAAGAGACAAATATCTCCATCACAGTGTACAGCCTGCCCTGTGTTGGGTCAAAGCTTCAAATGCATGCCATGTAGTACATTTTCATTTGAGTTTTGTTTTTAACTTTAAGTCCTTTATAATCTCTTAAAATTTTGGATGAAATCAACACTCTTTAAACGGTTTTAAGGAAACAATAAATAAGGAAACAATAAAAACCTCCCCATAAGATGTTTACATACAAGACTTTTAACATCCCACTGATGTAAAAAAATGATGTTTCCTGCCATTAAAGATACGAAACTTATTGTAAACACTGATGTTGCACTGTCACCATCGTACTACATAATGCTACTACTAAATCATGCTACACAAAATGATCCAACAAATCACCTGAGGCAGGTAAAATACAATAGTTATGCCTAAAATTTGTTTTTTTGTTTTTCTAAATCTATATAGTTGTTGAAAACGTAGCTTTTCCTGTGAATCTGTAAATCTAAATTGTGAAAGAGTTTGCTACTCTAGCTTTATTTTCCTGACCCAAATTCAGGAGCAAGATTGCTGTCACAAGTTTTTTTTGTCATGAGTTTTTAGTGATTCTAATGCTTGACTTTTTAGTATTTGTAACCTGTGAATGATGTTGTACAGAATATTAGGACTTATATCTTTGTAAATAAAATTTAAGATCATGGTTTTTGACAACCTTTACCTGCTCAGACAACAGGCAACGGTATGTAGGAAAATGCAATTTGAAATTTTTAAAAAATTTCTTAGTTTTGCCTCAAAAATGAACTTTTGATGTTACAAAAATACCAATCTTTGCTTTATTAAACCCAAACCCATAAAACATTGCTCATCATTTCTCTTCAGTCCAATCCGATGGTCAAATTTCTTAATTCAATTCAGTTGATTTTTAAAACGCTAATTTACAAGACCATTTACAAAAAAAGTCATTTCCATTCTACTTATCAAACAACGTAGCGATTTAAATGTATTAAAGTCAGTAAAAAAAACAAAAAGTTAAGTTAACCGAGTTAAAAATGCAGAATGCATCAAGTCATTGACTCGTCATTGACTTGTTTATACGCTTCTCCCTCTTCAAATTACTTTAACCCTACAATGACTGAATTTATCCATATTTTCAGGGGAACCAACATGTACATTTGCTGCTTTCTTTCTTTGTTTCTTTCTTTCTTAGACTAGGACCATCACAAAACGAATAACCTCGCTGATTGAACTCTGAAATGAATAAAAAGTCATTCAGTTACTCAGAATCAGCACAACATTGACTCTTTCCATCTTTAAGATGACTAGAACAAACTCCTCACTGTTGAATCCGTGGTGTTGGCATCACTTTATTACAAATGATAGTAAATAATTGGAAATATAATTTTACCAAGATAGAACTTAATCCACTATTACCGGACACAACTGGAACTCCATAAAGTTTCGTAGTAAAAGTCACATTAATACACAATCAGAACGCATCAACCGATTCTCCGCAAAAATACAAAAAAAAAAAACAACAAACAAAAAGAAAAACGTTTGTTTATCACGTCAGAGTTTTAACAAGAAAGAAAAACACAGAGTACAAGCGATAAAATAGTTGTGTTATTAGATGCAGGTCACAACAGTTGGAAGTGTACATTTCATCTTTAGGATTTTATGTAACACCATAAGCTACATTATTGTTGGTGAATAATATCACAGTGAACACAGATCCTAATCATCCATCACTAGTGGATCTGCTCTTCTCTTCTTCCGCAGCCCCTGGATGAACAGGAACAACTGATGTTTGTTCGTTCTGTAGGACACAATTTCCCTTTAAGGAGAAAACAAACAAAGTTTAGTTTGTTTTACATTGTTTTTCAGCACACGCAAATGATAGAGCACTTAATAAATTAAAATAAAAGTTGTTCATTTACATTATATTCATTTAGACCAAAAAGGAAAGTTATTAGTTATACTCTACAATTCAGAGTAGAATTCAATTTTTAACGAGATCCACATTTTTTAAAGTTTTGACCAACCTTAAAGTGTCTTCAGCTCGTGGAGCCGTTTCAGTGAAGTTGGCGTTCATGGAGGGAAACTCGCTGTTGCTGTTCTGGTCGGTCAGAATGTTGCTGATGTCAGAAAAATCTGCTGTCATGTCATGAGCTGAAAAAAAAAATAAAATTAACAAACATGTTTGCAAAAAGAAGTGGCAACACCGTATTTTCACTTAAGACTTACAAAATAGTTTCATGATTTTGGTTATGCCTGTAGAATTTAAACTGAGGTAACACTGAACAATGAATCGTTGGGTAAATAGTTTGAAAAAGAGAAGATATTAAAGACACGCTAACCTAAATGGCTGCAAATGCAACCATTGCTGAAAATGAATCAGACTCATGTAACTTAGTGTAATGTTTCACCTCTCTGCAAAACTTTTGAGTCACGAAGCTTTATTCTTTTTTAAACCCTTGCTATTTGGTCAGTTTGAATTTAGAAGGGGAACAATGACATTTTTTATATAACAGAAACGTAAAATCTACTCTTTTTACATCTTTAAGATGACTAGAACAAGACTCACTGTGAACACTGAGGGCGATGAGTTCAGCCAAAAGTAAAACATTCAGGATTCCCAAACAGACAGCCGCACGGAGGCAGAGCCTCTCTTTGGAGCTGCTCCAACCTTAACAAAAACCTCAACCTTAGCAAAATTGAATTCAATACATACTAAATTTCTCTGTAACTTTGTTCTTACCTGTGTGATTAGATGCAGTTTGTCCAACAGGTTCCATATTGACGTAAATTTCCTCCATCGCTTCAGACTCTGTGCTGACTTTAAACATTGACTATAAAATCCACAGCAGTAGTGGAACTAAGTGAAAAGAAACTGTGGGAAAGAGATGAGATGTCTGGTGTTCAACAAAACAAAAGGTAAACGTATTTTACAGACAATGACCAAATAAAGAAATTCATGAACGCAGATTCATTATTATTTTCTTAAATATCTTACACAACATAAAATTCTTGAAGGTTTCAGTAGTTTCATAAGTTCATATTTGCTGATTCGGTTCTGTATCAATGAATATTTATTTATCCTTTTTCTTTATTTTCCTTCAGCTTGGTTAATCCTACTCATAATAAACACATTACACTTTTCCATGGGTGAAAACATAATTGACTCTTTCCATCTTTAAGATGACACAAAATTAAAAATAGTTTTAAATCACGGATAGAAGGATGAAAAAATACATCCGATGTTGTGATGTTCTTGCTTCATCTTGCTCCTGCGGATGGCTGTGTCCAAAAATATTTCCTAAAGATTAAGAAATTGCACAGGTCTCATGCTGTCCTGATAACTAGTCACAGCCTTGCTCTCGGTAAAAACAACTATCATCTTTGTATTTTGCTTTCTAAATCCTCTTTTAACCCTGTTTCTTGTCCAGTAGCAGAAACACTTACATTAAGAAACCACAGGTGTTGAACTGAAATCCTCCTTTAGTCCAGAAAATGTAAAATACCTGAATTGCATTATTACAAAACTTCTACAACCGTTGGATCGAATAATTATGGAATTGTACGTATTTATTCATATTTTAAAGATATGTACTTTTAGGACTGGCATCTAATAAAAACAAGCTGCATGAGCTGGCTAGTACTCTCTAAAACTCAGTCACCATATCTTCTAAAACAGCCATGAGGCAGATCAACAGTTTGACAAACAGTTTGCTTTGTGAAGCACCGCCTCGCTGGGAGGGAATCAAAAGGCTAACATGCCAATCAGGTGTAAGTTGGGCGGGTTAAAGTAAGAGAAACCCGATACTGCATTCAGAGCACGATGAAGACCAGCAAGCAAAATATCAGAGTTCAGGAGATACAAGATAGAAAATTTGACTGAATCAAGACATTGCCCAGAAGTTCAGACTGGGAAGCTAACTGGCACATTGCTAACTAAGTATGTGGAGCAGGAAAATAGGTCGTATTTACTTTAATTTATGCAACCAATTGCCTCAAAAAGATTCAAATACTGCAACTTATAAAAAACAAGTGTAGTTACACCGTGTGATTTTGGCAAACAATATTCTTAAACTCATCCAAAATATTATTCTCCGTAAAACTTCTTTTATTTTCTGCTTACAGCAGCAGCAGCAATATATTTGCTACATAGATTAAAGATTCACGGTCTCATTATTTGACATGGTTGTTCTGTTCAAAACCTTTTGGTTTGCTTGAGCAGAAAGTGTCTGGGCATGTTAAAATGTTCAACTTTTACCACCCTAAATCCTCACTACTTTCAAATAGTTCACTTTTTATTTTACTTGTTGCATGGACTCAACTTAAATAGATTAAGTTATAAAGCTTTTTTTTTTATATATATATATCCAAATGTTCCTGCCACTTGTTTAAGATGAGTACAAACAACAAGTCGATGATAATTAAGTGATGTTCGCTTGAACTTTTTTTTAAGTCTAATGTTTTATTTTACAGTGAGGAAGGCTGGAGTCTAGCTTTAGCAGATGGCTGAAGGCGTCTGATCCGCTTCAAACTCAGTACCTGTTTGCTCCAAGGCAGAACTTTGGTAAGGTTAAATTTAGTGGCTAAAGAAAGTCAGACGGTTCGTTCTCCAATGTGAGAAATCCCTTGAGGTTGTCAAGTTTCTTGTTTGATCAGATCTTGTTAGTCAGTATGATTACTAATTAACGGTTGATTCTTTTGTGTCTAGATGCAATGTAATCATTCAATTCACAATTGAAGTTTTATTATGGGGATGCAGCAGATAAAATATTTCATAGTATATTTCACTGATTCCTTTCATACAGTCTAAACTCCCTGAAAAAAAAGACCTTTCAGAGAAATATAATTTTGATTGCTTTGAGTTTAATGATATTTTACTTAATCTGACTGATATGATCTTCTTTAGCGCATACTGATGCTTTGCATTGATCATTTATAAGCTTATCAATCACAAGAGGTGTTGAACTGTCTGTTAGTGAACATTAGTGAACATCATCATTAGGACCAAGAAACAAAAGCTGCAGATCATTTTTAAGGTAACAAAACAATTCACCATGTTGTGAGCAACTCTTGGAGCATGGTTGTGTAGTGAGTATGTTTAATTTTTATTTTTAGGTAAAGTGTACCAATAGCAAATTTAGTCAATGTTATTATAAGTTGGGCTAGCTGTCAGAAGATGTAAGTAAGTCTCGGTGAGAGGGAGTATTTAAGAAAAAAAACGCAAATTCACTGATTTAATTGTTGGTTGATAGCCGGCATATATTTGAATTTGTGCAACAAACACCAAAAGAAAAAAATACTATATAAAAAAAAACGGAATGGCTATTCAGTTTGATAAATAAATCAATATATTATATTGAATAAATCAATATAAATCCAAGGGCACACATTAAAACATCAAATCTAAATAAATAATATGAATTATATTAACTATTTTAATACAGACTGATGGTTCACATTGATCATTTCAAAGTTTTAATAATGAAAAATTAAAAAAATTAGAGGTGTACTATATTTTGCTAGTGAACACACTAAAGTGTGTAAGATAATGGGTGGAGGGAAAGCTGAAAGATACATATGAGTAACCTCACCGTGGCCTGTTTAGCCCCTGTCAGATATTGTTCAGAAGTACGAGTACAAATGAGGAACATTTACTAACATGTTTCACACTAGCAAGTGTTACAGAAAAAAAATCTATGAGTTTCAAATGTATTTAAACCAGGATTTACTATTTTGGAGAAAACATGAAGCAGTGGGAAGATCAGCGTTGATTCAACAGCAAGAAAAAAACTGAACAAAATTATTCACAGTGATACCGGGCCAAATTCTGGAAAAGTCTGGACAAATTCTTTAACTGCGGAAAGATAAAAGTTAAATTTGAGTAGGCCTGTTTACTGTCTGTCACATATTCTTAAGAAGTACGTGTACAGATGAGGAACATTTACTGAAACGTATCACACTAGCAAGTGTTACAGAAAACAAAATCTATAAGAGTTTAAAATTTAAGTGATGAAGGAAATCACAAACTCATAGTCAGCACTGACTAGTCGTGCTACCATAAAATAAAGCAGTAAAACAGTTAAAACTCTAGGCTTTCTCTAGAGGTATGTGTTCAGTCTTACGGGTGCACCCACACACACACACACACACACACACACACACACACGCCTCTGTCCACCCTTATGCCCTCTCCCGTTCCTGATACACAGCATTCAGGAAGATTGTCTAATACCTGATAATTGATGAGAATCACCCTGAAAGACACGGACAGCTGGCTCCCGCCTTTTCCCGCGCAGATCCCGAGCTGATAATCGATGACGGTTTGAAAATCTGTTTTCTGGAGACATAGAGTTTCCTTACAGGCCCTCTGTGATGACCCTCAGGTCAAGAGAATCGCCTACCTAGGGTTTTTTTTTTTAGCCCGCCACACACAGATGACAGGTGAGGCCTGTCCGGTATTATGTCACAAACTCATAGTCAGCACGAGAGAGCCGGACACACACACACACACAAACACCAAATGGCTTAGTGAGAAAAACCGGAGGTAACTACAACATTCTATTTAAATATACTATATTGTATATTATTCTCAATTATCTAACACTTATTGTTTTTCATACTTTCATTGTATTATTCTTAAAACTCATAATGTTTTTTCATACTTTAATTGTACTATTTTTAAAACACATAGTGGGAATAACAGTTGGCGTAACAGGTGTGTGTGGGAAAGGGTGGGGGCGGGGGGGGGGGGGGGGGGGGGGGTGGATATTAATAGCAATTAATGATTAGGGTCATAAATCACTCATCAATCAAACCCCGATTAAATTTTGACAGAAGGGTGCCTATAGAGTCTCTCTTTCTCCCCAAACTTCTGCACAACAGGTCAAAAATAATTAAATAATAACTCAATTTTCTTTGATATGATTGTGTTTGCGTAGCTTCACAGCCCTGGTGTGTGTGATGTGTGTTTGAGCAGTGGATCGTGACCTGGGGGTGAGGGCTGACAGGGGAGGGGAAGGATGGATGTATAGATGGATGTATGGAGGCGGGGGGGTATTTTGCGTGGAAGTAACAGAGGAGATCCACAGTTGCCCGGTAACCAGTAGCTGTGTGTGTGGCGGTGTGACTGCTCTCACCTCCTCAGCACGGCAATCTCGTTCTCGATGCTGCTCTCTTTCCCCTTCAGAGCCTTCTTGGGGATGCATTTGACGGCGAACATGCGGCCGGTCAGCTTCTCCTGGGCCAGGACCACCTCTGAAAACGCCCCTCTGACGGAACAAAGGAAACACAAACGCACTCCGTTTCAATCTCACGCTTCATGATTTCAGCTATTTTCTCCTAAAGATGCAATTCGCGACAAGTGCAAAGTCCAGTCATCAAAATATTCTGAAAATTGCACTGCTGTGTGAATGTGCATCGATGTGACACTTTCAACTTTCCTTTCTTAACGACATGAAAGAACAGCACTGGCAGTAGGGCAAACATCTGTGTTTTTCAGCTCTTAAAATCCCTTTGTGTGTGTGTGTTTTGTGAATGTGTGTGTGCGCGTCATGTCGACAAGCGGGGCGATGAATGAAGATGAGCCCATTGCGAGTTAATCTGCCTGAAGCGAGTGCTGGCTCCTTTGTTGCTCTGCCCTCAGACTCGCTGGCATATCAGAGTAAACACGATGCATGCGCCCTTATCTCTTCTCGGCCGTCCTTGTTCTTACGTCTGTTCAGTGTATCGGCAACCCACAGTGGGAGAACATCCAGACTGCAGGAATTCAGCTACCAATCTGCCCCGGGCCCTTCAATTTCCTTGTTTTCTGACAAAATTTGTCTACGCATTCTGCAGAAATCCAAGCTAACATGGTAGTACACATATGTGACACTAGCCTGGTAAAAAATATGGCCTCTTGTTCAACCTTTCACTTTGTTCCGAAGGTCTGGGCCCTTCCTGGAGGCATGGACTCTGTGGAGATTTGAAGCAACTGGATCTGATTCTAACCAATCATTAACATTTAGCCGTGATGGCTGTAATGCGTCAGCTATGCTATGAAGCTAATCAGATTTTGCGTAAGCTGAAAACAACCATCAACCACTGAGATGTTGAGCTGAATAAAATCTTTGTCAGCAATAAAAGATCTTAACCATTCCTCACACTCCCACCTTAATTGTTCAATATTGGGAAACGCGGCCAACACGGACCGACTGGCCAAACTACCACCCTATATTATCCTGGTAAAAACCAGACCCTTGTTCTGCGCTTTGCTTCGTATAGAGTCTGGCGTCTCGGTTATCGAGAACGGATTGCTTCCTGGTGTAAAGATTTGAGTTCTCTGTGTGTTTATTTTGAGTTTCGGTGTCTCTGAGTCTCCGTGTTGTCCTGTCTTCCCCTTGATTGTTCCTAGGTGTGTCTCATTCCCTGATTACCTAATGTTTATTTAATGTCACCTGTGTCTCAGCGTGTCTGTCGGGTCCTTGTCTTATGTGATCTCAGTCTGTCCATTCTGCTGTTTACGTCCAGTCGTTTAACCTGTCGCTACCAGCATTGAATCTTAGTTTCCGTTCAGCTGTGCTGCCTGGTTCTGGATTGTGTTTTTGGTTTAATTCAGTCATTAAAACTATCATTCATCTTTACCTGGGTCTCCAAGCGTCTGCCTCACCACCACCTCCTCACACAACTTCATGACACCTGGAGGTTTGGACTCTGTTGAATTTTGAAATTTGTCCGTTACGTATCTAATGTACCAGTTCGACAATATGAAACTTACTGGAAATTACCTGCATTGTAAACAACCATTCTTCACCACACAGAGAGAAGTTTGGCACTGAGCCAAACTAGGTGACTGTTAATGTTAATTTAATATTAGGAAGTGTGGCCAACATGGACTGAATGGCTTCGTGCGCTTCCTCCGCTGCCATTGCTAAAACTACAGCCAGACTACAATTCTTAATAGACACCATTGTTCATAGTTTCTCCATCTGTTCACTGATTGGGCCAGTAGAATTTCTACCAGAGGGAATCCAAGTAAACGGGAGAAAGCCCAGACTGTTTATGTATAATAAGTTTAATTGAGCGGAATAGCAAATAGAGGTATAGCGATACAATAATCTCACGATATGATATACAATATCCTGATCACGATACAATATTTATCACGATGTTTGGCAAACGATACAATTCGCTACAATTCTATGCACTTTTACGATTTTCTGAAAGATTTTACAAGGACTGAGTGATTTTAGTTCTATAGACTTGGATTTAATTAACTGAAAACTGATTAAAAGCACCAACTACACAATACCTGAATCTGATTGGACAGAGTCTAACAGTCTACAGCTGGACAAAATGAATCAAAGATGCAGTGAGAAAATTAGTTTCTGCCATTTAATTCATGTGGATTTGACATAAAACTTTCATAAAAGTTTCCACAGTGATCTAGGACCTGAGTGGGGAGATTATCAGCCTCTGTAGACTCTCAATATGCAAATGATTGCACTCATGTTTTTCTTTTGGACATACTGTGGCTGTGTTTTGGAGTAAAAAAAAGTCTTTTGGACTATAAGGAAAAGGCTTTTCTGCCTTGGCTCCCGGAGTTAGCCGTGGCTGTAAGCTGTTTACTACTAGCTGCTGGGGGAGTGGCTCTGCCTCACCCCGTAGTGATCGATTCCTTGCAGCTGCGCAACGCCGCCATTCCCCTGCTTGGACCTCTGAGTAGCTGCCTCTCAAACTGCCAGGATCTCATCGTACTCTCAGTCTCTGATACTCTTTGTCAGTTGCTAATAAGAATGATCGATCTGCCATCGTCATCATGGCAATCCTCACTGTGCCCAGACTCCGGCTGCGGGTTTCCCCTCTTTGTTTTCCAGCTCAAAAGAGAGCGCCACTGCATGCTGTGTGTTCATTCTCCAGGTTATCCTTTATATACAGAACAGAAACCACTAAGCTAAAAACAAATTACGAAGTGGATGCCAGTAGTCACTCCGATGTCCAAACTTTGCATCAATATCGCGATCTCACTGCTTTTGCCACTACGCCGTTTGCGCTGCTAGTCCGTTCCGCTTCTCTTTCACGGTTACATGCGCAACTTTACTTCGTTTCTTAGCAACAAAATACAGCCCATCATTATTTACTCATGATAAATAATGATGGGCTCAAAAACAAAGGAATCTAATGTTGCTTTTTGTTTTTTTTACGTTTGGAAGCTCATTTCCTTTCACATAACTGGAAAAGCCGGACATTCGGAAAAATATGGTTTACTTATTTCAGCATAACTCCAGTTTTACCTGGCCTATTAACATAATTTAAAAACTGGTGTGTAGTTTATAATGTGCACTTTAAGCACAAGTTTAAAGTGAGGCGGAGTCTTGATGCTACGCTGTCACAAACCAGACATGTTAAAAAGATGGTATAAGCCTATGGACCCCTATGGTTTAATGTATCGATACTTGCGGATGAAAAATCGATACCTTCCGAGGGTGGAAAAAAATCGATAAATATTGTAGAATCCATATAATTATACAGCCCTCATAGCAAAGCAAGGTAATGGCCAAGTTAACCTAGGTAGGCAGACTACAATTCTAAAGCTGTGTAGGAAATAAACATCATCGTTCACAAATCCTACATCTGTTCGCTGGTTGGTTTGGTTGAAATGTAACCAGAGAAATCAAAACCAATGGGCGAAATACCAGACGGAAGGGAGATGAGAATCAAGTGGAATTGTGTAGGAAGGTAACGGCCTGGCTTAACGGAGGAAGATTTTTAGCATGGCTAATGCTGCGTTTGAGTCATCTCGGAAGTCAAAATCATGTTGTGAAACTAACTACTGTTAGTTAAAAAATAAAGAATAAAAAAAATTCACACCTGATCTCAAGTAAAGTAATTCAACAGGTAAAACTAATTCATGGCAGTGTACTTGTGAAACAAATTTAACTTGAGTTTGCTATTGCTAGATACTGTACCAGTACACAGCTTATTTTGATGAATGTGACTGTTCTGTTTCTGTGCGCGCAGGCGTGTGCGTGTGTGGATGTGTGTGTGTGTCTTTTCGGCTTCTCCCTCAAGGTGAAAAGCGGCTGCTGTGAATGAACTCTCTCTTTTTGCATCGATTTGTGCCTCGGCTCGCAGAAAAGCCCCGGAGCCAGTCAGAGCACGCCGCATACTCCGAGCTGTCCATCAGCCTGCAGGCAGAGCCGTGTTCACGGTACCGGCATGCCAACGCAGACCCGCCGCCTGTCGCCGCCCCGCTGCCGGCGGCGCATTTCCATCTGTTTAGCAATGACTCCCTCTGTCTTCTCACCTCTACCGCCTCCACCTGCCAATCTCCCTTAGTCTCTCACAAATCTTTCAGAGTGACAAGTGATCATAGCGTCTGTTGCCCTGGGCAATTGAGGTGGACTGTCTGCAAACCGATAAGATTACTTCAATTGACCCATGCATGCTGAGACTTGGCAGCACCGATAAAGGATGTTGGGATTCTGGTGACATCAAGGGCCGACAAAACGAGCGACCGGTGCGATTTGTAAGGTACGCGCGCACGCAATCGGAACAACACACAAGGCTCGGAGCGTTTCATTCATTACCCCGGGAGAGGGAGGAACATGAACAGGCGCCCTCGGTGGCTGCGAGGCATTCACAGCTGCAGCATTAATCATCACAAGAGGCGTCGCAACCTGTTTACCTTTGCACTTTGTGTCAGGATCATTCTTTTCTTTCTCTAATGGTTGTGTTCCACGATAAAGGAGGCATTTATGGGTGATGAAAAAAAGCAGAGTCACCACAAAGCTCCGCACAGATGGCTGTTGTGGTTTCGGAGGCTGGAATTTCACAGTCTGGGTTTTGGCAGCAGAAATGTTTCCGAGGTGTTAGCAAGGAAACAGATTTGGGAGCTGGATAGGCTGTTGGTACTTGTTTTCTTTCTCCTTTTTCCTAACTAGAAATGTATTCTCTCCAAGGCCGCTGATTTGTTTCACCACCTTTGCTCAGTTTTGTCAGTTTGCAGGTCAGGAGCAAGGAAATACGACACGACAGTAACGGCTTCCAGCTCTGGCCACATGAAAACGTTTTTTCTTTTTCTTCAAACACGTTCCAGAGAGAAAATTTCACTCTGGCTTTTTATTGTAAACGCCTCGTTGGTGAAAACAATAGCTATGTCTCCATTCAGCTGTCGTGCAATTTTTCATAGAATTTTTAAAATCTCTGGGGGGAAAAAAACAGGAAAATGTAAGAAAGGTGTTTCCATTTACTGCCTAATTTTGGAGTGAATCAGCCAGACTATGCAAAGCGTTATTTCAATTTGTGCAGATTTTCTACAGTACTGTCTTGAATGTCCAACTGAGAGGATAATGCAGTTTGAAGCAAATGCAGACCCTGTGGTGAAGTTAGTTCCAGTTTGGATATTCTCCACTCTGTTTGTTCAACATTAGAGGAATATGAACTAAATGTTGCACACATTTGTAATGGAAACACGGCTTTTTCTGCAAACGACAGCAGAGTATTACAGAATGAATGAAGCAAAAACAACCAGTGGCCACTGTTTGATAAATGCACTGCTTTAACCTTAAGCATACATGCTAAGTCAGCACTTTTGTTCCATAACACCTGTCTGCTTTCACACACAATGTTTCATTTGATGCTCCTTCTACATTACTGCTTATTTTATAAATAAATAACAAAAAACATGCATCACGACACCCTTGGAGGCAGTATTTGTTTGATTATGTCTTAGAAATCTGGAATTTTATAAAGTTAATGTTTAGTTTCATCCAGATTTGTTTGGAAAAATATGTAATTCTTGATTCATGTCTACATTCACACAGAACAAGTGCACAGTACATTACTCAATCTCGTCTGCACAAAGATATATGGAATATAGGCTGAGTTAAAGGGAGTCGAACACGTAGTGGAAACTATATTCCTTTCAAGGCCAAAACCACAGCTGATTATGGGGAAAGTAATATTGTTCAGTGAACAATAAGCTCTAATGTGGCAGGGAACCGAGAGCAAACATGAGAGTCATGGAAGACATATTAAAAAAAAAAACACTCCCAGGCCTGTCTAGCCTGCTGCCTCCTGGGATGAGCACCAAATGTCATACAAACAAACTAAAGAGCACATCTGGTCCTTAGGCAGTGAAAACGCACAAAACAAGTCTTCCCTCTCTATATTAAATCAATCACGTGATTTCTAACGTGATTATTAACTCAATCACATACATGTAAGCTGTATATTTATTGCTAATTATAATTAGTAAGTACTTTGTCGAACATCTTTTTCTCATAACTAGACTTTTTTTGTTTGTTCAAGAAGCTTCATTTTGGACTCATCTGACCAGGATACCTTCATCCACTCGGCTGCTGCCGTGCCACGTCCGCAACATGACGTGTAGAACAGCACGCACAGTGGACTGTCGGTCTTTCATAACCCCAGAACCACTGGGGGACCACTTGAGACCCCCTCTAAAGACGCTTACAGACACATTACAACGCAGCGTGACGTCACGCGCTCTGGATCCCATTTCCCTGCTTTATGTTTTTACCACTAATGTAATGAGTAATGTGATGGGGTTTTTTTTACCCTGATGTAAAATAAATGTTTATAATAATAAAAATACATGTAAAAAAAAGATGCAGATGTATCGTTTTTCTTCCACTCCCACAGTTATGCACAAAAAAATCCCAATAAATCACACAATTACACAGAAGCAATAGAAGAAAAATGCGAATGAGGGAGAAACTGCATACAGCAGCGTGCCATGAGCACGATCAGAACAAATTTACTTTATTTCCAACCTGAAAGTCATTTGCTTTTGCAACTCCAAAGCACGGGATGAGGAACGGGCGGGGTCGACCTGACTGGAGGACAGGCAGCCGACTTCAACGAATGTTTGGACTGGCTGGAAGTCCCCGCTTCGCTGCTGTTACCTACGGCAACGATGACTGAATTCCCTCTTCTATGAACCTGTATAACTGTGTCAGTGCTGCTCTGCTGCCGGGAACAAAAAAGAAAAGCGGTGTTGGCAGTGATGGCGTGTGCAAGAGTGCTTCGCGATGGAGCGCGTATCCAACAGGGAAACCGTCTGTCTCCAAAGGCGCACACATGCTCACACACACAGAGAGGGAGAGACTAGAGACTAGAGAGGTGGAAGTGACACGTTTGACATTGGGACAGACAGCAGCCGTCAACGTCAACCTGGAAAGCCATCCACTGAAAAGAAAAAAAAATAAGGTTTTGAAATCTTCTAATTCATGTTTGATTTCCTAGATTTTTATGATGTAACTGTGATTCGATATTTCTCGTAGAGAGCATTGGTTTACATTATGCCTCAGTGTCAAAATATATGAGTCCAATTATTCCAGATGTTTCAGATCATCAAAACAAATTTTAATGTCTGATGAATATAACTAGAGTGAATTCAAAAAGCAGCTTTCAACTGATGATTTCATTCATTAAAGAAAGAAATTTATCCAAACCAACCTTGCCTCATATGAAAAGCTACCAGGCCCCTAAACCTCGTACTGGCTTCTGCCACCTGTAGAGGTAAAGACTGCCATCGAGTGTTTGTAATAAATTTTGTCGCATTAGAAAAGGCTGATAGAAAATGGCAAAATTTGAAAAAAACTACCACAATATCACAGAAAAGGTTTTAACGCTCGCTTCCGGTGGTTTTAGGCTTTTCTGAAAGAGTTAAAGCGCTAAAGGGGAGATGGAAACACATTTGCCAGTTAAGTTCCGACGTAGCGAATGCTCCCATCCACTGGTGAGTCTGGTGGCTTAAAAGAGGCACAGAAAGAAAATGAAAACTTTAAAGTACAAACCTCCGTGACAGAGGGGAGAGCTGCAGCCTAGAGTGGCAGGTGAGAGGTACTCTAAGCTGGGACGGATGTGGTGGGATGCTCCCATCCAGATCCAGAAAAGGGTCTGTGCCTTACTGGAAGCACAAAACGCAGACATTTTTAAGTCCAAACCTTCACCATGGAGATCAGGACTCTCTCATCTTTTTTAGATGTGTGGTCCATGCTAGTTTGTGACATCTACTTCCTGTTTATTACATCCATGCGTAATATCAACGTCTGATGAAGTTATGCTTTGTGTAGCCTGGTTGATTCACTCCGAACCAGTAGATGGAAAGTAGATGCTTTTTAGCCACATTTCAAAAGTCCACTTAAATTCCACATGACAGTTGCCTGGAAACCTAAATAATCGTTTCCATCACAGTAGAGGAAACTCTTGTTTTAACTCAACAGGGTTGGGGGCTTTTAAATAAGAGTGTGTCAAAAAAAATGATTCCCATAAGAATCACGACTCTAATTTACTGCGGTTCAGAATGGAGGTGTTCTTTGGATCGTTGTCCTGCTGCATAACCCAAGTGTGCTTAGAGTTAAGGTCACAAACTGATGTTCTCCATTAGGAGAACGTTCTAAAGGAGCCGTTTGTGGATTCCCCAATTACAGCAAGTAAGCAAAGCAGACCCAGACCATCACTCTACCACCACCATGTTTAACTGTTCTTTTTCTGAAATGATGAACTAGCTGAATTCCAGATGTAACCGGATGCATAGCTTCTAAGTCTAAATCCAACTTCAGTCTTATCCTGAATCAATAAGAGCTGAAAGACAGAAGACATCACCCAAAGACAACTGTGCAAGAATCTGTTAACGTGGCTCACACACGCACACACATGCAGAGAGAGGGGCAGCTCAGCAGGTCTGCTCCTCTCCCGTCAATAATTAGGAGTTTAATCAAAGCAGAAATGGGAGCCGCTGAATGGAGGTCGTTCACACGCACGTTGTCACGGCAAAAGGCCCGATAATGACTGAGCGAGGACAAGGACAATTACACGGTTCGCCGCAAACGTCAGCGCCCGTATTCACACGCACACACAGTTATCTTCCTGAGCTCCCTGAATGCAAAGCGGTCTGCCAGAGGTGTGTGTCGTGGTGGTGACAAGTAGGCTCAGCTTTACCGTTTCCTAGGATGCGCTCGAAGAGGGGACAAACAAGTAGGGGGAACCCGAGGCGGATTGGAAAATTGAGTTGAAGGGAGTAACGGCAGAATGGATTTAAGAGCATTGGAAACTCTTCTATGTAGAAATGCTTGAATTCAATAGCATTGGAGGGGTGTAACTAGGCGTGTGTCAAAAATCAATCTGCATAAGAATCACAATTCGATTATTATTGTTGCTACTTCTCTTTAACAAGGTTGCCAGGGCATTTGGAAAAGAAACAGGCCCACAGCATCACAGAGCCCCCACTGTACCTAACAATGAACTGATATCCTTATCTGCGGTTTAATATTGTCCGATACAATCTGATAAAGAAAAAACAGCTAAGGTGGGCTTGAAGCAATTCCCTTTTTTTTAAAAACAAAACACCGACTTTGAAGTATTGTACTAAAATTTATGTGGTAACTCTGCACCAGTATAGCACACTTACACACACCAATAGTTTCACAAGCTTGGTCAAAGATGTGAAAACAACAACAACTTTCATTTGCTCAGTCAGTGCAATCAGAAGTAGAAGAGCCAATGTAAAATAAATAATAAAAAAAACGAAACTGACAAAACAACAGGTTGATTATCTTGCTCAAACATGAAATCTTCTTTCAAATGGTTTCAAATGTAAGATAAATAATAAAGCATGACATCGCTCTGAGCACAAAGCATAGAGTTAGAATGAATAGATCTGCCCTTGTGGATTGGTCACATTGTCAACAAAATCCAATCTAGAATTTTTATCCAATTTTGCAATTAATCAGTTAACCGCATGGTAAATTAATATGACCTCGATAATATTCATTCTGATGGAAATTTTCTTTTCATCATCGTCCATTTTATTAATGTTTTTCATTGTAATTGATGATTAATACTGTTTTATTTATTGTTTTTGGTTGTTCTGTTTTACTGGATATTGAAAATATCCTCCAGTTCCAGTATTAAGTGTTCTTTACAGAAATTAAAGTTTAGAGGGCGAAATTCCATTATTATGCCATTATCAATATATTACTTGTAAACTGCCTCTAAAGAACAATAATATTGTTTATGGCAATAATTACTGAGACAATTCATCGTCCAGCAGAATGTGTTATCATGACACAGACAATGTGACCACGAAAATGTATCAAGTTGTTAGGCTTTAAAAAAAAACAAAAAACAAAACCGGTGTTATGTCTTGAATTAGCCATTTATCGATTTTGGTAAACCTGTCAGATTGACTCCATGAAATATGAAGTCAACACAATGACTCATAAAACCTCCACCAGTTTCCTTAAAAGGATGCTCTGACAATACCCAGACACATTTTGTTCCCACTCAGAACTCCTAATGGTTTCTAAATCCACAGGAATCCGCTCTACTGGTTAGAAGAGAGAAACATAATATGGAAAATGTGATTCAACTTTCAAATTTATTGGACTTTAAATGGATTAAAATGCTGTTTGGACAATTGCTGATGTTCCAAATGGCAGGTGGGAAAGCTGCTGATATGAATCACTATGGCAACAGGAGGTAAGGCGTGATGGATGAGGATTTATTACAGCTGGCGTGTAAACGCACTGGAGCAGAATGCAAACACGTATGTCACAGGAACAAAGAACGCCGTGATTACAAGGAAAAGTTTACTACCGTAACTGTTTATCCCTGCAACAAAAACACAAGCCGGGATGAAAATGAAGAATAGAAAAGTGTGCGTGCACTATATTGGTTTGGTAGCAGAGCTTGCAGGCTCAAAAAGAAAAAAATAACACTGTTGCCACAGCAGAAATTAAGCGTCAATTATAGTCTGTATTCTAACTGGGGTTCCGATAGCAGAAGATGAAAACAAGAAGGAGCGAGCGCTGAAATGAAAGGTCTGACGAGTCCTCTCTATTAGAATGACAAACCTCAGAACAGACGGCGAACAAGAATTCCCTCTGAAACTCTTGACTGCTGTGCCGCCGCAACCGCAGCACATCCAACAGGCAGCTGGAGGGCAAGCTGAACAGGATGCAAACCAGAGAAGGATGACCCTACCAGCTGAAAGCAAACCAAACAAATACAAAGGTGGGAAAAAAAATCCTGAGCTGAATGTCAGGATCTGAGGAGAGTAAACCAAAAACCCGAGAGACGAACCCAAAATGGAGCTTTAGAGAAACAGAAGTCTATTTGGACAAAAGCTGTCTCCAATCTGTAGGCAAAGTAAAGCTCTTCCTGGTTCATGTTTACTGCTGTAACTACATTCTTACACATTTCTTCTGTTTTTGCTACATTAAGAAGTTTCAGATAAATCAAGTTTCAATATCAGACCTAACGATTATTTCATTTCTTAAAAAGCCAGTATAATGTGTTTTCCAGGCACATATTGACATTTTATAGCATAGTATAAAAATGCTAAAAGATAATTTAACACCTTTGCTTGCAAATTGGGCTTCTGTCTCTTTAAGAAGCTCCTGCTCTTTTGGAACTCTGCCTTTAGGAAGTCATCACAACATGGCTCCTCTATTAACCCTTTAACAACGATTTTACCAGAGTTCCATTGAGAAATAGCTCCTATAATGAGCTCGGCTGATGCTCAGTTCCACTAGGTGATTGCTAATTGCTGCTGGCTAGTCTGAAGAAGCTGAGTTGGAGTCATAGGGGAGGAGACGACAGCACGGAGGAGGAGATTTGTCCTCAAAGGTGGAACAAGGTTCACCCAGACGTTTTGCACAGCTGAATGGTTACCAAAAGAGATTAAGGGATTTCTCAAACATCCGTGAAAGAATCAAGGCAACACTCCAGGTATGTTTATGATGAGGGAATAACATTATAACATGACTTGACAAAATGCTGTCCCTTTAAGAAAAAAAGATAGGCCTGAGATGCTTTTCTCACCTCCTACATTCTCCTATCCATCCATTGCCTTCTGGTTATCAGAGAAAGGGTCACCCAGGCAACAGGTCCAAACATCCCTGTATGATGTCATCAAGTTTCCACAGGTCACACAGGCTCTATAACCGGCATTCCAGATAGATGTTGCCAGTGTTGGTAGTGGGAGAGTTCTTTCAAT
Organism: Xiphophorus hellerii; assembly: GCF_003331165.1. Lineage (NCBI taxonomy): Eukaryota > Metazoa > Chordata > Actinopteri > Cyprinodontiformes > Poeciliidae > Xiphophorus > Xiphophorus hellerii. The sequence goes on along the minus strand of NC_045688.1, from coordinate 17,778,624 downwards.
TCTCTACCCTGCATCTCATAATGTCCTGATTATGTTACCCTGACTTGCTTCTAGTTCACTTGTTTTGTTCACTTACTTGACAAGAATCCTGATGAAATTAACGCCAACCGAGGGCCAGGAGAATGGTACAGCTGCGCAGGATGAGGCGTCACCTCGGATGTTTTATGTTTACTCAGATCAACATGACGCTGAGCCACCAAGGTACGGCTTTTTCCATGGCAACAGTGCAAACCACCGCAGGGATTTCATGAGACTTTCAACATGTTGACATCCCTCACCATGGAAATCACATTTACCTTTGATATCCACAAATAAACGTGGGAATCACATTTATTACTTATAATGTAACTCATAAGTACATTACAATTCTATAGTTAAGAGTTGGGGTGAAACATTTACAACTGTCTACATGACAATGATGGCGAATGACACACATATGATCAGTAAAAAGAAAAAAAAAATTAAATGAATCCAAGAGTCAAACATATTTGCTCAACTTTTACAAATTGGATCCTGTGGGCACTGTTGATGTGGTAACTGTACTTAGACACAGGACCGTAAACACGGCAAAAGACAAAAATTGCCGATAGCAGAGCGGCATCAGACCCTCTGACTCAGCTCATGCTGAGAGAGAGCCATATGTAGGAACAAAAAGACAGGAAGGGGGAGCGGTGAGAAAAGCAGAAAAGGAGAATAAAAGAAGCAGCTACGGCTGAAGATAAAGAGATTTGACCTGACACATTACAGGGCACAGCGGAGGTCGCCTGCTCTAATAGCTGGAGCGAAGATACTGACGGCGAGATGAAAGGAAATACTCCTTTTATGCTATCAGGCCTGAGAGGAAGCATTTAGGTGTGTAAACTGGATAGTTTGAGTTTAGCTTTTACTGTAAAACACAAACAGGATTGACATCCTCAAAGACCTGCAGGTAGCAACACCGCAGGGCTCCCAGTCACTAACAGAGCCAGTTTTATTTAAATGAACATACAATGCAAAGCTATTAGAAAAGACAATAACCACTTGTGGTGATACTGCAAGCCCTCATAACAAGATCAGACAATTATATTATCTACGTATAATGGAAGGTCTTGAATCAATGGTGCTAAGGATGAGCTAATTCTTCTGCAGCCCTCCAGTTGACCAAAATGCGGGAACTTCTGTAAATTTTGGGGTTGGATAAAATGTAGTGCATTCCCATGGAAATAAAATAGTCTCCGTGTTTTTGTCTTCAAGCAGGAAGTTCCAACATCCCATCGACTGCAGGTGGATAAAAGTAACAGAAAATATGTTTGAGGCAGAGGCGCAACTGATTTTTTTTTCTCGATTGTTTGACCCCCTTTCTAATGCCACCCTGGGCAAACGCCCACATGGCCTATGTCTGTTAAGGTTATACATATGATAGAATAACACTCATAGCTAGTTTCACAAAACATAAAATTAAGTAAATAAATAGTTTAACTCCAGTGCATGCATTGTAGAGTATGCCAACATACCTTATATTAGACTCACATTTATGGAAAATATATCCTTTTGTATAGTTTTGAGGTAATATTTAGATTTTCTGAGAAACTGAATTCGGGGGTTTTTTATTTGTAAACCAAGAACCATCAAACTGAACAGAAATAAATGGGTGAAATATATCAGTCTGTGAGTTTTACTATATGAGCTGAAGTACTGTTGTACAATTTCACTAAGAAGCAACTATTTGTTAAACTAATACTTAAGGCAGAATCTGTCATGGAGTGGTGCGGGTGTGAGGTGGTGAGGCAGAGGCAGCGGACCCAGGTATGATGAAAAATGATGATTTAATGAGAAAACTTAGTCCAAACAACGAGCAGCAGGCACACGGAAACACTGACGACACAGAAACTAACATTGACGAGGACCCGACGAGGAACAAGGAACACAGGTGGAGTTAAATACACAGGAGGGTAATCACAGAGACGAGACACACCTGGGAACAATCAAGGGGAGGACAGGACAACGAAGAGACTTAAGGACACAGAAAACTCTAACTAAACACAGAAAAACACAGATCCTGACAGTATCACATTCAAATAAATAAATAACTTGACCCCCTTTGTGATACCACCCTGGGTAACCGCCCTTATGGCCTTTAGTAAAAATCTATTACTGTTCTCGGTCAGTTAAAAACTTAAAATCTGCACAACCTAGACCTTTCAGCAAAGAATTACCCATAAACAAATGTCACAGGTTAACCGTGTATCCAGAGCTGTGTTCCCAGATTAAAACAAGCGTCATCGTTTCCACCGGATCCAGCCGTCATGCCCTTACATGCGTTTCTTTCTGCCTAAACTAGTCGCGCTTTAAATCCCCCCCACAGCTGCTTTGCTGCATCTGTTTTGCAGGAAAACAAACATCTTGCGGTGAGCCGTGGTCACACCCCGACAAAGTCACACACGGAGGAGCAGGTGTTAACGAGACAGAAGTACAGACTCCCAGTTACTCAGAGAGCTTTGACTGGGCTCAGTCCAACAGACACAAACTCATCTAATCACCCTCCAATGTCGCAAACGCACAAATGACACACACACGCACACGCGAAGGGAGTGCAAACAGTGGCAGAAGGCTGCTTGGTGAAATGTACCCGGCAGCAGCTCGGCTTATTAGAAGTGACTCAAGGCTTTATTAATGCTGTAGGGGGGGAATGATGTGATTGTCTTCCTCCAAAATCATACAAACTTCATTAGTCAATTAGAAACTCCCTAGATAAACTAGGAGTGTTTAGTCCAACCAAAGCAGTTGACTGATAATATAAGAGCTCAACATCATCAGTTCATACTTTGGATTTCCTTGATATTTAAATGTAACACACCCCATAATCTCTACTACACACACTAGTCAATTTCAGAGGTTATTTCTGTTCATTTTGAAGACTAAAGGTTAAAGTACCGTCTGCCAAATGTATTAATGGAAAGTTGAGTGAAAGAAAAAACTGTAGAAGGAAGAGGTTGCAGAAAAAACACAGATAGCTGAAGTCTTTAATGGATTGTGAAGCAAACTAAATTCATAAATTTTGACAGATCCCTGAGATGTGAAACAATCATATTTTATTAAACAAATCAAACAAATTTTAACTGATCAAGCTAACTTGAGTAAATACAAAAAGCAGTTTTCTAATAATTATTTCAATTTTTAAAGGAGCAGTAGTATGTGCTTTTCCAGCCACACAGTGCCACTTTACAGCACACTAAAGTAACTATGTCAGCTTGGTGTGTTATAAAAATGCTGTACATCTCAAATATGACTTAAAAATAATTTGAGGTGTGGAACTCGAAAAACATCAAAGTATATTGTGATTATGCTTACATTGATTGGGTTATGAATACTCAACAGAAAATAAATTTTTTTAAAAATGTATTCAATTCTTGTTGAATGACTCACTGAGTTTGAAAGTCTAGTAAATAGATTCATGAACACAAAAATGAAGGATATAATGTCTAAATTTGGTATGTTTTAATTAGTTTCATAAGTGCACAATATAGTTCCAGTTGTAGTTTTTCCCCATTAATAAGTGTTTTTTATTTCAGTTCACAGAAATGTTTTCTCAATTTTAGTTTTCATTAATTTAGTTAGTTTTAGTTAACTATAATAACCTTGCTGTTAAACATGGAAAATACCAAACAGAAATCATTTTTCTGCCATCATTTTGGCACCCCTTCTAGCGTGGCACCCCAATGTAGTGCATACCCATTTTTTGCGCCACTGGTTGTATTTGTATCTACTTGCGCTTGCACGGCGTCGCTCTGTGTTCGACATCAAGGACGACTTCACAAGTTGTGTAAGTGGGTCAAGAAAAGCCTCATAAACAACACACACATCAGATAAGATAAAATACTTCACTGTCATTGTGCAGTACAATAAAATTATAATGCACAGTAACTCCAGAGACCATACATTTAAAAAAAAAAAAAGCTTGCATCACCTTGATCTGAGTACAGTAATGGGGCTGAGTAAAAGTAGGTCTGCTATAATACAGAAAAAGCCCCTACGGTGCAGCAGTGTGTGTGTGTGTCCCTCATAAAGGTGTGCGTTTCACTTTACAGCACTATAATGTGTGTGTGTCATAGCTACCAGAGGTTTTCTTGCAGTTGGAGTTGTGTATACATGTCTCTTTGTGTTTGCTCTCTTGTGGGTCTTCTCCCTGTGTTTGTGTGTTAAGTGGTGGTCTGCCCTAAATTACCTGTCGAGAAGACAGAGTGTACGGCGGTTGGCCGCGGCACTGCGGCAGCACTGCTTCCATTAACGGCAGCCATTGTTCACAATCTGATGGGCAACAGCTAAGGGTTACCATGGCGACCCTGCCTCATGCCTGCCAAATATTACTTAGGTACACGGTGTTACTACCCAGGGTGTCTTAGGAAAAGACCCTAAAAAGGTTGTGGTGACATTTTTGTGAGCACCACAGAAAAAAAAAAAGCTTGACCAATAGCCTTATTAGGAGCTCTTGATATTTGGTTCAGTTATGTGTACACTTCAGCAAAGACCATAAAGATGCACTATTGCCACCTATAAAGTGGCAGCAGAATCAGACAGGATAATAGAAAGGAATCATAATTTGATCGAAGAATTGTCTTAACCTCTACGTCAGCTTGGCCATCGTTTTCCCACGCAATTTTGCTTGATTGTCATCTCCTTTCAGTTTAATGGCAATTAAAGGAGGAGGTGAACGAAACCAATTAGTTCATGTTGGCCACGCTTCCAAATATTGAGCAATTCAAATCGGAGCCATAGGGATGTTTAAGATATTTTAATTCTGGCAAAGATGTCACGGCCCTACTCCCCACAGGGCTGTTTACTCTACAGTGCACACAATTTCAGGTAAGCTGGCGTATTACACAAGTAACGGCCAAACTAAACATTAGTGGCTGGGTAAAATCAGATCCAGTCATTTCAAGATTCATCAGAGCCCACACCTTCAGGTAGCCATCGTTTCTCAATAGCTGAGAGTTCAAGGTTCGGATTTTTACCAATGTCATTTGACCAAAACATTGATCTTAAAGTCAATATACAGTAGATCCACTGCATGGCCCGATGTTGCAACATGTGTGGTGTGGTGTTGTGTTCCAGGGACAAACGAGACCAATAAAAAAGTGAGGTGATGAAAACACAGAAGGAGACCCAAAATGCAGAAGACAAAACAAGTTCATGGTACACAGAGTCCAGCGGATGTTGAAGACATCGTTGTAGTGTTTTGTGTCCTTTAAATATGACCACACACTATTGTCATTGCTTCTTCCCAGTTGGCCATTTTTGTTTACTCTGAACTCATGTTTTGTGAAATTTCCCATCTGACATCTGAGTGTTGGTGAGAAAACTCACACAGGCAATATTTCCTATGGTACTATTAGTTCATTGTGGACATGAGCCAGCTGGACATGGGCTTGATTAGAAATGCTACAGTCACAAACCCCACAATATCACCGTCTTGTGTCAATTCAAAGGGCTTGACTGGTTTATATTTGACACAGGTCTGGGTTAGCAAAATAACTCTAACTGAACCTTTTGTAACCCAACAGTTTTTAAAGTGTATTCTTTAAATACTCTGCTTGGAAGCAGAGGTTTTGTAGCACTTCTAAGGTTTTGATGTGGGATTTAGATAAAACAGTAGTGACAGAACTCTTTGTACTAGCTTGCACTGAACCGAAACATTTGACATTAGTTTTAGCAAATAGTTTGTTTGCTAAAGGATTCTAGACACCAGAGAAGAACTGGTTTAGGGGGGCGTGCTGTGGTGGCGCAGGGGGTTAGCACGCCCCACGTTTGGAGGCCTTAGTCCTCGATGCGGACGTCGCGGGTTCGACTCCCGGTCCCGACGACCTTTGCCGCATGTCTTCCCCCCTCTCCTCACCCTCCTTCCTGTCTGCCTACTGTGGAAAAAATACGAGCCACTAGCGCCGCAAAAACTCTTTGGAGAAAAAAAAAAGAACTGGTTTAGGAGCAAAATAATGTGTTGATATTTCAACACTTAATATTTTGAAGACAGCTTCAATTTTTCAGCCATCAGAACATCCGGAGATGATGATGTGAATGTGGTCGCACGCAACCAGTCAACCAATTCGAAGCTCAACTATGTGAATGCTTATCATACTGTAAAATAAACTGATATAAACTTTCTTTTAAAGCTATGAGAACTAGCCTTGAACCGATAAACTGGTTGGACCAATAAATCTACCCAGATTTTTAAAAACTTTTTAAATGATCAAACCCAACATGCAAAACGCAGGTCACATCTGCACATGTGAGGTCAACATTAAACCATTGTTGCCAACTTTGTTCCCAAATATTACTTACAAATATTAAACAGGCCATTTCATTGTCTGCTTTTAAATCATTAGTTATGATAAGGCTTTTAATATTCTAATTTCTTTTGTATTTTTATTATTTCATTTTGTCTTTCATTGTTATGTATTTTAATTGATTTGGTACACTTTCTGTGTTTCATGTGTCAATGGATGCTTTAATTGGTTTTTCTATGTAAAACACTTTGTAAAATGTGTTTAAAAAGGTGCTATGCAAATGAAGTGCTATTATTATTATTAACTTAGCAACTTTGTTACTATATTTAGAGACTTTTTCACACCAAAGAAATAGGCATTTTCCAAAATCGGAACTGGCAGGCCAGGCTTTTTAAAGATCGGTGATCGGTGCAGCTGTAATAAGAACGCTCAGTTTTAATCCATTCCAACCCGTTCTGTGGACTCATGAAAGGAAATGATTAGGAAAGAAAGCCCAGATCTCCTTGTTCATGCCATGGATTAATCCTTCCAAAGGCAGCACGAATAGGGAAACATGGACGGCCTCCAACAGAGGCCGGCTGACGGATCGCTCATTCTGGAGTCTGAGCAGAGCTCCACGTCCCCTTGGCTGGTCCGGAGCTCTGCCTCCATCGCTGCTGCTGCTGCTTACAATTAGTCCATTACTGAACCAACAGATTCAAAATCATCCGTGTGAAGATTCTATTAGCCTCTGTTCTGAAATTTACATAATGAGACACCACTTAGGTTCTTAAATGCCTTGCAGCTCTAAACAGAGATGGCCTTTTTTTCCAGAACAAAAGCTTTTCTTGGCTCCAACAACAGCAGATGGTGGAAGGAGAGATCGAGTAGCAGAACGAAACCACTTCCAACATATTTATCCTTCAGAAGTGGAACATGAATGCCAAAGGGGCCCTGAAGCCCCCCCTCTCCCTTCAGGCTTATGTGAGCTCCTGCTTCCATCCCTCATTGCCGTTTGATTACAATTCCTCATTTCCATACCTTATCTCTTCTTCTTTATCCTTCTCCTTCCTCCACTCCATTATTTTGTTATATTTTCTTTTGCCTCCATCACAAGAAGCAGAGCCTAAAGAGAAAATATGCAAAGCTGCTTTCTGATTTGCTCCTCCGTTCAGGCGAGCGTGGAATCGCCGATCGGGGTTGACTGCTAACTTCTCCTGCACTGAAAAATGCAGATCTGGTACATTTTCATGTGAACACGGCAGCCACTGCTCAGGCCTACCGAATCGATCTTCTTGGAGAGAGGATGTCGATGTTTGAGAAGATCGAAAATGAAATCGAACAACAAAACAATCCAGTCTGGAAGCATTTCCCAGAGAGTGGCCAGAGTCCTGATCCAGTCAGTTTAAAACCCAATCAAAGTCAGAAGGGTGAGGGGGGGATGCTGTTTCTCTGCTTAGCTCCAGAGAGGATCCATTCTTCATCACTGCAAAATCTTCCTTGAATATAGAAAAAATTCTTGAAAAGAAAATAAATGAAATACTCCTTGAATTTTGAAAACGACATAATATTCTGCAGCAAAACAAAGCCTGTTTGACACAGCACTAACCACGTGCTGTTAGCATGCTGCTTTGGAAGGGGAAATATTAAGGCTGTTACTATGGCTAGAGATGAAGCTGTGCTTTAAGTTTTATTGATTATTCATTAACCATGTTTCCTATTGCATTAGAAAAGGTTTATGGGAAGTTTTCATGCTAGCTTGAGATGCTTTTGGTCTTTTCTGAGAGATAATAAGCTAAAGAGGTAAAGTGCTTACATGGAGATGGAAACCCTGAAACATACACCCCCCATAACTCAGCTGTTTCCTTTGTTAGCATCATTAGCATTAAGTGATGTCAGAAAAATTACAATTTGCCTGCTAGCAACATATTCCTGAAAATGTCTTTTCATGTTTCTGAGATGTGTGGCAAAATGAAGCCTGTTTTGCACAGTGCCATGCTACGTTGGAAGGAGAAATATGAAGGCTAGAGATTAAGCTGTACTTAAGTTTTAGTTTTCTTAAAGTACAAGAGATAGGAAACTGTGTTTTGCTTTGAAACTGTGTTTCCTATCTCGTTAGAAAAGGTTGATGGGAATGGCAAAAATAATAAATAACTTCTTTGATTTCGCAAAAAATAGTTTTTATGCTAGCTTGAAGTGCTTTTTAGCTTTTCCGAGAGCTAACGCGCTAAAGTGTTAACAGCTAAACAGATGGAAGTACATTTTCTGAATAAGTTCTGATACAGCAAACATGGTAAACGATACAATGAATGTTGCAGTTTATTTTTTACATGTTCGACCAAGGTAGTCGACATGTTGTTTTTGTAAGCTTCAGGGTTTTTTTTATAATTAATTTTGTTACACTCCGAATTGCACTGACTGAAATAAATTCAAGTTGTGTTGTTTTTACAGAAGCTGTTGGTGTATTTAAGTGTGCTGTACTGGTGCAGAGTTATCAAATAAATCTGTAATTCGGTAAATTTATGTCTGCGTTAAAAAAAAAGAAATGTTTTAAGTCAATTCAACACTAATTTTCTGTATTGGATCGGTTTCGGCCGATACTAATATTACCAATACCAGATATTGGTATTGAAAGTGAAAGAAGCGGATTGGTGCTTCTCGAGACGGAAAACTTTTCAATGGCACGGTATGCACCTATTCTATGAAATCAATGTTCAACTGATACTTCAGTCAGCTATCAGACATAAACCAACTTTTCATAACCGCAAAATAAAGTACAGTTCCAAACCACAACACGGTCGGCTACAACACTTTATTAACCCCAGTGCGCCTCCTCTCTTGAACAGAGAGCTGGTACTCATTCATGTTGACACGAATTCCTGCGCCCCGTCCTCCGCTGACTCCTAATGGTGTTGTGAACCAGGCCGATAGCCTGCAGGACAGCAGTTAGCTCCGCGGCTCACATCGCTGACCTCCAGCGGCTCCGCTGTCGTCCTTGATCACTAAAAAACGCAGCCGTCTCCCACCAGCTGCTCCGTTCATCACAACCAGCGTTTGCGTCCCAGCAGGTTGCATTCCCCTCGTGTCGCGCTCGGAGAGCAGATGTTGTTGTCGGGGGCCTTCGGGATCGCACAAGAGCGCTGAAACCGAGTCCTCCGACCAGGACAAACAACACATTCCCTTCCATGTTTTGTTTATTGAAAAAATGACATTTCTAACCTTTTCCCTTTGGAACATGCAGCTGAGTTCATAAATCTATACAGCTGTCTAACTGGGTGGCGGTGGCAGCAGCAGCAGCAGAAACAACAGGCTCCCAGATCGGGGACATTATAAGCTGGATGTTATCACAGAGAGGCTTAAAATAGAGCCTTGATCCGATAATGGACTGAAGTTTATGATCATTAATACTCTGGACCCACGTGTCAGTCTGGGCTGAAAGTCCCCCCCCCACCCCACCCCACCCGCCCACTTCTCCTCATACACAAAGTTTCACAGTAAATGCAGAAACTCAAACCTTCAAGAGCAACACAGTGTAGCTCACACACTGTTACACACACCAAACAATAGAATAAATGCACCTTCTTTTGCTCTGTTTGAAGGTAAATCAGATCAAACTTCTCTTGGTAGAATTAGTAAAATGATTTCTATTTACTAGATGCCAGAATAATGAGAGAGAGTATGTCAGAGATGTTTTCAAAATCAGAAGTTTACATCCATCTCATCAGCATTCGGTAGCATTGCCTTTGACTTGAGTCGAAGATTTTGGGTTTCCTTCCTCAAGTTTCTTACATTAGTTTGCTGGAGTTCTGGTCCATTCTTCCTGAAAGAGCTGGTGGAAGCGACACTCGCACACCTTTTCAGATCTGCCAACAAATTCTATGTAGAACTGATTTTGTTCTCCTGAATCCATTTTGTAACCACTTTGGCTGTAAGTTTAAGGTCCATTTGGAAGACTAATCTGAGCCCCAGCTTTGAGATCTTTAGATGTTGCTTCTATATTTCTACTTAATGTTCTTTCCTCATGATTCTATCTATTTTATAAAGTCCACCAGTCTCTTCTGCAGCAAAAAAGCCCCACAACTTGATTACCCCATACTTCAGTTAGCGATGGTCATTATGGACATGTCTCTAAATATGAAGGTTCCTGTGGACATTTGCAAACTGCAATCTGGTGTTGCTGTGTTTCTTTTGGAGTAATGTTTTCCTCCTTACTGAGTAGCATGTTTCACTGTGGATGATGACTCTGCCTTACCAGCTTCAGCTGCATCTTCACCGAGTCTTTGGCTCAAGCATCATAGCCTCTATGGTCTCAGCAACAAACATGGGCACCTCTGCTTCACTGAATCCACGTCTATAATTGCAATAAAAAACTTGAAAAGTAAAATTTTCCTTGATGTTTGCACAATTCCCCTTTCCAATGCCTCCACCACTGAAGTGTGCAGTGTGCCTTTGTGTTGGACAGTCACATAAAATCCCCATTAGAGAAGAAAATGTGAAAAGATTCGAGGATCCTTCCGGCCAGGACTCCCCTGTTGCCCCAAAGGTTCACCCAGAGTAAACATCTTTGTTGTTTTTCTACAAACTGGCTCACCATTTTTCTGATTTCCTTAAAAAGACTTCGCAGCCTTAGTGTAGAAACAATGGCACTGTGAGGCTTAAGATGGAAAGCAAAGATGATGCACACACATATTGTGTTTTCATCCTTTTTGTGTGGCACTGAGCCATTCTTTAATGACCACAACTGCTGCAGTCATTTGGTAAACGGCTGAATGCAGATTAATCATTCTTCCACTGCACTCAAACGTCATTTTATAAAACGGACTCGAGAACAAAACAGGTAAATAACCCAGGAGACATTATAAATATCAATAAATATCAAACTGTGAAGGAATGAAAATGTTTGTAAATGTGCAGAGATTTCCCGATTGTGGGATCAATAAAGTACATCTTATCTTTTCTTAGGAAAACTGCACATGTGCTGTTGTGCACCGTTCAGGGCGTAGGCTGGCAGTCCACTGATGAAGCTGGCTTTGTTACAAAGCTAACAATCATCTTTTGTTCTATTTTTAAGATCCTATTTATACTTCGAGTGAAAGGAACTTTGAAAAGTCCATCACGCACGCTGGCACCGCAACCCTGCACTGTCGAGAGAGACCGGGCAGAGTTAGACGCGGGATGGTGGTGTGGTGGGGAGGGACGTAGGACAGAGTTGTAGGCATAAAGAGGAGATAAAGAGAGGACAAAATGACTTGGGAGGGATGTGGGTTGCGGAGTCCCAGAAACGGTGAACGAAGAACAGTGCCGGAACCGGGGAAGTGGAGCATCAATTAAGGGCAGCATGCCCTGGACAGCACTGTAACAATCCCACAATGCATTACCATCACATTTCTCTTCCTGTCCCATCCTCACACACTTTCACACACGCACACGCCCACACCCACACACACACACACGCCCCCACACTCACACACACTTCTGCTCCTTTAAAAAGGTCTTCTGCAGTCACATCCAACCTGAAATCCGGCACTAAGCTAGCCAGGCTAACGTGGGGTTTTGGAATGCCCTTAGCTAGCCAGCAACGTTTAGCTAGCTCAATGCAGACGAGCTGAACGCCCATCCAACAGAAGGAACTCTGGGTCACGTTCAAGTCAAGAAATTATGCCATCGTTGTTGCACGGGTTACGTCACAATGAGAAATTTTGTTTTACAATAAATTGTCCCTTAAATTATTACAATAAAAGTTAATACTGACCGTTTTCAAGTGATATAATGATAATGCCATAATCCGCATTTTCAAAGATCATTAAACTTTAAATGTTAAACATCATTAACACTGGAGCTAGGAGACATTTTAAATCGATTCAGAATTCCCAGGACTAGGATTTGCGATTCTTAATAGAACAGATTTTTTTCTCTGCATCTCTAATTTAAATGCATAAATGTTTATTTTTGCCATTTTTGACAGAATTGCATTTTGGTACATTTGCTGGGTGCTACTTATAAGTGCTGGGTGGATCAAATAGTTAGAATTTTAGTCTCCTGCTGGTGTGACATGTTTACATTTGAACTCCCTCATCCATCATTTGCTTAGTGATCAGATTCACTACTGTTAGCAACAAATGGATTAATAATGGGCTTAAAAAAAACTGTGTTTATAATTTTACTTTCCCACCAACTATATTAAGACTCTCCTGAATAAACTATTTCTTTTGCATTTTCTCAGTTCACAGTGACCTCTCCTGCTGAGATGCGCAGCCCACCTGCAGATCACACACACGTGCAACAAAGAACACACTCCTGTTCCTTTTGAATAATTGATCAGTGAGGAACAGGGGCCCACACTGCATACACACCAGGGGGTGTAATCAGACACCAGGGAGAGACTCGAACACATCACTCTGCACACAGCTGCGGCTCTAATTGAGCCCCTCTGAGGCTGATAAACCTGAGGAGGCGAGGCATTCAGGTGCACAGGCAGAGTGTTGGGACCAGATGATGCAGGGATGACAGTGTCAGGTGTCTGACATCACTTCCTGGGGTCAAAACCCGCAGAAGCGAAAAACACACCGCGGCTTCTCTGCTGCAGGAAGTGGCCCGCGGTCGTCCATTGGCCGATCAGGAAACCAGCTGACCCGCCTCAGGCAACAACAATTATCTGATTGGTTCCAGGACAGAAAGTGAGAGTCTGTTTGGGATTCAGTCACTGCAGTCACCTCTCCTCCACCACACACACCCCCACACACACATCCTGCTTCCCCCTTTCTGCTGACGCATCAGTTTCAAACATCCATCACCGGCGCCGTCAAACAGAACCGACTCGGATCACTGCCGCTCTGCCTCCTGAGTGAGCAGGTGTCTGCGTGATTCACATCTGCTCCAAGTTTCAGCTGCGCTGCAGCAAAAACGAAAAGACAAAAAGAACCATTAACCCTGCTTCTTGTACTTCCCAAATTCTGAATTCATCGTTAAAGCCAATCTACGCCCATCTCCAAACAAGATAACTCCTCTAAACTGGAAGTGGATGCAGATAATTGGTTCAAAGTGAAATTTTCACTTGATTGAAAAGGACAACAAACATGTCCCACCTCGGAGCTTCCTCTCCTAAAGCCTCTAACTCCCACAGGAAAAGGCTTACGACCCTGACAGTGATACCGCTGCAGCTCAGGCTGTAATTCGTGCTGTCTGCTAAAGTCTTGCTGTCATCAACCAGAAAATCCCCCCCACACACACACACACACACCTCCAACAACCACCACCGCTGCTGCTGCCTAAGCTTACTTAAAGTCATCACAAGTCGCTTTATAAACAGAACCGACACAAGAGCTTGGATAATGGAGTAGCATTGGAACAGAAACACCGGGGCAATGAAGCTTGAGGGCAAACCAGACAAAATGTGTGTGTGGTCAAATAAACAGCAGGAGATTTAAGATGGTGAGTAAATTCACCACAGTTTAACAGTCATCATGAAGGATGAAAAAAGGTGTAAAAGCGGGTTTTTTTGTGTGTGTGCGTGTGTGTGTTTATGATAACTGGAAAATAGGGAAGAGCCGGTTGCAGTTTTCTGGCCGAAAAGCCTGACCTGCCAATTGTGATCTTGTCCGATCACAATTTATTTTTTTGTATGAAGAGCCACTAAATATAGGGACAAAGTTCAAAGTTGCTAAGTTGACAGCAGGTCGGTGACTGTTGTTAACCGCCCATGTGCAGGCAGGTCTGACAGGTTCAGTGTATGATTTTCAGACCTTTGCAGAGGTGGATACCTCTAGTAACACTAGCTACGCTAACCAGGTTTATTACTAGAATCAGATGCTTAAAAACACAACTGTCTCTCTTGGACAACACGATGGATTATTTACGGTTGGTACAGCATGTAAAAGAGTGCTGTGTATTTATTTTAGACTCTTGCCATAGTGGTTTCTCTGTATCCACCTGGACTCACTAGTGACCAGGCGGCTAACGTCCTTCCATTCAAAGAGCTGGGTCGGCTGGAAAATACGCCCTTGCTGAGGGAAGGGTCTGAAATGAAAAAACTGGAGGCTACCACCGTCCATAAGCCAGTACAACACAAGGTTTTCACCAGCACATCATATGTCTTGATGCGTCACCAGGACTTAGTCGCCCAGGCTAAAGCTAGGTTAACATTTGTAGCATTGGCCTCGAAGTGCCTCGATGTACACCTCTGAATTTTTGTAATTTGGCACCAAAATGGACAGTGTTCTTTTATCTCTAGAAGAACACTGGTCATTGTTCGCCTGTACTGGCATTTACACCAGGACTTATTTTCAGAAAATGCTGCGCCAACGTACATGTCAAGTATAAAAGCTCAAACAATTGATTGACTTGAACGTAAACCTCGAAAAGCGCCAGAGTAACTCAGCCTTAAAGAGTAATCTTCTGCTTATGACGTTACATTCATGCCACCAATCTGAGCGCGCAGTGAGACTGATGTGAGAGCATACATCTTTGTGAACAAAGAATAACATGTGCCGTGTGCATTTCTGTCTCACACATGCTCACTTGATGTTCTGGCAGGTGTGCTTCTTTCTGTCTGTGCAACTTGACAAAGGTTATAGAAATAAGCGACACAACCAGCCAATCACAAACAGGTCTTTTCATCCAATCGGAATATTCTTAGCATTCCTAAACAAAACGTTCCTAGCAGCGCAACCGTTGGTCTTGTGGGGGAAACCCTGCACAATCAGGTGGGTGATTATCATATCAGATTCCTGCCGAATCTGTTGGCCAAAAAGCTACAGTTTGTGTCTCATCTGACTAGAGGTGAGACACAAATTCACCGTCTCCCCAGCATCTGGATGTCTTCCCCTTCTCCCTATATCCAGTTTATTTGTTGTTCAATAAAGGACACTAGAGTCTAAAAATGCATTTTTAAACTCCAAAAGCTTCACCGAAAAACTGAATTTACACTAAGAACCCCCCCCCCCTCCAAAAAAAAAACAGGAAACTACTAATTATTTGACTTCTAAAGACTACCAGTGGCACTGGATTCTATTTATATTATTATATTTATATTCTATTTGTATCAGAGTAAAGGGGGCTGAATGAAAATACAATTTTTCTTTAGATATATATACCTTAAAAACTTGCTTTCCGTTACACAACTTTACACCACTTTGCATTGGTCTGCCACGTAAAACGCTAATAAACTACATTGACATTTGTGGTTGTAATAAAACATTTTACCTCACAAAATTAAGAGTTTTTTTTTACATACATATATTTTTTAGGGATACACCATTTGCAGATTTCTGGTAGATCACTGATCTTTCAATCTTTAAAGAGCCCGGCCTGTTGATTTTCTTTTTGTCTGAAAAGTTGGGAAGGTTAGTGACAAATTTGCAAAGTTGGCAGCAATGGGGTGACTATCGGCAGAGACAGAGGACAGTGGCTGGTTTTCAGATGGATCAGGTCGGCTTCACATGTAAGCTTTGGCCCGTCGCCAATTTCCCAAAATGAAGGACTGATTTACCAGTGGACCCATTGTTTCTTCTTGTTGTTGTGTCTTTTTTCTTCTTTTTTTTTTGCAAAATAAAGAAGTAGTAGAAGCTCTGTGCATTATACCAGGCTGCCAGCTTAGACTGAAATAGAGTGATTTGCGACCAGTGGGAAAGCTGTGTTCTTGCCAGAGGGGAATTAGTGAAACGGCTCAGCCTGATAACTGAATGGTTACAATGATTAACTCCATGTAATGAATAACACGCAAGCCTGGGAGCATCAAGCTGCCCTACTAGCAGTGATGCTGTGATGTCACTGTTCAAATGTTGTGAAGAATCATTAAGAGCCTGGAATTATGCTTCCAACTGAAGACTGCAGTGCGTGTATTTTTATACAGGACACCCAACGAGCGCCCTGTCGATGCTACGGTGTTTAACAGCGAGGAATAAAGTAGAAAGAGTCATTTTTATTCAAACGTAGTAACAAAGTGTCACTGTGAAGTCCCTGGAAGACGCAAACAGACTCCGGGTGAGGATGCTTCCGGAGTATAAAAAGAGGTTTTTAAGGCGGTCTACTCACGTTCCGAGGACTTCTTTAAAATCAAAGACCTTCTTGATGTCGTCGACCTGTTTCTTCCACGTCTCGCCGCTGCCGGTGTCTCCGTTCTCCCGAGCCATGACGCTGTTTCGCCGGCCAGACGCCGCGAGTCTGGCCGAGACCGGGCTGCGCGCGGCAAGGATGCGAAGAAAAAAAAAAAAAAAAAAAAAAAGAAGAAGAAGAAGAAGAAATTCCTCTAAAAGACAGACAAAACTATAAGGTGGTACAGTGGGAGAATTTTTTTTAAAAAAAAAATAAGAAGTTGAGTGGGAGAGGTTTTGGAGAGTTCTGGTGGTGTATGGTCCGCTGCAGCAGGACCATGTGAGTCCTCCTGCAGGTTACCGTATCTCTCTGCGCTTCTCTCTCTCCCTCTCTTTCTCTTTCTCTCTGTCACCGCGCGGACAGCAAGCTGTCAAGTTCACAATAAGATACAAGCACTTCCGAAAGCTCTTTCAAAATAAAGGGTTGCTGTTTTACAATACTATATAATATTGACAGAGTAAGCAACATTTTCACTTCAGAAACGATTTTCTTTTGCTGCTGAATTGTTGAATAAATAGACATGAGCTCAACAACAAGGATATTTATTGTTTATAATCTGTTAAGTAGGTTATTCAGCCATCAGATTGGTACCAAGTGTTATTATACCGATGCACCTTTCAAGTCTGTCAGGAACCTCTGTCCATTAATGTAGCTTCTTTGAAAAATAGCATTAGCAACATTAGCATTAGGGATGCCTGAGCTGCTGCAACATGTTTTTTTCCCCCCAAAATATCTTTATTAGAATTTTAGTGGTTTAAACAAACAACTTGAACAGTATGCAAATTGTGGCAACAACAATAGTAGTATTACTGTTCAAGTCAAAATAAAATACAAACTAAAAAGTACAACAAAATGTCTCTCACAATCCTGGTTCCAATACAACCCATCACATATTTTACATATCGTCTTTAAATTGAGATTTTAACAGTATATGTCCTCAAATAGAATTGTCTTTGGGAACTGCAGTTATCATGTTCTTCAGTCATTTGTACCGTCTTCCGAGATGTTCAGATCCTTGACATGCTGCAACATGTTTAGCACTGAGATGATATTTTAGGCTGGAATAGTTTTGCTAACAGGCTAACTTCTTTTAGCACAACTTGAACACAGAAATAGTCTTTTCCCATCAGACCATTTTATAAGTAGAAATGTGCCACTAGAAGCAGCTTTGTCATCCATCGCTGTTGTTTGTGGACGTTGCCTGTCTATCTATCTATCTATCTATCTATCTATCTATCTATCTATCTATCTATCTATCTATCTATCTATCTATCTATCTATCTATCTATCTATCTATCTATCTATCTATATTTCAATAATACTTGCTGAATAAAGTATTAATAGCCAAATTAAACTCAAATACGATTTCCTGTTTCTAGAAAAAGCTACTTTTGTCATGCTACATATCGTTACCTTCCTAAAATAATGACCCAAAGTGATATTGGCAAAGAATAAATTAATTGATTAATTAAAAACACCACCTCTTTTTTGCCTAAAGATGAATTAGACCAAAAGAAAAAAAAATCACTTTAGGCAAAAAGATAACTTCGGTCATTATGTTAGGAAGGTGACGATATCTTATTTTGAAGGCATCACCTTGACGTTTCCTACATGAAGCAGCTTCTGTGTGTAACTTAATGGAAATTGTAATGCCACCTGCAATTGTCTGAAAGCAATTAATTGATGCCAGTGTGACAGCTTGATGGGCTCCCGGAGGCCCCCAGCAAAGCCTTTCTGGGATTTTTACCATCTCCAATGCGTTTGACTGCGGCGTCATTACAGCACACCATGTTGTTAAGACAGTAATAAAAATTTTAAAAAAGAAGGAAGAAAAAAAAGCTGCTGATTGGATTGCTGTCCATGCATCCTCTTTGACAGCATGAGTGTGTACATGTGTGTGTGGCCTGCAAGCTGACGCTGCAAATTCGCAATGCACCAATTTGCTGACAACCGTCACAGTTTCTGCAATCCCCCCAAAGGCATCTGCGTTACAGTTCACCCTCACCCCATGACATCAGCAGGGACCCCAGCTGCAGCAGCTGCACGTTCACCTGGGTTACCAAAGACAGGAGTTTGCAGAGAGGCTCTGCGACAACTGCAGGCTGACGAAGGGGGGGTGGCGAGTGGGCTCAGGCCAGCTGAGGTCGTGTCATGGTTAAAGCTTGCCCTACACGTGGCTTCTGGCCTCGTTATATCTGTGTGTGTGTGTGTGTGTGTAATCCTGGAGGAAAACACAACAGCAGAAGAAGGGAGTGAAAGGGGGCGGGGGAGCAATGTGTTGCAACTCCTCATGAGTATTCCGGCTGCAAACTACTGCAGCTCTTCCTCGGCGGCAGCAGAAGCAGCAGCAGCAGCAGCCACGGAAAACTCCTTTCTCTCTCTCAACCCCCACCCACCCATCTCTTCCTCCTGCTCATCCTAATCCTTTACCATGAGTCAGCAGCTCTCATCTCCCCCCCTGATGAAAGATGATTACCCAGCTGCAGAGGGAAGAGGAGGAGACGAGGGACGCTGGGATGGGCAGATCCAGGCTGAAGGTCAGCAGAGAGCAGGGGTTAAGCAGAGGACGTATTCCTGGCGGCTTCAGACAAACACAAACAAGTCCACTGGGAGGCAGCGATGAAGCTTTACTGAACTACACTTTGCCCGACGAGCATTATGTTCTCAATCAGTTTGCTAATCAGCAGGACAATAAAGGTGTTTTCACACCTGATAGTCCAGTAGACGTGGTTTAATTTGAGATCAAAATTGCAACGTTTGTCACATTTTCAGCCGGTTCACTTTCACACAGCACTGTGTCAAAACCAGGGGTGTCCAAAGTGGGTCCTGGAGGGCCGGCATCCTGCCTGTTTTAGTTCCCTCCCTGGTTTAACGCACCTGGATCAAATGATGGCTCGTTAGAAGGCCTAAGACGAACTCTGACGTGCTGAAAAGGTTGTTGGTACCACCAGGGAGAGAACTGAAACGTGCAGGATGCCGGCCCTCGAGGACCCACTTTGGGCACCCCTGGTCAAAACAATCCGAACCCTTTGAAAAAGCCTGTGGTGGCGCTGCACCGAGAACCACTTAAGGAAACAACAGGAAAACCTCTGAAGAAGACACCGAGCGCAACTTCCTTCTTCAAGAAACGTAAACAAACATGGAGGAGAGTGAGGTTGTAGGAATTCTTTTTTGTATTTGGCTAATCCCACTGAGTGCTAGACCAGCTTTTGTTTTACTTGTATTTACCCAGAATCCCTTGCGCTATAGTCTGCTTCCTGCTTTTTGGTCGGTCTGCGTTCTGCTTAGCATTCACATATTTGAACTGCAACAGAGTTCACGTCAACTGAACTGAGGCTGAGGTGCGTAAGCGGACCAGAGTTCGCTTTTTCTTGGTCCGCATCAGAGTTGGATTGTGCATTCACACCTCCCCAAATGGTTATTGGTGTAAGCAAATAATCATAAAAAACAAAAACATCTATCTGAAATAAACTTTTCGGATATATTCTAATTTGCTGAATTAGAATATATTCTCATTCATAATGCCCACAATGATGGGCATTATGAATTCCATCTTTCAGATCTTTGCTGATGTCTTCCACCATCTTACCGTGGTGATTATTGGTTAATACCTGCTTCACTGAACGCTTTTCATCACTAGCACCTGGTTGATAATGACAATGTTTAAATAGAACACTTTATTAATGTATTTCGGGACAGTTGTTGTGTCATTGGATCTTCTAAGTTACATCCGCCTAACTCTGGCAAGGATCTGACCTTTAAGTAAATGGAAAGTGAATGTTGTGTGATGCATTATCATGGCGCCCTAGTCAAACCTGACCGCTTCCCCGATTACTGTGGGCCACTTTAGCTGGCAAATGCCCTTTGTTTCCTCTAATGAGCATTAACAAGAGTTGTGTCTCACACACTGCTGCGTGTCTACGTACAAGTTCCCCTGAAGTACTGCGACTCTCGGCTCCCTCACTTCCTCCTTCGCCAAATGATTGCTCCACAAATCCAGTAAGGGCGGGAAGCCTGGAGCCGTGTCCCACGCGTGCACAGCTCATTTAGCTCCCAGCGTAATGAGAAGTGTTATGTAAAAAGCTAAATCAATTTCTTATTCGCTTGTTTAGTGCGCCCGCTGGACCGACAGCCGGTCAATACGACAAGAAGTTTAACGGGAGGGGGTGATATATGTATTTATTTCTTTTTTTGGAGCTTGTGTCCACAGCAATGCATGATGGGAAGAATCGGGATTCGGGATTTGACCGAAAGCACCCCTGAGGCAGCTGGGAGCAAAGAGTATGTCAAAAGGAAATTTAGAGGTGCAGGAGCAGAGATAAATGATTATAAATTACACACGACTAAGTGACTGAGAGGTTTTAATGGTAAACAGGCAAACATGCTCTGGTTCATTTTAAAATACAGAACATCACTGCAGATAGCCAACAGAATACTGCCAATATTTGGTCAGGAGTAAATTCTTCCCTGCTTTTATTTCCACCTCAGACATTTAGCTTGCTGCCCCTGACTGTAGAAGTGACAGAAGACAGCAGCAGAAGGAGGTAATGGTTTCAAAGTGTATAAATCAGCCATCTCATTGGACAGAAAATGGCCTACATGAGGACACTCAAACTTACCACCATTGTAGCATCTTTACTAGTTAGCCTACTTTGTTTTTCACAGTGAGGAAAAAAGAAAGAGGCAGCAGTCAAAGTAGTTCCAAATCATTTTAAAATCATCAAAAGCTGAGAAATAATCAGTTACGGTTCCTTTTTGGCAGACTGGGACACACTTCCCCTAATCCACATATAACAGAGCTAATTTAGCATTTAGCACTTTTGCTAACTCTGGAAACGTTTAGCGCACTTAGCTCCCCCTACATTATTGCCATGAAGTAGTCAAAAAACGACACAGAGGTGGGAACACTTCTGCTAACAGCTGAGCTAATTTAGCGCATACATGTCAAGATTTGGATTGAGAATACGATGCTACTGTCACAGTCAGCTGGGAAGTAATGTAAGTGGAGAGGTGCAGGGGGGTTATGATAACACTGGAGCACAGCAGGAAAGGGGAGTAAAAAACGGGAGTTTCCCAGCCAAAACAGGACACTTGACAGGTATGAAAATTTTAGCATTCAACTCTTTTTGCTAACTCTGAGAACATTTTGCGTACTTAGTTTCCCTAAATTACTATATTTTTTGACAAACTGGTCAATTGTTGTTGTTTTTTTAAAGAAAGGCATACCATTTCCTAATTGTTTGGACATGTTCTTTGGAGAGATATGTCTAAAATGCTAGCATGAATAAAAACAAATAATAATAATAATAAAAGAAAACTTTCTGGGCCAAGTCAAATGTGTATCTCATAGGGGTGTCCTAACATACCTAAGAAGTACATACATAATGAGTAAAACAAGATTTTAAGACATTCATTTTTAATGTTTATGCCCGTGAAAATCACTTTCTCTCCCAGAGATAACAAAAAAATCAAATATGTGAAGAAGTCCATGTTTATTGGGGTGTCCTACTTTTTTCCACATTAACTGTTCATAACTTCTACATGCACTTATTTCTATATCTAAAAGCAGGCAAGTCAGACCCTCCGCAGTTACAGAGGAGGGGAAAAACCTGACAGGAAAATATGATCTCCAGGAGTTGCTAGCATGATTCGGTAACTTAAGTTCCGTTTCTCAGCTGTGACTCGGTTCAGAAGACGTGGAACAAGAACAGCGTGAGGACAAGAAAACGGTGTAAAAATAAATGACAGCGGGGAAACGAGTCTCTTCACACACGTTATACAAAAAGCTGACATCACTGGGGAGGATTCTCCTCCTCCTCCTCTTCGGATTCCTCCTGCTGGCTCTTCGTCTGAACAAAGTAGAAAGCAGAAGATTTGAATGAAACTTTATTGGACGCCAGGCCCATGTACAGAGCAGATGTTTAAGAAACAGCCCAACCTGGTGGTAAGCTTCGTAGATTTAGAAAAAAGCTGAGTCTAATTCGTCTTTGCTAGTTGGCCTATTTTGTTTTTCACAATCGAGAGAGAAAAAAAAGATACAGTTAAAAAAAAAAGAATATAGTTCCAAATAATTTTAAAATCACTAAAAATCAGAGATATAATCAGTTGCTATGGTTCTTTTTGGGCAGAGGTGGGCACACTTGTGCTAATATGCTAATAACGGAGCAATTTTTTTTTTGCCTAAAACTTTTGCTAATTTTGAAAACTTTTAGTGCGTTTAGCTTTCCCTAAATTAATTTTTCCAAATAAATTCCAAAACACAAAATTTTCTTGGCCGTTTTGAATTCCTCCAGCAGTTAGACGTTCATATTTCTGCTCTTATTTTGAAGTGGGTGTAGACTGTTTGTGCAACAGTCCCATTTCTTCTCCTCACGTTTTGGTTTTTTTCCCCCCTATAACTTAATTTCTAGCAACAAGCACACAGGAACAAAATAAAACACAGGCTGTAGAGAACAAGATATAAACGTGAATACGATATTTAAGGACGTCACAGAACATGTAAACTAGAATATCAAAATTACGTTGGTGCTTGAGGGTTATAGTCTTTCAAGGGCAGATATAATTTGAATTCAAATTAGCAGGTTAACGGATTAGCACTTTAGCATCAGCACCTGCCCAATACTGTACTGGTGTACAAGCAATTTTTTAGCTAGTTTGGAAACTGATTTTTAAATTCTTATCTGTCGCGTTTTCTAACGCGCAGACACCAGAACCCACCAGTTTCAGAAAGTCGATGAGCTTGTAGGCGTCCTCTCCGGCGGACAGGTCCACGAAGTCCCGCGGTATTCTGTAGCTCAGACACGGACTGGGCTGCACCGTCACCTCGCTGGTGGTGTAGCGGAACGCCGGGCCGTCCTGCCACACAAACCAGCCGTCACGGAGGGATCCGCGTCGGGTCGCGAAAGCAGGGCGCTTTGGGTAAAAACCGGGTTTGCTGACCTGCTGCTGATGGTCGACGACTTCTCCAGACATCAGCTCGTCCCAGCTGAACAGCAGCGAGTCGGTCACCTCTCCGAATGGGTTCAGGTCGATGAGCCACACCCTGCCCTGCAAAAAGAAGAAAAAAAACAAAACCTGTTGCTTAAGCTTTCTGTTCAGCTTTAGTTGCATTACAACCACTACTGGTGTTTTATATGCAAAAAGAATTCAGGCCAAGTTTCAAACAGTGAATCAGCAGGTAGACAATACATGATTGTTTTGAAAATGTACATCTGAAAAGGGTGAAAATGATCATGATAAACCATAACATTGTTGTTTTGACTCTCAAATTTCAATAAACTTTGATTTTGTACAAGAACGCTGACCGCTGGACCTGGAAGACATTTCAGCTCTCCAAAATAAACACAAAGAAAATGAAAAACAATTTAAAATATGAGGTATGCATCTCCAAAACCCTTCCACTGTAGCTCTCTGGCTGAATTTTTAGGGTTTTTGTTTTCCATAAATACAGAATTTAGGGGGCAAAAAAAATACTGTACAGTTTCTTTTTTTTTTTTGTTGGTTTGTTTTGTGTTGTTAAACCTAAAAACAGAATTAAAAGTTACAGTTTTTCATTTAACCATCAAACTTTCTCTTCCATAGCAGGCGTTTATATAAAAAGGGCAATCTTTTTGCCCTGAACGAATTTTATTCAGCAGCATCGAGGGCAAAGCCTCCAGCGTACAACTAGGTGCTGCTTTTCGTTAATCTAACACAGAAAACCTTTTTAAAACTCAAAGTTTGTGTTTTTTTCTTGACAAAATATGGAAGAGTCCAAGAGGTCTCCTAAAGTAGATAAACGAGTTACCTGGCTGTCTCTGTACACGTCAAACACAACTGGAAATGAGAAGAGAAAAAAAAGACAGAGACATTATTTCATTGTTTTCTTGACTTTCACACAACAAAGGAATCGTTTGAGATGAAATATTAAAATTTCAACACAGGAAAGAACCCAGACTCATTAACCTCCCCTCCCTCTCCTTTCCAGTCGCATAATTAGCTCATTTGTAAGACGGTGAATAAATGATGACTCACAGTCTTCGTCCAGGAAGCGGTACTGAACGTGCTGGCTGAAGAAGTCCTGGATGGCCTGGGAGATGTGCTGCTCCTGCTTCAGGATGTGCTGGTAGTACTGCGTGTGGTCCCTCTGGGAGACGGCTGCCGGATCGCGCAGACACACGCCAGTGAGCGCAGCTCAAATTGGATTTTATAATTAGCCCGCCGAACACAGGGCAAGGCTCAAACTCGGCCCGTTTTCGCAGGCGCTTCGGCAGGAGACGCTTTCTACTTATGCTTTTGATTCAGATTTTTTTTTTTTTTCCTCGTAGAGCGCCAAAGTGTCTGCCGCACGCTGCAGTTATGAGCGCGAGGGTTTGTTTCTTACCAATCAGTTTGTTTTCTTTGACGAAGCAGCGAAACTCTCCGCCGGGAATTAGCTCCGCCCACTTCCTCAACACCAGCTGAGGACAAGGACACCAACCGTTACCATCTAAACCAGGGATGCAACTAACGATTATTTTAGTAATCGATTATTCTGACGATTAATCGGAGAAGACAAAATTTGTACATTCTGCAGATTTTTTCTTGTAGTCACTTAAGTCTAACGAATATAAATATGTTGCATATAAACATCATTTGTAGCCTGTGAAGAGCTCAGTCCTTTCTGCGTGACTTATCAATACAGTGTAGAGTTAGTCTGTGGATTTTTTTAAATTAACTGATTAATTAGGAGGTTTTTTCCTTTTTCTTATTTATAAATTTTGAATCATGTGAAGCTAAAATGATCCCACTTGAGAAGTTCTGGGTAGAAAATATTTACAGAAAATAATTTTTTAAATCTTAAAGAAATGTGTATATTTTTCGTGCTGGTCTGTATGTGTTGTTCTTTCAGCAAATACAATTTCTTTTGAGCCTGTATACTCCAGTTAGCGATTAATTGGTAAATTGGCTGACAATTGTTTTATTTTTATTTGGACGATTAATCGAGATTAATTGTTTCAGCCTTAATTAAAAAAATACTAACTAATCAGAATTAAATATGACGGCACAGTTGACATTTATGGTTCTTCATAAATATATACCAACTGGTCTCCAAACTAGTTTCTAGTTTCTCATTCATGCTACATTCAAGTTCCTCTGAAATATAGAATTTTTGTCAATAATGACACAAAAATGAATAAAAATGATGGAGTAGAATTTCCTCTGTGCTTCTGTATTTAAGCACAATTAAGAATCTTATCAGGACTTTTAATGTTGGGCCATTTATAACCTGACAACAAATGTTAGAATTTTTTTTTCTCACTTTTCAGATGTGATTTGTGGTTTTAAAATCAACCTGCTGCTTTAAATGTTTTGCGTGTATGAAAAAAGCCTTCTCCATATGAATACACTGAAGCTGCAATATCAAAACAGATTTCCAAATGAAGACTGAAGTACCTCGTAACTGATGACTGGATCTGGAGAGTCCTGGTCGCTGCACTGGAGGAACCTGCAAAGCAAATCGCACCAAAGCTAGTTAGCGCTTTAGCTAGCAGTGGTCTTCACTTTACATTGATTTCCTATGAAAAGGATTCATAAAATTCATATTTCAGCTTTTTCCACTTATGTTATGCCGTTGTTTCCAGTCCCCATACCTTCCGGTAGGTTCTGAGGATTGCCAAGGTGCACAGCTGTGTGGTATTTTTTGCCAAGGTGGTATTTTTTCTTTTTTTTTTGTAACTTTTTATTCAGCAGAAGAACAGTATTTAACATAAAAACATGCAAAACAAATGACGACTGTCTCACATTTAAATAATCTTTCTAGACAATATATCTTAAATATGTCCGTAACTAGTACACTTAGGAAAAATATATCAAATTGGTATAACTACCACTAACAGCCGAATATAAAGCTCTGAAAAAAATGACGAGCCCACTGCAGTGAACCCCACTGAAAACCTCCTGGTTATTCCACCAAATATTGATGTCTGAACTCTTCCTAAGTTAAGACAATTGTTTTATTGTTTCCAAATGAATATTAGCGTGTTTTCTTTGCATTAGTTGAGGTCTGAAAGTGCTGCATCTTCTTCGTTATTTTGACCATTTCGCATTTTCTGCAAATAAATCTGAAATTTTTGCTTGGAATTTGGGAGACGTGTTGTCAGCAGTTCATAGGATAAAAGAAAAATGTACATCTTACTCAAACACATGCCTATAAAAAGTCAAATCAGAAAAATAGATCATCTTAAGTGGTCTCTTTAATTTTTTCCAGAGGTGTATCTATGAAAGATCACGGGGGAAGATGGACACAAAACCACTGTAAAAGAAAACAACAAAAAAAAAACAATTAAAGCAGAAATAAAAATAATAATGGGGTTTAGAGCAGATTCATTTCTGATACAGCTTAGAAAAAGTTTAGATGCAGGGGCTGTATAATTTCCCCCCGCCCCATAGATTTACATAAATATAAAAACTCATTTTGTAATGCTTTTCCTATAGGAAGAACAACAGGGCTTACGCCTGCGTGAGGTCGTGCGTGATGAAGTCGGAGCTTTTGAAGAGCAGGAAGACGTCGCCGAGGCTGCGGCACTCCAGCGAGCTGTTCAGAGCGATCCAGTTGGCGTCCTGTCAGAGGCCACAGGTGACAGAGGCTCTACCGGACGCTTCGCCACATCAGCAAACTCAATCGCCTGTGTGTGTGTGTGTGTGTTTTACCCGCGGAGCGCTCCAGTTGAGTTTGGGGAAGACACACCCACCCAGGGCGTTGATGGCCTCCAGCACTGTAGAAGCGAATTCCGGGAATTCGGGAGCCTTGGAAAAGGAATCACAATTATATTGTCATAACCAAGTAATAGGTACACAATGCTACACTATTTTTTTTCCGCTAGTAGCATTTCAACATAAGTTCAACTTAAAAACATTTCTGTGAAATAAATCCAGAAAATCTTCCATGTTCCTTCATCCAGATGAGACGAACATTCCAACAAGACACGGCCACTGAACTACTTACAGTGGCTATCGCTGTCGTCTCATCATCCGACCACTAGAGGGGAGTAGAGAAGCAACGGAATTATGAGAGAGTGAGAATTAACAGGAAAACAAATCAGATTTTAATGTCTGTGGAAGAGAAAGTCACACATGTGGTGGCAGCATGTTGCTGTGATTGTGTATTTATAGAGTCCACCAAATCTAAATTGGAATTTTGACCAACCCAGACAGACTCACTTAGAGCAGATTCACACTGAAAAATGGCCAGATGGTCAAAATCTAAAGAGCAAAACATAAAACCTAACATATGGTACTGAAAACTTATTTTACTTTCTTTCCTCAATGTTAGCCATTAACTGCACTATGTAGCCTAACATTCTGTTTATTTACTCTTTTTTTAAATACCAAAATAATGTGTAATTGTGCTAATTCATGTTTCCAAATGCACAGAAAATTTCAGAGTGCCCTTTGCACTGAGTAAGGTAAAAAAACAACCTTCGGTCCACCAGGGGGAGCTGTTGTAAAAGTTCACTTTCTGACAGACATTCTGTTGGGAGATAAAAGGAACAGACTCTTCTCTGCTTATGGAATAGTTTCTTCATCTCCTTTAATTTGATTGGTTGAGAAGAGGTGCTTTCATCTGTATTGACCAGCCAATGTTGAGACAGAGACGGCTCCAGTACAAAGTGAACAAAAGTCCTGAGCTGAACCTGAAATTGCCTTGATAAACCATCAGGTTTTAGAATGTGCTGATTAATGCTTCATTTTTCAGTCATGGTAAACTTTAGCAGACCGCATTCAGCTCAGGGCACACTCTGTGCTAACTTGTAACGGTGCTAACAAGCTAACCTCTTTTCCTGTGTTGCCAGCAAGCTAACGCAGGCTCAAGCGGATGATGAGATGAGTGAAGTTTCTCCAATCTCAAAGTGGCCTTACCTGTACGTCTTCCTCAGCATCTGACTCGCTGTTGTTGGTTTGTATCGGCTGGGAGTTGTGATCACTGGGGAGACAAGAGGAGGAGCGCTCGTGTAAAATTTAGGGTTTGAATAAAACTCCGAGCCCCGCCCACCGCCGGACGGCTGAGCCACAGCGCCCAGAACCCGTCGACGTTCCACCTGTTACCCTCTGTCTTCTACACACTTTCATTTTCCTTCTCTTCAGAGCAAACTAACACTTCTCCAGGTTCTCTTCCTGCCACCCCCTCCTGTCCATATACGTCATCTGTAAATAATATGATATAATCCAGGGTCTCTGCCTGACCTCACCTGTAAACACGGCGGAACACGCAAGTGACTTGCTGAAGAAGCACTCTTACAGCACACCTCACCACCGTCTCACTATATATTGTTCATGCATAGATCTACAACTAGACGTACAGATAAAGAAAACAATTTTTAGCTTGATGAACTCTAACCGGTCGGTAACCTGTCAGAAACTACAAACTGTCAGATCTTTTTTCCAATCAGTGAACACCAGGCCCGACACGATAACAAATGTTGCTGTTGTCCCAAAAATGATTGCGGTAAATCATAATGTTGCTGTTTTGAGACCATTTTCAACTAATATATTGATAATAGCATAATAATGAAAGTTCACCTTCTCAAAGACGAAAAATCTGTAATTTTCTAAACAGCCCGTAACACTGGAACAGGAAAATATTCTTCCGGCGATGGCTGCAGCCTAAAGTACCCGTCTAAGCATGTCTTACGTTATTTGTTTTTTTTGTTTTTTGGATGGGCTGAACTGAAACTAATTTCGTTGCGCTTCTGTACGATGAAAATAAAGGCTGATTCTGATATTTTAAATATGCAAAATAAAACACAACAACACATAAAATGAAAATAAAAATCACACCCAACGGGAAAAAAATGAAATAAAATTGATTAGGTCTATGTGAATAAAATAGTTTGTCAAAAAAAAAAATAGTAATCAGAAAGGAAATTACTGAACTAATTTTAATTTATGCGATTAATTGCTTATTGCGACATGTTTAGTGAATTAGTTAATTACTGAACTAATTTTAATTTATGCGATTAATTGCTTATTGCGACATGTTTAGTGAACGTTTAACCTTCTTTAAAGGTTATTAAAGAAGAAAGAAATATCAAAATGAGCTGTTTTCAATCACAGGGAGATTTAAGAATATAGATTATGGAAGCATAAATATGTAAATAATTATTTTCTACAACACATTTTCGATAAAAGTCCCAATGGGGATCAGAAACAACATAAGCTAAAACGGATTGTGATATAAATTTTTAATTTCTGTGCAGGTCCAAGAAAAGCTCAACGCCATTAATGAAAACATGTACCGTGTTCCGTGAACTGTTCTATTTCTGGTTGTAGATTTTTTTTGTGTGTGTGTGTGTGTGTGTGTGTGATTTCATACCTTCCAGAGATTACCAGTGTCCCATCGTCCAGTAAATAGTCTATTACATTCTGAGGCAGTGGAAGGATCAGACTGGGAAACGAGACAGAAATGAATCAGAAACAGATCATGAAAGCAGAGGGAACTCAGGAGAATCTGAGCTCAGCTGGACTCTGACAAATATTTCAGAACACAAACAAATATTTCAGAAATGTGTTTGTGTTTCAGAACACAAACACATTTCCACAGCTGTGTCTTTCCAAGACACAGCTGTGGAAATGTGTCTTGTTGCTAACGTTAGTCGTGTTTTACAGCAGCAGAAACAAACAAGCGCTCCTAGCCTGTTTTCCGACTAAACCGTTTTCGTTTACCTTTTTATCGTGTGCTTCTTAAATATCGGATACCAAACAGAGAACTGGCAGTGGACAACTTGCTCCTTCTTCATGCTGTAAGATCCTGAGAAGGAAACATGTCCGTCGCTAAATGTCCTCCGGATACTTAGACCGTTTTAAAATGGCCATGGTCTCCAAAATTCGTTTACAGTCTCAAAATATCAGAAAATGTTTCCAATCGTGTAAATACAACAGTTTATATTTATTTAACTTAGAAAACTGCGCTTTGCGTGAAAAGCTTTTCCTTTTTCGCGGAGGAGCAATTTTGGAGATGCACACAAGGACGTAAAGTGAGTGCGTACACGCAACATAGATCGTTTATTAGTGTGACGATTTATTTTTAAACTTTTTAAACTGCTTCTTTTTTTTTTACAAAGAAGATCGCATTTGCAGCGAAACTAGAAAGCCCAGTTTGATTATTAGCTACTTCTTATAAATACATTAGAGGAAAAATTCTCAAAAAATATTTTTATTGCTTTAATTTGTTTGCACAAGGTGTCATCACAAATGGCACATACGAACAAACTGAACAGCAACACACCTACAGTGAGATACAGTGGTGGCAGCAGCATGCTGTGGTGGTGATACTATGTCCTGTATGTAGCAAATTTACATTTTTTAACATTGAAAATAAAATAAAAAATAAAAATCTGTTATATATTTTTAAAACAGATAAAAGAAAAAATGTTCTTCTGAGTCGCTGACATGGTTAGTAGCTTTGATTTAAACAGAAAATGAAGGGTTTAAATGATTATCCTATCCCTCTCTTGGCTTTATCTGTTTTCATTTACTAATCTAAAAGAGCATCAAAGCACGTGCTGTTGTATTTATCTACCAAAAACGTTCAGTAAAATTGAGGACACTTTAAAAATTGTTGTTCAAATATGTTTTTGCTATAACTTATAACTTTATATGAATTTTTTTATTTAAAAAAAAAAAAATCAGATAAAATAAGACAACAGAAAACCTCGTCTGTGACGTTTTCCTTTCAACAGGAAGTGGTGTCAGAGTGACTCATCACTACAACTTCACCCTCTTTACCCTGCTAGTTAAGCACGGCTGGGATTTCACGTGAGTTAAGTTTCATTTCTTTTAGTTGAAAGGAAAATATAATGCTTAAAATACGCAGACTACGAAGCCTTGGGCCACTTTCAACTACAGAGCTTACAGCTTCTGATTAACGGACAGAAAACCGGTCTGAACCAGAATAATGTTGAAAAAACAGGGAGAAATTGGCATTTTATGTTGTGTTGCAGCTAAGTGGGTAACTAAGGAGTGTCTTCAAGCTTTAAAATACAACTTATGGCTTTTGAACGGTGTTTGCTTGCACATGTAATTAACAGTAGGTTAATTTTGTACAGGCTTTCTGACTGGACGTTCCTACATTTCCTGTAGTGAAAATGAGCAATCCCGAGGACCCTAAAGTGACAACAACACCACATATAATCAAAGAAGAGGTTTGTCGAGTTTTTCTGATGCTATAGGACAAACCGGAAATAATTGTAATTACTTTTAACAGTTGTGTATATCAATGCAGTACATTTTTTAAAAGAATGTTTAAACTAGAAAACTCCTTACCAGTCATTTTAGAAAGTTTTTGTAAATAAGAGGGTTTTTTGGGGGGTCTGGGGTCTCATGTTTGTTAGGGCCATTAAAATAGCTTAATATCCAGCATCCAGATGTATTCTAACAGGGCTGACCCGAGATTGACTGGGGCCCTGGGCAGGACTTGATTTGAGGAACCCAATTATTGATCAGCTCCCACAGCCCCATCAGCCAGTTTTAAACAAGAATGTGTAACAAGATGTAACTGCTTAAAACAAGAAGAGCGACAATTATTCTGCTGAATACAATTTAAAAAAATGTCATCAGATAAACCATTTTTGTTATTTCGCTCTGCTACAGAGCTACGCAAAGATCTGGAATATTCCTATGCGGTGCTGAGCATTAAAACAATTGTATTAATTTGTCATGTGACACAGCAAGTTAATGAAACTGATAAAGGCAGGTTTTAATTTCAGATAAGACAGACAGTACATGTGGCCTAGCAGGCAATATGTTGGGCCACCATTATTTAGCATTTTTACAAGATGGAGAAGAGTTTGCAACCAGTAGTATGAACTTGGCTCACATTATTTCTTGGTGGTACTCATACGTTTTTGTACTTTTTTTCCTAAACTGCAAATAGACTAGATATGGGTAGTTAAGAAAGTCTCATTATTAATCCATATAAAGTCCTGTGATTCTTAAGGGAGTTCAGTTCATGAAAAAGTTTTGAAATGATGTTGCATTGCACAAATGATCACCTTTTGCGATTCTGCTCTTAAAGGAGAAACACAAGTATAACAGACTGATATTAGGACAATTATCCAATAGTGGAGCTACCAGCGGGTAGTGTTTACGCACAACGTTAGGGCGGTCTCATAAAATCCTAACAAGTTGTTTTTAGTTTAATGGAAGAAAACATTGAATGAGTTAAATGAGAACGAACTGTTCATTCCACCCGTTGTCTTATCAACTGTTTGTGTTGCAGGTGTTGGCAGAAGGGAAATGGGTAAAGCTGGAACAGACCACATACATGGACCCTGCAGGAAACACCAGGTGGCGCTCAAGCCTTCATATATGCTTTAAAGGGCCATTATTATGTAAAGTTGACTTTTTTTTAAGCTTTCCATCATGTTATAGTGTTATTCCCTCACCAGAAAACATACCAGGAGTGTTGCCTTGCTTCTTTCAGGAATATGTGAGAAATTCTTTCATCTCCATGGCAACCACTCAGTTGTGTAAAACGCCTGGGTGGAGCTAGCTCCGCCTTCAAGACAGAGCTCCTCCTGAAAGCTGCAGTTTCCAGGTTTCTGAGATTCTGCCTTACAGAGCAGCCCTCCCAGTGACTCTCCCACTCAGCTCCTTCAGACTAGCCAGAAGCAATTAGCAAACACCTGGTGGAATTGCGCATCAGCTGAGCTCATTATAGGAGCTACTTCTCAGTGAAATGCTGGTAAAAACGCTGTTAAAGCGTTCATAGAGGAGCCGTGTTGTGATGACTGATGACTGCTTGGAGGCGGAGTTTCTTAAAGAGACAGAGACCCAATTCAAGGCGTTAAATTACAAAGTCAAATTTCTTTTAAGTTATATCTGATACATAGAGCATTTCTATAACAACTTAAGGTAACTTGGTTAATTGATTGTGCTATAAAATGGCACTATGTGGCTGGAGAATAAATATTACTGCCCCTTTAAGAAGTGAATCAGTGGCTCATGGTGTTTCCTCCTATCTGTGTTTGCAACTTCCAAGAACCTGGGAGACGGCGAAGCGGACGACCAGGAGGACCAACACAGAGGCAGACGGAGTAGGAATCATCGCGCTGCTGAAGCGGACGCTCCATAAAGACTGCGTCGTCATGGTGAAGCAGTTCCGTCCTCCAATGGGAGGCAACACCCTGGAGTTTCCAGCAGGTCCCGTTCCAAGAAACCAAATGCCTAAACGCCCCCCCCCACCCCTCCACACACACACATTTTAGGCTTCTGTAATAAATCTGTCCCGTTAACTAACCTGTCCCCCGTCCCATGCTGTAAAGTTTGGAATGTTTCTGGCTGTGAACACAGTCCTGGCTGTGTTCAGGACTGATCGATGAGGGGGAAACGGCAGATGTGGCTGCGCTGAGGGAGCTGAAGGAGGAAACCGGCTACAAAGGAGAAGTGGTGGGAGTGACTCCAGGTATTTCTACACAGTGAGGTGGATCTGATTGCATTAGCTCCTCTATCTTATCTGGAGCTGGTGGGAGTGGGATGACGGTTGCATGTTGTGACTGCAGTGACCTGTCTGGACCCCGGCCTGTCCAACTGCACCACCCAGATCGTCCTGGTCAACATCAACGGAGACGACGTGGAGAACATCAACCCCACACAGCAGCTGGGTGAGGACACACTGGTCCACACACACAAAATAGTCAAACAGTCATAAACAGACAACCCAGAAACTCTCCTATTCAAAAGTTTCTTCAGTCAAAACAATAAATGTATGGAATGAAATGTCATTTGAACAAGAAACCTCTGCAAAAAAAATGAAAACAAATGTGAGGAGGGGTTTTAAAATCCCTTAAATTCATAGAAAAGGACAAAAAAAGAAGAAAAAATGTAATTCTAAGGCGATTGAAGAAGGAATTTGAAAACTGAAGTGCTTGCTAAAACAAAACGTATGTTTCAATTTAACAAAAACTCCAACCCTACATACACACATTTTTCAGGTTCCGAACGGGCTCCTGAATTCTTGACAATACTTGAATTTCAGTTTGGTGTTTTCAAGGTTGAATTCTGTATAAAGTCCATGAAAGTGCTTGATATTCAGAGCGTGCAGCTTTGAAATAAATTGCAATCTAACATTTGGTTAAAAGTCTAAATTTGAGAAAAGAAAATGTGGGTTCAACTATAAATAACATTTTCCAGACTATTTTTCTTGTTTTAGGTTAGTTTGGTTGTTTTTCTGCAGAGAACTCTCTCACATTTCTAGCCATAAATCATGGATTGTCAATGAACATATTTATTTATTTTCTATTGTCATTCCTAGGCTTTCTACTAATACAGCTGAAAACAAAATCAAGAGATTTGCCATTAAAATCCTTCATTAATACAAGTCTAGAGATAAAAAATCTAAATAAAATTGACCAGTAGGTGGTGCTGGTGTGAAGCTTTATATTTAGATCTAACCTGAGATGTATAAAATGAATCTTGCTGTTGCCTTTGAGAGTCAGGAAGTTGTTGCTTCTTAATTTCTACACTGAGTTAATTATCAGGAAGTCAGACATTTGCTATAATAACAGGACTTCTTGCACTTTTCTGACCAATAAGAAGCTTTTCATTCAAAATATAAACATGGCAGCACGACATCAGTCTGCAACAGTTAGCTCTAAATGATCTTGGAGATTTACAGAAAAAATGACTTTACCCATAATGCATAGCGTCATGTGGGGGGAACATCAACTGTTAACATAAAATGAGGATTTTAGGCCTTCTGCTGCCACATGACCTAAACAAATAAAATGAGTTATTGCTACAGCAACTGAGGGAAATATGACATCACCTGTCCGAAAGTCGACTCAAATTTGGTCGTCGGCGTAAATATGATCCCAAACAGAGAAGCAGCTGCTTTGAGTTGCTGCAAAGCGTTGCCTGTGTTAACGTGCAACGGGTGTGGCCCATTAAGCTCATCCTCCGGCAATTCAGCTCCATTTAAAAATCTGTTTCAAACTATAAAGAGCTGAGTTCACACTCCAGCTCTTCATCCCAACCCAGAGCAACGCAGGTCAATAGGTCACCTGTGAACTCTGTGCAGCATTCAGCTCCTTCAGCAGCTTAACCTGGCTCTCCTCTGCTCTCTTCCAGGCGACGGAGGTGAGTTTCATCTTCTTTTTTCCTTCACAAATGCATTTTTCCTCCCTGGACACACAAATCATCACGCCGGCCTCCATCGTCTCTTCCAGAGTTTGTCGAAGTTATCCTTTTACCGCTCGATGAGTTCCAGTGCAAAATCGACGGTAGGTTTTCGAAAAAAAAAAAAAGACTTCGGCCAAGTCATGAAACAGGTTCAAGTTCATCTCACTGAGTTAGTATAGAGCCGAGAAATTTTCATATTAATCTGCTAAATTGTTTTAGCCCTCAAAGCTTGATAAAATAAGCAAGTAAAATAAGTTTTTGAGTGAAACTGATCTAATATACACATTTATTGAGCTGCTACTGGTAATGTAGCTAACTATGATTTCTTGCCCAGACCTGATCCGGAGGGAGAAGATCATTGTGGACTCCAAGGTTTATATCTTTGCCATGGGAATGGCTCAGGCCTTCTTCAAGCCCAGGGAGCTGCCCGTCCTAAAGCAGTGATGGAACAAGGAAGAGCTAGTCTTTACTCTGACCCGCGCCTGGGAATTTGAGGATTCTTCTCATTTTGATGGGGGATTTTTTTGGAAAACGTATGGATTTGTGCTTTTTAATCTAAATTAATCTGGTACTCCAAAGCTGTAAAGAAATAATGAAAGAGATCAGGGTCAAAACTACATTAACCCTTGCTCTCAATGTCTTTCATTCTCAACATGAGATTTGTTTAATGTTTGACATTCCTTGAGTGATGATTAGGAACATTTAATTGCATCAAACCTTTTTAATGTAGTTCTCAGGAAACATTCCTTAATAATTGCTAACTTTGTTTTCAAAGAATCTTGGCACATTTGTTGCTAAATTAGTTGTTATGGTGAATGTAAATATGCCTGATGAAGCATTGACAGTGTGGGAGGGTGTTTTACTCTGTAGTGTACGGTGATGGTAATGCCAACCCAGTCAGCTGATTGGGTCATTCTGTACCCAAACTACTGACCAGTGAATAAAAAGTGTTTCTACCTGTGTTGTGGCTGGAATGTGTGCTTTTTACTTCACGTTTTTCCGTAACGGACTAACTGTTGACAGGTTAGAGGCCCAGTTAGAGAAATTAAGATTAGCCCAGAGCAGGGCATGGTGGGAAAAACAGAAATGAATCATTACTAACAAAATATTTGACACCAGAGGGCGCCCTTTCCCCTTTCTCCACTCTTACCACTGTCCAACGTTTAACGATGGTGCTGAAATCCCAGCTGTAAAGGGAACCAAAGCTCACTTTATCTGGTTGACGTGTAATTATGTTCAAGTTTGTTGTAATTAATAGATGAACTTCACACCACCTTGCTTTTTTTTTCTTAAAAGAAAATGAAAATGTGAAATACTCAGCTATGCTATAAAAATGATGCCATACTATAAAATCTCAACTATGCACTACTAAATTTTTGTCTCTTAAAATCCAACAAAAAAAAAACCCTATAAAAACTTTAGTGTGACAAAATGTCAAGACCAAGTTTGTTTATGTAGCAACTCCTGTTGCACAAAGTGCCTTACGAACCAAATTCAACTAAACTCAAAGACATCATGCAATAAAAATGTACAGTGTAACCAATGAGGTTCGAGCTCAGACTCTGGATGGGACACCATCCATTTTGACTCGACTGAAAAACAACAACGTAACATGAAATTGAACCCTGCAGCAGGAAGTAGGTGTAGAGGCCAACATTCTGAGCATGTGCTCCTCTCTTTTTGACCATCTGGACGGTTTGAAATCGAAGGACAGAGATGCAGCTGTCCAATCTGCAACAAACAGATGAATAACATTAGCTGGAAGCTTCAGTGTGTGTGTGTGTGTTGTATTCACCACTGCAGATGCACCAGCACCACTCTCATCTTACAGCTAATAAAAACAAGACATTTAAGAACAGAGTTCTTAAAAAAAAAAACTTTTAATACAGAAATGAAGGCTTAATGAAAAATATATTTCATACATGCTCAAAGGCAGTGATGGCAAAGTTACTTTGAAAAAGTAACTAATCAGATTACTGATTACTCCTTGAAAAAGTAACTTAAATGACTGATTACTTGATTTGGAAAGTAACTAAGTTAGATTACAAGTAACGTTTTAGTCACTTTCAGCAGCTGCTGACCTGTGATGCCTCTCTGTCCCTCCATCGACCTTTGCCCTGTGACGCCTCTCTGTGCCTCCGTCGATCTCTGCCACGACCTTACCTTAGTAATTATTTTCAATCAAATTCAATAAATTTGAATATTACTTAAAAAAGGCTGCACAGACCTGATTCAGAAGAAAATTAAATTGTCTGCAGGGCTTCTCATCGATATCCAATTCTTTTGTTTTTAGCCAATATATATTCTTCGTCTTAGAATTTTTTTTCTATTCTGTATTTGTAATTTATTTGTATATTTGTTTAATTTACTAGTATGTACGTATAAATATATATTCATTTATTTACTTATTATCAGTATTATTATTTTTTCTTTCTTTGTTTCTTCCTCTGCCTCCTGTGGAGTGTGTGTGTATGTTGTGTTGCTAGAAGCTGCTGCAGAGATTGGATCTCTGCTGGCTGTGTGTCTTGTGCTTAGACCTGGATATGGTGCGTTCAGGGTGGGTTGGGTTCTGGGAGAAATCAGCTTGAACTTCTTTCTCTATCTATAACTACCGCGTTTTCATTGTGCTAATGACTGATGTATTTCAAGCTGTAAAATTCAATAAAGAAAGTTGGAAAAGAATAAAAATAGGGCTGCACAGTTTTTTATCACTGTTGCCTTGCAGTAAGAAGGCTCTGGGTTCGATTCCCGGCCCGGCGTCTTTCTTTCTGCATGCAGTGTGCATGTTCTTCATGTGCATGGTGAGTTCTCTCCGGGTACTCCGGCTTCCTCCCAAAGTCCAAAAGCATGACTGTATAAATTCTCCTTAGGTGTGTGTGCCTGGGCGTAAAGTGAGGGAGAAGCAACAGCAGCGCTGAACGGCACAGAGAGCAGTTAACTGTTAGCTGTGGCTCTGCAGCACAAAGAAAATACCCTCCAGTAAGTAAATAGTCAAAGCAAAAGACATGTAACACATTATATTTGCTTTCACTGCTCAACAGGAAGAAACACATTAATAAAAATCAGACTGCAGTTTGTTCATTTCATTACTTTGGCTGAATCATGATAAACTGCCTTGTTATGCCTGAAATCAAAACTAGCTAAACTGGCTACATTGCTTTGATAGACTTAGCTTTTTTTTTTGTTAAAGGTAGAAAATACCTCAATTATATTTAGCCCTTCAACTCTTACATTAATAAGAAGAGTTTGAAACAGGAGAGCTGAGCGTTAGCACTAGCTGACAGCTCGGTGGAAGCTGAGAGCAGAGGGGCTTTTTTTGCAGAGCAGCTGACAGGAAAAAAAAAAGAAGGAATGCCTTTAGTTCTTACTGTCTTCAACGTAGATCCTTTAAAACCACACAATAAAATCTGAATATTTTTTCCATAAAATCCCTGGTGCTTTGAGCGTTAAGTTGAAGTTATAATACTTCCCAGATATTCACCTACCAGGTTCTCAGCCATCCAGGACATGGGGAAACCAGAAAAGGTTTAAACATAAAGCAACTTAACAAGTTATCATTTAAATAACACATAACTTGTATTGAGAGCCACTACAATAAATCTATTTATGAGGAATTTTATTAAGTGGAGTCACTCATTAAAGCTTGTTTTTATTTAGAGTCTTTATTTTTGTAAAGGTGTAGCAGAGATTAGATCAGTGACACTGAACCAAACTCATATACAACATTTAGATTTTAGTTTGTTTTAATTTTAGTCTCTACGGGTCTCAACAGTTTAACTGAGAAAAACACTTTTGTTGTACATTAACACTTACTAGACATCTTTGTTCCTGAAGCTTGAACACATTAAAAGCTTTTTAAGCCACGTTACAATTCACTGTAACTTTTCTGACTCCCCCCAAAATTACGTTTAAGAAATTTCCTTGTTTATCGTCCCCCCCAAATAATGAGATGAGATTTGCTCCCCTGAATTATGTTGCACTCACCCGCACTGTTTCCAGGAAGTACTAAAGTACAAAAAGAGACTTTTTAACATTTGTCTTGCAATCAAAGGATAAAAGGAGTAGTGTCAATATCTTGGCTTACAGCATTGCCAAAAATGTTTTGTTTTTATTTAATTTAAAGTAATTTAAGGGTATGCACTGATTGCTGTTTCCAAGGCAATGTAATAACAGCTGAAATGAGCCTGTTTCTGTTTTTAAAGTCAAATAAATCTGCAAGTGAATTGCAAAACAGTGAGATAAAGTATTATAATGTGGAGAAAATTGATCCCAGGGATCGCATTCAGTGCCAAAAGAGTCTGGCCCGAACATTGTTCCTTGAGGCGCACAATAACTAAAAGTGCAATATTTTTGTTTTTTTTTAACTGAATGGACTTACATTCATATAGAATGTAAATAGGACCTTTGAATGTGAAAAGCATATTTTTAATGCTCCATTAGACATCAGCTTCTGGACACTGTAACAAACTAGACCGCAGGAATTTCTCCCAACTGCTCCCCATTCGTTGTCCAACGCCATCTGGTTCCGATCTGCTGCAGGAGCGCACTTCAACGGGAAAAGTAAGCAAATGTTGCAGAAGTGTAGCAATTGTCGCCTTCTTCCTAACTGCTGTGGCACAAGTTATAGCCTGGTGGGTTACTTTGGGCTCTGAGCAGAGCGCTAGAGAAGACCAGATGCTGATTGGACGTGGTCCACAGTCTCTCTGAATTGCTGGGTTAATTGGGGAAAACTCTGTCCTGTGAAGCACATGTGAACCAAAGAGCTCAGTGGAGTAGAACAGAACTGTCATTGTTCTTGTAAACTGTCTCTGTTTGTCCTGGATATGGTCTACAGAAAATCTACGAATAGGCAAATTTTCCACCTCACTGTGGCGGTTTTCCACAGATGGAAATAATTCTGGCAGTGCTGGCCGACCAGAAACCTGGATCTACTGGACAGCGGTGCTTTAGACCTTTGACATACGTGGAACTAAACGTCATCGTTTCTCATAGTTTTCAACTGTTGTTTAAGTTACATATTTAAAATGTTGCAAAGAAGTCGAAGATCAAAACCAGGGATTTTCTTTGGGAACAGAACAGATCTTGCTTTTCTTTCTATGTAATGAAGCATCTTGTTTTAATGACCTTTGTTAGATTACAGTTATGTTATATTATTCCTATGAATGCACCTCCTCTCTGCATGTGTTGGCTGCTGTCTGTCATGGAGAAATAGGGATCATAACGTCTAAATCTCTCACTCACCACTGGAATTTATATTTTCAGGTGAGTTGACTATCACTGTGAATCAATAGACTAATGCATTGGTACATTTCCAAAGCGGTTGTTGGATTGTTCCCGCCTTACTTACACGTCACTTAGCCACACTTAGCATCCAGCCACAGTTAGCATCCAGCCACACTTAACCATCCAGCCACAGTTAGCATCCAGCCACAGTTAGCATCCAGCCACAGTTAGCATCCAGCCACAGTTAGCCACACACTTCTCTCTCAGGACTTTCTCTCCTTCAGTGTTCCATTAGTGCAATCGCAACTTGGAAAAAACAAAAAACAAAAACGCATTCTTACTTTGCTCTGTCAACAATTTCAATTTTTTTATATATAAAAAAGAAATCTTATACAATTTGATCTTGTTTTTAGGCAATATTTCCTTTGCTTATTGAATTGAGACAAACAGTTTATTTACAAGTTTCTCTCTCTCTCTGTTGTAAGGGAAATCTTGGATCTCAGTCAGACAAGCTGACCCCAGGTTTCAAAGGTGGATAAAAAAAACAAACAAAATAAAACTATCAAGTCCGTATGGTTCTAACCTTTGTCTTAAAAATCTCCACCCTGATGAGCTTTTATAGGCCCTGTCCTCTTTAATGTGAATATTATCCAAAAACACCGATTTAATTACATTTATTACGAGGACAGCACTGCCCATGTTAGAGTAGTTTCAGTACGTTCATTTTGATTTCTTTCATTTGTACATTTTTTTGTTTTTTTTTGGTTCAGCACCTTTGTCCACATGCTTGCTCCAGTCAGTTTGTAAACCCCCCCCCCCCCACTATTTTCAGCAACGGTTTTCTTCTCATTGTTTGTCCTTAAAGGCAAGATGGGTTTATTTTGAGTTTCTATTTTTCATCATCTCCTTCTTGTCCATTTATTTTCATCATCTATGTTGCTCTTTAATTCACTTAGCTTAGTATTTATTTGTTTTCCTTGTGGTTTTAGTTTCCCTGTGTAGCCTGTTCCTCAGCACAGCTGTTGTTAATCGTCTCCTCTTCTTCAGTCTCTTCCACTTTCCCCTCAGCCGTTTCTATTTCATTCTCATTTCCTCCGCTGTTCTGCTCATTCCTCTGCGTATTTAATCCTGGTTAACCTCATTGCTCTCTACTACTTTCTCTCTCTATCGGCTGATCTTTGCCCTGGTGTTTTATGCAGGCGGCAGTTTTGCGAGTCTTTCGGTTTGTATTAATAAATCCACTCTCCAAGTTCGTCCCAATCTTGAGTCTGCATTTCAGTCCGGCCTCAAAACCACATGACAAGACATGACACACTGTCTCCTATAAGACTTCATCAACTCTGACCAGATTTATTGTGTTTGCTGGAAAAAAAAATAATTCATAGACATTTTTATAGAGCCAACAGCTCTATGAAATATCGACCTCAGTAAATCCCTCTCTGGGGGAATGAGGCGAAGCAAAACTAAGCAGCTGTGGGAGCCACTAAATCTGATCTTTAAACCAACAATTCATTCAATTGTGAAATGTTCAGGCCTCAGTTGGCTTCATGTAAAAATGAGCTTTTATGCTCTTTACCTTCACTTTATTTGATGTCATCAACCTTCAACCAAGGATTGTTCAACTTGGTGCAATCTGTAAGAAAATTTAAAAGAGTAAAATAAAATGTTTTCTCTTTTTTTCCTGTGTGGTGAAACCAACAGATCTGCAGTTGTTAGTGCCTCAGCAGGTGCTGGGTTGGAATCGCAGCCTGGACGCTTTCTGCATGTTCTCAGTGGACATGAATGAGTGACCTCCAGGTATTCGTCCCACAATCCAAAACAGTAACTCTCCAATTTGACTCGGAACCTCAAAAAAAAAAAAAAAAAAAAGACTCATGTTTGGCCATGAGACTTGAAGCTAACTGAAAGTTGTTTCTTTTTCTTTTTTTTTTGCAAAAAGCATTAAAAATCTATTATTTTGTGCTCAGCGGCAGAGCAGGTGCACCACATGCGGACCCAGCTGTCACCCGGTTCGATTCCCGCTGCCTGGAACATTTACTGCACGTCCTCCCCTTCTCTCTCTCTGCCCTTCTTCCTGTCCAGCTAACAAATAACTTCCTGTGATGCGGACAATTAGATTTCTCGCATATGCACTGTCGTCTTTCTTCCTAATGGTCAGAAAATCAGTGTGTGTGTGTGTGTGTGTGTGTGTGTGTGTGACAGGAATCCTTCATTTTAATCTCGCTGTCTTTTCAAAATGGTCGAACCAAAGATTAGTTTTGCAAATTAGCTTGTGGCTAGAAAACCTGCGTACAAAACATTTGCTTTGTTTTTAAAATGCACCATTGTTTAATGTCCTTGATGAAATAAGCGTGAATTAAAATAATTTGGATAGTGCCACAAAACCTTTAAAAAGCTACATATACTGTACATATGTTTTAAGTTTTGTGTGTTTGTACATTGGACAGAGGTGTAAAGCTCAAGGCCTACAATATGTGGCCCTCTGGATACTAAAGGGCCTTAGAAATTGACCCTTAAGATTACAGTTGTGAGCTTAAATATTTTTCACCTATCAGATCAAATCAGTTTTCATTTGTGGGCGTGGCAGAGTGGTAAAGCACATGACCAACACATGGAGGCCTCAGTGCTCTGCGTGGTTGTCACGGACACGAGTCCTGACCTGTTGACCTTTGCTGCATGTCTTCCCCCCTCTGTCACAACCTACATTCAGGACAGTACAGGCCAATAGAGGTAAAAAAACCCCCAAAACCCCAAAACAATCAGTTTTCATTTTTATAGGACCAAATTACATCAAAAAAGAAAAGATGTTTAAAAAATGCATACATTTTCTGCAGTACGAGAAGAAGAAAACGAAAAATATTTCAACAGTTTAACAGACAGTTCTACAAATACATTCTCCCACAACCGGCCCTCTGAGGACGTTTATGATCTCCATGCGGCTCCAAAGTGAAGATGAGTTTGACGCCGCTTGTCGTGTTTGGTGAGTTCTGAGTCGGACCGAGACGCAGACAGGAGGATGGAATGAACCATGTGAACCGAACAAGACGGGAAAAAAAAAAATACCTGGTGAGATTTTGTGTTTCCCCATTGTGGGGAAGAGGAATAAGTGGCGAAGTCGCTGAGACAAAAATGATGAACAGAAACAAAAATAAATCCGAAACCTAAGCTGACAAACTAAACTAACAGAAAGAATGAGCTAAAACGAGAAGAAAATGCAAAGCAAATCCAAAAAACTCAAATAACTGAACAAATGGAGGAAGTAAACTGGAAATGGGGGGAAAAGATAATGGAAGATATGAAAGCAGAAACTCCACAACAGGAAGGGATGTGACATCACTGCCCTGGCACAGAGGAATTCAACTGTCTTGCACAATCCTGACGAACCAGCAGAGTTCAGGGTTATTATGTAGGAGCTGCATGTTTCTCCTAAACGCTCTAGTTTGGACAGGATCCACTGAGCTTATTAACGGCCAGTAGGAGCCAAGCAGCACTAACAACTGCTTCCAGCCAACGACTTCCCGCCAGTCCACAAACACACACACACACACACCACTGGCACACTGCAAAACTCCACCGACTCCCTCCAAATTCCAGCTAATTATTAGCATGTGTGTGCAGCGGTGCACTGCATTATGCAGAAGGAAGTCGTTGAAGCAGAACAAGAACTTTATGAACTCTGTCAGCATGTAGCTTTCGTTGGCTCATTTATATCATTGTTTTCAATATGTATCGCTTTGAATTGTTCACTTAGCTACTGTTGTGAGCTACTGTAACTGTGGATTAAATAAATCTTTTTTATTTTTTCCTTGGCTGGCCACAAGATGAAGTCACGTAGTCGTACTTTGGCAAATGACTGACGCTGGCGAACATGATCAGAGAAACTTGCTTCCCCTGA
Organism: Xiphophorus hellerii; assembly: GCF_003331165.1. Taxonomy (NCBI): domain Eukaryota; kingdom Metazoa; phylum Chordata; class Actinopteri; order Cyprinodontiformes; family Poeciliidae; genus Xiphophorus; species Xiphophorus hellerii. Next base: position 17,734,038 of record NC_045688.1, on the reverse strand, counting down.
GATATGACTATTCAAGTCCTAGCAGTGAAACGAACAGTTCTCCATAACTCACGAGTCATTTAAAAAGAGTGTTTCTGTTCAGACGCAATGAAGAAGAAAACAACCTGGACTGAGGGATGGGAGCTAATATTGTGGCCTGGCACAAGAAAAGCAGCAGCAAACTGTCAGTAAATGCATGCTGAGATCCTCCCGTCCATACTAGAGGATGTAGGTGTCGGGTCAGATCAGATCGTTGGTCAATCAAATACAGAACCACTTGTTGCAGGGCTTCTGCAAACAGTCTTGAGTTCCAATTTAGTTGCTGCAAATCATTTTGCAGAGAGCAAAGAGATGAAGTGTGGGTGTGGAAGTGACAGCTCTCAGAAAACGGCATGTATTTGCACGCCAAGAGCATTTTCTTCCAGGTATCTCAACTTTCTGAGTTGCATTTTCTTGTGAATTATTTTTTTTTTTTTTAATTTGCACTACAAACAAACCTGTGAGCAAGTGAGTTTTCCCCAAACAATCTGAAGTTCGGCTCCATGGCAGAACGGGCCGATTTTGGACCCAGTTGCTTTGTGTTTTGGAGGATCTGGTTTCCAAGCAACAATCTGCCAATTCATCAACAGGTTGTGGGGAAGGGGAACTGAAAAAGTTCGACAGAGGTTGTGGCCAAAGTGTTTTTGTAACATTTTGCAGCCGTCAAGCAGTCACATTATTAATATTGTGAGGATGTTTTCATCTCTTCCCTTTGTGGAGTTCTGTAAACCTCTCTGGGATCGCATCACGTTTCAATTAGACTTCAAAAGAACAACTTACTCAGTGATGTCTGAGCATATTTAATTTAAAAGAGGGCGTTCGCTGGAGCTTGTTAAAACTCCTCCAGATGTACAAGTGAAACACTGGTCAATGAAAGGGAGTGCGAGAATTATGGAATTATGGGCGCACACTATCATGGATTGCACCTCATGGGGACGCCACAAGAATCACTCATGAAAAATGATCATAATAACATGTTAAAAATAAGAATGTGTAAAAGCATGTTGACAGATATAAGAAATACAAAGGCGTCATGTTTTCTGGAAAACATAAATGATGTGTCTCCTGGTCCCGTTCCGTTATACCTCCGTCTCAAGTTTGGCAGACCGCTGTGTTTGGAGAAGGGCTCAAGGAGTCGGGGTAAAAAAAAAAAACCCAAAAAACTAGACAGTGGAATTATTTTTACTATTGTGGGCAAAACATTTTTTTTTTAGAAAAGCACCATTTTACGTGCTTGTTGTTCCCTACTGGAGCAACACTAGACGTCTTTGAACAAATAAAAAACGTGAAAAATGAATACAAAATCAGCAAACACATCAGAAAAGGCCCAAATGTTCAACCTGATACAACTGACTGGCTGCAAAAATGACGTCCTCTGAACAGCAAGTGCTGCGTTGCTAATGTTATATTGAGTGTAACTGTTTTTGTAGTAGTTTCTTTTTTTGCAAAGGACAACAGCTATTATTATTAGCCAAAGTCGTTAGCGGTGACGGTAGCTTGCAACAGTATAGCTGTTGTCACGGCAATGGCTATTGGGGACCCAAATAAACAAACAAAAAGTCTGTTAATCTATAATAACACTTGTCTCACAGGTTTTTATTGAAGACCATATGCCCTCCAAATATGCAAATATTTGATTGCAGAGCAGCCAGTCAAAGAACGCCAGACATTTTCCGTGGCTTCTGATTGGCTGCACCCCCAAGACATGAAAGACAATGGATGTTTTCCTCTATGGTGGCGCTAAGACGGTTTCTACTGTGTGTATTAAGGTATTTTAAGGTATATTTGGTCTTTGAACTATTAAAATAGGCAGTGTAAGTGTCTTTAGAGACCCAATCGAAAATAAATAAATGACTCATTCTGGATCATTGCAACATCTACTTGCTTAATTAGTGCATCTCAATTTAGATTTTAATAATTACCTTAAATACAACATTTATTTTAGCAACTTATGTGTAGAATTGTGACACTTTTACAAATGAACGGGCTTCATAGTAGAACAGAGGCTACTGTATTCTCCTCCCAGAAGGTTCCGGCTCTATGTGAGGTCTGTATGCACGGGTCAACTCCAGCTTCTGCTGTTGCTTCGAAAACAGAATGCCAGATTAACTATGTATTATAAACTGACTGAAGTGTGGCGATGTGTTTCTACTTTGGCTTCGTTATGGTCTGCTGGTCTGCTGACACATCCAGGCGACACCCCGCCCATCACTTGTTTACTTCTGAGATAGGCTGTAAGGAAAGGGCCTGCTAGACTTCACGTAGGAATAAACAATCTGACGGCAACGTACTTAAAAATTCCAAAGTCATCAACCGAAGCAGTTCATCTTTGAAATTACTGCTGGAAACGTGCAGAAATGTGTCAGAGCTCAGATGAGAATTACATGCTGTTTGGGGAGGATGTTTACATCCTCCAAAGACAGGAGGATGTAAACAGTTAGAGATTTACACAGCCATATTGTTCTGCACTTTGCACTGTCACATCATCTGCACTTTGCCATAATTGGACCTGCTGCTACTTCTTTGGTGTGGTTGAGTGCCTTTAGTTAATTTTAGTTGTATATATTGTTATTATTATTATTGTGTGTTTGTTTATTTTATTTATTGCATATATGTGACTTTTTGCACGGGAGCTGCAATAGAAATTTCGTTGAATCCTGTTCAATGACAATAAATGCTATCTATCTATCTATTTTCATAAAGTTGGCAGATGAAGGTCATTCCTCACCGTCTGACAAAACTATGGCAGCTAAATCAAATGAAGAACGGATCAGATTTTACTCAGCAAACATAGAAGAAGGAAATGCTCTGGTCCCAAGAGAACTAAATTACACAGCTTGGTCTGAGTGCAAAACTAACCCTGAGTGTGGCAGGGAACTAGACGCATTACCCTAAACGTAACATTGCCCACGGTGAAACATGGTGGTGGCATTATCATGCTGTGGGGATGCTTTTCTTCAACAGGGACAGAGGCGTAGCTACTGGGAAGATGGATGCAACCTAAAGCTGGAGTCCTGACAAACATTTTTCTTTTACAGTCATGTATCAATTCCTTCCAATTTCATAAATACTGTAGTTTATATTGGTCCAGCACATACAATCCCAATAAAATAATAGTTTGTGACTTAAGTGTAAAGCAACATTTTCAGTTTTGGCTAGTTCAAAACTCAAACAGCCACCATAGTTCTTCTGGCTAGATCCATCTAGTGCTGCCAGACTAAAAATGCTAGTTGGTGACTTCAGCGTAAAAAAACATTGTCAGTCTTTTTTGGTTAGTTAAAAACTCACAGCTAGCTAGTTCTTTCGCTAGCCGCTAACTGTCTAAAGCTAACTGTCAAGCTAAAAATACACGTTTGTGGCTTCAGTGTAAAAACAAATATTGTGTCAGTTGCTTTTGGCTGGTTCAGAACTCTTAACAGCTAGCATCTAGTTCTTTTGGCTAGCTAGCCGCTAACCATCTATAGCTACAGTAAGTGTCAGACTTCAGCATTCCAACTATTAGATGTACGCCTGGTATATCACACCTGAAACTAATAGTTGGATTGCCTCGTCAGAATCGTAAGTGACCGACCCGGGAGGACTGGAGTTGGACCCCTGCGGTGGATGCCATAATAACGAGAAGTAAATATTTTGTTGTTTATTAAATCCATCTCATTCTGAATACGTGGGTCAGTTAATTTCACAAATACATGACAGTCTAAAAAGTATAAACAACAAACATATCAAAATGATTCCTGACATTTCATGAATGTTTAGGTCAAGCAATAGATAAGCGTATGTACAGGGTCACAAAAATGGAAGTGTTCTAAAGAGTGCATTCCACTGATACATTACAACACAGTAGTTTTGAGGCATCATATAAGATTAAGGCTACAGAGTGAAACAGTGCATGTCTACTAAAGCACGCCATTGATATTAGTGATTTGATTGCAAAGAATAAAAATAGAGAAATCAAAAAAGACTTTAAACATTATAAAATATACATCGACTGAGCATCGTGTGCTGGTCATAGAGGCGGCCGAAGGCACAAGGGGGCTGAGCTGCTGCTTGGACCTCCAGGCCAGCAGAGGGCCCCCAAGAATATCAGTGTTACGTTTTTTCAAAAAATTAAATTTTTCTAAATAAATCCGTACCAGTTGTAATCACACAGAGGAAATTATAATAATCTGGTTGCTAAATTCATAGTTGTTAGAAAACCCACTTTACTTTTACATAACCAATGTCAGAACATTTACACTGAAACCTTGAGGCCTCAATATAGCAAAAATGTCTATTCCAACTCTTGAATAGGTATTTGTTCAACAAAAACACAATTTTGTCACACAGCAACAGTCTTCAGTCAGAGGCCTGTTCAGAGTCACTGCAGGACTGACTGCTATTGGAGACCCTTCCTTACCCTCTGCATCACCATCCACTATGACTCTCTGAAGATACTTGGATGATATGAGTATCGAGAACATTTCATTTCACTTTGGGAATTGAATTTGGCACAGACGATTTAAAGGGCCAGTGATTTTAAAAAAATAAATAAAAAATTCAATCATGTTGTTTGCGTTCATCTTTCTCCATGCACACTTGAACTTACGTGTTTAGCGCACATTAATAACAAAACCAGACTAAAACAGAAGTTTATTTTTCTAAAATTGTGGTGAAACAAGGCAGTGGAGGCATCATGCTGTGGGGAAGCTCGCAACTGCTGCTTTTATGCAGGAGTTACATTTCATGCACACTCTACCTTTTTTCAATGCAATAAATATGACGTGAAAAACTTGAGAGCTGAGAAAATTATTTTGTTCCCTTCATAAAAAAAAACTAAAAACAAAAAAAATCCATGAAATTTATTTATTAGAGGGGGCCCAAATCAAATTCTGCTCAGGGCCCCATATGATCTTGGGCTGTCTCTGGCTGGCCGGACGGCTTAGCAGCATCAAAGTTTCTTTTATATCACTAATATCATACAGTTCGAGATCCTAAGTTTGAGCATTGCATAAAACTGTCTACTATTTGTCACACACACACAAACAATCAAACTTAAAATATTTTCCTATAAGAAGATAATACCGTTCTAATCGGTAGTTATGGTTTTGATTTGAGTATTTTGGAGAGACTGGGGGAAGAAGAGACATTTTTCATGTTTAGCTAATACATCAGGGCAGATATATTAGCTTTAACCTATATATTTACATATATTTAAGGATGTTATCCATCTTTTCAAAAAATCGAAACAAGTGTAAACTATTTAGATATTGTTGAATTTTTTTTTTTTTTTTTGAAGTTCTCATGGCTCAACTTACCCCGTATGTGAGGTAAAGCGGTAAAACAAGCATTGGTGCGGGGTAAGTAAAGCCATAGTTGTTGTGCACAATTCAACAGATACAACAGATAACGTGCTGTTTAGTAAAAAAAAAAAGAAGAAAAGAAAAAAAGATTTAAAAAAAGAAGACAGCATGCTTTCATGTGTGCTTGGGGACTGAACATTAAACTTTGGAGCAAAAAAAAAAAGGCATTTTGAATCCTTGTTTCAAATTTGTGGTTGGGTTGTAGCATCTCAACAAGCAACAAGCAAGTTCAAAAGCTGGCACTTGAACTTGGACTGAAATTATCTTTGATTTATGACCTTGTATTGTTGCTCAACTGATGTATAAAACAAAATTACAAATATTTGTTTTAGTATAAACACATTTTTTTATGAAACTTATGATAGACTAAATTCGCTTTCAGGTGGGAGAAACGGTTTTTGTTCCCGCTCATTACGGCGCTGCGGCTCCACTCTGGGGTGATTCGAGTCATTTTAACGTTGCTAGGTAAAGGGAAATAAAGATGCAATCACTTTCCCCTTGAGGGAAAGTCATAAACTTCATTAAATGATGAATTCCTCCTATTTGGTCACATGATCAATGTTTTTTTTTTTTTACAGTTTCCTAGAAACAACTGATAATTCAACTTACCCTTTGGCTCAAATTACCCCAGTCTCCTCTATTGCTTTTAGAGATTTAACATCCATCAGAATATGTTGAATAACTCTTAGCTGAAGATAACATATTTACAGACAATTTGTCCTGTTTGTTTAAATAAAGTAGACAAGATGGCAGATTCCAGGCTTCAAAACAGCATTTCACAAGCGTGAGGGCGATATCACAGTGGCTACGTTCATTTTTAAATACAGGCTGCTCGTTCTTCCTTCCTCTTTTTTCCTACAAAGTCTACATCACGGCTCAAGAGGGGTTGTTCATTGGCTGCATCTCCTCTGTTTCCTGAGGGGGAATCGGCCTTTTTCTCCTAAGGCAGGAAAACAAAAAAAGGGACGTTTTGTCAGCATGAATCCTTGAGGTCTCTGTTTAATACCAGTGCTTACTTTCCAGCTTACCTTCGATATAGTACGAAGATGATGCCACTCATGGAAACCAATAGGATCACCACAGATAAAGTGGCAGCAATTGTTCTGGTGTCTGCTGCTAATGGGAAACGGAGAGAAACAAGCATACTCAGCTAAAACACTCGTTCTGTCATCCTTACTGTCAGAAATTTTTGTAGTGGAAAAATTATCATGTTGATTTTTGCAACATAATGGATTCCGAAGTATAGAATTCTTTACATTAAAAACATTTATTTAAACCATAATGTTGTTCTGCCCCCTGATAAAGATGTGGAACAAGCCTTAAAGTAAACTGCAGCACCAGAAAGTTGCAGGCAATTTTTCGGAAATCGTCAAACACGTTTGAGTGCATTTATTCTGTGTGAAGAAAAGCTTCTTTTTTGAGTTGATCAAAGTTTGTGGGAGTTCCTGTTGAGCAATCTCCAGTCTTTTGTTTCCAATAGTGATCAACAATGACCTAACGTTAAGTGTTATGTCAGACACTGGCCACCCAGCTGGATTAGAGCTCATCCTGCCACCACACATGGCTCGCTGTTCTGAAATCAAGACAAGACGCAGCAACCACGTCTCCACAGCAATTAGATGAAAGGTTTGAGAAAGCACAGTGAACATTTGAAAGAGAGCAAAAGTTTTTAGTTCAAGCATTACAAGTTTTGAGAAGAACGACATGAAGTCCTGCTTTCAAAAGGAAAATGCAAACACAAGTATTAAAAGTTTTGAGCACAAAAGACATGAAGCCCTGCCACTTGGTTCTGAGGAATGTGGAAATCCCATTAGATCTTAACTCAATCATTCCACTCTGATGTAGGCGTCTCCAGTTTGTACTTTGCACAGATGTTTCTGTACAATATAGCATCAACTTCAGTTCCTTCTCCATTGTTAAGTCTCCCTCTAGTCGATTAATATCTGGTCTGTGGTGGACGCTCTGATGATGTCATTTTAGGTGAGTACTCTTGGGCAGTTAGTTTCTCCGACATCTCAGTATTTGTTTGTTGTTGGTTGCCCCCTCCAATTGATGCTGTATGGTTTCTTCCACCACAACTGGTAAAACATTTGTATCTAAAGGTTTGACTGTGGAACTATCAAGTTACGGCTTACCGTCTCACCAACTTGTCTTGTTCGTGGATTGAAAATGGTGGTTTGCGGGGGTGCTGTGGTGGCGCAGGGGTTAAGCACAACCCACATATGGAGGCCTTAGTCCTTGACCCGGCTGTTACAAGTTCGATTCCCGACCTGGCGACCTTTACCGCATGTCTTTCCCCTCTCTCTTTACCCTCTTTCCTTTCAATTCACTATCAAATAAAGGCCAGTAGAGCCAATAAAACCTTTTAAAAAAGAAAATGGTGGTTTGCAAATACACAGGGAGGATCCACACAGGATCTGCAAATGGAAACAAATCTGGCCTGAACGGGTTAAATCCACGCCTGTGAAGAACGGGCGTAGGCAATGGCATTCCATGTAGTCCTTTCCTGCTGGTATCTTACACCTGGTAAGGGAGTGAGATGATGTATTATTTCTGATGCCTCTTTGCACAGCCTGCAACTGGGATCTTGCCTGGTATGGTAAATCTAAGTTTCTATTGCTCTGGTGCTCAAGATCTGCTCATGTCTTCTGTCCAACCCTCTCCAGCCATTGGTAGGATTTGGTCATATTGGCCACTTCAGCTGTCTGTTGGGGGTACGTCCCATGAAGGGGTTTATCCTCCCGTGATGGTTCCTTCATCTCCTTCTCTTCCAGTTTCTATTGTCAGACTGCTTCATCCCTTGGAGCCATCTTCCTGATGTACTCTTGACGCTTGGATGTTTAATCTCTGATGCTCATGAGACCTCTGCCTCCTTCAGTGTGCTTACAGCTTGAGGATACTGGATTTGGGGTGAAATCCACCATGAATGGTAAGAAGCTTGTGTGCTTGATCAATTTATTACCCTAGCAGGGTATCTGATTAGGCACAGCTGTTGACTTCCCAGACCTTCTTCTTGCCATTGAGCAGAATCCCCAAAACGTGCCTTACTCATTGCAGGTATTTTTGCTGTTACTGCTTTCCTTGTGGTTGCCTTTTGCCTGTGGTATTCCAAGGCATAATTTTCCTCAACATTTACTATTCTCCTTTCTGGGGGTGCAATACTCTCTCTGTGGATTATCTGACCCTCTTTTTAGTCACCATGTGGCCACATTTCTCCAGCCCAAATAATATCCTGATGTCCCTGCTGTATACAGGTGGTGTGAACCAGTGAATCAATGTCTCGCTCACTTTCAGAATACAGCGCAACTCAATCCATGTCAGGGAGGTGCCTGAAAGTTGGCCTATTTCTGAGTGGGTATCCAGACCCAGTCTTGCTGATTATTTAGCTGATGAGGTTCAGGTCTATGTACACCATAGACCTGAACGTGGGAGACAGACCTTCTCCTTGGTATTTTCCACATTTGATGGAGATATGGACAAATGACCCAGATTCATTTATTTTAAGGCTGTTTACACATCTTTACTAAAGGTGTCAATACCTGTAGCCAGCATCGAGCTAGATTCTTCCAGGAAGTTAGGATATAAAATTACCTGTGAAAGTTTCTGTGTGGGTTTCTTTCATAGAGCTGTTTCCGTTGCTATGGTTACTTGGTGAGTATGTGGAGCTCCGAGTTTTATAGGAAACCACTGTGGTTGTGCTTTTAGTTTCTACACACAAAAAGATTATTTTGCCACATTAATTATGAAAAAATGTCACATCTGAAAATAAAAGAAACCATGAAACCAACATATTCTTTCATGCAGAGTTGTATTCTAAACCTACACATCTTTGTCAGGACTCAGAATTCATATTTTTAATAAACTTTAAATGTAGGTTGTATGGCATCATATAAAGCCGTTTGTTAGGGCTTGGGACTCTAGAAATCCAGACCTTCTCAGGAGCGAATGGTCTATCAAAATGACTCTAAAGATGGAAACCAAGAATCTTAAATAGAGTGGATATGCGATTGTGGCATGACAACCTAACTAACCAGAAGATAAGAACTAATACCAACTAATACTAACCTAAATGTACAGAACAGGATAACTACTGAGAATACACTCATACTGAGATGTCAAGACTTTAATTTTGTCTGTTTTTTATTTATTTTTAAACAGTCAGACGCCTCATTATCTAATAGAGTTTGGAACGAAACATCAACGGTGTATTAGGGCCACAATACAGGTGTTGGCCCTAATTAGTCAAGAAACTAATAAATATCGGGGATTGACCAGCAAACTGCTACCGGTGCCCCCTAGTGGCTAACTGTTTTATTGTAGGTGTTTGTGTCTTATGGTTAAAAATAATACATAAAATTCTTATGCCGCTTTTTTGGTCCACGCTTATGTACCTGAACAGCCCTTTGGTCACTTTGGGTGCTCTTCAAATAAAGATTGATTGATTGATTGATTGATTGATTGACTGACTGATTGATTGATTGATTGATTGATTGATTGATTGATTGATTGATTGATTGATTGATTGATTGACTGATTGATTGGATAAAAGCAGCTGTTAGGATTCCATGCTTCTTACCTGATGTACTTTGCTCCTCCATATTAGCTGAGCTTGTAGTTTCAGTAGTAGAGCTTCTTCCAGTCGGATGGCTGGTGGAAGTTCCTGCAGAATAGAAAAAGAAGCTACAATCTATTTTTTTTTTTTTAGCAAAACCAACTCTCTTCCTGCTGTCATTTAAGTATTTCTGTTTGCGTCTTTTAACACCAACAGTAAAAAAATAAAATAAAAAAAAATTGCAAAATCAAATCGCAATGGGACCTGGAGCTTCTTCAGACGATGGTTTTACTCATTCATCAACTGTTTTTTTTTTTTTACAACCAGTTGCGTAATTTCTAAGAGTTTGATGAGTAGGACAAAGTGTGGCTGAGTATTTCCTCTTTTCAGACCCATTTGAGGGTTTCTAGCAGGAACGGGATGCTTCAGATCACACCACAGATTTTCTCTGCAGCTGCTCCCAGACTGGTAGAGGTCGGTGGCTTTGCTTCTCACATCTTTTGGAACCTTCAGATCAAGTCTGCTGTCTTGGTGTTGTTGGGGACTCAGATTCAGAGACGATACGGGAAAAGCAAAGTGGGAAAAACACAGTTAAATGAGCAGACTGCATCCGGAAATCTAAATGAAAGATAACAGAGGATCTGACAAGGAGTAACTGAACTGGCGTGTATTTATACCGGGGACGATGATTACAGGACGACACACGGGTGAATGAATGAGCGGATGGGAAACAGCTATTGAAGACCAGGGAAATGAGGCACTGAGGTAAAAGTAACACTAACCTCTAAAACACAGGAATAAAATAAAATATGAGTTGGAAGCGAAATGAAAAAAAAGTAAAAACAAAGTAAAGTCGACTAGGATGATTTTAAGGCTCTCATGTTGTCAGACTGGTTCTCATTCTGTTATGCTTTTGATGCTACAGGTTTGTCAGTTATGATGCCTGGAGTAAAATGAATCAAAAACACCAAAAATTGTTTCTCTTACCCATAATTCATGACTTGACAAGGGGATTAATTATGTTTCCATATAGGGCCAGGTAGCTTCTTCTTCCACATAACAAATGAAAAAGTCGGTGGAAATTGAATTTTGAATTTACACATTTACTCACCTCTTCTTTATTTTACATTTTGTTTTATAATCTGGAATATTTAAGTCTAACAAATTGAAGAAAAAAAAGAAACTAGAAAAAATGTGTAAAGGGAAAAATGCTTCTTTTTTTTCTTTTTTTTTTGCTGGCACTGGACGTTGGTTATATTGGTTGGAGTGAATGTAGATTCAACAGGCCCAGTTAAAGAACACGCAAGATTTTATGCTAAGTCTGTGCACAGTTAATGGAAATTCATAGTTACGTTTACCAGTTCCTCAGTTTTAGAAGAACATGCGCAAATTACATCACAGTCACAGCAACTCAAGCTAACAAGCGCTGATCAACTGGAACCTTCACCACATGAACACGGTTTCATCAGAACAACTCCATCAGACTCACTGAAACCAGCTCTGTCAAAAATGTGTTTCATTTTAATTTAATCAAGAGGAGCTCAGGAAAACACTTCAAAGGTGTTTTCCTGATGGAACATGAGACATGAAAACTTGTTAACATCAGGAAAACATGTTTTGTTAACTTGTTAACCTTAACACTTGTTAAAGTTAACAAGTTAACCTTAACAAAACTTGTTAAGGTTAACAAGTTAACCTTAACAAAACTTGTTAAGGTTGGTGCTTCAGGCTGAAATTACAACATTTAGAATCTTTACTTGCGTGTTGGTATGTTGCCCACATACCAACCTGTTTCAGCCTGTCACCTAAAAACACGAGTACTGCCCTCTAGGTGAAATAACAAATATGTGTTTATGCACATACTTGAACCTACATATCGATAAAAGTACCACAGCAGAACACGTGGTGGCACGAAAACATAACCTAACGTTTCGCTTTCTTTAGCAGGCTCGTGTCTTGTTATGTCTGCTGCCTTATCAAAACAAGCAGCAGCAAAAAGTCATAAGACTTGTCACAACTGAAAAAATATTCAACTTTTGACTTCATTCAATTCAGTTCAAAAGTACTTTTTACCAAAGGAAAACTAAATGTTGTAACTAATGCAGTCATGCCTAGAGATACTGTTACAATCTAAAACTTCTTTCATATGTTAATTTCAAGCGAGGAATTTAGGCAAATATAAAACTCGAGAACTGTAGAAGTAAAGCCTGAGCAATATTGATCCTACACTGGCTGTAAAACATTTGGTTTATAGAAGCCTAAAAAAACCTACTTTATGTTTAAAGTTATGGAATAGTAATGTGATCAAGAATACAAGGATACGGGTTTAGAGGTTGATATATAAACAAAATGTACTTGTAAAGCAATTCTCCTCGGATTCGCAGCAAAAACCAAAAATAATGTTCATGTTCTTTCAGTTGCACACATTGATCCTACCTGGCCGGTTTGTTGCCGCAGTCGTGATGCTTGAATCATCTGAAACAGAATAAATGAATAGTTCGTCCATCAACTTCAGAGCTTATCAGTTAATACAGCAGGGCATGAAAATAATAATAATTAAAAAAAGCAAGAGGAAGAAAAAGAAAGATAAAACCCAAACACTAAATGTCACTGTATGCAGATAATAAACAAATATTCCTACAAACGTCCAAATTTTAACATTATTATTATTATTATACAGAAAACTAACCCAACAGCAATCTAACAGATGCAAGCTAAACAAAATATAGAAAACACAACCCATTCATATTTTAGGTAAAAGTCTAAATGTAACTTCCCAACTTCAGAGCTTCTTTCGCTTCGTTTAAATGCTTCAAGTCTTCTGAATCAACACTCTTTAATATGTCTGTCACGATGTGTGGCTGTTTTATTAGCTTCTTTTATGGCATATTTAAGAAATGACCTGCGTTTTAACCAGGTTAATGAAATGTGTGGTCTCTAATCCTTACTGAAGACGTAGATTAAACACACCACTTGCCTGGTGTTTCAGTCTAACTGATTATACGAAGGCAATAAAACAGATTCTCATAGAACATCCGACATGTTTTCCCATTCAGAGCTTCATACTTCCAGACTAAAACTTCTAGATTTTTTCATCAGCATTCTGAACATCTGAGTAGAAAACACGAAACCTTGTTTTGTTTATTTATTCATTTTTTTCCTATGTTCCGCAACTTACGAAATAACACGAGGTCAAGTTGTCTTCTGACTCGGCAGTGTGGCGAAGGAGTCGTCCACTGATGTTTTGGTCATCTCAACAAACACAGATCAGCCCTTTCTCAAAATTCTACAACAGACTTTTCCAATCTAGATTCTTTAAAAGACTTTGAGAAAAACAGGAAGTTCAACAACTTGTTTGGTATTCAACCAGGTCCTGTTTAAGAACCACAGATCCGGTCTAAGAAACTGCTATAAGGAGGAGCAGAAGGTTTAAAAGCTCTGAAATAACTCTAAATGAGTATGCCTTTATCTGGGGGTGTTCAGTTCTCTTTTGAGAATCTTTCTATCTTCTAATAATATCCAAACTTAGAAAATAAACGCTAAACTTCATCAATCTTTTCGACCCTGTTCTAACACACCTTTTACCCTCTGGTATTAACCTACTGTATAATTCAAGCTGGTGCAGGCAACAGAATGATGAACATTCTGCAATGACAGTCTTTTCGATGACAGTGTGAGAGAGCAATAAATCAATATCAATATATTAAACTGCTTTGGTAGCACAGTGCACCTACATTTACCATGATTTAGCAAACAGAAATAGTCTGCTTGAGGGAATCCGCAACATGTGTTGCAATGAGCTTACATTTAAAATGCATAAAAAGAACCTTTAATTTTTAACTAAAATAAAAATAAAACAGCATTTTTCCAGAAAAAAAAAAAAAAAGTTTCATACCTGGAATGTGTGGCGGCGTTGGAGTTGAGTCTGGATGAGCTGAAACAATGAAAGTGAGTTAATTAATGTCCAGGTCCAAAGGGAAGAGGTCAGGGGGCTGGAAGAGGGATTCTGTTGAGCATTTCTTAGCAGTCAACGTCTTACCTGTATATTGATTCGTTTCATTCAGCATAAGTTTCGATCATGTGAAGCAAACAGCTAGTCCAAGAAGGTCCTAGACAAAGGCCGGCTAATGGGGTCCGATCTCAGAAACATCCCAGTTTTTTGTTTTTATGAACCTTTAAAACAGTAAATCAATAACTTGATGCCATCTGCTGGGTTTCTTTAAATAGAACACGTTGTCAAGAGAAGTGGAGTTTTGATGACTACACTGAGCCCTCTGTGACAACTGAGGATGAAGAATCTGCATCTTCACATCCCAGACGAACATCTTCTCTTTCCAGGGGATGAGGACGGCGAACTGCAGGAGGGTGATGGACTCCCAGCATGTGAAAGGTCTGACCTCGTGGAGGGGGTGTCAAGAAAATCCGAGCTCATCCCACTTCCCCATGCTGGAGATTTTAGTTTAACAGTAATAATAAATAAAGTTATCTTTAAAATGAATCACTCAAGTGACTTCAAGGCCCAGCAGTATACTTAGGTGTCAATAAAATAAATCTGGTTGTGTGTGTTGTTTTTGTCTAAAGCAAACTTTGCTTTAATTCTACTTTTTTCTATCTAATCATAAGAAATCATAGTCAGACAGAGAGAGTCATTAAACAGGAAAAGCAGGTTTCCTGGAAAAAGAGGAAGTTTCCAGCCTGCAGATTTATAAATATAGCTGAGACTATTTCTTATTTTAAAGCATGAAAGTTTTAAAGAATTAAATCTAAACATTTTGGTAATTTGATAAGATTCAAAGTAAAATACTTATATTAATATTGGTTTACTTGTAATAATATTTACACTTACATTTGTGAGAACACTTACAAGAAAAACAAGTAACTGTAACTTTGGTATTAAATAATTAGAATCATGGATTATTCTTGGTTTCTTTTCAGAAGAACATCTGTAATAACTCACATTAGGATTATAATAAGGATAATTAATAAGTTATGGTTATAAAATCATAAATGAATGATAAATCAGAGAAGCTGAAGAAAATAAATGTGATATAAGTTATGGTTATAAAATTATAAATGAATGCTAAAATCAGAGAAGCTAAAGAAAATAAATGTGATAAATGTGATTTTGACATTGAACTTGAAATGGTGTAAAAGGTGTAACTGCAATTAAACATCACTGATATGTTGGAGGTAGATGGTAGGTGAAAGGTGAAAGGAAGGGAAAAAGGGGAACTAACAGGAGAGCAGAGATGATCAACGCCTTATTTAGGTAAAAGGTTGTGCAGGCAATGGACAGGAGGTTGAGCAACTCTGAGACATTAGCACAGACATCAGGACATAATGTCTGTAAGACAGTGATGGATATGAGATCATCTGTCTAAGCAGACAACCAATGAAACAAGCCCAGCAACAGTGCTAGCCAAAGAAACCCTATAAAAGGTGAGTGCAAAAGAGGAACCGTTCGTTGGATCCTCCGGGCAGCTTCGAGCCAAGATCGAGATGGACAAAGAACTCTGCAGCTGAAGAAGAGCCGGGGCCACAGAGCCGAAGACTGTCCTGCTCATGGAGACCAACCCGTCAGCCCTGCAACATGTGGCTTCAAATCGCACTTCTCTCATCGGCTGGGTTCAGACCCCAAAGACAAAGACAAAGGCAAAGACAAAGAAGAAGAACTGGTGCCTTTTTTCCTGCCAGCACCAAGTCCTGTGTGACCTCACCATCCATGCAGAGAGGAGGCTCATCAGACTTGCGGAGATCCTGACCTTCATCGATCGGCGTCTTCCTCCTGCTGCAGCACCTTCTTCGTCGTCGTGTCAGGTCTGGGGTTCGAGGCGTCAGGCTCCGTCCGTCTCTCTCAAAGGTTCCTTTTTTTAGTTCTCAGTATCAGCAGTAGGGAAAGATAGACTAGATGATTGATTTTACTTATTTGATTATTTCTGCTACTGAATTAAGCTGTACTGACCCTTGCAAAAATGCCTTACTAATAAAATATTTAGCATAAAGAAAATCTAAAAGATGTTGTGGACATTCAGTTAATGAGTCACCTTAAAGTTCTTTGATGGTTGTAAAATAGCTGTGATGTTTGATTCTGGAGAGGAAAAAGTTTAAAATGTTTTTAGGTTGCTGGTAGCCCAAATTTAAAACGTCATCCTTGGGACTCGCCCGAGTCACTAAAACCTACCTGGTTCAATAACAAATGCAAGTTGTAAAATAGAGAACGAGCGACCGTTAACAGGTGTGCTCTGTGAAACTAGTTGGCTGTAGGCTGCTCAGTCTGGCTAATTCACAGGGGGAAGAAGGGTGGGACACCTGGATGTAGGCCGTCAGAAAACCAGGCGAATCGTTTCTCGAAACCAGCTTAAACAGAGTTTACTTCAGTTCTGGACAGGGTAAATCCCAGCAGATTTAGGAAACTCAATTAACCCGTTAGAAGGAGAGCTGGTAGCACATCTCCCCTCTCAGAAGAGGAAGCAGAGAGTGAGACAGTAGAGACAGAAGGGGGGGCGGGGGGGGGGGAGGGGGGGGGGGTGTTGCGCAACAACAACGTTTTAAACTAATTTGGATAATGAACTAAAATTAACACACTGTTTGCTAACAAGGATCAACTGGAATGCATGCCTGACGTCTTTGAGCTAAATGCTTTCTTGTTTATGTCTAAATAAAGTATTATTCCATTAAGTGTGAATTAAATGTCTTGTCCTTATGACAAGACAATAAGTGGGCATAAATATATTTTTCTTTTGTGTGGCTCGAAATAAAGCAATAACTAATTGCAACGACCTTTTTGTTGTTGTAAAAAATCAATTCACAACATTAAGATTTGTTGTGAATTGGTGCTATAAAAATCAAAACCATTTCAACTGAATTGCCATGTTTGCATATTCACAAAGCAATCGGCTATTACTGAAGCAGGAAACGTAGGTAGAGAGAAAGTGGTGCGCCGACTATAACCTTCCTGTGTGAAACATACAGAAAAGAGACATCATGTCAAGTGTTCCTATAGAGAATAGCTGTTAGATCTGACACTAGAGTGAAAAGCAACAATGTTAAGTGAACGTTATTTTATTTCCTTTACACTCCAACATGGTTCCTACTGAGTGCGTGTTTCGCAGAGGATGATAATTTATGGCGTACCACCTCCAGCCTCCATCGTCCTCCATTATGTAACTCCTCTATAATTCTGTGTAAATAACTACCAAAGGCAAACGTGTCGACACTTTAAAGGTTCACAAAGTAGCATTTAGATGAAGTAGAAAATGCATCATCTGTTTGAAGACAATAGAACTTCACTGGCCTCGACCCGTTTCTTGGACTGGCTGTTCTCTTTTGGGAGCGACTCACTTGGATTTACAATAAATAAGGAGAAATGTTTGGTAGGTGAGATGTAACTGCTTAGAATTGTGCATGTGCAAAATAAGATACTCTAGATATGGGGAAGCATTCAGCTTTTATGCTCCACTAATCTGGAACAAACTTCCAGAAAACTGCAGAGCTGCCAAAACACTGAGTTCCTTTGAATCAAGGGTGAAAACCCGCCTGCTTAGAGCTGCCTTAGAACCATGACAACTGGAACATTTCTCAATATATCTGACGTATATTTGCTTGATGACTTTGATGACGGCATTTGACAAAATGTAATGTTTCATAATTGGTTGTTGAAATATGTTCTTATGCTGCAAAACGAGTTGAACTGACTTGTTGCTGAAACGTGCTAAACAAGTAAACTTGACTTGATAAGCTGGAGTGAACCGCTAATAATGCACAGATATGACAAAAAAACAAACACTATAATACAATCTAATTAGTTTTATTTCATACAGAAAAGCAACATGTATCCCTGCCGCAGCACAAACTGCACCATGAATGTTTTTCCTAACCAGAAAAACGTGTTTAAAAAAGCAAAATCATTCTTTGATGTACCGATGGGAAAAGTTAAGAGCTCTTTCAGCTGTTTGTGTTGCAGTGCACATGAAAATGGTGTAATTACAACTGAAACAGCGCAACTGTTTCCTGGCAATCGGATCGTTTACTATCGGCAGGGGATGTTGTAAATTCCTGCTCACGGTGTGTGTAAAACTAATGTTAACAGAAGTTATTTCAAGATGTCAGAAATGCTGATGCAAGCCTTTGGAACGACCCTCAAAAGTCTTGGACCGTGACTGATAAACACTCTGCTGTGTTGACTGGTTTCTCTGGGTCAGTGTTTATTTCCAGCACACACCAGCAGCTGGTCCTGTCCTGGTTTACAGGCTGAGTGAGAGTTTTGTGTTTGTTTCATTTCACTTCCTGACGTTTTTATTGGCACCATATTGGCTTTTGTTTACCTTAGGCAACTTCGTTTAACATGGTTTGGATTTCATTTCTTGTTGCTTTTTTTTTCTCCCCCTCAGTCGTTTTGGTTTCTGCAACGGCGTCGCAGGTAGGACAACAAGGAGCACGTTTCCGCTAAAACCAATGAAATTTGGAGATTTATCTCAGAAATATTCCAGAAAAAAACGTAGGTGTTCATGTTTTTTTTGTGATATTAATGTCGGACATTCTCTAGGAAAAACATGGACATTTTTGAGTTTCAAATGTTGAACATTTTCAGCTTTTGAAACTCGGAAACGGTCACAATTTTTCTAGGAAATTTGTGAGATTCATTTCAAAATTTCACAGTTTTCTCCCTCAATTTTTTGACTTTTCAAACTCAGGCACTTTCAAGTTGTGTTTTTTTTAAAAATATATATATCTACAAAGGCACCTAACACACCGTGGCAGGTTTCTGCTTCCCACACAGGATGATTTAGACCCAATTACTTCCCGTCCCCTTTAGCTTCCTATAAATTCTGGTATTAGACAGTAATTTTACTTCATTTTGAGGCGTGTAAAGCATCTTTTTCATGTTGTTTTCAGTTCTGATGTGTCAGCAGGAGTAGCCACCCGTGCAGGAGTTCAAGCTGCAGGCCAGAATCTCTT
This sequence comes from Xiphophorus hellerii, assembly GCF_003331165.1. Lineage (NCBI taxonomy): Eukaryota > Metazoa > Chordata > Actinopteri > Cyprinodontiformes > Poeciliidae > Xiphophorus > Xiphophorus hellerii. The sequence continues at coordinate 17,715,171 of NC_045688.1, read as the reverse complement.
CCCACCAGTTCCATGTGTGGACATGCATGTGCTGCGTTCCCTGGGGTTCAGACTAGTTTCTCCAGTTTCAGAAATGGTTCCTCAGCTAAAGCGTGCCACCTCACAAAAATAATCTGATTTAGTTTTCCTGGATCGGAGGGCACCAACCCATAAAACGTGTCCTAGTCGAGTTTCTATTCCTGAAACTCTACGAAACCCGACGCCTCATGACGGTAACTTGATAAAGTTCCATTGTTAAACGTCGGAAGAGAAAGAAAAAGAACCTTACGTATACACTCCAGTGGAAATTTGGTAGTGGTCCACTGCGAATGATTGTTGCACTTGATGAGATTCGACGTTCCGGCCTTCCTCACGTAACCGGGAATGCACGTGTAGCGATATTTGTCGCTAACGTTGAAGCAGTTTTTTCCTTCTGGTGGCAAAGTAAGACTTCTTCTGGGAATTTCTGGACATGCGCACTGGCCTGAAAGAGAAATGCAGACAATAGAAAACGACATGAAGGCTAATGTCACGCCATGGCTTGATTTTCACATCCTCTTTCTCTAGTAAGGGTGAAATGAAACTCGGTGCTCTTTTCAGTTCCGTAAAAGTCATTCAGGTCTCAAGCCGGTTCTACAGTCATTGAAATCTACCCAGATGCTGTTCATTCATAGATCATTAAGATGATCTATGAATGATGATCTCCCCTCTACGGGAGCCATTTTGATAGTTTGTGGCTCTGGAGCTAACATGCACGTCAAGGAGAGAAGATATCAGCAATGATGTTGGAGAAGCAGTAGTTGCAGTTGAACCACCTGGAAAGAGCTACAAGAGTGAGGAGTGAGCGTCCAACGGTCAAAGAAATGACAAAATAACACAAGAGTTGCACCTTAAAACTCGCCGAACTTCAGTTAGTTTGTTAAAAGTGAGCGTTCAAGACGGCAGTTACAAAAAAAAATCAAAAATCAAGTAGCATGGAAGACCACAGAACGCAAAAATTCATTTAAAAAAAAAAACAAAACAACTACATGTCAAACCGGACAGGTTACAGTTAGCATGCTGAATGCTAAAGTCCGTGACCAGACGCTTGCTACGCGTATCACATTTTTGGAAGGGATGCAAAGACAAATGATTTAGATTTACAGAGCGGAGTCTGAATGAAACATGATGACTTCTTTAAAAAGCTGAGACCAGACGTTGAGATGTTCACACCAACTGCTAGGCGTGGTGGGCGGATGGGTGATGATTTAGGCTTATTTACTAAAGGAATGCATTAGACACAGTTAAGATTTGTTTTTTCCTATTGTCAGATTTAGCAATATTAAGAGAAATAATAAAAAAAAAACCCAAACCAAAACAAACACAAAAAACCTCAGAACTTTTAGCATGTTAGCATGCTTCATGTTGAAGTCACAGTAGAACAATTACAGTTTGTAAAAAAGCCTCATATTCACAAAGCTACGTTTGGTGAAAACCAAGCAGCTAATGCAGCAATCATACGGGCACGTCATTAAGTTAACCACAAGCATACTTTAGATTTTACTGTGATGCTATTTGATGTGTCTGACAGCTCAAATCAGAAATGAAAATCTGAAATCCACTGAAACCACTTTATAATTAAGCGTTGACCAACATTCCATAATAATAGAGATTGATGACTGTAGACAGAAAACAGTTCCTTTGAAATTACTGATGCCGCATGTGTTTCCACAATCAATGTTTTACACAACTGACTTCATAAAATAAAAAATAAAAAAAGGACAGCTGGCAATGCTGTGGATTGTGTTTTTTTGTAAATAAGTTTACATTATATAACTTTAGAGCTTGACAGAAAGAAGAAGAAGAAGAAGAAGAAAAACCGCATTACATCCTGAAACATAAGAACTTTATAACTATGACCTAGGGGCAGCTTTAGATAAGATAAGATAAGATAAGATAAGATAAGATTTATTTGTCATTGTCATCAACAGATTACAACGAGATTGAGATTTGATATTGGATACATTGGCAAACGCCCAGGGAGCCAATGAGCGCCAGTTAAAACAACAAAACTTTGTCTCTCCGTTGAATTTTTTTGCATGTACAGTCAGGAATTGTCTCCAGTTGTGTCGAGGGTTTTCAGAGGTTTGACTCTGTGTTGCTAGGCGGCGTCAGTCAACCTGAGCCCAGATGGGGTGGAATTAAGGTCACCTTCCACCTCCCGTCTGCCTCGGCGCCACTTCAGGCGAGGTGCAACCGGGACATTTGGAGAAATTACAGCGTGGCAAACTGATTTACATGAACTTATTTATTGTCTAATTCTTCTAATATCTAAGACAATCTGAACTTGGGTGCACCAATATGACAATTTGCACCGATGTCAACATCTGACATCTTTGATATCTTTTCTCCTTGACGTTCATGTTATATATTTCCAGGCTGAAACAAACATTGTTTATTAATATCGGCTAATACCAATGTTAATGCAGATTTATCATGCATAACCTGAATAGTTAATGACGATTTGGCCCGGAAGATCAGAACAGGATGGATCATACGCTAAATTGCCTTAAGCAAAGAGGAAGTAGCTTGTTCATCAGATAAACAGAACACTAACAGAGCAACATGTTTTCTTAATATAAATATACATTTCTAGACTTAGTGATTCATAGATGTTCCGAAAAACCACTTAAAAATGCTGTCTTTTCTATAAAATATAATTTCATGTAACATTTTGGATCAAATTCTATTCATTTCAGAATACTTTGTTTGCTGCAAAACCTTAAAATGAGTCAATTTATTCATTAAAACCTGCTTAATAACCAAATACATTTGTTATCATCTTAATTTAGGAGACATTTAGTTGTCGGTCTATTTTTTTGGTTTTTCCAAAAACACCAACTGTTACAACGTTAAGAACTTGAGCCGCGCTATTTGTTTTGTAATTTTACACTGACGCATGAACCCATGGCTCCACCTTGTATAGAGAAAGTAAATAACAAAACGATATTTAACCACACACAAAAAAAAAAAAAAAAATTAAAAATTAAAACATGTATTTCAAATGTATTTGAGTCTGGATTTAACTATTCAATGTAGGCACGAGATTTGAATTTGACAAATAATACTACTTAACCAGAGCACAGTGTAAATATAGACGGAGGTCGTTCTGTCCCTACCGACGCTGGAGAGCCGCGTCGTCCCGAGAAGACACACCATCAGGACGCAGACAGAAGTGGAGAACCGACCTGGATCCATCTGCCAGCTCGGCGCGGCTCTACAACATGTTCTCCGTGGAAGTCCACATCCGGTAAGACCATCGTCAGGGAGTGATCTCCTGCCACCACCGCGGGGCTCGCTGCCGTCACGCTCACGGTTTCACTTTCAAAATCGCCGACTTTCAGTTACGCATCGCCAATAAAGTCGGTTCTTGGCTCGACTCAATCGACGCCATATTTGTAGTTTTTGTTGTTGTTGTTGTCGGCAAACGGGCAAGTGCACGTTTACAGTTGTAACTCAATGAATAATCAAAAAGTCATTTTTATTTTAGTGAGTTAATTGCAAAACTGAAACTAGTGTATGATTTAGATTCATGACACACATGCAATAAGGATCATTTCAAACATTTTATTTCGGTTAGTTTTGCATGTTTTGGTGTACACGGACGAACGTAACAGTGTCTTTTGACAGAAAAGAAAGTTGAGTGGACGGAAAAAGTGCAATTAAAAGAGATGTACAAGCAGAAGCCATAGCAGTCTGTGCTGTAAAAGCCACTCTAGATGTCTCCTGGACATGCACTACAATTATTGCATTTATTGTGTTGAGAGAGAAAAAAAAAGAAAAGAAAGAAAGACTGTACTGTAGCTCAGTGGTTCAAAGTCAAGTTGAAAGTAAACGTAGCTTTTGACGGTCAAAGTCCAAGAAGTGAGGCCACATTTCTCACCCCATGAGAATTCTCTAGAGTTAGAACCACAGTCTTTTTGGTAGGTGATGCCACCTGCTGGTGTTTTCGAGTCAAGTCAGCCACTGTTATTGCAGAATTAAAGAGAAGCGGATACATTTTTGTAATAATAATAATAATAATAATAATAATAATAATAATAATAATAATAATAATAATAATAATATGCTTACGTCTAAATATAAAGCAAAAAAAAAAATCTACTAAATCCTCCCATCGCTAGGCGGCGCGTTTATTGTTACGCAACTTCTTTTTTTGTCTTGTTGTTTTTCCGCTGCTTCCGTCGCGCAAGCTACAGCGAGGGGTGGAGGTAAAGCAAATGTGCTAAAGCCTTTCGTGTCTAATTTAGATATCCGTATGGTTGTATTATAAGAACTTTGAAAGCGAATTCTTATAATTATATATTTTTGCCCGTATTTTCTCCAAGAGAATACAGGCCGGCAGTGATATTAGCTTCAGCTTATGCTAGCAAACTGTCACAATCATTCAGTCAGCTTTGCTAGCATATCAGGCAATTTAAACTGCTATTGATTTTGATGCGAGCTAGCTATGCTACCTGTGTGCTAGCTCTACTCATTAGTTGGTGTTACCGGTGCTTCTAACTTAGCAATTGAAGGGCAAACCGAAGCCGCTGAGTCCGAATTAAAGCCCAGTCCTGTGTGTGTGATTTGTGTGTTTGCAGGAAGCTGCAGCACTGACCGTATCAGCATGTCGCTGTACGATGACCTCGGTGTCGGTGCAAGTGACACCAAGACCGAAGGCTGGTCCAAGAACTTCAAGCTGCTCCAGTCTCAGCTGAAAGTGAAGAAAGCGGCCCTGACCCAGGCTAAGGTAGCTCACCATGCTGCCAGGAATGGTGCAGAGCGGGGACCAGTGCGCAACAGCTCGGGTTTTTTATTAGCAACTAGGATAAGCGCATACATTTCCCAGAATGCATGTTTTACAACATGGACACAACTGCTCAAGCAAACACAAGATCTGTCTAATCTGAGAACTGAACCTGGGATTTTATACAGACTAGAGACTAAATTCTTTCTTTATCAGCTGCTGAGGTCTCAACCTATTAGGATCCGTTATGAAAGCACATATTTTTAAATCAGGTGTGGCCTGATAGTTTAGTTTTAAACCATGTTGGAAGTGCGACCGAATGAATTGTCCAAAAGGTTCTGAAAAGAAATCGCTGACTTTCAAAAAAAAACAAGAGATCGAGTTGGGAGCATAATGCACAAGTTTACATCAAAAGAAACTGAAGAAAATAATAACAAGTAGGGCTGAAACGATTAATCGAATTAATTGCGATCTATGGATTACAGAAACACTTGTCAGCTAGTTTTTATTTTCTTATTTAAAAAGTAATTAAATGATTTGCTTATTTGCATCTTTAACATGTTTCTAATATTGTGTAAAAAGGCCTAACTGGTTAAGAAAAAAAATCTGCTGAATGTCTCAAATTTTTTATCCGATTAATTGTCAGAATAATCGATTAGTGAAGTAATCGTTAACCCTGAGAACCGTCATCATGAGAATGTTGCACAACAACAAGGCGTCTTCAGTCAGAGGCCTACACAGAACCGCTGCAATACAGACTGCTGCAGGAGATCATTCCTGCCCACAGCCATCAGCAGGATTTAACTTCCCTCTGGGATTTAACAACTGGAACTCTGGAGTGTGGAGGGCAGGACAGAGTGAAAACTGTCCTGCTCAGTTTCATTTGTAGAAGAATCACACAAGTCTGAATAATACCAAAAATACTAAAAATAATTAGATGTTTTATAAAGGTTACGTTTGTGTTCCAGACTCAGCGGATGAAGCAGACCACCGTTCTGGCTCCCGTCATCGATCTGAAGAGAGGAGGTTCCAGCGACGACCGGCTCAACACAGACACTCCTCCACACGCCGCCGTTGGACTCAAGGTCTGCCTCGCGCTCCAGCACTGTCCCCTAGAATGTTTTTGTTTTTTTTTAACTGGATTTGGCTCCGTCAGGATGCGGTTCCCAGCGGATTCTCCTCCGGGGACGTTCTGATCCCGCTGGCCGACGAGTACGACCCCATGTTCCCCAACGACTACGAGAAGGTGATGAAGCGCCACCGGGAAGAGATGCAGCGCAAGAGGGAGCAGGAGCGACAGAAGGAGATCGAAGAGAGGGAAAAGTGAATCAAGTTTTTTTTTGTTTTGTTTTGTTTTTCACTTTTTAAAACTTTCAAGTGTAATCTGAACATCCGGAAACCAAATCCTGGAACTCGGTGTGTTTCAGGAGGAGGAAAGAGAGACACGAAGGCAGCGCTCCCAGCGGATTCTCTCGTTTCCCGGCAACAGAAGAAGACTCGGATGAAGAGGAAGAGTACGAGAAAGAGTGGAGGAAACGAAGTGAGTACTTGTTGCCATGGGGATATGTAGTTTATCGACCAATAAGGTGCAAGAAGCTCCCCTTAAAGGGGCAGTATTATGTAAAATTGACCTTCTTGAACTTTAAATCATGTTATAATCTTATTCCCTCATCATGCATGTTAGAGAAATTAGTTATACTCCATGGCAACCAGGTGTGCAAAACACCTGAGTGGACCCAGCTTGGAGACGCAGCCTGCCTCAGAGCTACAGTTTCTGAGCCTCAGTGTTAGAGAGCAGCCCTCCCCCTCCATTCCCCGTCTCAGCTCCTTCAGACTAGCCAGCAGCAATTAGCAAACACCTGGTGGAACTGCACATCAACAGCTGAGCTTATAATACAAGCTACATATAAGTAGAGTTATATGTTTCAAGCATTTATTTTTGCTTATTGTCATAGTGATCTTCTTTTAATAAAAAGCTAAGTGGTAAGAAAACATTTGGTAGAAAAAGAAAATGCCAGCAGAGAGAAATGCGTTCTTGAGACAATTGTGAAGCAAAGTTACGTTTAGAGTTTAGGGCAGATTAATGTGTTTACTGAACCTAAAAATGACTGCAGCCTAGACAATGATTAGTAAAGTCATCCTGAGTGTGTTTGATGTGAGAACAGGAAGTGACGGGTTGTTTCCATGGTTTCCAGGTATGGGCGGAGCAGCCATTGCCCCTCCTTCGTCGCTCGTGGACAGAGAGGGTAAATGTGACGGCTACATTTCCCTAATGTAACACGGACAGTTTAATGTATCAAATTAATGCGTTAGAATTTAAATGGTGAATCATTTAAAATGTGGAAAAGGAGACTTTAAATCAATTAGCATCCAGCAGAGGGCAGTATCGTACAGTCCCTACTTCCAGCAGCAGCGTTTGCGTTCTGCCCCGCAGGCTCGTCTCCTTACGAAGACGAAGGTCGTCCCGGCAGAGGCGCCAAGGCCGCCATCCCTCCTCCCATGTACGAGGACTCGGACCGGCCGCGCTCGCCGCCCGGCCCCACCAGTTCATTCCTAGCCAACATGGGGTCAGTCCTCCAGCCTCTTCCTCTCAGTCTGGTAGCTTCAGGACAAGAAGCCCCCGTGTGACGAGTGTTCTCCCCAACAGCGGTACGGTGGCCCATAAGATCATGCAGAAGTACGGCTTCAAAGAAGGCCAGGGCCTCGGCAAGCATGAGCAGGGCCTGAGCACGGCGCTGTCTGTGGAGAAGACCAGCAAGAGGGGGGGGAAGATCATCATCGGGGACGCCGCGGAAAAACGTACGTCTCTAATTCTCACCATTTACCTGTTTCCACTGTTAGCTCGGTGTCATTTTTATCCGTCGGCAGCATGAACAGCTAAATCTGCTTCGTCAGAGCTTCTCTGTCTCCATCTGCTTTTTGATGTGAAAGTCTTCATCATTGACATTTTAGCCGCAGCAGCGAGTAAGACGGTGTCATTCTGCAGCAGGTCGATGTTTTACAGTGACTCTGTGTGCATGTGTTTTATTTTGTGTGTGTGTGTGTGTGTGTGTGTGTTGGTGCGACTGAGCAGCAGGGTCGAGCCAGTCAGGGGCGGCTGATCCTTCCAGCGGAGGCTCTGCAGGTTGGCCTCCATCCTATTCTCCTACTCTTGTGTGGGGAACGCTGTGTCTGGTTTTATGTCTAGCTTTTTAAAAAGTGTGTCTGCATGTGTGTTAGTGCTTCCAGTTCCACTAACATGAACTGATTTTTTTTGGTTTAGTTTTTTAGAATGTTGTTTTGCTAAATTTTGAAGTTAAATGCAGAACAAGATCTGTTTTAGTAATGCATGTTTTCTAAAAACATCTTTCAAAACCTCATTCTTATTCTTATTTTTCATGTATTTTAGTTTGCTAACCACACAATTACACCTCTAACCTGTAAAGCATGTTATGTTTCGCCATTCTACCCAGAGTGTGTCTTTTGTCCTTTTTAACTAGTTTTGTGCCAGATTGTCATGTCGCATGGTAGGTGTGTACTGATTAACTGGCAGGCTGACAACAGAGTCTCTAGACATCCTTAAAAAGACTTGAATTTATGTACCTAAACTTAAGGTCTTATATGTCTTAAAATCCTATTTTTTTAAGTGTGCCTGAAATATGTTAATCACAAGTAGGCCTGTCACGACAACACATTTTGCTAGCCAATAAATTGTCTCAAAAATGATTGCAACAAACGATAATACTGTAGTTTTGAGATCATTCTCAAGTAACATATTGATAATAATAATGGCACAATCATGCAAGTTGACCCTCTCATAGTCTGAGAAATGTTTTTCAATTAATGCGTGAAACGACTTCAACACGTGTGATTTTAATTCCGTTTTTTATCTAATGGATACACTGCATACACTTTTATTTTCCGACATTAGCGGAATATTGACAAAGTTTTGCACACATTTGTCATGGAAACGCAGCTGACGTCCCCTTCTACTGTACTTTACCATGACAAGGCCCGCCCACCGGGTGGCTAACAACAGCAACTCCTGTGGCCATCTTAGCAATTTTGTTAGAAGGCCAGGAGGATCAATTAGAAACACTGCTATGCCTTCTAACAAGTTAATCAAGAGTCTAAAGTATAAATAGTCCTACTGATTATTCTGACAGGCTTTTCTCATCTGGCATCAGTGTTAAGAAACAGGAGCTACTCACACAGTTTCAAGCAGGATTTCTAAAGCTGAGTCAGAAATAGCCGTTGCAGAAGATGAAGCTGTGAGACCTTCCAGCACATACCGTTCCTACCATTTAAAATCCCTTCATGAGATGCCAGGATAAAAATCCTGGAGTTCCCCATGGTGGTGTTCATCTTAGAACCTCTGGGTGAAAGAAAACTGCTACTCTGTTATTATCTATTCATGGATAATAATAATAATAATAATAATAATAATAATAATAATAATAATAATAATAATAATAATAAATGTACACCTTTGGAAATATTTGCAGTTGCCAAAATAAAAAAAATTATTACTTTTTCTTTTTTTTTTACCTTAATCAGACTAGTCAAATAAATAGCTTGACTAGTTAACCCACTAACATCTAAGAACAGATTGGTAAAAAAGGAATAATATTCTTCTAAATAAGCATTTTTAAACTAGTATTAAATTTAACTTGTCACGGTCAGGAATCAGAATCAAAATAATACAAATGTTTCAGTTGTAAAACAAAAATCTGTTGTCATGTGTCATGACATGTTGTCATGACATGTGGCTGCATGCCAGGTTATTCCTTTATTTCTAGTTGCTCCACAACAGAGGTTGCTTAGCCATAAAACCATTAGCCATGCTTTGAGGCACAACAGTAAAGAGCGTTGTGGTCAGCCGGTCAGTCTTGGGTATGATTAGTTCATTGATGAGGAGAAAAGATTGGATTTTTCCAGTTTGATATCAGCTTCCATTTCCCATTTCTTTGCATTTTCTCCTGCAGTTGGTATCTGTTAATAAAAACAACAAACTCTTAAAAGACGCATAAACCTGAAACTGGAGAAATGTTCTGAAACCGAGTGAACTTTTGCCGTCTCCCGACAGATCAAATGTTCGGCTCTGTTTAATGTTTTAGTCAGACATTTATCTCCTTCCTGGGTTTCGTTGACACTTTTCCTGGAACGCCAACCGCAGCGCGGCTGAGTGACCCAGTCAGTCGTTCCTCAGCCATGCTGCGAGACAATAAAACCGGGCTCTGTTGTTCCAGCCGCCGTATCGGAAAAGTACACCCGACGTCAGCTCTGCCACCACTGAACATCGGCTCGAATAGTTTCACGTCTTGAGTAAACATCTTTATCACGTCTGTAAATGTTGTCTTGTTATGCGTTTCCGGCCAATCAGCGGACTCTTCCAAGAAGTCGGAGGCCAATCCCTTGACGGAGATCCTGAAAAACCCGACCAAAGTGGTTCTGCTCAGGGTATGTTTGTGTTTTTCTAGTGTTTTGTTTCCCACAAGATGTACTTTATAAAAAAAATAAATAAAAAAAAGCAGGAACCTAAAATGTGTTGCGGTTTCGCAGAACATGGTGGGTCGAGGAGAAGTGGACGAAGACTTGGAGGGGGAGACGAAAGAAGAGTGCGAGAAATACGGCAAAGTTGTGAAATGTGTCATTTTTGAGGTGGGGAGAATAAACCTCGACAGAGTTCGTCTAAAGTGATTGAAAGAAAAAAAAGGCAATAAACAAGGTTACTCTCCTTCACAGATCGCCGAAGTTACGGATGATGAAGCCGTCAGGATCTTCCTAGAGTTTGAGCGGGTGGAGTCGGCCATCAAAGGTCAGAGTTCACCCGCCGTTTTCTCCTCGTTTGTTTAACCCAAGGCCAACTTCTTTTTTTAACGTAATGGCCTCGCTTTCCTTTCGCCGTTGTGTAACCGCTCCGATAACTCGGGCCGAAAAGTGTGTCTTACTCTTAATTGGGTCGGCCCAGATCGGAATCAAGGTGAGACTCGACTCCCTGCGGTGTTATGTCATAACTCCCTTCGGCACCGGCAGAACCGCGCTTACATCACAGCTCCCAGAAAGCGGGGCGCGCTCTCAAAGAACAGGTTATACTGAGAAGATGGGTGGAGAAAAAAAAAAAAAATCTTCTCATTGGATGTTTTTATCTAGGGTCAGTTTTGAGTTCAGTTTGTGCTTTTTATGTTGCATCAATTTACAACAACTTTCATTTTTACAAGACAAGCAATTAATAGTATTCCAGTCCATAGAGTCTAAAGTTTTCACACATGATGGTCCGGTGGACTCGGCTAGATTTGGGACCAGAACTGCGACGTTGGTTCCATTGTCAGCTGCTGTGGTTCTTTTTCAGCCGCGTCGAGGACTCAAGGCCTCCAAACATGGGTCACACTGTCCCCAACGCCACCACGGCACGCCCCTTGTTCTCTTTTTTATAGTAAATAAACACTGCTTTTAAAAAAAGTAAGTTCATGCAAATATGTTTTAAAGTAGATTTATGCTGCTTTTTAAAAAAATGAATTCAGCTTTTTCCAAAAGTCAATTTATGAAGCTATTTTTTATTGAAAAAAAATTTTTTTTGCATTTTTTCAGCTTTCCTAAAATTAGTTTTAGTCTGCTTTAAGTAAATTCTGCTTCACTGTGTTCTGCTTTTGTGCTTCTAAACAAGTCAGGATGTGACAACATTTATGATTAAACTCAGCCTGCTGTCTCACAGGAAGTCTTAGTGTGCATCCGCTTGTCTTTACGCTGCAGTGGCTGTGAAGTGCAGTTCTGTACCAGGCGGTTCTGCTGAATGTCTTTCCAAGTAAATGGAAGGGACCCGTTTCTGTGTGTGGACTCTCAGAAATGGCTGCTGTCCTTATTGAAGGAGTGCCACCCTGTCACTCCTTCTTGCATGACACGCGCCGTCACATCGGTTCCGTTTTTTACTAGATTCTTCGAACGGGTTAAAGTGTGACATATTGTTCTAAATAGTCCTGCGTTTAAACCTTGTGTGTCGACGGGCTTTTAGATAACAGGGACTATACAATCAATCCACAACCACAGAAACTTCCTGGTATTTTAGTGCGATTTTATGTACGCTCACACAAAACTAGTGCAGAATTGGCAGTGGCAGGGAAACGACGCGTGCTTTTCAATATTTTTTGAGAAACTAAAATCTAAAAAGTGTGATGTTTCTATTTGTATCATGCTTTGGGGACGTTTTTCTTTAGCAGAGACAAGAAATCTGGGTAAAAACTACAAACCACCTGAGACTGGATATTCTGCTTCCATTAGGACATCAACCCCAAGCATAAAGCCAATAAAGCCTCCAGTGGATTTATTTGGATAAACATAAGTTGTTGTAATGTATTAGAATGGCCTAGTCAAAATTTGAAACTTAATCTAGCAGAAAATATGTGGCAGGACTTGAAAAACTGAACCCAATCTGAGCTGTTGATGTGCAAAGCTGGTAGGAACCTTTTAGAAGTGGGGGCGCAGTGATAAACATGTCCCAATTTCGTTCATTTTGTGTGATTGGTAATCGGCCGATCTTTTTCCTATTGCTATTTTAAAGAATTCATTCTCCGTACACTTATGTACTACATTGTACTGCGGCATTTCATCAAATCGTAATAGAATACGCTGAAGTTTGTGGCCATGACATGTGAATGCTAATGCAAGGCCCTGTAGTGATGTAACGTTGAAGGAGGGCAGAAGTTTAAACGCATGGTGATTCTAAAAAAATATTGATGATCCCGTTTGACCTTTGACCTCCTCTTCCTCCGCAGCCGTTGTGGATCTAAATGGACGTTATTTCGGGGGTCGAGTCGTCAAGGCCTGCTTCTACAATCTAGACAAGTTTCGTCTTTTGGATCTCGGGGAGCAGGTGTGATGTCTGCCAGCTGACCCTGTGAGGCTGCAGCAACCTCCCCGCCTGTACATATGTTTTTCATTTATAAACAGCAGTGTATATGTAGTAATAATGATTCTGTCATCTGGTGTTTTTGTTGTTTTTGTGATTATTAAATACCTTTATGCCAATACAGAATAAAAGGTATAAACCAATCTTTTGGGTGTGGATTTCTTTCTCAGTGTTTTCATCCTGTAAGCGCCACGGAGGCCTAGTTTCTGACATAATACTCCTTTCCTGTGTTTTTAGCGTCCCTCTGGGGTCCAGGAGTCCTAACTTAGCCTCGCTAGATTATAGGAAGGGGACTAGGACAGTGAACGCAGCCTCAGCCTCGTTCAGAGCTTATGTAAGTGAGCCAGAGAAGACGTCCCAGAGGTTTGGATGATGAAACAGAAATGTGAAGGAGGACCCATTTAAAGGATTTCATCTTTTTGTTTATATGGCATGGTTCAAAGGTCAAGGAAATATGGGTGACAAGGAAATGATTGCATATTAACACAAAAGGGTACAGTGCCCTTTCTGATTTCTTCTATTTTTGCTGTGTCACATGTTTGTGATGGTGCTTTTTAAAATGGGCTGGGGGCTGTCTAAACCAGCCTTGGGTGAAAGCAATCCCCCCCTGACCTTGTTAAATCATGAACTGAGATTAAAGCTTTTTAATATGTTGCAGTTCATGAGCAACATCCATACTTGATTACTACCAGACTTGTGGGATCATAAGTTCTCTTCAATAAAACCTTTCTGACAGCACTGTGTAGGCTGAAATCAGAATCGACTCTATCAAGTTTGTGGACATTTTCTTCAAAATATGCAGCTGTACAGTGTTTTTATAGAAGAGGAAGATAAGGTTGAATTAGTGCAAATATGCACCCTAACGATCTTGGTACTCTGTAAAGTGTTCAGCCTCGGGGAAGAAACTGTTTTCTGTGGGAGCTGGTTGTTGCAAATGGCACTCCATACAACCGATCTAAAGGTAAAAGTCCACAGTTTGTGTCCAGGATGTGTGGGTTCAGCAGAGATGTTCGCTGCCCTTTTCCCGACTCTAGACCTGTACAAGTCGGGGATGGAGGGAAAGTCAATCCTGATGATCTAGTTGTTCATTACAGCTTGGACTGGTCCTGTTTTGTGGATGAGTCAAACCACACAGTGATTGGACAAACACAGCACAGACTAAAAACATCGTTATGTATGAGTTAAGACCTTCTTCTGAACTGTATGTGTGAGGCATGAGAGATCCCAAGAAAGGGTGGTTCCTGGGAACCTGAAGTGATTCACAGTAGACACTTTGTTATTGAGGATGGCAAGGGGAGAGAGTGAGTTCTCTCAAAGTCCACCATTATCTCCACTGTCATGAGCAGGTTAAGTTAGGCTAGGTTAGGTTAGGTTAAACTTTATTAATCCCATAGGGAAATTAAGGTTATCTGTTGCTCACACATTAATTCACATCCACACAACATTAAAATCGTACATCTGGAGACATCCATAAAAGATACAAGAATATAATAAATAAATACATTACCACTAAAAGAAGTCTAGTAAAAGTGCTTAAATATGTTAAAATACTAGTTACCCCGTCTCCCTCCTTTCCCCGCCCCCCACAAATAGCAGCATTGTAAAGCCTAATGGCCCGTGGGACAAAGCAGTTTTTAATCCTCTCGGTTGAACAACCCAGTGAGAGGAACCTGTCACTGAAGGAGCTCCTCTGGTTGGAGAAAACAGTGTACAGAGGATGGCTGGTGTTCTCCAAAATTAGACTGAGTTTAGACAGTGTCCTCTGTTCCACCACCGTCTCCACAGACTCCAGGCTCACACCGACCACAGAGCCAGCTCTGCAGATGAGGCGGTTCAGTCTCTGTATGTCTCTCTTCCTCGCATTGCCCCCCCAACAAACAGTTGCATAGAATATAACAGTAGACACAATGGACTTATAAAACATGTACAGGAGCTTAGAGCACACATTGAAGGAGGCCAATCTCCTCAAAAAGTACATTCTGCTCTGTGCTTTCTTGTACACATTATCTGTATTGGAGAACCAGTTCAGCTTATTGTCTAGTTGTAGGCCCAAGTATTTGTATGTGCTGACCACCTCCACCTCCATACCATCGCTGGTAATAGGCTGAGGAGAGGGGGGCACCCTACGGAAGTCAAGAACCATCTCTTTTGTTTTTGAGATGTTCAGTTCGAGTTTATTCCTGTGGCACCGTACCCCGAAGTCCTTCACCAGGCTCCTGTACTCCCCCTCTTCACCCTCCTTTATACACGCCACAATGGCAGTATCGTCTGAAAAGTTTTGCATGTGGCATGTAACTGAGTTGTATTTAAAGTCGGAAGTGTAGAGGGTGAAGAGGAGGGGCGAAAGAACCGTGCCCTGTGGAGCACCTGTGTTGCTGGTCAGAGTGGTGGACCTACAGCTCGCCATCCTGACAAACTGTGGTCTGTTGGTCAAGTAATCTGTTATCCAGCACACCAGGTGGGGGTCTACAGCCAAGATGTTTAATTTCTCCTGTAGAAGAAGGGGCTGGATAGTGTTGAAGGCGCTAGAGAAGTCTAAAAAAAGTAACAGGTGGTTCTGGACCAGTCGACCCACTTCCTGTCCATATGCAAATTTATCTCTGTCTTGGTTGAGACCAATGACAACAGTGTCGTCTTCATCTCACAGATTAGTCCATTGACGAGCAGCTGTTTTGTTTAGAGAGAAGATAAGTGGGAAGAGAATACCCCCCAGGGCAGCACAGACACTCCTGTGGGGAGCCAGTGCTGATGATTCTTGTCAGAAGATTATTCCCACCCTCATCTTGTACTGCTGGTAGATCAGGAAGCTGGTGATCTAATGGCACCATGAACTGGTTGAGCTTCTGGTGGAGGATGTCTGGGCTGATGGCGTTGCAGACCAAGCTGAAGTCCACAAACGGGCTCTTGGTGCACATCCCTGGGTGGTGGAGGTGGAGGAGGATGAAGTGTAGTCCCAAGTTGACTGCATCATCTGCCAACATGTTTGCACACGAAGGAAACTGCAGGGGCCATCCGATATCCTTCAAATTCTCCAGTTGAGTCTCTTGAAGCACTTTATGATAGAAGTGAGGACGACATACCAGTGATTACTTAAACCCGGGGAAATGTGTTTCTTGGGGACCAGGATGATGATAATGGAACGCTTGAAGAAAGGGCACTTGTTGAAGATCTAAGTAAAGATAGGGGTCAGTGTGTCAACAAAGGTACTCAGGCATGAGGGGGAAGCAGTCTTCCGATGCTGAAAGAAACTGTTGATGTCTTCCTCTAGTGCAGGCAGGGGGTCTAAGAAAAGAAGAACGGTTGGTGAATAGGGAACGTTTGTCTCAGCGTGAGGTGTGGACAAGTTGTTGGAAGGTGTGAACGGCTGCCTTTCCAGACCTGCAGCAGAAGCTGTTATGCTAGATGAGGATCCTGCTGAAGGTGGAGGATGGGCTCCTTTATCTGCTGACATTTTGCAGATCGTTCCGAACTGATTTCAGGTCTTCTGCTGAGAAATTGTCGGCTTCTTTTCTCCCCCTTGGTCTTCTTGGTGAGTTGTCCTGGCCCATTTAGACACTAAGGTCAATAATCCTAGGATCTTTAATCACTATGTTTCAGATTCCAACAGAGGAACTCCAACATTTGCTTTTCTAACAAACACTTGAACTGTAAAAAGTTCTGACTTCATGTTGTTTAACTTGAAGAACTTCTTACCTTCCGATCAGCCAGTGATGTAGTCTGCAGACCTCCAGGTCTCTTTATGTTGCAGAGTTTACTGTCTACATACGCCTGCAAAAAAGAATTCTAGAAAATGGGACCTGACCTACATACTGGCAAATATGACTTACACTTAGTTAGAAGGATGGCAATGGAATTAATCGGCATATCTCGTTGAGCAGAAGGCGTATTTGCTTCTTTTTGTAATGCCTGTTCACGGGTCTTGGGAATCTCCTTGCTGGAACATCTCATTAATGGATTGTTCTTTTTGTGGGCTTTGACTTGAACTCATTCTTTTTAAAAAAATAAATGTGAACTTATTTTGTTGAAGCAAGGGTTCCTAGAATAGCAAAACATGACTTTGCCACTGCCATGATTTATGGTTTACATGGGATTTAGTGAAACTGGACACAGTGTGTCCATAATCCTTTACTTATTGTATAAATTGTAAAAACAAGTTTATACAACAGGTGCAGCACCGGCTAAGGAGGTAGTAATTAATCCTGTAACCGGTGGGTTGCCAGTTTGCACCCCCGCTTCATCCATCTCAGTTCTTGGGCAAGGCACTTCCCCCGCCTTACTTGCTGATGGTGGTCGGAGGGCCCACAGATGCTGATCGAACGGCAGGCTCGCTGCTGTCGGTATGGGGGATAATAACGATCAACTGGTCTTTTATTGACATTGAAATAATAGCAACCATACCATCTTTTCAGGACGGTACTGGAGCTCCTAGGCAGATTTGGCAGAGTGTTTAAGCTACAAACTGCAATATAAAACAAAATCTGAAGACATCTGCCTGAGCTTAGGTCAAACTGGGTCATTCCTCAAACAGAAGATCCCAAAGGCAACATAACAGAACCGTAAAAGAAGTCTCCCGATCACAATTCAGACACATCCTGTAACAACACTTGGCAATCCCTAAATGGTACATGCATAAATAAGTGAAATCAAAACTTAATAGAACAAATAAAAGTAGAAAGGTTGTCCAGAAATGCTTCAAAGTCCACATGGAAGACATCAATCAAAGTAAAATCCATCACAGACCAAAACCTTAATCAAGTGTTTTCCTGTCTAAAACTTTAATTACTTCCTCTCTACTGCAGCCCCACATGAGTTAGCAGCTAATTTTGTGAAAACTTGTTTAAAGACAAGCAGTTTATCCCCTTGAGGTAGCCTCCATCACTGTCACTTCCTCCTGTGTGCTAACGCCTGGGTTTTAAGGAGATCAGAGGCTGCTACAACAGGAAGGATCTGTTTTAGTGGGGTAAACTTTCTCCTTCTCAAGCAGCCCCCCATGGTAGACTCTATAAATGCCTGCGCTCTTCATCTTGCATTGATTTATTTATGACTCAGAAGGTGCAGGAAAGCTCTCCGAATTTCTAGCGGATTGCTAAAGCGTCTGCGTCTTTTTCATGTTTTGTAGTGATGTAGCTACAAACTATGTGCGTTTCATTCAGGTTTTATATGACAGCGCACCACGCAATTGTGAAGAGAGAACGTAACGGGAAATTCAGTTTCCAAAATCTTTAAAAGAAAAATCTTTTCATGTCCTCTGAAACTGAAACAGCACCAATAACATAAACCACACAAGTGTGCCAGATTATCAGCGCAGAGTGAACAGCACCTGAAAGAAGTGATTTGATTGGCCCCTACTGCCTGAATTGATACATCATTAAATTAAAATTCTATAAATAAAGATACATAAAAAAGTCTATTTTCATGCCGGATTGTAAATGAAGAAGAAGCTGCTACTTCTAGTGCAGCAAATACATTACAGCTGAAAATCCACAAATATGGAACCCCTAATATATTTGACTGTAGAATTTCAATTTTAGAATCTAATATGAACATTTTGGCATAACTCTGACCTGGTTGATGGCAAAGTGAATCAGATTTGATCCTAGGTTGGTTTGAAATATCAACAGGGCTTTGTGGTAAACTGCATGAACCACATGCGGCAGGCGGTCTGAGGCAAATTCAGTCTGCAAGGGGACATCAGAAGTTCAATGTTTTTTACCTGTTTATATTAAGAAATAAAGACTTTTCACTATAAACAATAGCTATACAAAAAACTTTTACCTATATGAGACACTGCCTACCAAAAGATGCCTCGAAATAAATTAGTGATAAGTTAGTATTACTTCTGGTAATGCACGAGTTGTGGATCTTTCGGTTCTGGACGATAACATGCATTTCTCCCATTTCCGTTTATGGTAATTATCCACTCAACAGATTTAATATCTCGTCCACTTCAGATTGCGTGAACAGTGTTTTGCATTTTCGTTTCACGTGCCTGACTTACTCAGTCTGTGCAGCACTGACTTTCTCCGAGTCGCCCAGCTTCCTGTTTGTTCAGACGGCCAAAGGGAAACAGAGTGTCATCTGCACACAGAGCGGACAGGAAATGAATGTGGCTAACATCATGACTCAGTTTTTAGAGAGGAGTCCAAGAGAGTTCAAAGTCCAGGTCAAGGCAACGGTGGAAATTTGGTAAACTTTTAAAGATTGACAAACTACAGAAAGGCATATATTTCTGACTTATGACAAGAGTAACAATATGAACAGTAGCAGTAATAAGATATTGTACAAGATTATAACATAAGACACTGTGTGGGTACTGGTGTAGAAATATCGTACACACAATCCGAGGGATATGCAACGGAGTAGGATGACTTTTTTTTAAAATGCACATAATGTGCTTATTTAAATTCAAATAAAGAAAAAATAATAATACTTTATTGATCCCAAAGGGAAATGAAATCTGGTTGTAACTCAAATTAACTCAAATTCTTCAGAGATATTGTGGCTAGTGATGGCTGTTGGCAGGAAAAATGCATTGAACATTTAAAAAAAAAAGACAGCTGACTATTTATAACAAAATATTTCAGTGATTTGAAATTTATATTTGAAATATTAAAAAAGGGCTTTTACATACTTTTGACTGTATTTGATGACTTGTAGTTTAAAAACTGACACGTGCAGACTGACCGCACATGAACTGGATTATAAAGTACACACAGAGAGAGATGGTGGAGTTCAATAGACACTTATTTTGTTCATAAAAACATTCCGTATTTATTCGTGGGTTGTTTTTTTTTTTTTGCCATGACAATATTAGATACTATGAAGCATCAAAACAACAATGTATAGTTTTTGACAACTTTAATGCGTGTTATTCTTGTGCCGCACTTCTTTCATGCAAGAACAACCTCGTTTTATAAAACAGAAAGAAAAAAAATATATGCATAAAATAAAGTCACGATAAAAAAAAAACCCAATAAAGCGGAGACTGAATGCATTCAGAGAGCCGCTGCATGAGAGCGTCTCCATTGCGGACCAGTGCAGCGGCACGCAGCACGTCACCTTATTTGACCTTTTCTCATTTGCAGCTGAATCCCTGCCTGGATGCTGAGGGGGGGGGATGCATGCAAGAAAAACCCCATCCTGACAGGATTGGTACAAAGCACAGACCATTTCAGACCTGCTAGAGCTTAAAAAATATTTTAAGCAACAGATCATAAATCAATTTCTGACTCATGACTCGTCATTTATTATTTTCAAAGTCTAATGTTTTTTTGTGTTTTTTTTTATGTTGAGAAACCCTAGCATTAATCCTAACATTTAAATGTAGCGATCTCTCCAATTAAAGCACATTTCATCCAAAATGCAGAATTAAACTTGCAGCCGATTGTTGTATGTGTAATTATGCCCAACCTGAGTCACGCAGGCCAGCCCAGTGGAAGCGCGACGGGTCGACGTGCGGCTCTGCACGTCTACCAAAGGTCTGACAATAAAACAGAAACGTGAAAAAGGGGGGTTTCCTGTGAAGGCGGGCAATTCCTGCACTAATAATAACGTTTTAATTGTAAAATAAATAAATAAATAAAATAAACGCAACTTATGTTCATAACAACGTAAAAATGAAAATGAATGTTGTGAACTTTTTTTTTCAGTCAAATTATTTAACAACTGTTCATGTCAAACCTAATGCGTCAAAAAGAAAAGCAAAAATGTTTTTATTTGGTCAAATTATGAATTAAAAAAAAGTCATCAACTGTTATCTGTGAAATAGTGTAAAAGGTGCGAAGTGGGAGGGAAACTGATTTCAAACTGTTTACCACGTGAGACAAAAACGCAATTGTTGTGTTGAAATGTTTAAACTCAAAAGAAATAAAAAAGACAGCTAAATGAATCCATCCATTATCTACACACTTAACCGAATAAAATATGATACAGTCTAATTATTTAATAATTAAAGTGTTTGTTCTTATAAAACGCAAGAAAGTAACGCAAATAATCACTTTAGGAGGAATTATCAGCCAAGCTGAACCTGTAAAAACGTTTAAACAAAATATAACAATTCGTCGTTCGTTTTTAGACTGTACAGATTAAGAAAATAAATTCGCCACCGGGTGGCGCTGTGATGGCCTATATGCGTTTGTATGTGTCACAGGCCGGAGACCCCTCGTGTGTGTGTGTGCGCGAGCGTTTTACGGCTGCTTTCGTCACAGGAGTCACGTTGCTTCGCCGGCCGGCCGGCCAGGCGTGGTTAAATAGAGGCTGTGCGCCGCAGACCGGCAGATTAGCTCAGCACAGCCCGCCCTGAGGACACGGTGAACGGAGCTCCGGCTCAGAATACTATCCGGCTCTCTTTAAGCGTTTTTATTCGAAGCTCGGGATTTAAGCGACTCGCTTCCGTCGTAGCTGTGTGCTTTTTATCCAGCCCTTAAAGGAATGCCAAGAGAGCTCACCCAGAACAGGATCCAAAAGATTTGGGTTCCCACCAAGGATGACAAGCGAAGAGGTAAGACTCGTTTATCTTCCTCGCACAAATATGTGTTTGTTTTTTCCCCCTTTGTAATTTCTCTACATAATTTCAACTCCATACCAAACCCTGCCTCTTTTTTTTTCACCATAATGGCGGACTTCATGTCGGTTCCGTTTTACCGCATTAGTTGTGTCTCCACGTTACAACCTATTCTCCTACCGTAATACCTTCAGCGCACCTGCTGCGCAGACACCGGCATTTTTAAATTTCGAACCAAATGATTGGTGGTCTTTATCGGCACATGTTCTACGTCACCATGCCCCTATTGAACCGGGACGTAACGAGACTCCTGTAACCATGGCTACGGTAAACCTCCCCCCTTTCTGCCCCAGATTCCTGGACATGATGCGTGACGACGTGACTTTGCCGTATTTTCATGTCGAACACCACAGTTTCAGAATGACAAGAGTTACATTTGGTAAACTATGTCTTTTTATTGGGGGGGGAAAATACGTTGTAGACACAATATAATTTTTTATGTAGGAATTGTCTTTGCAGCTGTGACATACTAGGAAGCCCTTTGGAGATAAATTAATGAACAAAAAAGCAAGCTGTGTTAGATTGAAATTGGAACACTGAATGTTTTTACTTTGTTTAAATAAATGCTTTTGTTTTGAAATACTTTAAATGCTGGCTTTTGTGCAGTTTTTTTTTAGACTATTGCCTTGTTCTTATAAATAAGAGCAATTCATGCTGCATGTAAATCCCGCTTCATAAAACCCCAGAAATGGGTTTTCCCATTACTTAATCGGGATTGTATAGGGTTCTCATACACTTAGAAAAAAAAAAATTGTATTTAGATTTTTCTTAACTAATATTTTGTTTACTAAACGACTTTCTTTTTATTAAATAAAATGCAAAAAACTATTTCCAAGAAGATTGACTGTACATAGATTTTTGTGAACTTACTTGAATTGCATGAGCACTTGGCTTTTTATACAGTTTTATTGTCATCTTTTATTATTATTTTGTTAAGAAGTAAAAAAAAACTTATTGGGGAAACAAATGACTTCTGGATCCCTTTAAATCAAAATGATTAAGAATGAAGGCTTTAGGTTGCAGTAAAAATGGCAGAAGTACATTGAGTCTTTTCTAACAAAACCAAGTATTACAGATGACAAATGATCCTGTCAAGAATTCCTTTTTTTATTATTAGTAGGGTACTGCAGTTGATATTTGACAAGTGAAGGTTTTGAATTTTTAAAGCTGCTGACCTAAATTTGATTCAGCTGCCAAGAAAAAATAAAAAAACAAAAAATGGCAAAATGGACCTTTTAGAACACAGCCAAATAAAAGAGGTCAAACGTCAAAAACGGCAAGGAAGATCTGGAATATCAAACTGGAATATTTGTAGTGCCCTTGATTTTTTTAAAAATAAATAAAACTCCATTGTAAACGTATAAGGCGGGTGTGATGAATCAGTTGGTTCGCAAATGGAGTTAAGAGCTTGATCCGTTTTTCCGTTTAGGCATCGTAGCTCTGATGTTGTGGAAACAAGATTAAGCGACGCAATGACGAAGTGTAAATTGGCTTTCTCAGGAGGTTACCAGGGAATTAATGGCCTGTGTTCATGAACCTAGTGGCTGTGACGACAAAGAACGCACCAAAAGACCGGATTTCTTTTAATTTAAAAAGCTTTAAACTCATCAGCCCCTCAGACAAATGAAAACAAGCCATTGCGGCTTCAGTCGGACAGTGCATATCCCGAAGTAGGTCAAATGCACAGTGAGGTGGAAGTAAAAGGTAATTCTGGCAGCAAGCAGCTATGTGTTGGCTGATAGGACGTAAAGAAATATGAAGATCATATCTTGGTGGTGAATTCTAACAGGTTCAGTTTCTGTTTTTTCTAGTGTCAATCACTTCCAAGAAGTCTCAAGCAGAAAGCAGTCTGCCATGCTGAGTGCAGCTTTTAGCTCAGTAAGCGATCGTTTTTCATGACCCGTTCTTTCCCTGCAGGCACCGGAGCCCCACACTTCGCCAACCCCCCAACCGTCATCGTGATGGTGGGATTGCCCGCTCGAGGAAAGACGTACATTTCCAAGAAACTGACCCGCTACCTCAACTGGATCGGCATACCCACCAAAGGTTGGTAGTGCTTGAGCTCAGCAACTTCTCTGTTACACAGCGAGATGCGGTGCCCCCTTAATTAGCTTACCAGACAGCACAGAATCATGTTTCTCTCTTGGGGACATGGCGTTCATATTTGCTTCTCTGCAGTCTTCAACGTTGGAGAGTACCGCAGGGAGGCCGTCAAAAATTACAGTTCCTATGACTTCTTCAAGCCTGATAACGAGTCTGCCGTGAAAATCAGGCAGTAAGTCTCCCCTCAGCTCACAGTCTTGGTTCCTGTGGTGTTTGGCTTGACTAACATTTGAATTTTCTCTTCAGGCAATGTGCCTTAGCAGCTTTGAGAGATGTCAAGTCCTACCTGAAGGACGAGGGAGGCCAAGTGGCGGTGAGTTTGCTTGGTTATTTATGTTGTACCTCCACAAACACCCAACCAACAAACCATAACTGGACCTTCTTGGCGTTTCCTTCAGGTGTTTGACGCCACGAACACGACGAGAGATAGACGGGATCTGATCCTAAAGTTTGGCACCGAGAACGAGTTTAAGGTATGTTGCCTTGGTAGCAGATGCTACAATGTGTCAAGTCTAGAGCTGTTCATTGAATCTGGTCACTTTTTCATTCTGTCCAGATCTTCTTCATCGAGTCTGTCTGTGAGGATCCCAGTGTTATTGCGTCAAACATAATGGTGAGTTTCAGACCAGGACACTTCATGATGAAGGTCCACATCTTCGATGGCACACTGGATATAAAAATACATAAATGGTCACATCCCCTTTGGCATCAGGCATGTGGTTTGCCGTCTAACAGTTTTCCTTCCCATACAGGAAGTCAAGGTTTCCTGTCCGGACTACAAGGACTGTAACAAAACCGAAGCCATGATGGACTTCCAGAAACGAATCGAATGTTACAGAACCAGCTACCAGCCTCTGGATCCGGACCAGTACGACAGGTAGGCTGGGGTTCTCGATGCCTTTTCTCCATGGCGACTGCGTCCTTTCGAGCAGAGCACTCATCCTGTCATCCTGCAGGGATCACTCCTTCATCAAGGTGATCGACGTGGGCCGCCGTTTCCTCGTCAACCGCATCCAAGATCACATTCAGAGCAAAATCGTCTACTATCTGATGAACATCCACGTCCAGCCGCGCACCATCTACCTGTGTCGACACGGAGAGAGCAAAGACAACTTGGAGGGCCGACTGGGAGGCGACTCGGGCCTGTCGCATAGGGGCCGACAGGTACAACCAGTCGCCAAGTCATTGAAGAGGGAAAAACCCAGGCTAAATGATGAAACAAGATGCTAATCGACTGGTTGTTTGTAGTTTTCAGCCGCCTTGGCTCGGTTTGTTGATGAGCAGCAGCTGAAGGACCTGAAGGTGTGGACCAGCCAGCTGTGCCGCAGCATCCAGACCGCCGAGCACCTGGGGGTCCCCTACGAGCAATGGAAGGCGCTCAACGAGATCGACGCTGTGAGTGTTGCCCAGAGGAACGCCGTAGTATCCCATGAAGCAACTTTAACTCTCCTTCCCCGATCTGATTGGCATCTTTTGTTATCTTCTAGGGTTTGTGTGAGGAAATGACATATGATGAAGTGAAGGAGAAATTCCCTGAAGAGTTTGCACTGAGAGATGAAGACAAGTACTACTACCGCTACCCAGCCGGAGAGGTACATCCATCATGCCCCATCATGGTCATACACAGGTGGAGCAGTTTGTGGAGTTTAGATCAGTGCTTCAACCTGTCAATTGTCCTGATTCCAGTCGTACCAGGACCTGGTGCAGCGGGTGGAGCCAGTCATCATGGAGCTGGAGAGGCAGGAGAACGTGCTGGTGGTCTGCCATCAGGCTGTGATGCGATGTCTGCTTGCCTACTTCCTTGATAAGAGTGCAGGTAGGAACTAATGCACATTAGAGGACTTGAGGGGATTAGATTCTTCCGTTTGTATTTTCAGTTAGTATAAATCCACATTGGTTGATTCCCAGAGGCTAAAGCTAACGGCTGACAGGAGAGGAACAGTGACTGAAACAGACTTCTACTAGCTGAACGGATTCAAACATCAAATTGGTTTTGGTCAATAAAACTACATGATATAAAACCAATCATCATTTTCACTTAGCAGAAGTCCAATGAGTAAACAGGCGTTGCCTCAAACCCCCACTTCCTGTGTAAATCATCCTCTAATTCCTTGAACCGCCACCTAATGCTAGTATGGCTCTGGGTTTGAAGTTTCAGGAAATGGTGTTTTGCAGAAACTAATTGTTCTAGTTTGTCGTAGTTGGCTTCAGTGGTCCAATTGATTGATTTTACGCTTAAACGAAAACCACCCTGTAGAATCTTTAAAAATCTCAATCTCTGCCATTTAGAATTTTCTAAAGTGTGACCTTTTCCGTGTTGCTCCAGATGAGATGCCGTACCTGAAGTGTCCCCTCCACACGGTCCTGAAGCTGACCCCGGTGGCCTACGGCTGTAAGGTGGAGTCCATCTCCCTGAACGTGGAGGCGGTGAACACGCACAGAGACAGACCCGAGGTCAGCCGCCACCCCACCTGCCCGCTGAAGGCCTCTGCTGCCGAGGCGTTCTTCAGTCTGACGGCTCATCTTTGTCGTCCCACAGGAAGTGAAGCGGGGTCCCGGCACCCTGATCAGGAGGAACAGCGTGACCCCCCTGACCAGCCCGGAGTCCCACATCAAGAAGCCTCGCATCGAGGACCTGGACGAGGCCCCCATCCAGGAGCTGCCCGGCTCCGTAGCATCGCTGGCCCTCTGCACCTCTGCTCACATTCCCCTGGCTCTGGCCGGACAGGTACTACAGCCCACCTGCCCTCATGGTCCAGAACCATGTAGGGCTTCTTCCTGCGTCTGCTTCCTCACTCTCAGCCTTTTGCATGTCTGCTCACTCATTCGTTTGTTCCCTCCTCTTCTTCTCTGTTCCTCTGTTCCTCACAGCACTGGCTTGGCAAAGTTTGCCTGTAAGTATTTGACAAGGATCTTTTTTGTTTTTTGCTTTGCATCCATTTATTTTCCATAACACTCATACAATGAGGGAAGTAGATTTCCTAACAAGTATTTATTTACATTTCCTCTTACTCCTGTACTACTCGGAGTTGAATCATGGGAAATGATGTAATCTACTGCTCTGGAAGTGAGAAGTGTACATATTTGTTCATGTGGAACTCGGACTTCCCAGCTTCACATTCTTGTGATTCTTCAGCGTTGTCTCAGCCAGTTTTTTTTCCTCTACCCCCCATTTTCCATTTTAACTGCGTCATGCTGACTCTGTCTGTCTCTCTGGTTTATTTTTGGCCTGTGTTTTGCTCCTTAAAGACGCACCATCCTCCACTACCTAAAGGTGGTTTTCCATCTTAGCTTTCAAAGGTAAACACTTTGCAAAATCTGTGCACCTGCTCCATGCAGTCCCATGTCAAAATATTCACACCCCTCTATTTTTTACGTTTTTTGGGTTTTTTTTTTTAACAGAATCTTGTGTGTTTTTAAACAAAGAAATTTAGACAAAATAATTCTTAAAATTGTAGGACAAATTTATATTCTGCCTATTTAATTTTTTCTTTTCAGTCTTTCATAAAGACTAGCTTAGTACACACTTTAGTTTCTGCACAGTCTGAAATTCAAAAATATTTGGTTGTAATATTTAAAAACTAGTTTTGTTTTTTGTTGTTTTTTTTGTTTGTTTGTATTTTTGCTATTGTTTTTACATTCCATAGTATATTATTATATTTCTTATAATAGGCCAATTGCAAAATTAAACTTAAATTCTGAGTCAATGTGGTTGGTTGCAATATTTGTAAGTGCCTTTCTTGACAGTAAAGGTCACCTTACATAATTTAACAAAGTTTTATTTGGAGGTAGCAGTAAAGTTATACACTTTTGAGTTTATTTTATTTTTTTTGGCAATACTTCTAATTCTTCCAGTTTAAATAAAATCCATTTTAATTGCATAGCAAAATGTGAAACTGGATGGGGTGTGAATACTCATGGTACTGTAGCTGCTGCCATGTTATTCTGCTAGCTAGCTAAGTCAGCAGCCATTTGCTTTAGCAGCAATATTAAGCCTTAAACATATAATTCAGATTCTACTAAAAGGTTTCCATTAAGTTACCTCAACCTGCAGCACCACTGAACTTTGACATGAGTGCGGCTGACCACTTTGAGCTAGTTTGGACGTCGCATTAGAAAAATGTGAACCACGCTGCAGGGTGTGTTTTTTTTGTTGTTTTTTTTTAAACTTTTCTAAAGATATTGGTTACAATAGAGAACCTGTTCACACACCTGCTAGCTAACCTCTCATTTCCTCTAAAAATACCAGATGTTTGGGTGATGTAACTGCGTGAACTTTCTCAGGCCCGGCCTGAGGCCATTGTGCTTGCTGGAACAGCTCTAGTCAGTTTCTCGGTGTATACCTGCAGGCTGATTGCTATCCGAGAAGAATCTAAGCTTTTCTTTGTTGTGTGTGTTTGCTTGCAGAACCTGAGAAGTTCCTCCGTCTGCCATGACATCCTGCTGCCCTGCTAGTGGACGGCGTGGGCGAGTCACAGCGACACAATCCGCTACATCTTTATCACTTCAAATGGGATTTCTTTTTTGAATTTTTCACGAGAATTTTGCAAAAATGGAGTTTCTTTTTGGCTCACCAGTCTGGATATCGGTTCATTTCAGAGACCAAAGACTAAAATCACTAACAGGAGTTTTTAATATTATCCCCCACCCTTTTCCTGACGACATGGTAACGATGTGTCCTCTGTATGCTGACATGTTTCAAACAAAGCAACATTTTGCACAGCGGTGACTTTTTAAAAAACATTTTATTCTTTGGTTTTGCCGTAGAGTGCCTGTAGCGCTTGCTTTCTGCAAGCCCCAAGCAGCTTCTCTTGTTTCTCCAGACTCAACTGCTCAGAGAGGGAGAACATTTCACCTAATAACTCTACATATCATTTCAATGCGCTACTGTGTCTAGTATTGAGTATTTTTTTTATTTTCTTTTGTGTAGTTTCATTACCACATTGCATATTGTTTATGGAAAATTATTTAATATTTTTGTTTTGGTGTCATTGACTGCTATGCACAAAATGAAGCCCCTATTTTTGTTACACTGCGTGCTGTTCATAATATCTGTAAATGTTTGTACATATGGAGAAACTGGACTGGGATGTGACTGGAGTTGTGGTGGGGGTCAGGGGGTCATTTTTTTTTGTACTAATATGTTTGACTGAGAGGAAAGAAGCTGATCATTTTCACAGTTAATATTTTGTTAACATGTCTGCTTGAGAAACTTGAATTTTCTTTTTGTAATATTCTGTATATTTATGTCGTTTTTGAACGACTGAAGCAAGAAGTTTCTTGTGCACATGGGTTTATGTTGTACAGATTTTTTTTCTTTTCTTTTGCATCTGGAACAATAAATTCACTTGACGAAAATGTTGAGTGTATTTTCCTTCCTCTGTTAAATGAAATTCCTCGCCGTATAAGGACTCACTGTGCAACAAACGGACATTGTGGCAATTTTCCAATTGTTATCTCACTCGGATGAATCATGCAGTGAGTTACAAGCTGCATATCTGTCAGGAAGTTGGTCTCATAGAAACTGGGGAGGCGGGAAATGCACTGAGTTAACATGTAATTGTGCTTGAGTAGCATTATTTCATAATTTTACTCAGAAGTAACCAAAGAAATTAAGAGCAACTGTGACTTGAATACAGAGGAACTAATCTTAACACATTTTTTAATATTAGTCATTCAATTGGACAAAAACAGTTGTGTGCAAATTGTATTTTTTTAAAAACTAATTGGAGGAGGGAGGTGGTTGCAAAATAACATTCAGGCAGAAGAAACACTTTCCCCAATCCATTTTTTCCTAATATTAAACTTATGCAACAAATGCGTTTAGAGAAAGAACACAAGTCAACACCGTAGAAGTCTGCTTTTACACCTGCAGAAAGAGAGAAAACTAAACTGAGAAATCACAGCAACAAACATGAATAACAACTGTAACATCACTGAAAAGTACACGCTACAAGTTACTACAAGATGTATTTAGTGGCAACCGCAGCCCATTGTAGCGTTTGCCTGAAAGACACCAAAATCTAAACAACCATTTGTCATTTTTCCTTGACACAATCAACCACTGCTCTGCCACAGGAGTCTCCAACTCTAGTCCTTGAGATCTACTGTCTTGAAGGTTTTTTATGCAACCCTGCTCCAAAACAACTGAATCAAATGAATGTCCAAGTTTATTGGCATCCTGCAGAGGTAATTTAATCATTTGATTCAGCTGTTGGCGCAGGGTTCCAGGACGGTAGATCTGGAGGGTTAGGGTTGCAGACCCCCTGGTCTATTATATAGGCTTTTTTAAAAATACATTGACGTTAGCGGTTTTAGCTGGATAGATCACTTGAACACTTTTACAAGGTACTCTGACTGTGCAAGCATATGTGCATACTGCGTATGACACCAGATTATTTCGTGTCCTGGACAGGCTTGGTAAGTAGAAGACAAGCCTCTGAGTCACAGGGAAGCAGAGACATGACACCTTGTCTGCTCCAGACGAATCAGTCTGGGAAAGAAATTAAGCAAATAACCTTTTCTTCTTCTGCAAGTCTCTAGGTATTAGATGGAACAAGTGATCCAGTTGGTGTGCAGCTTTTAGTGACCTGACTGATGGGGATCAATCACAGTCCTTCGTCACTGCAGAATTAAACGACTATTTGTGTCTTAGCCAAGCCTGTAAACACTGAGGCCATGTACCATTGAGAAGCCTGACACAGCAGCTCCTCTCCTCCCCATACACACACACACATTCTCAAATGCAAGCCACATGCAAGTCCGGAACAGGCTGTAGTTGCCCAGGCAACATGTCGTTAGCACGCAGAACCTCATAAAGTTCACCTCACAGAATATAGGAGCAGTAAAAATGGAGAGAAGAGAAAAGCAAAGTCACGAAGGAAATTGGATGCAAAATGATAGATGCTCACTTGCATACAGGGAAAGTGGCTGACAATATGCAAAGTCTGCATGCAAAGTGTGTTTGACCATAATGTGTGTGTGCACTTGTTTACATAACACCTAGCCTCTTTTGGACCTTTCCAGGAGCAATCATCTACCTTCTCAACAATGATTGATACTGGGGAATAATGGTATCAGTGTAGCAGAGCATTGTTATTAGGGTTCCGGGTTAGCCCTTTCATGCATAGTGGTCACTGCAGTGGACAGCTATCTAAAAGCCATTTTCTTGTGCTTCCTGTGGATTTTTATGTTATAAATGCACACAGACCACTGAAGTGGACACTAATGCATCATAAAACATACCATCAACTACTGGCCATCAGCTGCAAATGCAAGAAATAATTGTTGTTAAATACAATATGGCCGACAGACAAAAAGCATGAGAACAGACATGGTCCCTCCTTCTACTGTAGACGACTCTTGCAAGTAAAAAAAATATTGTGACATCAGATAACCCCTAAGGAACAATACTACTGATGTATTTTTCAAATAACAACTTTGTATTTGGACAAAATTACAATTGATCACATAAAAATAAAAAATAATGAAAAAATTATTTTTACAAAAAAAATGTTCCTACCATTTTTTATGCCTTAGGAAAAAAATTTTTAAAAATGGAAAAAAAATTCTGACACAAAGGATCATAATTCATGCATCAAAGGGTTAGGGTGAAGGCTGAGGTTAACAACGGGGCCTGCTGCAGTATCACAGACCACAGAATGAAAACCAGATGAACGCATCATACTTACGTGGAAACGTCAATGTTTCACGATGCCCTCTCCCAGTAGGTAGTAGATTTTCTCAAAATTCAGACTATGTTTCTTTCACCTCCCCTCTAAGATAAAATATATATATATATTGTATTTTAAATATCTAATTGTTAATATCCTACAAGTGAATTTGGATAGTTTTGACAGTTTTGTAAGATCAGTTAGACGTTTGTAACGTTCTCTTATTTTTTAATGCTTGTCAGTGAGTTTTGGAATGACTATAATACTGGTCTTATTGGTATAAATGTAGTGTTTAAACACTACACTAGTGAGAAATGCATTTTTAAATTCATGTTCAAACTGATACTTTATGTTCTACTTAATTTTAAAATACACTTTTTTTTTCTTAATCAGTTAAGACTCAGAGGTTCCTCTTGTTTCTGTGTTGGCTTTTGGCTCTTTTTTCATGGCTTTCTGCTTAAATCGACATTGTAATGCAATTACTTAGTTCATATTTTGTATCATGGCTTTATTTTATTTATTTCATTTTGTGTCTATAATTTTGCAACAGATTTATACTACCCTCTTTTTTCCATTGGCTGCGGGCGACATACACGATTCTGTTCCCATCACATACCTGCAGACTTTAGTGCCAACTTACTCTACTGACTGTCTCCAAAAAGTGCAAACTGATGCAGACTTAGTGAATAAAATTGGGTAAAGAAATTGATTAGTGTCTCCAGCTTTAAGTTGAAGTAAAGGCTGGGTTTGTATGTTGATAGTTAGGATTAGGCATAAGTCTGGTTACCCCCAAAAATGGGGGATGGTGGGACAGTTTCCCTACAAGTATAGAAAGACAAATAGGTGTGTGTGTGTGTGTGTGGGTGTGTGTGTGTGTGTGTGTGTGTGTTAAATTGTGGAGTTTCAAGGAGGAGGAGCGCTGAAGTGGTGTACCTGACAGCAGTCACATAGACTCCCTGACCACAGTGTGACCAGATGGAGCAAAAGCACTTGGTCTGGTCATGATTAAGACTGAAGGAAAAACCACAGTCAAGTGGAAGACATCAAGTGTGCTTGTGCTCTGGTAAACGTATGAAGTGAGGACCAGCATGAGTCCATACATCACTGCTTTGAGGACATTTTAGAAAAGTGGGGACTTTTGGTCAATCACGTTTCACATTCACAAGGACTGTGAAGCATTTCAACTAGGATTAGAATAGTTTCAGAATTGCAACAAATTTGGCAGCATCGAACCCCAAATCCACTTCTTGAAGTGGAAGATTTTATTTGTGTCAGTTTGCTCTGTGAGCATTTAAACCAAACGTTTCCACCTTTTGGAAACCTAATGGGTAACCAGGAAGCAATAAAACTATTAGGTTGTTGACAGATGCAAAGTGGTGGAAACAGCACAAAGACAGGCCTTAAGCCTGTGTGGAGGTTCCTCCATCTTTTCCCCAGTGACTGGCTGGGAGAGATGACTGGTTGAAAGGCAAACCAGGAAGTGGAACAATCCATCAGGCTGCTGGAAGCAGGGGATTTGATGTTGAAGAATCTGCCTCTTTCTATTAATAGCATAACTGCTAAAACATTTTTGGTGTTAGGTTGTTTTGTTTTTCAGTTGTGTTGTAGTTCAAATGTGTTTGTTTGAATTAGTTATTTATGTTTATGCATTGTTTGGTCTTTGTCTTCTCTCCCACCCGTCCTCGTTTGTGTAGGCTAGCCTTTGTGTATAAATTCCCGTGTGTTCATTGTGTGAAGATCAATTTTGGTTTGTTATCCTGCGTTAGGTCTGCCTTAGTTGATGATTTCATTTGGGCCCATTTTGCTATATTTTTGAGATGTTGTTGAAAGCCTCTTGTTAAGATTTTTTTGAAAAATAAATAGAAGATATTTTTATATATGCCTTTGTCCTTGTGCCTTACTGGTCGGACCTTAACACCTGATGCTTGAACTGAACAACCAGTGGAGTTTCAAAGTTTAATTATTGAGAATTGCGTGTTTTAAAGTTAGGATACCAGCTGTGAAAAAGTATTTTCCACCTTACAGATTTTGGTTTTGCATTTTTATAAAAATAGAAAAAAAAAAAATTACTCAAACATATGAAACAAAGGCGACACAAATGAATGCAAAAATCAGTTTTAAAAAACAAGATAATTGCACTTACCAAAAAAAGTTATTAAAACCTACTTGGCCTAATGGGGAAAAAAATAATTCCCCCCTGGACTTTCTAATTGTTTATCTAATTATTTTTGATCAGATCTCCAGACTTTGACTAGTCCACAGCTGCAATTGTAGCTGTAGGTTTTCAGGGCATTAGTCCCAGAGTACTACTCTTGGTGTGCCATTTGCAAAGTTACACAGTCAAAAATGATTTAACCTGTTATAGGAGATAAAAAAGTAGGGTTTTATTTTTCAAAGTTATACTTTTACCTTGTTACTCATTCATTTATATAATGTCACAGCTTCAAATAAATTATTCCCCATAGCATGACGCTGCCTCTAGCATGCATCAACAATGATAACTTAACCATGCTTTATTCTACATGACAGCTTGTTCTGGTCCATCACACAAAGTGTTAAAAAAGCTTAAGTAGTATGAATACTTTTTTCAATATTTGTTTCTTTTATCCCTTTTCAATGCTCACATTTTTACAGATTAAAGATGATTTCCTGTTTTCTTTCTCTTTTGTCCTTCGAAGAATGTGCTACCTGAATTACTGCTGCAGCGGGGTGAAAACCCATCCCTCTCTCTTTGTGCCGCAGCCATTCAGGAAGAGATTTTGCGCTGAATGGAGAGGATAAGTCTTTCAGTGAGCCTTGAATGGAGCAGAGCCGATTAAAATAGACTACATGTGATCCCTGTGTATACACACAGCGGAATGAAAGCCTTCTTACAGGATTCTCTGCATAGTTTCATCGCGCTCAGAAAAATGTCTTACTGTACGGAGTCATCTGGTTTTTGGCGACTGAATACATTGTAGAGATAGATTTTAGATTTCTTTTTTTTTAAATCTATTTAATACAGAAGGTTTTAGTTCCAGTCAGAGAAGGATTTAAAGAAGTGAAGAGTTTTGTTTTGCGTCAAGCGTGTGACTGATCTTTAGCTTCCTCGTGCCATGCTGTCTGTAGATCCTGTTTATTTTTAAGAAGAAAGAAATTCTTATAATTCCTTAAAATTCTGACATGATTTGAGTCTCATGATTAACTTTTTGGAAAAAAATATGAAAAGAAAGTCACTTTACCAACATGGTCACTACTAATATGAAAAAATATGTTAAAGCAGAGGCCAGAATTAATTGATATGAGTTAACGCATTAAAAACCCCGTAAAGTCATTAGTGGGGTGATTTCCAGTGATTGTCTGGAAAAAAATGTTTTCTTTAACTCTGGCCAATAAAGCCTCTCTGCAAACAGCAAGCTTCTAAATTTTAACTTTTATTTTTGTTTAAGCATTTAGCATAATGCTTAAAGTACATTAAGCAGAACACATACATGGAGAAATATTAAATTTCCTATTCATTTTTATATTTCTTTTTTTTAACCTACATTGAACATCAATGTGTCAATTTACTACTGTTTCCATGTTGCCTCCCAACAATAAAGGACTTTGGAAAAAGGCTCAAAGGTTATGAAAAACTCATCCATAACGTCACTGACTTATGAGATTTTTCAAATAATAAATTCTAAAACTGATTACATGCCTTTTACGGGCAATTGTTTAAATTTATAACCGACAATATTGGTAAATAACAAGTTAATATGAATTTTGTTACACCTCAGCCAACTCTTACCTTTCAAGAATAGAATGTTTGTAAAGGATTCTGATGCAGGTGGTAAAACACCAGTTAAAATGGAAACTAACGAGCAGCTTCTAATTACAGGTTGGTGAAGCCTCCCTGACTCTACCTTGGTTTGTGAGCCTGGATGTCCTTGAAGATTACAGAGCTGTTGGTGAAGTTGGCAATTACAATGCCTTATAAAAAAGTATGTATAGCTCCTGAACTATTTTTCACATTTCGTCTTGTTATAGCCACAAATGTCAGTGCATTTTATTGGAGTTTCTATGTGATAAATAAAGTGGTGTATCATTGTGAAGTGGAAGGAAAACTAAATATGGTTTTCATATTTCTTACTTCAAATAAAAAAAGCTACCAATTGGAAAATATATTTGTTTCTTGGGCACACTGCATCTTCTCAATAGTAGCTGCACTAACCAATGTTTTTTGTTGTTGTTTTTTTTACATATTTGTTTAAAATATCATTATTTCGTAACAGCATAATATGAGACAGATAATCTGTGAAAAGATTGATCTCCGGTCCTTCACGCCCTCCCTGAGCTGCTATTGCCATCTGAGGAAATGCGTCTCTCTTGAACAAAAACAACCAATCAGAGCCAGAAGGAGGGTCTTGGAGAGTAATAATTTAGTGTTTTCCATGAAGACATGGTATACAGTCCTCTACAGTTTGATAACACATTTAGGTAATTTTATAAAAGATCCCTATTATGAAAACAAAGGTCGTTTTTTTTTTTTGCCGGTGTTGAGTCCACCAGAGGGCGCATTGACGATAGATACTAGGTAACAGTCCAGTGAGTCCAACACGCAATTTCCAACTTGCAATCTTTGTTATTCATTAAGAGATTTCCAACATTGTCTAGAAAAGCATGTCATCTTATAACAAGTAGCATTTTAATTAATATCAATAAATATGGTACACTTCGTTGACGTACATTTGAAGAACCAACCAGAAGTACTTATTCAGCGCATGCGCAAATGAGCCAAAGGTCCGGATCCAGCTTCCTGCTCAGCCTCTCACGGTCCAACCAATCAGAGGTCGGTGGCATCAACTAACTCACTCTTTGGTTACCTAGGAACAACCTGTTGAATAAGCCCTGAACACGGTGGCGCACTGACTCGCACAGGTAACTGTGTTCATATCGAGCTTTTCCGTGTTTGCCATGTCATATCGAACCGAACACCGAACTTTCAACTCTGCGACACTGAGCTGATAATGTGCAGCAGAGTTGGGGACTCAGACAGGCGTCTGGTGGAGGAGAAACGGCGCTACGCACCCAGCTAGCTCAACAAACTTGCTAACATCCATGTGGTTTGTGTGAAATGAAGGAATTTGTCACAAGAAATGTAGGCAGTAAGTAACGCTTGACTTACTTGACTTACACAGTAGGCCTGAGTATGTGGGAGCAGTTTCATGGTTGGCCACCGTGCCTCATAGCTGCTTAAAAATCAAAAAAGTTCAGGGTGGAGTGAAAGGCGAAAGTGGAAACAGCTCAAGAGGAAATTGTAGATAAAAGAGTGAAAGGTCACGGCACTAGTTTGGTTGTATTTTGGATATTTAAAACAAAAGCTACTCAATAATGATCAATATTGACGGATGTGTCAATGCCAGTGGTGTGCTGTCAGGGCCAGCAGGACCTTCTCTGTTAGCCCTAGAAAATGTAAAAGAAAAAGTGTAAAATATTTAAGTCATATTTAATTTGATCTATAATTACATTTTTATTCCACAAACGAGTTGCTTATTGGTATTGTGGTGTATTATTGAGGTCCAAACACACTGAAACCCCACAGCATGCCACTGTGAAATGCTTGTATTGTGATTTTTAGTCATATCACTCAGCTCTACCTCTACCAAGTCTAGACTCTGAGGGATTGATTACAGATGTGGGTGTTGGTGCGTCACATAAAATGCCCTTGAAATCCATTGAAGTCTGTCGTTATAATGAATTTTTTATTTTTTTTTAAATAAGGTTGAAGGTTAGTTATTTATGTCGCAAAGCACCATCAATTGCAACTTTAGCAGAAGGTAAATAGTTGGCAAATATGTTTGCAGAGGAGAGCAACTTTAACCCTGCGGCTCATGTTTACTTCCTGGATTGACGGTGTGGCATCGCCTCAAAATAAAAACATGCCGCTGTGCAGCGTTGGCACAAAGTGTGTCACAGCCACTTGCTTCCTGTTATATCAGCCTCCTGCCTGGTTCTAAATCCCCTGCATGACCAGGGGATTACAAATAGCTGACTAATGGGATGACCATGGCAACATTAACATCTACAGGAGAAACGAGGAGGAAAAGGAGCGAAGTGATGGGGCTGAGCTTTCCATGTGAGCGCAGTCACGTCCACCTGAACACGCCCTGCTCACTCAGCTTCCTCCTTCTCCTTTTTGCCTTCTTCTCTACACAACTTTTTCTGCCCAGACAGTGATGTGCGGAGGCTCACGTAGTCTCAGCCAGGCGGCAGAGAGAGGAGGGTGGTCGGGGTGGAGGGGGAAGCGGGGCAGAGTGGTGTAAAAGTGGAGTTTGGGGCTGTGAATTTGTTTCTGCAGTTCTTCCCAAACCATTTATGGGGTCAGTGAGTTGGAGAAGTTGATGAAAACATGCACTTTCATATAAAACCCTTCAGTTGCATTTCCAGGCAGCACAACTATTGACTTGGCAACGATTTATTGATGGCGGTGCCAAAATGTTGCAGCTATTTAACAGACATCTTGATTTAATTTTCACCACCTTCTTTACAAGAGTAGCTGCTTCATTTGCTTGCTGTTCAGGAGTTCATGAGCTTTCCTTGTATTAGTTATGAGGAAATTGACTGTGAATGTTTATTAAGAGGGATCTCAGTTTAACATAAGCTGCGTTTCCATTACAAATGTGTGCAAATCTGTTGATGTTCAGCTAATGTAAAAAGAAACATGATTTTGCAATTGCAGTGTTTCCATTAAATAAGAAATAAAATGAAAATCACACGGGATTAAGCTTGTTCGTGCGATAAGCCATTAAAAGTCATGGCAGTGACGACTCTAAGCAGTTACCTGAGATACACTGGTATTTCAGTGATGAATGCATGTTTGGACAATTATTCCCTCTAGTTTTGGAGGCTGTGCAGCTGGAAGGATTTCCTCTGTACAATTTTAACTTTCTGATTTTGCGACATGAGCGGCTCGATTATAGAGCATACAGCCACAGTCTTCAGTCAGAGGCTTCTACAGATTTGTTACAAGTCTGACTGCTATTGGATGTCCTTCTGACCCGCAGCATCACCTTCCACAGTGACTATTTGAAGATATGTGGATGATATGAGTCACAACATTTAATTTCTATCTAGGATAAATAAAGCATTTTTGAATTGAACTGAATTTGAATTAAATTAATTACCATTTCTGGTGCAGGAGCCTTTGCAGTTTTCTGGGGTACTTGTTTTCCTTTAACACATGACTTTTTGTAAGAACCATGAATTAAAAGTAGAATGCCAACAACACTATTTATTTCTCATACAGCTAGAATGAGAAATTTGGTCATAAATTAGTTTGTATTAATCCACAGATCATGTCTTCAGTTAACTTTAAATTGCACAACAGAAATTCTGTATTTTTTTTCCAAACAGAAGATTTAAGTATTTTGTTAGCTATGTTACCTTCAGTTGTTAGGAAAATGCTGTATGCATCAAATTTGATTTTGCATGATAGCTGTATCTGTCGCCTTGAAATTGGGCCTCTGTCTCTTTAAGAACCTCCTACTCTTTTTGACACTCCCCCTTCAGCAGGTTATCACAGTAATTCTTTCTTTGAAGGGGTCAAATACACTGCATCACAAATTAGGCTCTTTGTGCCCCAACAAGGCTTCTTAAATAATTTAAATAATAAAATTTAGGCCAATAGAAAGATACAATTGGCGCCTCATCGGATGAATAGATGGATGGATGGATAGAAGGAGGGATGGATGAGCGGATGGAGGGATGGATGGATAGAAGGAGGGATGGAAGGATGGGTGGACTGCCAGTCATTTGATTGGGAAGAAATAAACATAAATATTTATGGCATAAATGTAACAGTAGTATTCCAGAGCAACTGACAGGCTGAATCTCAAAGATGTCAACAGTTTTTTTCGTGTTTGATGACATTC
Source organism: Xiphophorus hellerii (assembly GCF_003331165.1). Taxonomy (NCBI): domain Eukaryota; kingdom Metazoa; phylum Chordata; class Actinopteri; order Cyprinodontiformes; family Poeciliidae; genus Xiphophorus; species Xiphophorus hellerii. The sequence goes on along the minus strand of NC_045688.1, from coordinate 17,676,308 downwards.
CAGTCCCTTCTGAAAAACCTTTACCAGGAGAAAACAGAAACTGTTTTCAAATGACCGCAGTCTAACAAACTCTGTTAGACTTTGTTTACACCAAATTAACTATTACATTATTTGTTGAATAAAGCCCGGTTTACAAATTGAATTCACATGCGACTCTCTCACAATTGTGTGATCTTGACCTTATTAGCAACATGTTGACAGCCAACAACACCTAGAAAAAGGATTGTCAGGCTTGTTTTGCACATTCTTTCCACAACTTCAGTCCTCTAAACTTAAACCATGTGGCGGCATCTTGCCATTTGTCGTCTGAGTGCTCATTAGGCGCACTTATTTACTCCTATATTGTGTAACGTTTAAAGTTGTTGTTTTTTTCTTCAGTACGCCGTGTTCTCTTTCAAACTTTATGGCGTAATTGTTATTTGGGTAACCACTAAGGCTGGTTCAGCAACATATCAGGAGGAATGTAATATATGAGCTTTTGTTGGTAACACCAAACCCTTAAGAAAAATTCCAAGCATGGAATTTATAGTTTAAGAACTTTATAGTTTCTGCAAAGAAACTATAAAACAGTTTTAAGGACAGAAAGTAGTACTCTTAAACTCCCCTCCAGTTGCCCTCTAGGTCTGGGTAATACTGAAGTTTCCCAATAGTTACAACCCAAGAAGATGGGTCAATGTGTGGTTAGATTTTGCCCAGATAAGGTGAAGACCAGTTCCAATCTGTCCCTTTGGTGACACTTTGTGTGTGACACCCAAATGTTTTAGATCATCAAACAAGTTGTAAAATCAGTCGAATATAAACCAAGTAATGCCGTTTTAAAATGAGGGTTTTACCTAGTCTATATGTAATTACTCCATTGTTAGGTCATTAATTAAGTTATGAATAAGCTGAACAGAGATGGTCATCACACATCAAGCAGATGAATACATCTTAATCTTTGTCTTTTGTATCCTTAGGTGTTAAATTTAGCTATTTATAGGTGTTAATGTGTTTAGTGTAACACAATGGACATTTATAACCAGAATAAGACTGAAAGTTTGGCTGGACCATTCCTTCATCCTGCCTTTTTTCCCCCCCAAATAGTCATTAGACAAATATAGATAATCCTGGCTTTGGTTTCATTATTAGCCAATATCACTGTGGAAGTTTACAAAAATTCCTGTCCAGATATTAGCTTAACACAGGTTAAACCAGGAAGCAGGCGCTTCCCCACAGTATCATGACCAATCACCTGACCCAAAAGAACAGACTTGATATTCACTTTAGAATCAAATTGCACATTAAAGAAGTGAAACAATCCTTTTTGTTTTCAAAGCCCTAAAATAACATCAGCAAGCATTATTCTACTGTAAAGCTCCAGAACAAAGAACTAAAAAAAGGGAACGTCTTCTTTTAAGTGGAATATATTAGAATAAAAATGATCTCTTGTTTCCCTATAGAAGCGTTGAGAGTTACAGTTCTGCGCCTGGAGCAACTTAACCGCTTAAACTCACATCGAGGTGGTTGACTGTTCACACAGATGTAAGCAGAGTGAATAACAAAAGTCATCTCAGCGTACATTAGCCTGCGCTGTGTGGTTCGATCCAACTGATGAACAACTGTAGATTAAAATGGTGAAGAAGTCTATAGTATATCACTGGCTGCATTTCCATTATAAATTGCGACATTGTCGCACTTCCAAAACATTGTCAGTAATGACACAAGACACAATATTGCATTTGCGGCGTTTCCATTAAATAAGAAACGCAATTAAAATCACACGTGAATAAGTTTGCTCATGCTGTAAGTCATTAGAAAACATGCTTTGCCTTCATCCTACAACTACTTCCTGTCGCCTTCTTTTTTGTAGTTTGTGCCAGTGGTAATATCCAGTTGATGATCATGTGACTCGTGTGATGCAAAGAAAAGTTATTCCATTGTGGTTTTGCAAAGTACACAAGTGACCCACAGATTCACTGTGGTTGAGGAACCGCAGTGAAATTGTGTCAAAACTGAGCAAAAAACTAGTTGTTTTTAAAAAAATATGTTTCCATTAAGCAGATTTATTTTCTAAATGTCAAGTTGTGCAATTATATGGTCAATGGAAACGCAGCTACAGTTTTTTGTATATGAGGGTAATTGCGACAGACCAGTCAGAATCCATGCTGATCCCTGTTCATCACAGAGTCATAAATGGTCATCAGAACCAGACTAAAAAAGCAATGAGAGAAGATGGTGAATAACTTGAGTTAGTTCTTTTTTTTGCCGAACAGAGGAAGATCTGGTCCAAAGGTGGATTAAAGTTGCATTGTGGCATTGTGGGCAATATTATGCTGGAAAATCCTTATCTCTGACCATCCACATAGATATTTTGACACTTACAACCTATTTATAAACTGGTGGGTTGCTGATTCAAAAATCTGCTCCAGCTACCTCAGTCATTGTGTGAGACACTTCTATTTGCATGCTGGTGGCAACTTGTGGCTCACCATCCTCTGTGTGTGAGTGTATGGATCAGTGGGTGAAATATAGTGTGAACTGCTTTAGGGTACTCTGGACTTGATTAAGCCTTATGCAAGTAGAAGTCATTTAGTTCGGGCCATTGGTAGGTGTTAGTTTGACTTTCAGTTTCCCAACATCTTAGTCCAATCCAGGATCTGTGGGATGCGCAAGACAAACAAGTCCATGCAGACTTCACCTTAAAAGACTTACAGGATCTGCTGTTAACATCGTGGTCCCAGATACCATACCCCACTTTCAGGGGAGCTAATGGAGTTGATGCCTTGAGAAATCCAGGTTGTCTCAACAGTAAAAGGGAACCAATTATATCTGAAGGCAAATGACCATAAAATCTACAAGTGTTGTAGATTTCCATAGTAATTGATGGTGGTTGTCATGGCGTATCATCAACTATCTCATTCTACTCTTAGTTCTTTGCCTACCTCTGACTGGACCAATTTGTTGCAACTAAGCCATTTATTTGAAGAGCCACCGTTTGCTCCCTTTGCTCACACATTCTTGAGTATTTGCCTTCTCTGTGCTTGTTCCTGAACTCTTGTGTTGACTCGTTCTGCCCTTCAGTTTCTTAGTGCGCGTTATCTGGGCTTGTTGCAATAATCCTGAGCTATCTGAATTGCAAATGTGAAAATGCTTCACGCATATTATTTACTTACCTAAATTATCCCCAGTAAAAGAAAGTAGCTGCAACATTAAGTCGTTAAGAGCATTACATACAGCGCATTTTGCTTGGAAATCTAGACTTCTAATCTAGACAGTGTTAGAGACCAAGGGCCCACTCTTTTCCCCATCTCCCTGCTAGTGGCGCCTTCCAAACCAGATAATTCTCCTCCTTCACACAACAAAGAAAAGCACAAAGAAAAGAGACTAAGGCTTTCACCCGACATCTAAAGCCCAAATTCCACTCTGATTAAGCATCTCCACGATGAGCAGGAACTCGTCCAATTCTCAGAGGCTTCGCACAGAAACCCAATTTAACAACTCGTTTCAAGCACCATAGGAAACCTTCAGAGCTGCTGTGTTTGAGATCTGTTCTTTAGTGCTGTGCAGGCAGCACAATGATGCACTGCAAGAAACAAGGCCAGAGTTCCTTATTTCTTTGTTTGCTTAAAATGTCATAAATATAATAAAGAAAAATAAGGCATGGGCAATTGGATATAACAACGTCATCAATAGCTCTGTGGCATTTTGTTTGTGAAAGGAACTAATGCGGGCATCTGTTTTGTTTTAAAGCAAAAGTCAATGAAATTACGTTTATCTAGTGGTAGGTTGCATGCCAACACAAAACACTTTACAAGACAAACAAATGCAATTATTATCTAACTGTAGAGATTTATAATCAAATTATACCAATCTAGTCCAATCATATATCTGGATTGCACTAAGTTCCATGTCACGTATCATGCAATGATAAAACAAACAGGCTCTGAATTGGCTAACCTGATGGCCAAATAGTTGCCCTGCTTTGAATTGGTTCTCAATTGGAGTGTCAGAATTTTAAGTTAGAGGAAATTCATTCATGTTGGAAGTTTCTCACAAGTCATGACACCAATATGGCTGGGAAAAATAATATGCAACCTTGAAATTCTTCCCACTTACGAAAATATCAGCATTGCTCGACATACGGATGCTGGCTGAGTGGCGTGCAGCACGTTCCGTTGTGGGACACTAAATATTTGATTGCGGTTTTCACCGGATGATCTTTCACACAAAGCCTTGCCTTGACCTTAAAAACTCGGCACAATCTAAATACGTTTTTAATTGATCCTGTTTACTCCATTTAATAAGGTCACATGTGTTTGGATGTGGAAACGGGGGGACAATGCAGCCTCAGTTAGCCATGTTAGTTAGTCATTCAATTACACAAGAGAGGCTGTGGAAAAATACCACTTTTCCACATTGGATAATTGGATTGCCCTCTGTGAGTTCAGTAGCTTGTGTTGGGACAGACGATAGAGTGTGCTAGGTGAGAGGGAAAACACTGGCATGTCCTTCTGTCTGAGACCCAGACAGACAAGGTGACACATTCTCAATAAGCCAAGAGCCCATTATCTGAGTGACGTCTAGCTATTGTGTTTGTAGGTGGACAAAACAATTGCAAAGTGCAGGACTTGGAATGGATAGAATAGAATAGAATAGAATAGAATTTATTGCCATTTGAACAGGTACATTAAGCACATTGAAATTCTTGTGCAGATATTAAAGGAAAAATCTACAAAAAATAAAAGTCTTATTTCTGTATTGATTAGATTGACAAGCATTAGGTTTTATGCTATAATATAATCATACAAACATCACAAGCATAGCAAGCCTTCATAGATACAGACAAAAGAGAGTTAGTTGCCCTTGAAATGAGGTCTATTAAGACAGAGACGCCTTATGTCAGAGGTTTAGCTCACCTTTGGAGCCAAATGTGTCACCCTGCGTACAAGCAACAGCTCCCTGCCGACCTTTGACTTCAAGATCTTATGCAAGAATACAAGCAAGGGATGTGCTTTGAATAGAGTGCCGCTTCACTCAGACAGCACTGTAGATTGGTTATGCCTCAGATGCTGTTTTGCTTCTGTCATTCTTAATGCCAGACTATTTTCACAACTTACCTGGCAGCTATGAAATTATTTCACGAGATAAAAGATTGTCTAGCTATGTTTGAAATATTTCTTGTTTTCTCGACACCCTACCAGGAAACTGTGAAAGTCAACGAAATTAAAATGTTAAACTAGAGCTCACAATATTTAAAAAGAAAGTCTTATGGTTAGGGGTGCACCAATTGCAGTTTTTTGGCCGATCGCTGATTACCGATATTTAAAACGGCTGACTTGCCGATTCAGATTTTGGCCGATAGCAATCGTTTTTGTCTGAAATGTCGCTAGCTATGGCAAGAAAGTCACTAAGTTGCTAACAGTGAGGTGACTATTGTTAACTGCAAATGTGACCAGGTGGGCGGGGCTAACAGTCAAGGACAGCAGAAGAGGACAGTGGCTGATTTTAAGACCTTTGCTTTGGTAGATAAGTTCTGGGGATAAGATCGATTTCAAGTCTAAGGATCGGCCAATTACCAATCTCCTAAAGTTAAGGATATCGATACATCCCTACTGGATCTGTTTCAAACTCTCTGGATTAGGGAGCTCATGTCTTTATCCAGGGCTAATGGTGACCACCAGTCTGTGGATGTTTCATTACCTCATTAATTTATTTGCAAAATATTCAGAATTTGTTGGCAAAATTGAAGAAGATACTATTCAGTATTCTAGACTCACAGTTAGCATCTCAGGTGGAGTGTGTGCTAGAAGTGCAACAGGCATTTATGTTCATCTTAATTTCTTTCAAATGATTGTGAAGGTGTTGATTAAGTAAGATTAACACTTTAAAAAAAAAAAAAAAAATTCTTATCCAACTACAGCATTTGTGGGACAATATGACCTTTATGGCATGACATCCTGTAGCAGTTCATATGAATTAATGTTTCACAGTGACACCACAAAGCCTGATCCCCAGTCTGACCTCTGACCTCGGGTCTGTTCAAGCTGCCTGCGTCAGGCAGCATTTAAACCCCTTAATCAATCTGGTTCATTGCAAAAGACTCATTGTTCCGAACTACGGGGTGGTGTTACCTTTGAGGAAGTTCTTTAAGGCAAGCTGTGGGAAACACAAAAGTTTTGAAGTACACAAGGCAAACTTCTGCATTGATGCTGGAATACATGATATTTCTGCCGCTTTTGTAATGTTCTGAACCTTCCCTGTTGCGCAGCCGAGTTCCCTGTGTTGCAACATTTCTCCTCTGTACATAGAAATCCTTTTGAAATCGTCGATTGTACCACCCTACGTGACTTTATTGAGTTTTCAGCAACTTATCACCACAATTTCATGAGAAAAACTATCAAGAATCAAATGTGGGTTCATATTTTATTATTTCTGCTTATTTTGTAGTCATGAGGTGGGAGAACGTGTATTTTTCCCATATTTCTTTTCCCCTTTTAAGGATAGCAACACCATTCTCATTGTGGCCTCACATCACTGGTTCTGTCAGGCTCTTTTTATAAGTTGACACTTTATTTCAAGGTCACAAGAAAGCTTTGTGAAATACTTTGGTCAGAATAACCCAACATGACCATACCAGGGCACCTATCTCAACCATCTATTGACCAGAATCAGTTTAGAGATGTGGTGAACCTTTTCTACAACCTTGCTATTTTCCAAATTTGGCCATTTTCACTTTTTTTTAATTTTATGATGTTTACTCAGTTTCCTGCATGTGAATGAACATTTTGTTTCTGTTGATTCTTTATGATATTTTCTCTAAACTGCAACCAACAAAAGAGGATTACTAGGGCTGACCGTCCCTCCATTTAGGACTTTTACAGGTCTAGGGTCAGGAAATGGCAGACAGCGCACATCCTGGACACAAACTGTTGAAAAAAAAAAAAAAAGCTACTACACTGATAGTTTCTTATTCTGATGGACATTTAGCAGTTTTCGCTTAATGATGCTGTTTAAAATCATGAATGACAAAAATGTTTACTTATGACCTGTAGATTAAAATTATTAAAATGTTTAACTGTCCTCAGGTGTTGAACTTCACTCTGACACCGTTATTAGTACATACAGGAAGCGAAGGGTGAAGTCAGTGTCAACAACTGAACAACATTTCCCTAAAGTCACGACTTAAAAAAAAAATCCTTTCTTTCAACATCAGCCAGAAGAACACAATCAGCTGTAAATCTGTATATGTGAAACTCTGGTTTGATGCGTTTCCACTGTGTTTTGGTCAGGCATCCTGACTGGTCTCCTACAGTAATTCATTGCCTTGCTAAGATATTCAGACTCCTTTGGTGACACTTTTTGTGTCACATTCCAACCAGAACCTTCAGTGTGTGTTATTAGAATTTCATATGATAAACCAGTATGAAGTTGGGGATGACATGAAAATAAGCATCTGGTGGACCTTGAACCAAAATGCACTTGTTCTGCCTTCCAGTGACTGCACATATCAATTATATTCAGTTTATTTGTAGAGTCAATTCCTATTTATTATTACAGATGGTAAGGGGTTTTCTCTCCGAGCATGCGCAGCTGATTGCATTGAGTTACTTATTTCACTTCTTACCAGAAAAAGAATTATTAATTGAACGAAAATCATTTTAAAGCTATATAATGTATACCAGCGGTATAAATCATTTTGACCTTGACTGTTTCATTTGTGGACCTAAGAACTGTTTCTGGACAAATCTCTCCACTTTTCCAAAGAAGATTCCATCAGTTGGTGTTTTGGTGACTAAGTCATGAGTCCAAGTTCTCAAAATAATAGTTAAAGAAAGCTCAGCTGAATTTACATTTAGTAACCGTGAACCATGTACCTAACCATTATTCATATCTTTGCTTAACCACTGAGTGAGTCTGTGATTGTCAGACCTTAGGCTGACAAAGCTTGCAACTTGGAGATGGAAATGACATCATACCCAAGCTCAATTGAAGAAAAAAACCCAGTAGGATTTGCTTCTTGGCAAGGTCAGTTATTATTGCCAATGAAATTGGCTAACAATGTTTTTCAGGGTATCATTTCTAGAAAAACACCATGGTATAATAACCATTGACACATAATTGATATACCAACAGTGGAACTTATTTAGGGAGTCTCAAACTGGCTAGAATATGTCTCACTGATGCAGGTATGATCCATGTGAACCTTCCAATTTGAACATGTGTCTGGAGAGGGCTTTCAGACTTTCAAAGCAGAAATTCAACTTTGCTAGTATTCCTGTTGATTCTATGGACTTCTGGACATTACAACCACAAGCTTCAATGTATTATATTGGAATTTAATATAACAGACCAACACAAAGTCTATGTCCTGCTGGAAGCTGAAACTCCACCCCAGTCTCAAGTTCATTGCAGCTTCCACAATGTCCTGTATTTATCTGCCTTCATCAATCATTTAATTCTGGCCAGGTTCCCTGGTCGGTGGTAGAAGCACGGTGCTATTATTATTATTTTATCAAGGAAGAGGTGCAGTGTGTGGGTTCTGCTGCATATAACCCTTTGTACCTTAAAACTGAACTTTTGGGGGTGCTGTGGTGGCGCAGGGGTTAAGCAGAACCCGCATGTGGAAGTCTTACTCCGCGACGCGAATGTTACAGGTTTGAGTCCCAGCCTGATGACCTCAAATAAAGGCTACCAGAGCCAATAAAACTATAAAAAAACAACTTAACTTTTGGTCACATCTAAGTATAAGACCTCTTACTTTAGGTTTGCTATGTACTCTAAATGGTTTGAAGCAAACAATTCTTCCTTTGACTTCCTCTATAACAATCTTCTTCCTTTGTCATCCTTCTGCAAAGGCCAGATGTGTGACTAATATTTCTCCAGTCATCTAAGTCTCCCAATTGATACTATGTATCTCTGTAGCTGCTTTATAATTACCACAGGCCTCTTGGCTGCACCTGTGAGTAATGGTCACAAAACCACTATGATGTCTCACAGCCTGACACCAATTCCAGCACCTGGATAAAGAAATTATTTTTACATTTGGTTCATAATACAATATAAGCTTGTTAACAAGATGTAATTTGATGAATTATCAATGCAGTTTGTGATTTTGGTTAGGTTGGGGTTAGAGTAGCGTAAGGGGTAAGAGTAAGGTAGAGTTGGGGTTACAGCAAGGGCAGCTACTTTTGGGGGATGATGAGGGCCTAAGAGTGGAGACGGCCCGAGAACGTAGAGTCCACATGAACAGAGCCTGCTGTGCGGTGCTTCATGTACATCCTAGTGAGCATTCAAATCTTAGACTGTGCCATCCTCTATATTCCATTGTTCAAATCCAACGTATCGTTGAAGGGACCAGCTAGAATAAAGTAAGGTTATAGTAGTTTAGTGTTTTCTCAGATCAATGTTCTCTGATATATCAGCACAGTGACGCCGGCAAATACAGGTAGCCATCAGACAGCCAGCTGTACAATCCATCAGCAGATTAAACTCCATGTAGGTTCAAGGAGCATGTCCTCTCTGTGACCCTTTCACCGTCTGTGTGGGAACGTCCGTCCATCTGACCGTCTCACTGCGAGTCAGCATCGAGATCGCTGCGTCCTGTTAAATTCATAATGCTGTCTAATCTGCACTGAAAGCCTTTGCTCACTTTGGCTGTGCTCCAGTGGACAGAGATTAATATCACGACACACACACCCCCGTATCCCCTTCACCACACACACAAATACAAACAATGACAGATTATTTCAGCCATGATTCACTTTCACTGACCAACCTCAAAGTGAGTCAGCTTTCATGTGACAGGAAGGAAAACCCAAGTATTCTACTTGAATCTGGAGCTGTTGTGTGGGCATGTATGAAAGGGGTGTGCGCCCTCTTGAGGATGAATGCGGGAAAATCATCTTTAAAAAGTTCCTTATGTGGACAAAAGTCAATAGAAATCCAACAGTTACAAGTCCAACAAACATTCAAGTAAAGAGATTAAATTCCCTGCACGTCCCACCGGGAGGAGGCCCCGGGGAAGACCCAGGACACGCTGGAGGGACTATGTCTCTCGGCTGGCCTGGGAACGCCTCAGGATTCCCCCGGAAGAGCTAGAAGAAGTGGCTGGGGAGAGGGAAGTCTGGGCCTCCCTTCTGAAGTTGCTACCCCCGCGACCCGACCTCGGATAAGCGGAAGAAGATGGATGGATGGATATAGTAACCAAAGCTTATACCCTTTGCAACCTGTCTGGGTTGTTGAATTAGGCATCTTTTAATAAGTTGATCACATTGTTATGATTGAATGTGTTGGATCATTAAGAAAAAAAAAATAGCCCAAGATCACCTGAATTAAAAACGTCCAGTATTCAAAAAATATTAATGGAGTAAAGCTAAAGCTACCGATAATCCTCTATAGTCTAGAGGATTATCCACATTTTTTGAAAGCTGAGTCATATTTCACTAATTCCACATCCAGTTCTGATCACTGTCCGACCTGTAGAATCAAGAGACTGCTTTAAGAGAACCTGTATGACAACATGTAACAGGGTTGACAATTACACAAAGCAACACATCATGTCCCAATTTAAGAACAGATGAGAACCACAGTCAGTATCTATTAGTCTGGAAATGAATGTATTTATTGCCTACTTATGCAATTCTGATAGATTCTCATGACGATTCAGTGGGTCGCCTGGGATTTCTCCCATTCACCTGGATTTCTGCTGTAGAATTTCAATCGGGCCAATCAGCAAACAGAAGGAGAAATTGTGAACAATGACATTAATTTTCTGTGCTGTTATAGAATTGTAGTCCGCCCATTTTTGTGGTTTGGCAATGGAAGTAGAGGAAGTGTCGTTTGGTGAAAGTTGGGTACAGGCTGGCCGAGTTGCACGGCCTACCAAAAATATTCCAAGGAATCATCCAGGAGGCCACAAAATGTCGGTTTTCATAATTGAACTGTCAGAATGAAAGATTGAATAAAAAATTATATCTTTGAAAAGCTTCCAAGCTGAGAGCCACAGCTGAACAAAAATAACACAAATGTTTGTCTCATATTTGCCAAAAATGTCTTGGCTTTCTTCAAGGCTACAGGAAAAATACTCTGTGGCTACTGAGGCTGATGTCATCACCTTGGATGATGACATCAGCCAACATTTCAGAAAAAAGAACAATGTAGCAACAATCAAACAATGTGCTGGCTTGGTGATGGTGTGGGGTTAGCGTGACTTTTCAGAACATGGACGCCTTGCTGTTATTGACAGAGCAGTGAATGCTGGATCAAAAGTTGAAAAATACAAACAAAGCAAAGTTTCAGTTTTGCTATCAGGCTGATTGCCTTGTGGTTGCGGCGTTGACAGAAAATGAAGCAACTTCCCTGCAATCGTCCCTCACTGAGGCAGCAGCAAGGTGACTGCAGCTTTATTTTGGAATATAAACAGGAAATGTGCTGACTAATAGGATTATACGTCACCTGAACAGAAAGGGGACATAGGCAGTGGGATGCAGTGTGTGAGGAAATGTGACAGTCTTGGTAATCTGACAGAGACTTGAGGTTTTTATCTTTCAGTGTTAAAGAGATTCAACAAGTCATTTCCTGTGTTCAGTCCAGAAACATTTGTTCATTCTTGTGTTTTGTTTCAGTCTGAGCCTGGCATTAATTCTATTAGTATGGTTTATCATATATTTTACTTTTTACTCTCTTATATGTTTAACAGGAAGATAGACAAGAAAAAAGTCTAAAATATATAGAAAAGTCAACGTATGTGTTTTTATATAATGTGAAACCTCCAGTTATGTCTGTGTGAAGAATCAGCTTTATTTGACTCAGTGGTATCAGAATTATAATTATTTATTCATTATAATAAGTGTTGCTGAACTGAGTATATGATGTAAAGAGAGTGTAAGAAAAACTCCCTTTTAAGAGAACTTTGGTGCAATTGTGCCACCTGCTGGATGCCAGTCATTTTCATCAAAGCAAAATGATGAAAGTGTAGTGAAAAAGTTTACATTTCCAGAAAGCTTTGTTTTATATAAAATAAATAACTAACTTGAGCATAGTTTAAAACTCTTACTCCATATTTAGTTGTTAGTGCTGTTGCTTTGCAACAACAAGGTCCTGGATTTAAATCCTAGCAGGTGGTCTACGCATAGAGCTTGCATGCATAGGATCTTCTTGGGTACTCCTCCATCCAAAGCACAGGTAGCACAGGTAGATAGCTATGTCCATCTGTTGGCGCTACCCGTCTAAAACTGTTGTCATGTTTACAAACCGAAAACTATAGCAGGTTGTGTTAATGTTAATATTATCATTGGATAACATTCTTTGAGTGACGGGACTGTGGAAGCTTGGGCGTTATGCTTAGCATAGCATTTTAGCAATTTCTATACACGATGAAACCATAAGAATATCACTTCATCAGAATATCCTACCCGTTTAAAATGAAAAGCTATCGCAGATGTATGCACTAATCCTTTTATTACAATATCCTTCCTTTAGAAAATGTAGCAGTATCGTACATGTACTGAAATCCTTAATCAGCAAATCACTTGTATACAGGGTAGCACATTCTGTTGCTTCAAATCTCTTCATCTAACTTTAGAAAATATAGGGGTAGCATTTGTTGTTGCACTAAATCCTTACCCAACTTTTTAAAAATACTTGGGTAGCATATTTTGTTGCACCAAATTCCTTTACAGTATTTGAATTTCCTACATTTCATGAAATACAGAGGTAGCAGATATTGATGCACTAAAAACCCTTCATCAGAAAATCCTACTGGTTCTGTTGATGCACCAGAACCTTTCATCAGAATATTCTACTCATTTCACATTGGTAGGTGGCACGTTTATTTACTAAATTCCCTAATCATAAAATTCCATATAATGATGCACTAAATTATTTAATCAAATATAATTTATTTGATTATATTTGATTAAATGTGGGAGCTCATAAAGGGTGAATTAAAACTCTGCATCAAAATATTCTTTTAAAAAATATTTAAAATACAGAAGTGTTTGTAAGAATGACACAGGAGAAACAGGTTTTTATTGAAATTAAACACATTTACAATTACAGATCACCGCAAACTCTGTTTTTTGTGCATTTTTGACATCTTTACCAATTGAAGCCCAGTCAAAACGTGTACATCCAACTGCGCAGGTCACTGCGCAGCTGAATATACAGTAATATTACACCATAGACACACGGAGCTTCAATCCCACCTGCGACCATGGTCTATTTAGCATGGTTTGATAAAAAAAAGTGTTATTAAACTAAAATATTTTAAAGTATAGGGACAAAATAACCCACAAAAACGTATTTTGTTCTGGTTCACATGGTTGACGCCAAGCAATGACTTTCTTCACAGAGAGTTAGAAGTGTAAACTAAAGCCATTTACAAATATGTTTGCAAGTTGCATGTCATGTAAACGTGAAACATGATGTAGTACAGCAGCTCAATGAAGTAAAATAAATGAAACAAATGCTTACCATAACCTTAAGCTTTTGTATCATAACCACCCTTCCAGCTCACCTTTTGTGGAGGCCCAGGCTGTGAAGAGTGAGACACCTAGTGGTGCCACCTGTACACCAACTACCAGTAAAATCAACAAGATGATGAAGAAGGGGCGGGGATTTATCGGTATTGGACGTTCCGTCAAATTAGAAAGTGAAAGAAAAAAAAGGTGGAATCTTGTCCGGTTCTTCGGTTCTGTTGGTTCTCTGTCTGTGATGTTCAGATGCTTTTCAACACCATAGGCCGTTTGAACAAATTGTAAGTTTGAATATTGTTCCTACTTTAACTTTGTCTTTAGGAACTTTCCTGTGTTTTTCTGCTCTTTTTGTTTGAAAACAAACAATTTTTCATCTCTGCTGTTTGAAGACAAAACCTACATGATTATTAGATTAGTGATGAAGTGGAATTAAAGACCTGACATTTCTCTGTTTTCTTCACTGAACTAAAGGCGTCATGTTTTCATTTCCTGAAGTCGGAAGCCCCTCCCTACTGCGTCCTTTATTACAAATTAAAATAGCATTAAGGTTAAAAGTTTGGTGCAATCAGATTATTAAATTGATCATCATCATCTTTGATGATTCAGACAATCCACTTGTAGCGTTTGATGATGGAGAAATAAAAAAGTTTCTTATGTGAATTTAAACTGAATCAGCGCGTCAGAGAATGGTAATGTTGCTCAGTTCCTCCATCTAGTGGACTTTTAGTAGAAGTGCAGCAGCTGATGTCTGCATTCAGCTGACACTGAAGTGAAGAGCCAATCAGAGGAGGAACAGCTGTTCATTTTGTTTCTAAAACTAATGATGTAAACTAAAGGATGATCAGAGCTGATGTGCAGATGAATGATTTGTGTTTCCTCTACAGGTGAAGGTAGAAGGTGTGTGAGAGATGATGTGTATGTGAATTTAGCAGCATGGATCAGTGTGAGGAAGGAGAGGAGGATGTCCCTCCATCTGAAACCACCAGAGGTCAGAGGTGAGATCCCTAACTATGCAGAGCTACTTTCACTCATCATTCACTCTGAAAAAGACGAGATGATGAAGCCTTTGCTCCTCTTTCGTGCTTCATAAAAACTGAGCATTTTATTTATAAAGAATCCCATAAAGTCATTAATGCTGCAATGTGAGAGAAATTAAGGGTCTGTAACTGTAAGTAAACCTGGCATCTGTACTAAAAAAGAATCCTTAGATTATTTTTATCTTCCTCTGTCAATGCTGAGAAATGTTGAATTTTCTCTCCATTTTTCTTTGCAATGTGCTTAAAAGTATCCAGCTCCTAATTAAACCGGAGAACAAGCTTCCTAAAAATAATTGCTCTTTTTGGGATGAGGGGAGTTGCATGTGATTGGTTCTGAGGAATTATTTAGAAGACTTGCGAAATGTCTTGTGACATAAAACCACCAATTTCTGAAAAGGATTTGAGTTTCACTTTTTGCAAAATTGTAAGATGTTACACTTTGTGTTTCAATTCAGGTTTATTTCTGAGTAAATCTGATCCTTAATTTAACAAGACTGGTTTTTTTGGGGAATTGAAAACTAGGACTGTAATGTCAATGTTTTTGTTACCAAGATTAAAAGCATTAGATACGGAAAATATCTAATACTTATCCTCTATTTCAGTGGGACTACATTTGTCTAGTTCTGTTAGGAATTATTTAGAATATTTGTGAACTTTTGTTTTTTGTTGTTTCACAGCTCTCCTAATTTATAAAGAGTCAGGAGAAAGTGTGTGAAAGATGATGTGTATGTGAACTATGACGAACTTTATAGAACGTCATAGTTCTATATGACTATTTTTATAGTCATATAGAAAATTATATTTAAAGTAAAATTCCATTAATTATGTTTTTAATAAGAACTTTATTTTTGTCAAAATTCTTGAAAGACTGAAGCGAACCCATGACCCAGAACCAGAACCCAGCTGTGTGTCCTTTAAGAGCGACAGATCAAAGGATATTGGTACTGACTTTAAATCTTCTGGACCTTCATCATCAGAGAGGTGAGCTGGATCTTCCTGCTGTAACAGTGATAACTGAGTCAGTCTGAAAAGTTTTTATTCCAACATGTGTTTAACAGCAGCTCAGCTGTTTGTGCCACATTTCTATTCCCATATGTGAAACATGGGGGCCAGTTCTTTGCTGCTTCTGGGTCAGAGCAGACACAGAAATTCCAGAGCACCCACATGTACCAGACAGCCTACACTTGTTGATAAGCACACACACCTCCACACAACCCAGATGGTGACAGAACCAACCTCTTAGATATAATGGCTCTCTTTTTATTTTTTGGACGGGTGTGGGAGGACATATAATTGGTTCTGTTAGGAATTATTTAGAATACTTGTAAACTGTCTCTTTCTGTTGTTTCACAGCTCTTGAGTTTATAGTCATATTCAAATGTGTTTTAATGAGAAATTTTTTTGTCAGGATTCCTGAAAGACTGATGCAAACCTATGATCCAGAACCAGAACCAGAACCCAGCTGTGTGTCCTTTAAGAGCGACAGATCAAAGGATATTGGTGCTGACTTTAAATCTTCTGGACCTTCATCATCAGAGAGGTGAGCTGGATCTTCCTGCTGTAACAGTGATAACTGAGTCAGTCTACCGGTGAGTTAAGATAACAAAACATGTTCTGTAGTTATTCATTATTTATTTAATTATTGTTCTGCTGTATACTTTTTATTTTATTAAATTTGACAATGTTCTCTATCCATCCTCTATGTACAGTATTTACTTATCCTTCTTCATTTCTATCTTTAGCTGTCTCCCTCCCTCTTTCAATTTAATTATCAGGTTTATTTCCTTACCAAGTTCAGACAGTCAGGTTATTTCCCCTCTGAGAGCCAAACCTGGTCAAAACTTTTATTCGTGATGACTGAATTTTAGCTGCGTATCAGGACAGGGCAGGACGCACTCCAGCTAATTTGTACAGTCAGCCCTTCGCCATATGATTAGGACAGTTCCTCCCGCTGCTGCTAGCTAGAAGCTAAAATTAGTTCTGCTTTTTTATCTTCACATATAGCGCTAGCAAGCAGAGCAGTCACATTACTTTTCTGTGACTTTAACTGTTTTCTTTCTCTTTGAATAGTTCTGTTGCTTTTTTCCACTCACGGAAACCCATTTCAAAGGTTCACTGACTTTTAGCATCGTTTAAAATGCAAAACAGAAGCCGTGGATGGAGGAGAACCCATCATGTGTTAGGATGTACTCACCACTTGCGAGCTGGCTTTCAAAACTCGATCTGGAGAAAAATCGTTTCTGATGTTTGTAAAGATGTTCCGATGCTTTACAATTAACATCCATATTCCCTGCTTCTTTATGGAGTTCCATTTGTTTCACAATTATTCAATCAAAAAGTAAATCATATGTAAAATAATTACAGGGACTAGAATTCACTGTTTATGGGAGTGTAAAACTATAGAGGCATTCTGGCGAGCAGTATGTCGAGAAATTAGCTCCGCTATAGGACAAACACTTCTCCCTAGTCCAGTCCTATGTCTCCTTGGGTTCATACCCAGTCATCTGGATACTCACAAAGAAATTGTGCAATTTCTATTGATGTTGGCCAGAAAATCCATAATGCTTAAATGGGTTGGTTGTGATGCCCCTTCGATCCAGCTATGGAAAAATTTACTTTCTGAAGTTATTGTATTAGAAAGATTGAGATATTGTATGAATGGGAAATTTTATGCTTTTAAAAAAAGATGGGAATGTATTCTTGAATACTTCAAAATTTCAAAATTAAAAAACCAGTAATGTTAATCCGAATGACGTGTATGTATAAATTGGTTATGTTTCTCATATGATGCTGTAATTTATGTACATGCCTCCGATTTTGATTTTGTCTTGTTTTCTGTATCAGTGCTGTATAAGTTTTGCCCTGTTATTGTTCTTTCCCTTTCTGTTTTTGTATAAATGTTCAAAAATACCTAATAAACATAATTATTAAAAAAAAAAAAAAAAAAAGTAAATCATGTCAAACAAAAAAGAGTTGTGATCAAAACTTTTGGATTCCCCCCCGCCCAAAAAGTTTCAAACAAAAACAAATTATCTTGAGAAGCAGAGAGGGACGATGGTTCTGTTCCATGTCCAATATGAGTTTTAAAAAACTCTGTTAGCTTGGATATTTTCTTCATCACCTCTCGGTAGCGCTCTTCTTTTTCTTTCGTTCCTGCGCTCCGCTGTCGTACATTCTGTTGTCCGCCATCGTGAGAAATCCCTCCGTGATGCTCCGTCCAATGTTCAAGAAGAGTCCAACTTGGACCAATAATAATCAAGCATTCACGATGGACGTGTGCCAGAACAAATCAGACATTTTTTCAACAACACCACCAAAATCCTCTTACGCAGTGATAAAATGAAGGCATTCTGACCTTACTCATTCACAAAAATACAAAGCATCTTTCGGGGGACCTGAAGCGCTGGTAAGCCCATGCTAAAATCCGGGCTTGTCAATACGTGTATATGTTAGTCTGTAATGCTTGTCTTACTTACACTAATTGGTGAATTAGTTAAAAAGTAAAATAATAAAAAAAATCTTCTGGACCTCCACTATAGAGTAGTGAGCTGGATCTACCTGTTGTAACTCTGTTAATCAATGTAAAATGAGTTCAGCAGGAAAGGAAAGTCTCACCATGTGATTGTTGATGTACTAGAACTCAACCAAACTGTAATGTGTGATTCTGATGTTATTTGTGTGCATCCTTTTATTTCATCTTCTTTTTAACTTATATGTATTGTGTTCATGTGATGCTCAGCTTTTCCGTTTTGAAGATTGTTATTGTGACGCTCTTCCAGCAGTTTTCACAGCAGTTTTTTGTGAAAACTTATTCCTGATTCTTCCACAGAGTGGACTGGCAGAGCTCAGAGGTTCCCAGTGGTCCATCTGCCCAGCAGCACCAAACACAGCTGGACTCCATATTTATGGTCTGTAAATGTACAAAAATTACTTTTTTATGGATTCTTTTCAGTCCATGTTGGACTTTGTAGACCAGAGGACTGCCAGTCTGACCAGCATGGATCTGATGTTTGGCTCCATGATTTCAGTCTGATGTGTCCTTCATCTATTATTCTGTTCCAGCTACTGGAGGACAACATTGTCACTTTTGTGAAGAATGAGCTGAAGAAGATCCAGAAGGTTCTGAGCCCAGATTACCCAGAATGCTCAAAGAGTCAGAGAGATGATGATGAGGTGTTGGAAGGTGAGGATGAAGAGCAGAGGAGGACCAGCAGATTGGCAGTGATGAAGATCACACTGAACTTCCTGAGGAATATGAAGCAAGAGGAGCTGGCTGACCGTCTGCAGAACAGTAAGATTTCTACAAAGATTTGACTTGATGGATAAATCACACATTTATTGATGTCTGAAGAGATGAAATTGCATTTATTCAAATCATCTTCAAACAATGATTTTGTTTCCTTCCTGATTTTATATTTTGTGTTAATTTAGAACGTCTTTCTGCAATTTGTCAACATCAACTTAAATCTGGTCTGAAGAAGAAGTTCCAGTGTGTGTTTGAGGGGATTGCTAAAGCAGGAAGTCCAACTCTGCTGAACCAGATCTACACAGAGCTCTACATCACAGAGGGAGGGACTGGAGAGGTCAATGATGAACATGAGGTCAGACAGATTGAAACAGCATCCAGAAAAACACATGGACCAGAAACAACAATCAGACAAGAAGACATCTTTAAAGTCCCACCTGGAAGAGATCAACCAATCAGAACGGTGATGACAAAGGGAGTGGCTGGCATTGGGAAAACAGTCTTAACACAGAAGTTCACTCTGGACTGGGCTGAAGACAAAGCCCACCAGAACATCCAGTTCATATTTCCATTCACGTTCAGAGAGCTGAATGTGCTGAAAGAGAAAAAGTTCAGCTTGGTGCAACTTGTTCATCACTTTTTTACTGAAACCAAAAAAATCTGCAGCTTTGAACAGTTCCAGGTTCTGTTCATCTTTGATGGTCTGGATGAGAGTCGACTTCCTCTGGACTTCCACAACAAGGAGATCCTGACTGATGCTACAGAGTCCACCTCAGTGGATGTTCTGCTGACAAACCTCATCAGGGGGAATCTGCTTCCCTCTGCTCTCCTCTGGATAACCACACGACCTGCAGCAGCCAATCAGATCCCTCCTCAGTGTGTTGGTATGGTGACGGAGGTCAGAGGGTTCACTGACCCACAGAAGGAGGAGTACTTCAGGAAGAGATTCAGAGATGAGCAGCAGGCCAGCAGGATAATCTCCCACTTGAAGACATCACGAAGCCTCAACATCATGTGCCACATCCCAGTCTTCTGCTGGATCACTGCTACAGTTCTGGAGGATCTATTGGAGACCAGAGAGAGAGGAGAGCTCCCCATTACCCTGACTGAGATGTACATCCACTTCCTGGTAGTTCAGACCAAAGTGAAGAAGGTCAAGTATGATGGAGGAGCTGAAACAGATCCACACTGGAGTCCAGAGAGCAGGAAGATGATTGAGTCTCTGGGAAAACTGGCTTATGATCAGCTGCAAAAAGGAAACCTGATCTTCTATGAATCAGACTTGACAGAGTGTGGCATCGATATCAGAGCAGCCTCGGTGTTCTCGGGAGTGTTCACACAGATCTTTAGAGAGGAGAGAGGACTGTATCATGACAAGGTGTTCTGCTTCGTCCATCTGAGTGTTCAGGAGTTTCTGGCTGCTCTTTATGTTCATCTGACCTTCATCAACTCTAGTGTCAAAAAACAAAGAACAAGAAACGAAGAAGAAACAAAAAAATGTAAGAGGTCTTCATTATTTTATACACCAAATAAACACCTGGGGGTCATCCCAATGAAAGAAATCCCAACATCAAACATGCCTTCAGTTGAAGAACCGCTAACAACATTTGACCACCCTTCATTTTGGGAGGAGCTAAACGTACAGGATCTCTATCAGAGAGCTGTTGACCTGGCAAGACCAGGTGGGATGAAAGAAATCCCAGCATCAAACATGCCTTCAGTTGAAGAACTGCTAACAACATTTGACCACCCTTCATTTGGGGGGCAGCGAAACGTACAGGATCTCTATCAGAGAGCTGTTGACCAGGCCTTACGGAGTACTAATGGACACCTGGACTTGTTCCTCCGCTTCCTCCTGGGACTTTCACTGCAGACCAATCAGAAACTTCTACAAGGACTGGTGACACAGACAGAAAGTAGCTCACGGACCAATAAGGATACAATAAAGTACATCAAGTGGAAGATCAGTGAGATTGTATCTGCAGAGAAAAGCATCAACCTCTTCCACTGTCTGAATGAACTCAATGATCATTCTCTAGTGGAGGAGATCCAACAGGCTCTGAGTTCAGGAAGTCTCTCCACAGGTAAACTGTCTCCTGCTCATTTTTCAGCTCTGGGTTTCATCTTCGTATCATCAGAAAAAGAGCTGGATGTGTTTGACCTGAAGAAATACGCTGCCTCAGAGAATGTTCTTCTAAGGTTGCTGCCAGTGGTTAAAGCCTCCAACAAAGCTCTGTAAGGACACAGATTGTAATTGCTTTTACTTTTAATCATGATAAATATGCTAATGAGTAGATGCATATTAATAGTGTCAGATTTTTATACTGAAAAAGTTCAAAACAAAACCTCCATCAATCTTTCCAGGAAGAATATTGGGGACTGAAAAGAAAATTATTTTTGAATAATTGCCTCATTCCAGATATTTCTCCCTGTCTTCTCAGACTGAGTTACTGTAACCTCTCAGAGAGAAGTTGTCAAGCTCTGACCTCAGCCCTCAGCTCCCAGTTCTGCAGTCTCAAAGAACTGGACCTGAGTAAAAATAACCTTCAGGATTCAGGTGTGGAGCTTCTATCAGATGGACTGAAGAGTCCGAACTGCAAACTGACAACTATCAGGTACAATGTTATCAATTCTGTTGAAACCAGATTTCTTTCCATTACCTACAATCAATGATGATGTAAATGCTATTTCAATAGATTAATCAACTTTTGTCTTTTGTTCTTTATACTCTTTGAATGCAAACCACTGCATTCTTGTTTTTCTTAGCTTAATTTGATGGGTGTATGGATGATTGTTTAATTCCAGATTTTTCTCCCTGTCTCCTCAGACTGAGTTACTGTAAACTCTCGGAGAGAAGCTGTGAAGCTCTGACCTCAGCCCTCAGCTCCCAGTCCAGCAGTCTCACAGAACTGGACCTGAGTCACAATGACCTTCAGGATTCAGGAGTGAAGCTTCTATCTGTAGGACTGAAGAGTCCGAACTGCAAACTGACAACTATCAGGTACAATGTTATCAATTCTGTTGAAACCAGATTTCTTTCCATTACCTACAATCAATGATGATGTAAATGCTATTTCAATAGATTAATCAACTTTTGTCTTTTGTTCTTTATACTCTTTGAATGCCAAACACTGCATTCTTGTTTTTCTTAGCTTAATTTGATCCGTGTATGGATGATTGTTTAATTCCAGATTTTTCTCCCTGGCTCCTTAGACTGAGTTACTGTAAACTCTCGGAGAGATGCTGTGAAGCTCTGACCTCTGCCCTCAGCTCCCAGTCCAGCAGTCTCACAGAACTGGACCTGAGTCACAATAACCTCCAGGATTCAGGAGTGGAGCTTCTTTATGCTGGACTGGAGAGTTCAAACTGCAAACTGACAACTCTCAGGTACTCAATTCTGTTGAAACCAGATTTCTCTCCATTACCTTCCACCAATGAGGATGTACACTGTAAATGAAAAATTGCATTTAATTGAAAATAGTTTTCAATTAAATCAGTAATGACACTGATGGTCGAGGTGAATATTGTTTATTTTATCAGACTGAATATTTTTTTGTATAAATTATGTATTTGAAATATTTATTAATTGTATGGAGTGGGATCAAGCGGTGCTGAGGTGACTCAAGGTAAAGCTCAGCACATGTATGGAGGCCTTATTCCTCAACTTGGCTGTCACGGGTTTGATTCCCAGCCTGATGACCCTTGACACATGTCTTCCTCCTCTCTCATCACCCAATTTCCTGTCTGACCACTCTCAAAGACCACTAGAGTCAATAAAACAAATAAAAAAGAAGAAACAAGAGAGGTAGGACAAAGACTCAAGAAAATTGGTTTGTTTAAGTTACATGAACATATTTTTCTTTAATTGTACTACTTGATTTAGTACTGTTTACTTAAAATGAATTAGGTTTATTTATGCACTAATCTTAAGATTACTTTGCTTAATTTTTTCAGACAATGAGTTTGCATAACATTATTTAAGTAAGGTGAACTAATTAGATTTGTGTGTAAATTTCAATAATGGTTTGATCAAGTTGTGTTTTCTGACATTTTCTCCCTTTGAAAGCAAACCATTGCTTTATTGTTTTTCTCAACTTTATTTCATCCATGATGGTTGATAGATGATTTTTATGTTTTCCCTGTCTCTTCAGACTGAGTTACTGTAAACTCTCAAAAACAAGCTGTGTAGCTCTGTCTTCAGTCCTGAGATCCCCATCCTGCAGTCTCAGAGAACTGGACCTGAGTAACAATAACCTTCAGGATTTAGGAGCAAATCTTTTATTTGTTGGACTGAATCATCCAAACTGCAAACTGACGACTCTCAGGTACAATGTTCTCAATTCTCTTGAAACCAGATTTCTCACCATGACCTTCTATCAATGACGATGAAAATGTTATTTCAATAATAGACTGATCAACTTTTGTTTTCTGACATTTTCTTCTTTTGAATCCAAACCACTGCTTTCTTGTTTTCCTCAACTTCATTTCATCCATGATGGATGGATGTATGGATGACAACTTCTTTAATTCCAGATATTTTTCCTATCTCCTCAGACTGAGTTCCTGCAACCTCTCAAAGATAAGTTGTGAAGGTCTGTCCTCACTTCTCAGCTCCCAGTTCTACAGTCTCAGAGAACTGGACCTGAGTAACAATGACCTTCAGGATTCAGGAGTGAAGCTTATTTATGCTGGACTGAAGAGTCCGAACTGCAAACTGACAACTCTCAGGTACAATGTTATCAATTCTCTTGAAACCAGATTTCTTTCCATTACCTTCCATCAATGATCAACTTTTGTCTTTTGACTTTTATACTCTTTGAATGCCAAACACTGCATTCTTGTTTTTCTTAGCTTAATTTGATGCGTGTATGGATGATTGTTTAATTCCAGATTTTTCTCCCTGGCTCCTTAGACTGAGTTACTGTACACTCTCGGAGAGAAGCTGTATAGTTCTGACCTCTGCCCTCAGCTCCCAGTCCAGCAGTCTCACAGAACTGGACCTGAGTCACAATGACCTTCAGGATTCATCAGTGGAACTTCTTTATGCTGGACTGGAGAGTTCAAACTGCAAACTGGCATCTCTCAGGTACAATGCTCTTAGTTCTGTTGAAACCAGAGTTTTCTCAATTACCTTCCATCAATGAGGATGTAAATGTAATTTCAACAATATGTCAATTAGATTAAAGCTACCAGAAGACTGGTTCCACTGGGACCACTAGTTTGTCTTTTAGTGCTTTGTTGTTCCAGTTTGAAAAAAGCTTAAAGCCAGTTGCAAGCTGCAACTGGCTTGCTTTCCTTGGTTCAAGACTGATACTTGCACAATATTTAATGCACGTGAATTTACCTGAAACAGTCTGCATACAGTATGCAAGTAGGTTGCTTAAATTTTTTCTATTAGTTTTAGATTACTGACATGTCTCCCCCCCCAGAGCAACAGTCATAGGCAACGTGCAAAATATAGATGAAGCAATCCAGACTTCTCAAAAGATGCTATGTTGTTGCATTTTATAATCAGGCTGTAGAATGTAACTTTAATAAAAAATATGTTTTTTCCATATTTGTTTAAGCTGGTGCCAAGTCATGCCAGTTTATTATGAAACAGATAATCTGTGCAAAGATCAATCTCCTCCACTTCCTCCCTGAACTACTATTACTGGCTAAAGTAATGCATTGTCCCGGCCAAAAACAACCAATCAGAACCAGGAGGAGGGTCCTAGTGCTGTCAATCAACCTCATTCACTCACTACTAAATGTGCTAATGGTGGAAAAACAACTCATCGTTACGAAACTTTTTGCTAGCTACAGCACAGCACAAAGCAAGGGGAAGGAAGATGAGCAGCCACACGAGATTGTGATTGACAGCCTGACAGTCATGTAGAGCTGAACAGGAGAAGATGCAAACAAAGACTTTGGACTGTTTTGTCTGCTGGAGGCCTAGTTCCAGATGCTCCTTGGACACTTTCACAATCCTTTACTCCAGGATACTACATCTTGTTCTTGGTCTCATTGCAAATGTATTCAGCACCACCTGGTGGCTTCTCGAAATGTTTCCTTAGTTTTCTGATGTTCTTTTAGGCTTCAGTGTGTTTCTTCAGGTTGTTACTGAGGGATTTCCTTTCTCCTCTCTGTTTGAGATTTTTCTCTGTTTGGAGAAATGAGTTGTGCTACACCAGAACCATTTGTCCTTCCTAAATCCACCACAGTTTGAAATGTTTTCATCTTCATCATCATCACAACCTACCTGTCTGCTCTTGACTCTTCTGTCTTTCTCTGGAATTTTACAACAATTGAATATGTCCATATGTTGGACTGTTCCTGTCTCAGTGGAGGAAAGGCATATAAGAGAGACGTATAATGTCCATGTTTGCATGCTGAAAGACACTGATGATCTGACTTCCCTCCTTCTTTCAGGGTGTAGCCTGCTGGGTCCAATGGTTGGCATCACATCTGAGGAAGCGTAAGTTTATTTTTCATCAGACATGACCTCACCTGTCAATCAATCCAGTGTGTTTTTCAGTGCATGACCAATAACCGGTCTTGTTTCCTCCAAAATTAAAAGCCCCTTTTCTGGAGGAACTAAACCTCCGGAAAAGAGTTGGGATTTACTATTACAAATGTGCTACGGTCATAAGGATTTGGTGGAAAATAATCTGAGAAAATGGCTGACACTATCAGTAAGGAACATGCACTTAAGACTCTCTTTACCCAAAGTACTTAGAGGGCAGAATAAAGTTCATTCCACTTCCAAAACACAAACAGAGTCTGGAGAAAATGTAAAAGATGGTTAAATTCCTGCAGCCGACCTCAACAACCGAACACATCAGTGTTCAATGGAATGACAACATGATTGTATGAAGATTTTTATCATTATTAGACTGCTTAGCAATTCCATAAAAAAAATGAATGAGTAAAGCTGGGCCAAAACAAGAACTGTGTGCTGTGACTACAAATTGGTACAGGCATGTGGCACAAATATTTGTACACAGCCTGATGTGGACGTGATCAAAACATAGTTATTAAGTAGTTGCTCACAAGCCTTTTGCAAGTATGAAATGCGCCCAATACAACTATGCTGAGAAGATGCAAGACTGGTCAAATATTTGGAAGATTAAAAAACATATCACAATAATGATAAAATAGAGGCCAACCATCCTCCAGCAATGCCAATTTTAAGCAGCAGGACAACCTGCTGTTGTGACACAGTACAGCTACAGTACGTCTGGATGCTCTGGGTCTAAAGCCAGAAAAGGTGCCGCAGATTGTATTTGCTGCATGTTCTGTAAATAAAGACGTCTGAGTGAACAGATTATTGCAACCGGACTGCTGACGATGCAGTAAAGAGAAAATAAAAGCACCATAATTAAACTTTAACATTGTAGTATGTTATTTATCAAACAAAATTAATTTCAACAGCCACCAAAGAGTAGGTGGCCATCATGTAGCTGAAGAGATTTTGAAGGTAAAACGTACAAAAAGAATTTGTCCCCTTTCAAAATTCCTTTACATGCTCATATGAAACACATTCATTTTTTTACAAAAGCAGTTTAGTGCTCCTCAGATCCTTGGGCTTTTGGGCTTTAAGGTCAAATTTTCTGTGGTTTCCTGTAAATAACTTCATGGCAGCAAAGCAGCTAGCATTCAACAATCTTAAAGCTGTCACATTGCTCATTCTGCAGTCATCATCAGTGTGAATAAATGATCAATAACTGCAGCTGGATTGTATTTGTTCTCTCCATCAGATTCTTGTCAACTCACCATCGACACAAACACATTGGTCAAACACCTCAAAGTGTCTGAAGACAACAGGAAGGTGACATGTGTGGAGGAGCTTCAGTCAAATTCTGATCATCCAGACAAAGTTGATCGTCCTCAGCTGCTGTGTAGAACTGGTCTGACTAGTCGCTGTTACTGGGAGGTCGAGTGGAGAGGAAGTGTTGATATATCAGTGAGTTACAGAAGAATCAGCAGAGGAGACTGGAGAGACTTTGTGTGTGATTTGAATCAGTGCTGGACTCTGAGATGCTGTGATCATCGTGGTTTCTCTGTCTGGCACAATGCCATACAATATAACATCTCCTCCTCCTCAGTCTCTAACAGAGTAGCAGTGTATGTTCACTATCCTGCTGGCATTCTGTCCTTCTACAGCGTCTCCTCAGACTCACTGATCCACATCCACACCTTCACATTCGAATTCACTGAACCTCTCCATCCTGGATTTTCACTCTGGCTCCCTGGTTCCTCAGTGTTTCTGTGTTGAGTCTAAAGACTCTCCTCCTGTCAGAGAAACTCTCTCTCTGTTGAACAGATGCATTACACTCAGCCACTTTATTAGGTACACCTTGATAGTACCGGGTTGGACCTGAGTGAAGTTGGCTCCTCTACCTTGTGCTACGTTTTTGCGGCAAAAACGTTCAATTCTACCGCTATAATTTTAAAAATATTAAGAAGTGTTTCCAGAGGTCATGAAAGGTCACCGTCTTCAAATCAGACAAAATCGGTGCCAATCAACTCGACTACGTTTGTGCAGCAAGAATTTGTTTGTGCTGCTTTGGCTTCGAAGATTTTAATGGTTGGACCTTCTTTTGCCTATAGAAGTGCCTCAGTCCTTTGTGGCTTAGATTCAGCAAGGTACTGTAAACATTCCTCACAGAATCTGGTCCATATCGACATGATAGCATCACTCAGTTGTTGCAGATTTGTCGGCTGCACATCCATGATGCAAATTTCCCGTTCCACCACATCCCAAGCTTCACAAGCTAAAACCAAATGCCTTGTTGTCAGTTTTCATCCACAAACCCCACTGCTGCCGGCTAGTGAGGGGAAAAATGCTGGGCTAAACATGAGAGACGAGCTTTTGGAGTCAGGCTAAGCAGCTTCATTTACCCAGAATGTGTTGCAGCGTGAACAACATACCAACGTTCGTGTGACAGTATTTTATTAAAATGTATAGAAACTAAACAGTCTGCAGAATTATTACTGTATTGTTTTTTTATATCTAAAATAAATGTCTCAAATAAAGTCTATTGTTAGAACTGATCATGGATCCCTTTAACTACCAGATCTGAATGGCGAATTTAGAGCAGAACACTTGAAATCCAATCTTTTAATATTTTTTGTTTTTGATTAGAATAGCAAGGTGGCTTGTAAACCTGTAACCTCATAGTAGTGGATCATATCGGTCAGGTCCCTCTGAAGGTACCATGCACAGCCAGCCAACTAGTTTCTAGATAAATGTAGTTTCATCACATTAAAGGCTCTGAGGATTTGATTACGGAGAAAATTAATTTTTAAAGAAAGTAATTAAGAACATCCAACTTAAGTCTTTTGGTACAATATGCAGGGCTACGTTTACGGATAAAATTATGTAAGTGCTAAAAAGGAAAAATGGTGGAAATTCCACACAGTGGAATGTACACCAAAAAACAAGAATAAGTGGGAAACGAGAAAAAAAAAAAAACACTTTAACATTATTCCATTTTCTAGAACTACTAACAGACATAAGGTTTTAGACTTAAAGTTGAGCTCAGATTTAATGTGCTCAAATTTCTCTGAACTATTGAAGCAAGTATACATGCGATTCACTTTTGTTTTTAGCATATTTAATAAAATAGAGGGTGGTGGTCAAGTTGTTGCTGGTGGATTTTTGCTTTTTTTAGAAGATCTTTGGAATTCTATGTTTTGTTCTGACTCGGTTTCTTTTGGTTGTGTCCACAAGATGGCGCCCTCATCCTGCCATGTAAAGTGGTCTGACCCACCTTTCCATTATCTGCAGTGTTAAATCAAACATGTTTATTTTTCAAGATGTTAAGACATTTCTGCAAAATACAATTTGCTGTCCTGTCAAATGACACTTAGTGGTTGCCAAGACTCTTTAATTCGAGCTGGTAAAATGTTTGACCACTTTACAGTGTTTGACCAAGCTAAAGGAAACCAGCTTCTTATTCATCAGTGAGGCCATTTCTATGAAAGCAGAGGTTCTGTTAGTCTGGAGGTGTTAAGAAAATCACCTTTTAACCCTTCTGGTTTATTGGAAGACCAGAGTCCATCATGAAACAATTAAAAGGTCATTCACACATGGAAAACAGCTAATAATATTTGATGTCTTACATATTTTATCATTTTATTATCATCCTTAAATGCTTCACAACACCAACCTACTTTTAACATCAGATAAGGATAACCTCCATAAATACAGGAAGCTGTTTTCAAACAATGATCTCATTTCATAAGGGAAAAAGGCAATAAAGACCATGAAATCCTTTAGACAGCTGGGTGCAGATTCAGCAGGCAAACCGAGGCTTGTTTACCTCTGAGTCTTTCAAAATAGAACCGAAAACATCCTTGTTCTTAAGATCTTATGACTGATTAAAAAAAAAAAGAAGTTTTTATTACTTTTACATTTGTTAATGTTTTGTTGTTTTGTAGCACATTGAGATACATGTGAAATGTGTTGTAAATAAAATGCAATTATTTTATTAAAGTTCTAAAACAAACTAAACAAGAAAACCTTTTACTGGAGTTTTCTTGTTTTTTAGTTTGGGCTCTTGCAGAGCAGGCCAACCATCTAAATGAACCTAATGCTGCGTTTCCATTGACAACTTGACATTCCGAAAATACATCAGCTTAATGAACGTACGGCAATTTTGAAAACACTTATTTTTCTATAACCAGACGTTGCCACTGGAGCAAACCCCCAAAAGAAGAAGACAGGAAGTAGTTGGAAGATGGTGGCTCGGTATGTTTCTTTTTTTTAACGACTTATTGCGTGAACAAGCTTATTCACGTGTGACTTTAATTGTGTTTTGTTATTCAATGGAAACACGGCATTTGCGAATTTGTGGTTTTCTGACATTTGCGGAACATTAAGGTTTTCCTCGCGTTTGAAATGGATATGAATGGTTATGAAGGCAAATGTTTGGAGAATACTGCAGCTACACGCTTGTTCGGGCTCAATGCTAACTTCTCCAATGCAGGTCTTGTGCGCAAATCTGCCCCCCTGTGTCGGGAGGGCGCATTACAGCCGGAGAGGCGGATCTGACCATTTTCACGGCGCTTCTGATCGATTTCTCGGTAAAAACAACTCAGTTAATCATGTCAAGCTTGTAACATTTAGTTTAATCGGCAGCTGCTGTTTACAAAATTGTAAAAATAATTAAATAAACGAGGTCTTTTTACGCTGTTTTGTGTTATTTTAAACGCAAAGAGAATCGGTCTTTTTCCAACTTTTGTCACTTACCGCCTGACAGAAATAAAAGTCAGTCACCAAAACACAGTTTTCCAACACGTAGTGTGTATTTATAATTTTTCATTGCTGATATAAGAGGATGGCTGAAAGCATGGCACAAAAATTAAGACTTCCTGAAAAGACGAGAGCGTGGACTTTCTGGTAAATCCCATTATAATGTAAAATATGACAGATTACTGTATTAAGGAAATTTCTAGTATACTACAGGCTATCACACATAACAATATTTGAGAATTTGGCAACAGTTGCTCTTTATTCCCAAACGTTATGGGGGGAGGAGAGTAGAGAATGGATATTTCAGCTGCCTGAAATAATCCGTTCCCCCTCCATAACATGGGAACAAATTAATTCAGCAACAAGTCTTTAACTGTGTTTATTCCTCTTATCAT
This sequence comes from Xiphophorus hellerii, assembly GCF_003331165.1. Taxonomy (NCBI): domain Eukaryota; kingdom Metazoa; phylum Chordata; class Actinopteri; order Cyprinodontiformes; family Poeciliidae; genus Xiphophorus; species Xiphophorus hellerii. The sequence continues at coordinate 17,645,937 of NC_045688.1, read as the reverse complement.
CAACAATAAATCCTGTGAATTTGGTAACATTTGATCATTATTTGACAAAGTTATAAGAGGAACCATATATTTTAGCCACCTACAATAATCCGTTCCCCCTCCATAACATGGGAACAAATTAATTTATAAGAAAGTGTTTAACTTTGCTTTGCTTTGGAAATATTTGCTCTTCATTTCTCAAAGATGAGGGGCCTCGGGATTTAAACTTTTTTCCATAGCTGCCTTATATCAAAGTCTTGTAAGTATAAATATCAAACAGTTTTCAAAATGTAATTTATTAACCATTAAACAACATACATAAACAAGAACACCACAGCAAACTCAGGAACGAAAGGCAAACTAAGGCAACTAAGGCAAACACACAAAGCAGTGATAAGTTTTTCCAGTTGGTGGGCTTCCAACACACGCATGATGGAACCACCTCAGACACACGTCACACTGGATCTAGGAAAGAAACCAAAAATATCAGGTTTTTTTAGAAAAATATGTCTTTACAATTACAATATACAATCAATCATTTTAGATTCCCTTATATTCCAACTGCTGGAGGATCATATCATAGCTTGTTTACGCAAGATAAGATTAGATAAAACTTGTCCTCTTCATTTAGTTTACTAACACTAAGTCTTTGAATAATTCTAAAAACTTTCCTACCCAGTTCACATCCGTGTCACTTTCCATCTCTCCACAGAAGTGACACAAGTCTTTTAGGTCCTCTGTTAACAACAAAAGTATAAAAACACACACACACACACACACGATTATACATGTACAATCGTGACCGTATATATGTGTGTGTGTATAAAACTATTACACAGGATGTGCTAAGCACCAACACAGTCATTTATGAAAAAAATATAGAAGATGAAATGATTGTACTTATTAGTTTGTAGACAAACAATTTCCTTAAATAAATGTTTTCAGAGTCCATGTTAATGTATTAAGTTTGGCTAAGTACAGATGTTTTAGCCAAACATACAAATAATAGTAATCATGATAACAATTGTCATAAACACTCAAAATAAGAATATTAATGTTAAGGATAAGTCTCATGCTGTCGACCGCCTCTCTGGAAACAGGAAAATCCACAACCTCTTTTGATAGGATTTTTTCTGCAAACTGAAATGAACAGCTTCATTTAATGGCTTTAAATTTAAGTAACAAAGAAAGTAATTCACTGTATATGTCTCAAAATATATATCAAAATCCTGAAGTCATACACTGTGTGACAATATGTCTGAAACCTTCAGTGAAAATGCACCACATGATGTAATATCTTGTTGTTTTGGATGCTTGACTGTGTCACATGTCCAACATGAGACATTGCACCCCTTCTTCCTCATAAATGCCCTGTAAATATAGATATATTAATAAGAACAACTTTATTTGATTTTCATACTTGAGTTAAATGTAAATTTTTAACCATACCTTGTGATTTGCAAACGTTTCTGGATGTCTTGTTTTGATTCCCCCAGTGGATTCAAGAACAAAGACTTTTTCTCTTGTGGGTAGATCACCTAGAAAGTGAGCATTCCACAGTTTTCATGTGGTTTTTGTCTATGCGATAAGTATGATATAGATTGTTTTTAGAGTTTAAAAACATTTATTACCACTAAAGTCCAGTGGTGGTGTTGATTGTTGATTCCCAGAATGGTTCCCCCTTCATAACTTTGTCAAATAATGATCAAATGTTTTCAAACTTGCATGATTTGTTGTTGATGATAAGAGGAATAAACACAGTTAAAGACTTGTTGGTGAATTAATTTGTTCCCATGTTATGGAGGGGGAACGGATTATTTTAGGTTACTAAAATATATGGTTCCACCCTCATAACTTTGTCAAATAATGAGCAAATGCTACCAAATTCACAGGATTTATTGTTGATGATAAGAGGAATAAACACAGTTAAAGACTTGTTGCTGAATTAATTTGTTCCCATGTTATTGAGGGGGAACAGATTATTTCAGGCAGCTTAAATATCCATTCTCTACTCTCCTCCCCCCATAACGTTTGGGAATAAAGAGCAACTGTTGCCAAATTCTCAAATATTGTTATGTGTGATAGCCTGTAGTATACTAGAAATTTCCTTACTACAGTAATCTGTCATATTTTACATTAGAACGGGATTTACCAGAAAGTCCACGCTCTCGTCTTTTCAGGAAGTCTTAATTTTTGTGCCATGCTTTCAGCCATCCTCTTATATCAGCAATGAAAAATTATAAATACACACTACGTGTTGGAAAACTGTGTTTTGGTGACTGACTTTTATTTCTGTCAGGCGTTAAGTGACAAAAGTTGGACAAAGACCGATTCTCTTTGCGTTTAAAATAACACAAAACAGCATAAAAAGACCTCGTTTATTTAATTATTTTTTACAATGTTGTAAACAACAGCTGCCGATTAAACTAAATGTTACAAGCTTGACATGATTAACTGAGTTGTTTTTACCGAGAAAACGATCAGAAGCGCCGTGAAAATGGTCAGATCCGCCTCTCCGGCTGTAATGCGCGCTCCCGACACAGGGGGGCAGATTTTCGCAGGGGAACAGAATTGCGCACAAGACCTGCTTTTACGCAGTAAAGTCTTGAGCTTATTGCAAACAGTGACGGTTTTCTGTCCTCAAATTAATAGACTGTGTTGTGTGATGTCAGTAGCTCCACCCTAAACATTTGGTACCGTTGCCCTATGGACCTACAACTTCAACGGGATGGTATATGACCTGATTTCACCATGGGAACACAAAATATTTTTTTGTTTCAATTGTTAAAGCAGCGGTTAGGTGTTGATGCTACAGCTTCCCAAACCGGGCCTACCAGAGGAAACGAGGCATTGGTGGCAGTTTTTGAAGAATCGGGTCTTAGATTTGGGTTGATGCAAAGCTTTTGTTTGGGTTGCTCTGTTTCCCTTCAGTAAACGCCCCTCATTTGAAAACTACTGCGTATGTAGTCTGGTTATATTTGCTTTATCATAAGAATTGGTTAACAATGTGAAATATTTAGAGGTAAAAAAAGAAAAAAACAAGAATCAAAAACTGCAAAGGGGCAAATGCTGATCTTTAGTTTTCCATTAAACTCCTTAATAACCTTGTTATGCTTTTTTAAGTGACATGAAATAATAAACAGCAGCATATTTTCTCTCATGCACAGCTTGATATGAAGATCAAGTGGTAGAAGGAGCTCATGTCGCTGACAGATGTCTGACCCTTGGCGCTGACCCAGCAGCTTCCTATGTTCTCCTTTGGTAGTAATCACTCAGGCAGCTGGACATCGTCCAGCAGAAATAGCTTCGCTGCCATCGCTCAGGCACACAGGACAGGAAGCCAGACCAATTTGGGAAAATCTGACAATATCTGTTTGCTTCGTTATTTAATTTGATTTTTTTCCCCAGAGTCCTTAGGATTGTGCAGCAGTCAATGAAACAAATCAGACATAGCAACAATTTAAGATTCGAAAATGGCTAAAGGAATGTAAAGCTAACCAGAAATGGGGGGAATGAGAATCTCACCTCCTTCTATATTGTTCCTGTTTTTATCAGCGAGGTCAAAGGTTGCTCCATTCACATGATGCTAAAGAGAAAATATGGATTTCAAGTGGATTCTAGTGAGGAGGATTCATATTTAAAGGCCTGCTGGCTTTGCTCTTTGTCTAACTGTCCCTGTTGATGACATAGAACAGAATACTGTTGTTATATTGGATACTTAGATGATCAAACCCTTATTATCCTGTATCACTTTCTGTGGCACTTTAGTGGATGACTCTTCATCTACTAAAGTGGCTTATTTTGGCTTTCTGGCAAAGGTGAATTTAAAGTTTAAAATTACATTTTCTGCTAAGTACTTGCTGAAAGAATCATGAAAAATGGGATTCCTCTCCTCAGTGACAGTCAGGGTCTCTGTCAAAAAGATCCCCCGGTTATCTAAGGCCAGAAGAGAGATCCAGTCCCTCCAGCAAGTTGTGGGCCTGTCCCAGAGTCTTCCTGTACTTTGTCCTGAGATTACACGTTCAGTGGACCCCTGGATACTCATGGTTCTGACAGTTCACCTATTCGTGGAAAGTGCAGCTTTGGAGGCTGAAATACCTCGACATGATGCTACCTCCTGTGCTATTGGCAGGTGTTTGGAAAGCAGCCAATCCAGTAACAACATTTTCCTTGACCCTGATTGGCTGTACACACAAGAGTGGAACTAAGGAAGACCGTGGATATTAGGTTCTGTGGTAGTGGAAACACCATAGCACTACTGTGCATATTACTGAACTTTAATATATGCTTGGTGTTTGATCTCTTAAAACAGGCAGCTCAGTGTTGGTCTCCCACACCAACCCATTCTCACTCCCAACTCGTCATATATTGACGCATGGGACGGTCCGTCCTCGTCACATGTTGACGCGCAGGGTACTTTCGCGTCAATATGTGACGCATGGTCAGAAATTGTCCTAACTCGTCAATATATGACGAGTTGGGAGTGAGAATGTGTTGCCCACACACACAAACGTCATGGTAGGAGTATGCACTTAGCACGGCTAGCGCTTGTAAAGCAGGGAAAGATTCATTCAGATTCTGTAAACATATTCGTTTTTATAAGCATTTACATAGTTGAATATAAACAGAAAGGGAATAATTACTACAAACTTTTCACAAGCTTCTAAAAACTGCTAACAAAGTAACATTTATGGGGCCAATTTTACGGCCATGTTGAGGCAATGTACTTTCTCAGTATTTTGTTCTGCAAACAACTGTTGATTATGGAAAAATTTGGACATAAGTCAAAGGGAGATTCTTCACATCGCTAAAGACATGTGGTGCCCAGGGGTGTGTATCCATGGCGATTCCTTGTGTGATCACTTTTTTAGCTGGAACAATCTCCAGTTGACCTTTGTCTGACACGCTAAAGGTGTTCTGTTAGACAGCCAACATCATTTTAGATCCATTGTCATACAGAAAGACAAATTAATGCCGCAAGCAATAAAGATGGAAAAATATGTAAAAAGGTTTTGGAAAGCTAAATGAGAAGACCTTCTCAGATGTGGATGGAAACCAGGTCTCCTGTGTTCATGGTATTGGAACAAACTAATGCGGTCCATTTTAGTCTATTCAATTTGTTCAAACTGTTTTCACATTTACGCCGATTAAATGTAATCTACTTATTCTACTCCAGAGAGAAATGAGGAGCAACCGTCAGCTTAGCATGAGAGGTCTTCATTAGCACTAGCTAGCTTGCCAGCTGGCTGTGCTCAATGTGATTTAACCAGGAGTTTGCGAAAGACCTCAGACTCCGAGTGCTGAAGACAGAGAGCTCTGTCCATGAAGCGCTCAGATGTAAACAGAAGCATGTGACTGAGTATTACCAGACTATGTATTGTAGAATCTTCCAAGAACTAAAATATGCTATTGATTTAAAAGTGGACGCCTGCTAGGGGTCAAGTTACAACCAACTGAAGTCAATCTTGCGTCGGCAGCATTTTAACCCACAATACTTCTTGGCGTTGCATGAGGATGTCTGTGTTGCTTTTCAGCATGGGAGAATTGAGTCATTTATACAGAAAACTGCAAAGAAAACATTGGAATGACAATGCCAGGCGTAAGCATTCATAACTTTTTTCACATTACAACCACAAAACCTGAGTGTACCCTGTTGGGTCTTCAGGTGACAGATCAACGCAAAGTAGCCCATGGTTGTGAAGTGGAAGCAACAATCAGTCGTACCTTTGGTCAAAGTTGATTGGAAGCTGTATGGAGGCTAAAAAAATAAGCCAATCCTTGAAGCTAACCTGTTAGAGGTTGTAAAATGCCGAACAGACTACGGCTGAGTTTAGCCTCCCACCTTTTCACAACCTTAAACATACAGATAGAGCTATCATAGAATGTTTCAGGGCCAGTATCCTACAACTTCTAGATATGTCTCTACTTCAACCAACCTGAGTTGAACGTTGAGATCATTGGCAGGACTGGAGAGCTTGACCGCCTACTGAGGAGGTAACTGAGTCTTCTGTTGGACCGGGGACACGTGTAAACATCACAGGACACCGAGGCCCGGATATGAGAACCCACTGCTTCACAGTAAAACAAATCAAATTGATCATTTCATTTGTTTCTTAGAATAACAGTAAAGTGCGCTGGATGTATGAAGTTGTAACACGACAAGTGGAAAAAGTTCAAGAAGGGACAGAGTTCTGCTGTGTTTCATTAAAGGTATCATTGTAATATTCTATGATACTGTCTCACATTTTTATCAATTAGTCAAAAAATTGATTATGGTATCCTGGAAATCCCCGCAGAACAAAGGGGTCTTTCTCTACTCTTCAAGTTTTCTTGCCTCTCAAAGGATCCTGCTGTAATGCTTACTACACCTAGAGCATCTAGAGGCTCCTTTCATAGATAAAAGACTTATCTGTCAGCCGCTTCAACCACTATGCCTTCGTCTGTATTCCAGAGGACCTTTGAAATAAACAGAAGAAGCAGCATATTGTTGTCCAAAGCCACAACCTTGGTTATGTGACTCACTTCATCCGTTTCACAATTGTCTTAATGACTTGCCCGAAAGTCAAAGCACAGCCCAGGTTCTCCTAACCAGTTTAATCTGCCATTGTACTCCCAGTTGGCCCTGCGTCTTGTCCTCCAGCAGGTTCTTCCCAAGCAGACGATGAGCTGAGTTATGTAACGGATATATCTTCCAGCTCAAAGCTCGGCTGTAGTCTTTCTGTGAGTTTCCACAGTCCCTTTGTGATCTGTCATGATTCCTGCTGCTCCTCTGCCAGCTCCTACCTTAACCTGCTGGTTAGTTTGTTTCTCTCGCCTTGTCCCTCTGCTCCCCGTAACTTCACCCTCTTTTGGTTTCCGGCGTATAGAGCTCCCTCCTCCGTTTGGTCCTGTGGGTGAACTGAACTTAGAAACCTGATATGACCTTGAAAGACCGTCAGCGAAATGTGTTTACGTTTCTGCACTTTCATATTCTGGGACACATGCCACAGTGTGATGAACCTCAGCTCATGAAGACCCTTAACTCAAAAAATATAGAATTTTGATGTCATTATCTTCTAGCTCTCGGTACGGTATGGGCGATATTTGTATTTCCAGATTTAATTCCTTATACATTATCTACATTTTTTATCCATCTATAACTCCTTAAATTTGCTTCTGGAAAACAGGGAGTCTTTCACTTCCCAAAAATGCTCTACTTGAAACGCCAGATTCCTTCAACATACATCAAGTTTGGTGGTTGCAGTTTGACAAAAGGTGAAAAACGCCGAGCGGTGTGAACGGGTTTACACCATGTCATGTGTCGGGAGAGACCGAGTCACATTTTCAGACATTTTGCAGGATGCTCATATTTTCTTTTCAAAACCTTACCAGGTTAACTTATAACACACCTTTCAATACATGTGGGTAACTGAGTATAATCTATGCACGTTGGCAGAGGAGCACTGGTAAATTCTCATCTCTGCTTCCAGATGGATTATTGTGAAATATCATGTTTATTGTTCCAACAACAGTCATATATTTCCTCCTTATTGCTGCCTGCTGTAGTTTTGCCCGAGTTTAAGCTCACTGAAAGCGTTGGTGTAGATTCGATTTGCTTTGCTGCTGCAAACGCTCAAAACCAGTCGACTTCTCTTCAGGTGACATTTTTATTTCATTGGCGCTCAGGGAATTCAATGAAAGATATTTCTTCTCTTATTTTTGTGTTTGTTTGTTTCTTTGTTGCCAAGGTGATTTTGTCCCACAAAAACATTCTTCAGCAGACAGCTGATGGGAAAAAAACACGTGCCACAAATGTTTCGGAGCACATGCTGTGGAAGCTGCTTTATGTCTGAACAAACTGTGACCTTCAGGCGTCTCGGGACGCAAAAATTTACAAAGTTCAGATCAAAAAAACAAAATCAATATGTTTCTCTGAAATGTTCTTTGTAATATTGTTACTTTATTCTAACATCTGCGATATAAACTGGCCGAATCAACGTCCATAACAGCCTGGACTGGGTTGACCCTGTTCTACAGACGGATCACATTGTCTGACCTGACTCAACAAAAGCACGAAACTCTTCTTGTCACAAATAATGTACTTGCCCCCAGACAGATTTCTGCTGGGTTTTTGGTTTTTTTTGTATCTATTTTTCTCAGTCTGGCACGTTTCACCTCATCAATGAAAACTTGATATCAGTAAAGAAACAATCCAGTAAAAATAAAAAGCCGTTTTCAAATGACTTCATTTATTGAGGGGAAAAAATCTACCCAAAGCAACCCGGCATTATGCGAAGGCGTTAGCTTCCCCTCAGCAGCTGGTTCTGTGACGTAGTTGGAATAATGAGTCGTTTACGTTTGGGGCGACGTTTCAAACCCGGTTTTTATTTATTCTTATTTCACCAGAGTTTTAAGTTGTTTTTTTTTTTTTTTAGTTTTTAGCCATATGTGTGTGGACTTGCTCGTGTTCTACGGATCAACTTTCTGCTAGAGATTATAACTGCAGCCTTGAGAGTTAAAGTTAAAGGTTACACAGTGATGGTGGCATATTGTTGATCGCAGTTTCCTTGGTAGAGAGCAGATGCTGTAGATGCTTCGATCATCTACAGCAAGTAGAAGAAGGAAAGTTCCCTTTGACGATCAAACCACTGATCCTTTGACCTACTTCACGTTGTCAAACAGGTGCTAGGTAAATGTTTTTAGCATTAAGGTGGAGAAGTTCTTAACCATACACTCATGACTAATTATGACACACTAACTAACTAGTGGATCACAGTCAAGTTACTTACAGAAATGTGAAGTTGTACGTCATCAGCGTAGACGTTTTGAAGAACTTCAACGAAGCGGATGATGAGTTACAACAACGTTTAAGTTCCCTTTGGGATTAAGAAAGTGTTTTTGAACTCCGGTTGTCGGGTTGGTTCTATTCAATGTATTTCTTGGTTCTGCGGGTTTAGGAGTTTTATGTATGCAACTGTATCTCCAACTTGGGCCTTATGGGTACAGATTGTTTTTCTTCCTCAATTAAATATAAGAGATTTATCTCTTATATTTATATCTGAATAAATACAAGAGAGATTACTAACTGATATAAAAAATTATTGAAGGGAAACTTGTGAGACAAAAGAAGCAAAAATCTTTATACTTCTGTCCAGTTTTGTTGAAAAACACTTTGAACATTTGACTTGGTTTTAGCAGGACTTGGTTGCTGTTCTTGCTGTCTCTCTCTTAGCACGACAACATGCTGACACACTTAGGCAATTATTTCAGCTCCGACTTTTAAATTCTAATTCTTTACGGGCAACATTAATAATGGAGGTGATAAATCGAGGGATCATAAAACTGCATCCCAATTTAATGTTCAACAAGCCGTTCCGTCTCAGTTTGATTAAAGGTTGATTGGTTTGGTAAAATCATAAGACCCCTTTTAAGCCTCGCGTACAATGAATCTTAACAAGGCTGAACCTCCTCAGGGGATAATTAAGTTCGTTTAAATCAGCCGTTTATATTTGTCTTCATGTAAATAAGTGGAGTCAGTCGACTATCTGATGACCGAAGGAGCAGTTTCTTTGAGGATGTAACGTAAATGGGCTCGTAGTGTGACACAGCCTAAGGTCACGGCTTGCGGGCCGCGTGTTTATTGAAAAGCGGTCGTTATGCAACACCTCGTTCTGTTGAGCTCAACCAACAGCCCTCCACAGGCGCCGGGATGATTTCACTTGTTCCGGCGGATGAAAACCCCCCCGCTGTGTTTTGAGAGCTGCGTGACGTTTTTATGAGCGGCTCTGACTGCTTTGTCACCTGCGGTCAAACCGGAGCGATCCTCACGAGGTCATGGTCGACAACAACCTGTTTGTGTGCCAGCAGCGCACTCATCAGCAGCTTCTATTTATCTCCGACCACTGATCATCTTTTATCGTAGATTGACTTTTACGAGATAAGCAGAGCCCTGGCAAGGAATCGAGACACATTTTGTCGTGTTGCAGGAACCATGAGCCTCTACGTGTTTTAACGGGACATGGTAGTGCGCGGTTGAGCAAGACGTCGCACCTGAATATGCTTTTCCTTTACATCGTGGCTGGAGGACGGCGGCGGGGAAGTCTTTTCTTCAGTAAGGAGTTGAGATGGGTCAGAGGAAATGGGAAGATGGACTATTGGGGCAAATGTTTCCCTTTCATTAGGACACAGTGAAGTATGTAAAACTTTATTTATGCAGCACCTTTAAAGATAAAAATCGCAAGAACAAAAATTTAAAGCTGCAGTATGTAACTGTTATCCAAAAAAATATTTCTTTACATGTTTGCTGAAACTGTCACCATGTCATGACAATACGGCATGAGACAGATAATCTGTGGAGATATTAGCTCCTCCTCCTTCTCTCAGTGCTAACTAGAAACAACCAATCAGAGCCAGGAGGTGGGTCTTAGTGCAGTCAATCAGGCCCCGGTTCTCTCCCTATCAGCATAGCCTGTTGTGAAGCTAATTAGCATGGCCACCGATGACTGCAGATAAACTGTATTCTGTAACAGTGAGTTGCTTCTCCTCCATTAGCAGATTTAGCGCTGCATTCACGAGACTGACTGACACCGCTAAGTCCCTCCTCCTGTTTCTGATTGGCTGGTTGTTTTCGGTCGGGAGTGGTGCGTTTCTTCACGAAGGAGGTCGATCTTTTCACAGATTTTCACAATATGGTGACAGCTTTAAAAAAAATATATGTAAAACACTTTTTAAATTTTTTTTATCAAAGTTACGTACTGCAGCTTTAAGAGAGATAAGAATTCCACTCAATTCTTGTTTATTTGTTTATTTTATGTCCGAAATAAAGAAAGGTGGAGAGAGAGGGGAGAGGCTGCAGAAGAGACAAGCTGTTAGAGACGTAGGCCGGAAGAGTTGAAGATGAAACTGCACCAATCAACAAGATTTTTTTCTTTTACATTTTCAATTTGTACACTACCTTGTACAAATTGTACCTTGTACAAATTTCTATCCCATAAAATCTCAGTGGGCCACATTGAAGGTTTATCTGCAACTTGTCCAAGTCACTACTGCCTAAAGCAGGGCACCAAAAGTTCAACTTTCAACAAGTTGTTTTGCTAGGATTTGCATAAATCCAGTTTGAATTATTCAGTCGTTTTGTCGAAGCCCTTATATCTGTTTGAACACACTCCAGCTGTTTTCTCTCTAAAGGTCAGTCTCCCTTAGCAAAGTGAAGCTCAGGCGGCAGGACGGCCAAACCACGGAATGAAGCCCTCTGAAACCATTTGAGAAATAAACGAGTCAAAGTTGATCTTAATTAGATTTAACGTGCTGAGGAATGTCGTAAAAACTTTAATTGGGTTTCACACTGCGCTTTTGCGTCAGAGCGTCGGCTTCCCTTAATGCACTAAATACATTATGATTGCAAAAATGTGTTTAAAATTTGACAGATTTTAAACAGTCAACCTGGAGCGTCTGCAGTGTGAATAATTAGGAACCTCTTCACTGGGATGGTGCACAGTTTGAAACTGGAGTGGGTGACATGTTGGCAGAAATCCACCTCTGTTCCCAACGCTGCGACTCTTTGTGTGATTACAGTTTCTTTTTGTTTAGCATCGTGTTTCACAGCTGCAGCTTTGACTGAGCCTCACATCCGCTCCGTTTCATCCTGATTGGGTGAATCGCAGCGCTGTGCTTTAAACGTGTCCATGAAAGAGATTCTCTATTAAAACTCTCGATTACATAACGGGGGGATGGACGGGCCAGAGGTTTTACAAATAAACTCTTTGGCTTCCTTTATAGCTCATATGTCACCACAAAGAGACGTCTGCTATCAGAAACCTTAAGCAAAACCGATTCTAACACATAAGAACTCCTATGAAGTGATGCCAGTCGTTGTGCAGTTGGATTTTTTTTCAGCCGGACAAGCTGGTTCTGTTTGGTGATTCTGAGGACTCAGTAAGCTGTTTGTTTGGTTCTGTCGCCTTGCTTTGCATAGAACAGGAAGCAGAAAGGCCCTGTGAGGATGTGATAGAAAAGCCAGACTCTGAGTTTGAATCTGAACGAAGGTGGAGACCTTTACTCCTCACCGGAGAAGACCAGCTCACTCACTTTGATCATGATTGACAGATTTATTCTGTAGCTGTCATAAGTTCATTTAGTTCATGTTTATTTCTTAGGGTTTTAAACTAATATATTATCATTCCTTTTAGCTGTACAGTGATAGCTAATTAGCTAACTTTAGCTTATAAGCTAACTTGACAAGGGACTGCAGATGTGATTCACCATCAAATGGTGACATTTATGTTTGAGTTGTACTTTGCCCCTTTTAAATTAAATCTATTATTATTATTATTATTATTATTATTATTATTATTAAGGATGATTAAGAGCAGAATATACACCACCTTGCAATAATTCACTCTATTCCTCCACATCCTACCTCTGGAGGAGGAGCGGTCAGGAGGAGCTGTTCAGCCAATCAGAGGTGGACTTGGAGTAACACCAGAGCCATGTCACATTATCTCCAGCCATTAATAAAATAGATCCTATTGTTTACAAAAGATTTTATATTGAACCGGAGAATGAAAAGGAGCATCAGCAGTCGTTCATTTTAGACCAAATATTATCAAATGAATGTGCTTATTTTTTTTTGCATATTAGCATTACACTGAATGACAAGAAAAAAACCCCCTTTATTTAAGATTTAGATGCCAGGATCTTGGGTTGTTTTGTTTTTTCTGGGTTTGTAGAATATCTTAGTTATTCTTGATTTGATTAGATCAGACTTATTTCTGTTTTTTACTTTATATCACTGTTCTTAGTTATTTTAGTTCATGTTTATTCCTTATGTTTACTCTTTGTTCCAGTAGAATTTTGTTTTGCCTGTTTATTTGCTCCTCTCTCTCTCTCCCTCAGCCTGCCTTCTGCTCTGCCCTCACAGCTGCTCCCTGTCTCTCCATCAGTAGAGTCCATTGTTCCGGCAGTCCACCTCTACAACCTCACGTCTCCCAGACTCCAGTTTCTCCTCCTCGTCGTCGTAAGTCGCTTTGCGTTCTTTAAGCAACAGAAACTTTGACATGTTCTGACAGAAACTCAGAGAAATCTTGGGTTTCTTTGAAAAATCAATTCATCAAGTTTATTTGTAAAACACATTTCAGCAACAAGGCAGCCCCAAGAGCTTTACCTCATAAAAAATACAACGTCATAAAAGACGCCACACAGTCAACAGTTGAGAAAACTAGTCAACGTTTTGCACTTTGTCAACTGACGTTGTTACACCTCAGATATGCTGGTCAATGTTTCATTTATTGTGGCTCAAAAGCAACTCTAAAGGCAGGGTTTTAGTCTGGATCTAAAGGAATTTAGTGTTTTGCAGTTTTCTGGAAGTTGGCTCCAGATTTGTGGTGCACAGAAGCTGAATGCTGCTTTCAGGTGACAAAATTTGAAAGCATTTATTAGAAGGCATAAAAGGCTCGATGTAAAAAGTCCAACAGAGACGTTTTTGTCAGCAATCTGAAGAGGCTGCAGTCGGAGCCGGCAAAAAGTCAAATGGAGTGGATCACGCAGTGGATCTGGCTCGATTCTTTTCCCACAGAGAGACCAACGTTCTCACACTGACCGGGGACAGAGTCCCACGTGTCGTCCGTCAGCTGCTACTTCACCAGTCGTTTCTTTCCCACTGAGTAAAGGGAGACGAGCCTCACAGGGGACAAGATTTACTGTCTGATGACCATCTCATGCACATGGCTGACACGTACTGCATGTAACAGTGGAAGCAGCTTCCAAATGCTGATGATTACATGAAGTTGTTGGATGAATCATCAGGAAGTGTGAACGCCTCTGTCTCATTTATGATGGATTTTTTTCTACAACATCAAAATGTCCAATTTCCAAAATAAAACTCTTCGTAGACGTTTCTTTAGGTGCAAGGCAAAGTGTTTTTCTCTTCTTAGCGACGTTCCTGTTTTCATACATAATGTTTTAGTAAAACCAGCAAGCGCTGCCCAACCGTTGCTGCGAAACGTAAAAAAAAAAATTAGATACAATAAAATAAAATTCCAGAACAAATCAGGACAACGTTCCTCACAAGCGTTTTGGAAAGTATTGACCTGTCATTTAATACAGCAGCTGTACAAGACCCTGTTATATTTTGGATCAACAATGATGTACAGATTCCTTTTCTACAAGTTTTAGACTCTTTTACTTTATTAGAAATTTATTTTTAGTTTATTATTGAGGAGATTAAATATAACTAACTAACTGCCTGTCAGTTTAAAGTCTATAACCAGTTTATATAAAAAAATAAACAAAATCAACATTGCGTCCTCACATAATGTTTCCTTCTAATTGTCATATTTTCAATTTCTTTGCTATTTTTGCATATGTTGTTAATATAATGTTTTATTATTTTTCCATTGTTATCACTACTTCACTTCCTAATAGTTTTTAGTGCTGCAGATTAGCTCGCGCTATCAGCACCGTGATGCAGCCTGGGACTGTGTGTCTGTAACCATCAAACCAACCTAATGAAAACACGTCTTAAGAAATCAATCTTTTAGGTTTTAAAAAAAATAAAGTGTCCCTGAAGCTCTTTCAACAATTTTGTGTTAAAATGTTTGAACAGCACTGACTAAAATGTTCGACAACATTCCTATATATTGTACAGGTTGTTTGTAGTGATGCTATCTGAGTAATAAAGAGTTTCCAATAAGATGAATGTTATAAATATGTATATATTTTTTTTACATGTTTAGTTTAGTTTCACAGCAGGTCTCATGCTGAGTTTCCTCCTTATCATCTGTTTCTCATGTGTGTCCTTGGGAGAAATAATCCCTTCGGGTTTTACTTTGATTGCTGAAGGATTTTCAGCCATTATGTGTCGATGGCTTGATGTAAATATCCAGAAGGGCTACAGCATCTTTCCCACTCGCTCCCATTGTTTATGTGACATACGTGCCTCTGCACGTCTGAATCAGAGGACACAATCCCCTCTCATCGGCGGAGCTACTTCACGTAGCCTCTCCATGTGGGAAAATATTTGGGAGCTATTTCCAGGCTTCTTCTTCCTCTTCCCAAATGTCAAGTTTTTTTTTTGTTTTTTTTGATTGATCCACAACGTTCAACAGGTTAACCGGGGGGGGCCGTATCTAAATAAAAACGGAGAAAGGAGATTAATTCTAGGAAAAGCGATTGCTTTTTCGTGTCACTTTAACTTTTTTGTGGATTCCAAGATGACTTTGTCAACAGCGAGAAGACAAAGTCCCAGGACTTATTTTTAAAGTCCCATATTTCTCTCCTGGGAAATAGCAGTTTGTCATTTTCCCCTGTAAACCAGCTCCAGAGTGGGCTGCTGTGTGGCACAAGTGATGTAAGGCTATCTGTGGTTATGAAAGTTTAGTCATGTGAAAAGATGCTCCCTTCTAAGGTTTTATGAATCATTACCTAGTAAAAAAACCCCCTGATTTTCCATAGTTTTTCCTTTTTCAGGGTTTGCCAATTTTCTCCCACAGTCCAAAAAATTGACTCTTAACCTTAATCTCTCAATTAGTCTTTATTTTGGGACGGCATTGTCTGTCATGTCTGTCCCTGTTTTTCTCTGGGATAGAATTCCAAACGGGAATTCTTTGAAACCCAATGGCTGAGGTCACTGTTGGTTTCTTTCCACAAGCTTCTCACAATGGTTTGCTAGAACTCTGGCCCATTCCTCCATTTTGTAGTTTTGCTCTCACACACGTTTTTTGACCGTTTTTCATACTTAGATCGAGATTCGTGATGGCTGCTCCGAAAGGCGCTCTTTAGATCCATGTTGTCTTGTCCGGCTCGCCTGTTTGCGAGGAAGAAGACAAAAACATTTATCTAAGCTTCACCTTTAGCGAAATAAAAAACAAATAAAACATCTCACCTGCTGCGGGAACTTCCTGTAGAGAGCTTTCAGGACCAGAAAACCCCTCATTCAGGAAGCCTTGCTGACGTCTGATCCTTCTATTTGAGAAATGTTCCCTGATTTCAAAACTTTGAAGTGGTGCTTGTAATTCCAGTGTAAAGTGTGGCAGAAGAGCAAAAACCGCGTAAATATTTGATTACGCACAAATAATGTTTGATATTAATTAATTATCGCTGTGCGAGTTTTTAAATGCTTGACAATAAAAACTAGAATATCGGATTTATTCAAGGACTCGACTCGACGTCTGTGGTGCTGCTACAAGTTTAGCATTGAGATGCTATTTTCGGTTTAAATAGTTTTGCTCACAGGCTAACTCTTAGTTAGCACAACCTGGACATAACAACAGTGGTTTCCAGCAGGCAGTTTGATCGAGCAGCTGAAGTGAATCTCCAGTGGTTAGAGAGAAGTGGCCTGGTTGTTCGTTGTTGTTGCGGATGTCGCCCGTGCGTCGGTTTTACAGGCGTACCAGGAACGTGAAAACAAAGGTTCCGGCTCAGAACTTTAGCATGTTTAACAAAAAACAAAGAAAAGTTTAGGTGCGTGAAAATGTTTAACACGTTAAAGTCCAAATCTTAGTATTTACACATACATGTAGGACTACAAGCACAATTCATTGCAACTTTTGATTTTTGTCTTCTTTTTTTAATGAAAATGAAACAAGAAGGCTGGTGACTGTGAAGGAGGTTTTTTTCTTTGTTGCCACATTAATGCTGAGGTTTTTTATTCATTTTATTGTTCTGATGGGGGAGTAATAAATCCAACCAGGCGGTACGCCGTTCACTTCTGCAGCACACGGTGCTGATGTCATCGCTGGTAACTGTAACCACATCCACTCAACATCCACAGTAATGAACGGATTCAGTGAAAATGGCCAGAGTTTGAGCTGAGCGCCGCCTCTGCGTACTGCTGTTCCCTCCGTCTCCATTTATATAACACAATGTGCTATTATGACTCGATGCGAGTTCGGAGGAGATTGTGTTTTGGCTTAAAGTGCGCCCTTTCAAAAATCCTGCATGTTGAACAAATAAGCGAAAGAATTTGAGGCCGAGGGGTCGTGACAAAATCTCAGTGTCTGATGGATTGGGAAAGATGGAGATTGATGTTTAGTTTAAAAAGCTGTAGTGATTAAACAGCTTTTAAATTGCGGTCCGCAGAAACACAATGCCAACATTTTTTTTTTCTTCTGACATTCACCCAATAAAATACCCATAAAAGGCTACGTCTGCAGTCTGGTGGGCTTTACGTGGCAGAGTAAGAAAAACTACTGAGAGAACGACTGTAGGTTTAAAATGGCAATGTGTTTCTACATCACAGAAAACATGTGGAGAGCCGTCCACCTCTAACACACTCCCGTCTGCACGACATTTCATGCCGTATCATGTTGCCCCGGATTTGAAATAAACGAGTTTGATATGTTTGAAAGTTTGATTTACTGGAGAAAAATTCCACTTTACAAAACAGGAGGCAACGGCCAGTTAATGATGCATGTATATGGAGTCGCTGACATTTTAGTGTGAAGCACTCTGACTCTTTCCAGTGAGCTCAGCTTCTGAAAGCACTTATAGGTGGGCTGGTTGTCCTGCAGTGGCCCCGACCAGCTGGCTTCTGGATCCACAACTCGTTCTGATTCCTTAAAGGGACGGTTTTATTAAAAATCTGCTCATTTCTTTTGCTTTACATCATGTTATAATGTTCTTCTCTAATCAAAGACATACCTGGAGTGTTGCTTTGACTCATCCAGGCATGTTTCAGGAATCCTTGAATCTCCCATGGCAACCATTTGGGAGGTGCCTCGTCGCCTGCTCAAACAATTTCCTCCGGTCTCGAGGCTTTTCGCTCCACATATGGGCGGGGGCGTGGTTACCGTAATGTTTTGCCTGACTTTTCTTGGTCTGACTAAATTAGCGGCCGCTAACGGCTATAATATGGAAGCATTTCTATGTCATTCAGCAACAGAGTGAGAAAGAAGTTTCTTGTTCAGAGGCAGAGGATGCTGCCCTGCGTCTGCTGCCTCGCCTCTCCACACAGAGCAGGATGGTGAAAATAATTTGTGTTTTCTGTCGGTCCTTCTTGAGGGAGAAGAAGAGCCTGTCAAGATGCGGCCAACGCCTTTTAAAGTCCTGCTCTCTCTCACTGAGGGCATGGTGTGTGTGTGTGTGTGTGTGGGTGTGTTGGTGTGTGTGAGTGCAGAATTCCCACTATCTTAGATCAGCGATGATTTCTGGAAAAGTCATTGCAGAAGTTTACGATAAGCGAAATGACGTCTTTTCTAAAGAACAGAAGAAGAACGCATCCAACTCTGCCTGAAGAGTCGGAGGTTTTTCTGTGATTCTTCTGGAGTTGAGATGATTTTGCATCAAGTCGCTTTCATCTGTGACACAGATCCCGTCCGCTTATGGATGGCTGGACATTCGCATGCTGTTGGTACTTAAATGTGATTGTTCAAAACTAACGGCACTTTCTTACGACGGCGTATTAGAGCCATCGGAGATGGTAAGAAAAGGGGCGTACATTTTCACCAAAAAGCTCCAAACATTTTCTAGAAAAAAAACGTGGAAATTTGAGTTTGAAACGTCACAAGTTTTCAACTTGTCAAACTCAGAAATGTGAAATAAATTTGAGTTTGAAAACGCTGACATTTTTTGAAATTTAAGACATTTTTTCTTTTAGTTTTGAAATTCAGAAATGTTCTAGACAATTCATCATTTTAATTTTAAAATTTGAATTTTTTCTAGCAAATTTTCGACTTTTGAGATTCAGAAATTTGCCAAGTTTTCTTTTGTTTTCTAGAAAACTTCTGAGATTAAGTTTTTATTTATTTTTCCGCCTACAACGGCCCTAATGCACCGTCGTATAAAAAACAATGTTCATCAGAGCGATTGTGAACAACGTCTACATGGGCGTCGCCACGTTCAAATCCCAACTTCCCCAACTGCGTTAACTGGAACGCTGTGACCTCGGATGAGACGTCAAACTCAGCTCCATGTTCCGGCTACCTGGAACGTTCATCCATCAGGAACTTGCATCACTTGTGATTTTTGTATTAAAGTTAAGGAATAAAAATCATAATTTTAACTGACCTAAGACAGAAAAAGTTGACTTTTAATAAAATCTACATACTAATTGAGCGTACATGTGACAAATCGCTGCTGTCAGTTGAAACATGACGGAGGGGAAAGAAATGGGTCAAAATAACTGATTGGGAAATTAAAAAAGAACCACAGCAAAATAAATCATGCGTGTTCTCCTCCATGACTCGGCTCCTGTCTGAAATGCTAATTCGGTAACCGATCCTGAAAGGTTGCGCCAGGGTTACCTTTTGCACTTGTGTCTGTGAGAGTGTGTGTGAGTGTGAGGTTACCGTCCCTCTTGTTCTGAATCAGGGATGTGAAAAAGGAGGAATGTTCTCCTCCTGGGAACAGACGGAAGAAGAGGAGGACAAGATTACGCAGAGTAGAAAACAGTCATGTGATCAGCAGGACTTACTTTGAAGGTTGTATCAGTATTTATGTCGACAGTGAAGGGTTTATGTTTTCTTATCATTTAGCCCAATACGTTCTGAAGAAGGTTTTTGAAAGCTGTTTGAAACTTTTCACACCTGATAGTCCAGTAGATTCGATTCGATTTGAGACCAGAATTGCAACAATGTTTAGTTTTCACACGACTGTGTTAACTGGTTCCAACCCTTTGAAAAAAAAAAAAAAAACTGTTCCCCTCCTCGCCTGTGGTGGCGCTGCACCAAGAACCACTGAAAGAAACGAAATGAAAACCTCAGAAAAAGACATTTCCGCAACTTCCCTCCTCACGAAATGTGACCAGAAATGGCGTGGCGTCAGATTTTAGAGGTTGAAGGATTTCACGAGACATTTTTAGCACTCGCACTAGACTTGCGTGTTTGTTTTGGTTGTATTTACCCAGAATTCCCTGCGCTTCAGTCCGCTTCCTGCTTTTGGAGTGGTCCACTTGGCGTTCACATATGCATTCAAACAGCACCAGAGTTCACTTCAAACCAAACGGAGGCCGAGGTTTTTAGACGGACCAGAGTTCGCTTCTTTGGATCCTTTGCGCGTTCACACCTCCCCAACCTGAACCGGACTTTGTAGACAAACGAACTGGAGTTAAAGTGAACCAAACAGAGCTGGTCTGAACGCAACCTTAGTTTCCTTCTGGTTATACTGTAAAACAGCAAAAATGGATCAGTCTGCCACCATGCAGACGTTTCTTGTTGGAGAACGGCCTCGCTGCAGCTGTCAGACGTCTGCCCTACTTGATTTGATCTCAATATTTTCCAGGTTTTGGGTAAATATGGAATCAGAAACAGTACTGAGTATTTCCAGACTTTAGTAATCATCGCACTGTCTGAACCTTGTGTCCTTCCTTTCCCTACAGATTTCCTTCCTTTTGTCATTCATCCCTTGTTATTCCTTCCGTAGATTTTTCTTTAATCCCTTTCTTCTTCACTCGTGTCCTTATTTCTTTTCATCCTTGAGTCTTTTCTTGTTTCTGTCCGTCTATTCTCATTTTTGCTCAATAATCTCTTGGACTTGGTTTGTGTTTTTGGAGAAATTGCCTCAGCAGCAGCTCGTCAACTGCAGGCATGTGACTCCATCGCTTTAGATCATCTATGGAGGCAACATGTCTAGCTTATGGGGTTACTTCAGTTCTGCATGAAATGTAACGGAAGTCTCTCTATGTGCGCCAGGATTAATGTGGAAAACACATATGATGGACAGGAAGTGCAGAACCAGAGTGTAACCGTGTGTTCATGTCGTATTCGGCTTCAGGAATCTTTTCCTTTGATTTGTCCTCATAAGACCAGATTGTTTGTCCATGAGAATATTGATTTAATGAAGTGACAGAAGACCCTGCAGCCTTGCAGACTTCATACTGTAACCATGAGTCTCACCGACTCATTTGTCAAATGACAGCGGCGTGACTCATGTCATTTTAATGAAATACTAGAGCTGTCAATTAATTAAAAGATTTGATCAGATTAATCACTCTATTGCCGCGATTGATCACGACTAATCACTGTGCTTGACTTCGTAAGCAGGAAGTATAAATATGCACACAGTCGTGGTTCTTGCAGGAATGGCAGCCTGGGTAAGCCCCGCCTCCTGCCGCACTCAGCCAATTCAAATGCAAGGAATGGTCGTTTGTAATTGTTTTTTTTCTTTTTTGTAGCAGAAAACGGGTGATGTCGTCTCCCAGCACTCGACAGCAACAAAAACAAACTGACAGATAAGATCTATATTTTATTTTCTAGGTTCTTGGCTGCCACGCCCCTTTCTGATGCCACCCTGGGTAACTGCCCATACATACCATATCAAAAACTGACGCAGTATGGACATTTTCAAAAAATCTTTAACATTTAAAATATTAATATTTTGAAACATCAGTATTTGTATGTTTTACAGTCTCAAACCAAGCATGCCTGAAGATTCCCAGTTTTCCTGTTTTTTATATTCAGGAACATGTGAACTTTAAAGGAAGTCACTTTGTTTTAAACGTTAAATTAGAAATGTCCGTCGCCGTTCGTTGAGGCTGCAGAATGCTCGCACTGAGGCCACGTGTTTGGCTGTTGCGCTCGCTTTGTTATGTGCAGCGTTCGGGAATGCCTGGACATTCCAAACGGGAACACGAACCGAGGGTTTTACCGTCGACAGCCAGAGGCTCGGGAGGGGTCAGAGGTCAGGGTCGTAGTCGGGCTTTTGACAGAGCAAGAGAGGATTTATGGGCACCTGCAGGGCGGAAGCATCTGTCTTCCATCCACACCAGCACGGCGTTCTAAAGGAATCCTCCCCGCTCCTGCCTCACACACGGCAGCCGGGCGTCGCGGTAACCGAGACAGCCGTCGCTCCCCATCAGCACAACCTAAATTAGACGAGTTTGTAATTCGGCTTTTGAAGAAGTGACCCTGAAAAATCGGTTTCTGTTGCCGCCCGACATCTGTGTGTGTGTGTGTGTGGGCGTGTGGGGGTGTGTGTGTGTGTGTGTGTGTGTGTGTGTGTTTGATCCAGAGACGGAGAGGAAAACAAACTCCTGACAGAAGTAATTGTGGAGGTCAGAGCTGAAAGTGAAACCTAGAGTTTCATTTTCACACACATGTTGTAGGTCTGGCGACACACACGTGGATATTTCAAACAATTCAGAGCCTCAATTTCATCCTAATTCCCTTATTAGAGAAAAGCCTTTAACAGACCTGAGCTTCCCATATCCTGCTTCTCTAAACACGGGGAATTCAAAGCTTTGGGGGGAAAAAGCTCACACTGTAACTTGTACTTGTGATCTTAGTGATGTGAAAGAATATTTATGCTCTTTATAGATTTCTTTTCTTGTCTAATCTGAGATGAAAAGAAAAACCAAACGTTGTTTTTTTTGTCTGGTGTCAGTCCCACTGCCTTCCTAAAATACAATTTAACTGTAGCTGCGTTTCTGTTGGTCACATAAATATGCAAATTGTAATAATGTAAACAAATTTGTTTAATGGAAACACAGCAATTTTGAAAAAAACAAACAAAACACATTTTTCCACAAACAAACTATTGGATAAAACAGTTTTGTGCTAGGACGAGGGGATTTTTCAGCTGTATTGAAATTAGTGTATTTTGCAAAACTTCAATGGAAACTCGATTTTTTTTTCCCATCACGAGTCACATGATCAACCAGCAGATCTGACTACGGGCAAAAACAAAGATGACAGGAGGATGATGGTTTTTTTACCCCTCCAGGGGGTCTTTTGTGGGCTCTAGTGTCCCTTATATGAAAGTAGGCTGACAGGAAACGGGGAAGGAGAGGGGGGAAGACATGCGGCAAATATCGCCGGGTCCGGGAGTCGAACCCGCGACGGCTGCGCCGAGGACTCAAGGCCTCCAAACATGGGTCGCGCTATCCCTTACGCCACCACAACGATGTTTTTTAATGACTTATTACGTGAACACACAGATTTGTGTGTGATTTTAATTATTTAACAAAGTACCTGCACATGCAAAATTGTGTTTTTTCGACATTAGCACAATATGGAGAAAGTTTTGCACATATTTGTGATGGAAACAGCCCGTGATAAAATCCATTTTTAACTGTCTGATTTTCAGACCTGTGAAGACACAGCCGCAGAAATCAATGCGACTAATAAACATGGATGAGTTTCTCTAGATCTTGCTGGGACATTAGTCCTTTAATTCTGGAAATGTTCTTCAGGTGATAGAAGGCCGACTTTGTCTCTATCTGAAGGTTCAGGTCTGAGTCCATCACTCCAAACCAGTCATATTTTTCTATTCATTTTCGGTGGTTTAAGACAAAGGCGGTTTCGGGACATTGCAAAATGGGGAAGGAGGGAGAAAATGGGAGAAGTACATTCCTGCCAAAAAAAACCCCTCAAGAATGTTTTTGGAAAAAAAACCAAAACATTTCTGAACAATTTTCTAGAAACAAAAAATCAGACATTTTGAGATTAATCTCAGAAAATTTTGTTGAGAAAATAAAAAAAAATGTCATGGAGTTTGAAAACTTGTTGGACAAAACCCGGCTTTGGAAACTCAGAAATGTACTTGCTGTTTCTAAAAACAAAAAACAAAAAAAACTTTCTGAGAATAATCTCACTTTCTATTAATTGATAACCAATTAAAAAGTGGCGGTTGAATGAATCCAAATCATTGATAACACTGAGTTGGTATCAGCATTGGGTTGATCCTGGCATGGTAGGTTTTAGATTCCCTGTTGAAGATTTGTTTTAGTTCTTTTTGTTTTCAGCTCTACCTCAGTGATTTATGGACCCTGTATTTACTTGGTATCGGCTTGATATCAAAATATGTGATATTACACACATCTTTTTGTTTCTAAAAACTTTTGACGGAAATTTCCTTTTTTTTTCAATCTACATGGACTCTAATCCGCCGACATAGTTTAGTCTTTGCAGCTTTCATTGGTCGTCTTTAGTTCATGTTTCTGCCAATAAAACCTCTTCTGTTGTGTTCAAAATGTACTTCCACGCTTTTCCTAACTTGTCTGCAAGTTCTGAACACTTCGCAGCTCCTGTTCTAGTCTCCTCCGCTGTCTGGCCATTCATTCCACTTTAATTCCACTCTGCCACAGCTGGCATGGATTTAACCGACTATTATAAACCCAACTTTTCTTTAATAAGACTATAAAAAGAAAAAAGAAAACAATTATCAAATCAGTCATTCTAGCGTCTGAATGCTAAACTAAACACAAAGCCAGCTGCTTTTCAAGAGAGCAAACTGCTGAAAAGTAACACACAGTTGCCAACAGACACAAAGAACCATAAAATTGGACTTTAGACGCGGCAGCTTAAGGATTTTACTGCTTAGCTGCGGCTTTTGTTTGCAGTTAAACGCAGGAAAGGAACAAGTCTCCGACTGGCAACGTCGTGGCTACGTGGCTAACCGGTCAGGGCGCATTCCTGCGACGACGTTTAGAACTCAACCGATAGGATGAAGCCTGATGACAGATGACGGGCCTTCAGAGCAAATCCAGCTTCCGATAAGCTCGTTGAGTGTCAGCCAGCTTTACCTGGAACATTAACGGACTTCCTGCGGGCGTAGCTAATAATTATGAGCAGACCTTCTGTTGGTATTTCACAGATGTCGCCCGGCACAAGGACAAGAAAAGAACTGACTCGTCCCTGAAACATCTGCCTTTGCGATGACATCCAGTTAGGATTTCAAACTCTCCAAAACTGCCAAGTGGCAATTCATGAGGTTTGATTCTATCAGGTGCCGTGACAGATTACTCAGTTTTTAGCAACGAGAATTAATGTCCCGAAAACACTCGTTATACAACCAACACAGACAAACCCCATCTCTGAATGCGTGAAACCTCGACACAGACTGGCTTCATCAGCAGGAGACCAAAACTGTCTCCTTGAAACTGGAAGCTGCGGTTTACACAGGCTAATTGAAACTGGACAGGAACAGATGGGGAAAAATGTTGCCTGGACTGGTTGAGTCTTGATTGTTCCTGCGACATTCTGATGGCAGGTCGGGTTAGACATCCTTGTAAACAATGTGAAAACATGAAGTCAAACACTTTGGAAAATGGTCAGGCTGCTGTTGGTGGTATAAAAGTTGAGGGCCCACTTTTGCCTTCCTAATTCCAACTTCCCACCGGGCTTGTTCAGTCTGCTCTGGTCCACTTTGTTTGGTCCACTCTGATGTGGACCAAAACGCGAACTCTGGTCCGCCTACAAACCTAGGTCTCGGTTTGGCCAAAGTGAACTCTGGTGTGGCTTGATTGCCAATGTGAACGCCAAGCGTACCGGTGACTGCTCCAATAAGCAGGAAGCGGACGATAGCACATGGCATTATGGGTAAATACAACCCAAACAAACAAGCTTGCCCAGCAGTAGTAGGAGAAATAAGTCGTTGTCTTTTACCAAAGTCAAAAGCGAAATCCTACAACCACTAAATTTACATTTCATGAGGAAGGAAGTTGCGCTCAGTGTCTTCTTCAGAAGTTTTTCCGTTGTTTCCTTCAGTGATGCTAGGTTCAGCGCCACCACAGGCAAGGGGTAGAACAGGTTTTTCAAAGGGTTTTATTCATTTTGATATAGTGCAGTGTGCAAACGAACAGCACCAGCTGAAATAATGGCCTCGTGCCATTTTTTGCCAAAAGTGACTGTTTTGCCTAAATCTTTTGGAAAAAGGAAGGTGGAGATTTTTTATTTATTTATTTATTTTTTACAAAGAACCATTTGTGGCAAAAAATTAAATAAAATAGTTAAGCCATTATTTTAGGAAGGTGACTAAATGTTGTAATTTTGGTCCCAATCGAACCGAGTCTACAGGACTGTGTGAAAACAGCTGACATCATGCGTCCTACCTGAGTTACCGTTGCTGACCACATCCATCCCTCTACCATCAGCGCTCATCTTCTGACGGCTGCTGCATCCTGCTGTGTTATCCATCGAGTTCAAGACTAAAACATATTTTCGATGGGAGACCCAGATTATGTGTAGCTGACAAATGTTTGACACCTTATTGAGTCTGTCACGCAAAAAAAAAAAAAAAATTAAGGCAACCCTGAAGGTAAAATGACTTCCAACTTAGTATCTAACAATTAAATGAGCCTTTTTGCTAAGCTAACTATTGCTGAAGTGAGAAAGTGAGAAATGACACATCATCAAAAACATACCTGGAAGCGTCCAGGACTCTGTGTTTCCGCCTCATCAGCAGAGCAAACAAACCAGGAAGCTGCAGCAAAGGAATGAACTCCTGCTGCTGTCGGCTGGAGAAGGTTTAACTGAAACATATTGTACAGGAGTGTGCAGTGTGGCATGTCAACACCTATGGCAATTGATTTGTGGCTGTGTGTGTACTCCATAGTTTCTAGTGCTGCTAAAAACCATGGAGTTTCTAGCAGCCACAGAGAAACTCCCTTGTCACTACCAGGGTGGTAAAAAAATAATAAATCCTGCACTAGACAGAATAGTTAGCGTGTTGACGAATTGGGAAGTATCCAACTGACTCGAGGCCTCAGCAGCAGCCTTGATTGCTCCCTGACATGTGCAAGCTAACCACACGTTTAAAACCAGAACAGCCAATTACCTCGTTTCCCAGATTTCTTTTACTGCCTACAGTAATTTGAAAACTGTGGTGGCCATAGTGTTGTGTCAGCTCTAGATTTATCTGGAAGTCATGTATAAACTGATAAGAAGGCAAATAAAATAGTAAAACAGTAGAAAATATATATATATATTTGAAAGCTAAATGCATGATAGCATTAGGAATGTTAATGCTTTGCTGATTGCTAGTATTTTATATTTAACAACTTGTCTAACTATCAAATGCCAATTCCTAAAGTAACATAGGGAATATTAAAACTTTTTAACATTGACACACAAACTCTTTTAACAATGTGTTTCTAAAAGGTGGTGAACATGGTGCATTTAAAGCCCTACTTGTTCTCAGATTGACCCACATCAAGAGCAGTGCTTTATAAAACACTTTGCAAGACAACGATTAAAACCGTTTTTGTTTTTTTTCTTTAATGTGGGCAAAACTTTGACAATATTCCATTAATGGCGATAAACACAATTTTGCAATTGCTGCATTTCCATTAAATAAGAAACGCAATTAAAGTCACATGTGGATACGTTTGTCTTCTTCTTCGCGGTTTCCGCCAGTGGCAACATCCGGTCGTCGGTTGTTGCTTTTGTTGTTGAAACAAGGGTTTCCATTACGGTTTTGGGAAATAAACCAATTTTGATATGGCCTAGAGGCAAAAAAAAAAAAAAAAAACTTTCTTCAAAAAACAATTTTCTTTTAAACTGGCCTGTTTCCATTAAGCAGATTAATTTTTTAAATGTCAAATTGTGCAATTGTAACATCGTGAACATCTAGAGACATTTCTGGGAGTTGGAGGCTAAAAATGATGCATATGCACAGGTGTTGCTCTGCACCACCTGTGTGAAGCTGAAACCAAGGATAGACTTTAGGAAACACCCTGTGTGAGAAATAGGGTGTTGGTGGAAAACATTTACCTGAGCAAATAACTCTTGAAAAGATCTCTGTCAGTAAGACAAAGTGGTTTCTGCAGAAGTAAAGACTTACGTGCACAATGTGAAGGCATTGCTGAGTCTTTTCAGTTGCACTGGGGGGGAAAAAAACAAAAACAAAAACTGTCAGTAAAATAAAGTGGGAGATCCCTGCGCCGTTGAGAGTCGGCCTGAGGCGTCGAAAGCTGCAGGAACGGCGTAAGAAAAATAAACTGGGAAAATGCCCTAGAGATTATCGCTTGCAAAAACATGGCAGAAAATACAAAGTGTCAGATAAGAAGCCGCAAGAAAAACAACAAAAAAAAAATACATTTTGTTTGGATGAAAGGTAATATTTGTTAGCTTAGTCACCAGGTGTAATTATGCGGCCGCATTCCTCACGCACAGTCGCAAGTCATGATTCGTCATCGGTATGGTAATGGCTGCCTCACACAGAGAGCAGAAAGCAGGTCACAGGCAGAGAGCTGGTATTAATGTACCACCCAAAATGAATCGATTCCTCTTCTCTGCTGGTTACTGACTCTTACTGGATGACGTTTTGCGATATTTGGCGTACAAGTCCTCAGTTTGAAGATCAAAACGTCGACTTTGTATGCAGAATTCATTCATGCAGGAGGACTAAGAATGCTCTGCAAAGACTTGTCCAGCTTACGCAGGTGTGTCGTTCGTTTGCAAACACGTTGAAAGTTTGCCTTTGTCCTTTAACTAAAGGAACATCTGATTAGTGGTTGTAGGTAACAATAAAAAGGAATAGAAAAAAATAGAAATGTAGGCATCTGTTTGCCGGGTGAAGAAACTGATGCTGCAGTCAGTGGGAACACTTCGTAACATCCATTCGTCAACTAATTTGTAGGAATGTATTTACTAAGGTTTAAGCAAACCTTTATTTCTTGTTAACAGAAAAAGAGGAAATGCTTTGAAGATCTCAAATGGTGTTCCAGATAATCTGTAATAAAGGCAGACTACACCGGTCCAGGTTCAGTCCGGACTGAAAACCACTGACTAGTTTTTGATTAGAACCCTTTAGTGTATGTTATGGGTAGACTTAGGCAAATTGTGAAGAAATGACTTCAAGCTAATTTACCAAGTGCCTATTTGTGATGACTGGACGGTTTGGTCAAAGCACCTCCTAAACTGAAGGTCTTGAGGGATGTCTGCTCTGTCACTGCTCCACAGGACTAGAGGTGAACATGCAAAACAGAAATGGACACATTGTAGCTGATGGAAAGTGGCTCAGGTCGTGTACATCCAGAATCAAACCTATAGAGTCAAGCTACGATTGACTGTAGCTTAAGTTGGTCAAGAAGTTATATGATATGTGTAAATGTAAAATGCATCCATTTTCTAACACCTTTGTCCCTAGAAGGGTCAGGAGGTGCTGGTGTCTATCGCCAGCTAACGTTTCGGGCGAGAGGCGGGGTCATCTGGACAGGTCACCAGTCTGTCGCCGGGCAACACAGAGACAGACAGGACACACACACACACACACACTCACACCTACGGAGAATTTAGAGAGACCAATTAACCTGACAGTCATGTTTTTGGACTGTGGGAGGAAGCCGGAGTACCCAGAGAGACCTTCCTGCTGCAAGGCAACAGTGCCACCAACTGTGCCACTGTGCAGCCCGTACAGTGGCACATAGGTGTTAATATTAATGCCTGATATAAACACCCAACATTTATGTAATCCCTCTATGAGGGCTCATTTTCGGAGAATACTGTTTTAAGGTAGGTGTCGAGTATAAATGCCACACGCTTACTCGGCTCACCCACGCTGGCCGTGAACTTTCAAAAGCATCACTACAGTTGTTTTCCCACCTGACAGTCCAGTAGACTTCTTTCCATTGGGGACCAAAATTACAACATTTGTTCCATTTTCAGCTGCTGCGGTTCTCTTTCACACCGCCATGTGATAAACAAATCAAAACTCTGTTCCCCTCCTCACCTGTGGTGGCGCTGCACCAAGAGCTAATGAAGGAAACGACACAAAAACCTCTGCAGAAGACCCTGAGCGCAACTTCCTCCTTCACAAAATGTAAATGAAAATGGGGTGGATCTCTAGGATTTCTCTTTTGTCTTTAGAAAAAGACGGCGAGTCATTTCTCCTGCTGGTGCTAGACTTGCGCCTTTGTTCTGGTCCTATTGACCCAGAATGCCCTGTGATGTAATCACAGCATCCAGAGTTCACTTTAATCCAACTGAGACCGAGGTTCATAGGTGGCCCAGAGTTTGCTGTTTTGGTCCGCCGTTAGAGTTGGTTCTCGCCTCACCATACGAACTGGACGTTCTTGGCAAACCAACTAGTTTGATTAAAGCGGACTGAACAGGACTGGTGCAAGATAATAATCAGCAGGTGATCTCTTTAGTTTCACTTTCAGTTTCAACCATCCAGCCTTCTAATCCATCTGCACAGCTTAGCATTGAAATGAAGCTGGTATTGGGTCAACCCTGCAATATTTGAATCAGAGCTGCCTTGTTTCTTTAGCAGTGGTGTGTATGTACAGCATGCTGGGCGCTCATGGGGCAACGTTGTTTTGCCATGTCCAAATAAATCCATGGCAGCCTGACTTATATGGTGAAAACATCAATTTGAGAACTACTTAACTGTTTAAAAAGGAAGCAGTTCTAAAATTAGAGTCTCAAACACAGATGTAAGGCGTGTAAAACGTGTGTTTATCCAGGGCTTGTAATTGTATCTTAGAGTTGTGTCTCAAACAGCCTGGAACAGGATTCAGACTTCAACTGGACCAGAAATCTGGTGGCATTTTAATATCGTGATCATCGGTATCATTACACCCCCAGTAATTAGAGAATAAACTCTAAGACCCACTGACACGGTAACTCATTTAATAGCTCTATCAGAAAACCTCTGTAGCCTTTAGAGTAACTACCTTCAGCTGATTCTGGTTTTGGCCGTTCGCATGTCTGTCACTAATGCGTCACTCTCTGATTAAAGCTCTGGATCACATGTGGTAAATAGCGCAGAGTCTTTCTGCAGATCAAAGGTGTGACCACAAGGAGTGCATGAATCACACGTTGTGCAAAGCCAAATAAAACACTTCCCCACTACTGAATCCTGTCAGTGCCAACTTCAATAAAGACAGCTGAGTAAAGCACCAGAAGCAGACTGAAGAGTTAAGCCCCGACACAAACTTTGCCATGCTTTGCTGAGAACTGTGAAGGCTACGGATCCATCCCGTCTCATCTGTCCATTAACATTTCTTCACAAACCCATCTGCAACTTCTGATACGTTGGTGAGGCCCAGTGTTTTGCGTACTGCAGAGTCTGTGTTTGGTGAATGGCCAGGCGTGGCGTTTCTGTCACCAGACGTGCATTTATGCTGGCACCGGGCAGTTTCCCTCCTTCCCCCGCCGGGCCTCTTTTCTTACAGGTGCTCTTGATTTTTGCGTGCTAAAATCTCTAAACAGGCGCTGCTTTCCTTCAGCTGGCTTGTGCTTTGGTGGTTTTTTGGCAATGAGGGAAACGAGACTCGCAAAGTACTTTTCCCCGAGGCAGAGCAAAAACGGAACAAACCAAAGAAAATACTAAGATTAAATTAGACTATATACAGTTTTCTAAGACAAATGTTTGCATTTCTTTTATCGATGTTTGTCTGTATGTTTTAAAATTTTAAAGTTTTGCACACATAACCCACATGACAGTCACCAAGAACTGGCGATATGGGAGAATGCTGCCCGTTTGTTAATAATGAATAGCTGTCTGCACTGTGCATACCTTGAGATTTTCCTTTAAGTAATTTTTATTATCTAACCCTCTGTATTATTAACAAAATTGTGGAGAAAAAAAGATCTTTCATGTCAAAACTTCTTGCACAAAGTCCACCTGTGTGTGTGTGAGTTTCTGTGGGGGTTGGAACGCCAAAGCCTAAATGTTATTGGCCACTTTACTTTTGTTTATTTGGTGGCTAGGCGCTTTTCCTGTCAGCTAAAAACAAATAAGCAGAGTTTAAGACAGTTCTATGAGCGGTCGTTTGGACCCTGCCTGAGCCTTTTACCGTGTGCGCAGTTCTGGTGGGGTCGCCGGTTTAACAGCTATTTTTGTGTTTTCACAAACTGAAGAGCTGACGAGTCGCCTGGTTGGCCGACCGTCTGCTGCGCTCTTCCTGAGCGTCTAGGACTGCGGGAGAGTTAAACGGTTAAATCCAGTCGACACGTTCGCCAAAAGAGTGGAGATGAAGCAAACGTTGATTTAGTTTTGACATGTTTCCAAGTTGAGTCGTTCACTTTTTAGAAAGTTTTACCATGGCACTTTGGATTAACTTCACAGGGGACTGAACTCCGTAACTCCATGGGGAATTTTCTTTTAAGGCATGAGGTATCTCTAATTTATACATGTGATTTTCATAAAATAAATAAATAAATAACAGAGTCATGCCCAGAGACGCAAATCAGAAGATGTACAGGCAGATTTACCGATGTGGGTCAACTTGGTTCCATTCTCATGACTTTCAACTAATTTTATCCCAGTTCACTTTTTCTAAACCAACACGGACGGCACACATACATGAGGAACAGTTGTTACAGCTGCACAAGGAAAACACTGACAATGATCATTTATCAGTTTTTCTTTTCATTACAAAAGTGGATTTTGTCCAAAACTCTTTGATTTGCATAAAAAGCTAAAAAGTTAAAGGCCATATTTCCTCTTAACAAAATGACATTTGTTCTCCTAAAAGACCATGACTTTGCTTTAGGTTTTAAATTGCAAAACATAATCGCAATTTAATTGCAAAGGAGCTAAGAGGCAAAACATTTACTGGAAACAAAATTAATCTGTTCAAAAATTATTCTTTCCAGTTTTTTACACTGTAAAATTTTTCTTTAAATTATATATATAAATATATATACAAATTTATATATATATATATATATATATATATATCTTTTTTTTTAATTACAAAATTTATATATATATAAAATTATTATGTAATTTATTCAGCAATTCAGTTAAAATGGTGAAACTTCAATAAGTAGATAGGAAGATTTATCTCAAAACTGTTTCCCTGAGAATTTTCAAAATGCAAATGACTAAATTAAAAACATTTTTAATGTGTTTTAAATATATTATTAGAACATAATTGCAATTTAATTGCATTTATGCAATGTACTCGCATAAATGCAATTTAATTGCCAAACTATTGAATTGCCAATAGTTTGGCAATTTAATAAAGAAATCTTATGTGATGTTGTGACCTACACAATCATGAGGTAGACCGTTGACTTGACAGCCAATCACATGGAGAGTAAGAGTGCTGAGCATATTAAAGGAAAGTTACGTGGAAGGAAGAATGGTTGTAGAAAATAGTACTCCAGGATCAGGTATTCACAACCTGAAAACTAATTGTTGAAAAGAACAGGAATAAATGTTTGACATACAGTACAGACCAGAAGTTTGGACACACCTTTTAATTCAATGAGTTTCCTTTATTTTCATGACTATTGACATTGTAGATTCACACTGAAGGCATCAAAACTATGAATAACACATGTGGAAATATGCACTAAACAAAAAAGTGTAAAGCAACTGAAAATACCCCTTATATTCTAGTTTCTTCAAAGTAGCAACCTTTTGCTGTGATTACTGCTTTGCACACACTCTGCATTTTCTTGATGAGCTTCAACAGGTAGTCACCTGAAATGGTTTTCACTTCATAGGTCAACCTGCCCTGTCAGGTTAATAAGTGGGATTTCTTGCCTTATAAATAGTCATGAAAATAAAGAAAACCCATTGAATTGGAAGGTGTGTCCAAACTTTTGGTCTGTACTGTACATCACTGCGTTTATAGTGAATTAAACTGCAATAACTGATGAGCTCACGTTTTGAAATCATTTTCTTAAATAAATTATTTTTGCCATGATTTATTGAGAACCACCCATACATTTACGACAGAACCTGGAGCACAAATCACTACCTTCGTACTTCTCTGCTATTTATTAGCTATAAATAGTTAATAATAATAATAATCTAAATAGTAATTAACATTTATAGAATGTGAACTTCTATAAATCTCACATTCCCTCAAAAACTAACTAAAGCAGCAGAATTTTGTTCTACCAAACGTTCTCTCAAACATTTTTTGCGCTATACAGTATTTATCTCACTAACGTGTCTAATTAGTTTATGGTAGAACTGAGGTTGTGATGATGGTTTTCTAAAATAGCAAAGGTACCCCCTTTTTTTTCTCCTGTTATGAGCCTGAGCAAAGAAGCAGTAAAAACCAGTGAATGACTGAAGCCTCATGTAGAAATAAAGCGGCTGGTTGAATAGGTGATAAATCCCTCCCTGTGAGTCCCAGAGGACTCAGCATTTGTCCTGGTTTATTACACCCTTCCTGCCTGCATTTACCTCCACTGTTGATTACCAACTGTTTTGTCACTCTAAATTCCCATTTAATTCTCTGCAGGCAACACCCTTTTCCTCTCTATTGTATGCTTCCCCCGTTCTCACCAAGCACTCCATGCCCTGCCTCTTAATTAGAACAGTTAGTGTTTATATGGAAGCAAACTCATCTCCCCCTCCTGACATGATGTAGTTCATGTCTGCACTGAACAGAAGGACCAATTTATGGTTTAGTGCTCAGCTTTCTTAGATGTATGACACATGTTGAACTCTATGCTTCTAATTTTGGCTCAACCACATTAAAACTTTCCTTTTTAAGCAATAATATTAGGGACTGAGCTACAGAATGGACCAGTTTAAAGGAAATTGAAAGCTTGAAGGTGTAAATCAGTATCGTTACTTTTAGAGTCTCCCACAGTGCTGAATTTTTAAAATCGGGCTTTGTGGGGTTAGCATTAGCTTACAAAACACTTTAACCTAGCTTACAGCTAGCCTGGAGATAGCGAGGCAACCTTACAGCTAGCTTACAGTTAGCGTGCTCATCTCCTTCCTACGCAATTTAGATTTTCATCGTGTGCTCCGTCTGGGATTTCTCCTGTTAAAGTGAACAGAAGGATTGTTGTTAACGATGACCAATTGTTTTATAACTGTAGTCCGCCTATACAGCGCTGTAGTTTGGCAATGAAGTGAACGAAGCTATTCTGCTCGTGCTAGCCATGCTTCAAAAATATTGAGAGATTCGGAACAAGAGGAATGATTCAAACATTTTATTTCTGGCAAAGACGTCGCTCGGCTCTGGACTTCTGTCTTCACAGTGGAGGACCTGATTTCCGCTAAGGTTCATAGGAAAGCTTCCTTTGTGATGGAGCTGGCGTACTACACACGTCACGGCCAAACGTCAGCTATTGGGAAAAATCTGATTCAATCGTTTCAAACTTCAGAAGGGGCCGCGCCTCCAGCAGGCCGAGGGCCCAGACCTATGGAGTGAAAATAGTGTCAAAAAGATTTGTTATGCACGCACAAATCTTTTTACGCACGCACAAATCATTTTACGCACACACAAATCTTTTTGACACTATTTTCACTCCATACAGACCCTCTGAACGAAGCAAAGCGTATACTGGTTTTTACCAAGCTAGTGTTAAGACAACTTCAGGTGTAAAGGATGAAGAAGTCATAGTTGAGTAGCCTACTCTACGTTTTCAAACGGGTTCCTTTTAAGTGATTTCTTGATTATATTATGTTTTACTACGGAGGCTGTTAGTTTTTACAAAGTAGACAGTTTTTTGTGGATTTTTTCTGGAACATTTAAAGCTGCAATATGAAACTTTTACAAAAGATGCTATTTACATATTTGTTAAATGTTTGTCAGTGTGTTGCGACAGTATAATATGAGACAATCTGTGAGGAGGACAGTCTCCTCCACCTCCTTCTTCTGCTGCGATAGCGAAGAAATGCACCGATCCAGACCAAAAACAACCAGTCAGAGCCAGAACATTGTGAACGCGCTGCTAAATGTGCTAATAGCAGAGAGAAAACTTACCGTTACAGGAGAAAGCATTTATCTGCCATCATCAGTGGCTATGTAACCAGCCTTAGCGTTCAACTTACATACTGCAGCTTTAAGTGTGATAGAAAAGCTTTTTCATGTGTTCAGCCGTGTGATTTTAAACAGGATGCATCTGTACAGTGTGTTTTGTCGTCTCTCTAT
The DNA here is from genome assembly GCF_003331165.1 of Xiphophorus hellerii. Classification (NCBI taxonomy): domain Eukaryota; kingdom Metazoa; phylum Chordata; class Actinopteri; order Cyprinodontiformes; family Poeciliidae; genus Xiphophorus; species Xiphophorus hellerii. The sequence continues at coordinate 17,610,470 of NC_045688.1, read as the reverse complement.
CTTAGCTGAATGGACTCAGGAAATCCTAAAAATGTGCTTTATAGCAGCTTCCTAATACATATGTAGTTATATCCATGCCATTAGAAAGTGGATTTTATTGTTTCACCTGGGAGGAAAATATTTACTCATGAATTCACCAGTGAAGCTATGAAACAGAGATTTCCAGGGACTTCCTGGAAGTGAGGATTGTGGGAATCTGTAACGATTCTCTTGGAAAGAGTCCGACTCTTCAGCTGAACTTGGTCTCGGCAAGTTCAGAAGAAACGAAACCAAATTTCTTTGATAACTTGTGACATCCCAAACCACAAATATCTCACTTCAATGCGTGTTGCCTCTTTGATGACCGACTCCCTGAAACCAGAAGGCCTTTCCCAGCTTTATAAACGTTCCAATTGTCTTCCCAGTCCCACTACCCCTTTCTAGAAGAGAGGCCTTTATTTACTCCACCAGGACCACTTATTCTAATGTTACCTGTTACCGTCCTGCTCCCATATGGGAACTGCCGGGTTATCTCTCTGGGCAATCTAACCCGACAACTCTCCAGCGCTCTCGTACGCTCACACAAATGCGGATTACATATAAAAAAAAACACATCTCCTTTCCTCCTATCTGGCTGAGTGATCTAATGCAGCCGTCTGGCTGCCACGGCTGGTAAACTAAAGCTGAGGCTTTGAATTACTCCCCGTCCTTTTTACGTCCCTCTGCGTCTCCCTGCCTTCCCCTGCTTCTCCTGCCCCTTTCTGTTCTCCTACACAATCTCACGCTTCAGGGAAGTGATCCATGCTATTGCTCTTGCCCTGACAACAGAAGCTATATGGTGTGTAGTTTCCCCAGTGTATATGTAAATATGTTAGAGCTGACAGGTAAAGAGTGCACTGCAAGGCCAAAAAGGTACGTCTTGTGGAGGTCTCCTGTTGGTAGCTGGTTGGTAGATGTTCAGCATCCTACTGGAGGCAGAGGAGCAGCAGGAGGCTGCGCTGGCTTTAGCTGCAATCAGGAATCCATTCAATAAGCTTTGTTTATTATGTTCCAAAAGCACAGTTGTGATCGGTGTAATAATTTGGGCAGCAATCGAAAACGAGCGCATACCCGAACATCCTTTCCTTGCCGTTGTTTGAGAAAAGACAAAAAAAAGTCAAACTCAACTTATCGGACCACCTCTCTGCTCCGCTGCTGATAAAGAGAAGTCTCTGATGATGTCTTGTTTTGTGTTCTTATAATTCTGCATAATTCACCATGTCAATGTTTGCATGAATATGTAAAGCCTGTTGCTGTTAAGCATTTTCGCTGACGTGTCTATCACGTCCCCGTGGCAACTTTATATTGACTGTTATCATGTTGATGTCAACTTTGAAACAACACGAACTCATATAACCCCTATTCTCAACCTTATCAGCCTGGTGTCACATGAAAACCAGTTCGATGTGAACACTGTTTCCACCGGGAAGTTTAATCTGAGACACCGAGTACGCGGTCATAAAAATCTATCCTTGCGCGGACAATGTCCGGCGGACGTCCACTTTGAGTCCACGGGAACTGAAGTGCACCCGAATATGTTGGTGACCTACATAATGTGTGGGAGAGAAAGAACCACAACCATAAATGCCCCAAATTCTTGACGTAGTGTCTGATAAACTATGCTGTGTGGGTGATGTCCAAGAGCATGGACATCTTGGACATTGGAGTTAAGTTATGGGATTGTCGCTGTTTGCAGGATCTGACGTTGATATCTCACAGCGCTGAGATTGTCTCCAGTAATGACAGCAGAGTCCTGCATATGCAGAGATAATTAAAAGCAGAAGCCATCGTCACGTTATCCCTTTGCGCGAAACCACAAGAAGAATGAAGTCGTTTTTTTATGTGTGTTTTTCCACATCTCACTCACTTCGTCCTGTCTCTGTTTTACTGTAAATGGCTAAATTAAGCTGACAACATTCATTATTGAGAAGACGAGCTAAACCTCGTCAGGGAAAACGCAAAACGTTTGTGGGTCTGGAAGAATCTTTAGCCTCGAAACTATGTCGTTTTTTTAAATGCACATTTTATTCTTTTATATTCTCTAGCCTAAAACATGTGTCTAATTGAAACAATATTTTAATACAAAGCAAATTAGAAAAGTTATTTATTTACATTTGCATTGCACATTACTCTGTAAATCATAAAACCTGGGACGTGTGAGGGGATCCTCAGTGATGTGTTCTCGGTACATTTTAACTACATGAATTAAATTGAGCTTTTCTTTATTGATTTGTGATTGTCTACCCCAAATCCTTTATGGACATGAAAACAAAAGCTTATGAAGTTATTGTCAGATCTCTGAAGTAGTTGATTGAATGTGATTATACAGCTAATGAAGTAGCTTAGATAAAAGCGTGGTGGGCGTTAGACGTGCGTTGGAGAAATGCAGAGCTGAGGAATTGCAAGGCCACAAGGGAAGTACTGTTCCCACAGCTGCTTGTTTTTCAAATTTGGTTTTAATTACCAGTTTTTGTTCCTTTAATTCTTCATTGTGTGTGCGTGTCTTTTTTTTTTTTTTTTTTTACAACCACCAAACTATTTTCAAGTCTTCATCATTGGTTTCCTTTCTACAAATTCATGTTCACAGCACTCCCATGTTTCTAGTCATTCTTAGGGGGGAAATTTTCTCTTTTTTTTGGTTGTATTTTTATGGATGTGTGGGAGAGAGCGACATAAAACAAAGAACTTTTAAAAAGTGGGTGGAAATCTGATCCAGATAACCGTAAAATCTGTCCTGCTGCTCCTTCCTCTGTCTTTGCCTCACCCGTTTCTCCGTTCCTCTGCTTGTTCTCGGCAATCCATCATCGCGTATTTTTTCCCTTCCCTCTGTCCCTTTTGTCCGTGTATTGCATGTAACCCCTCATCAAACAAACTCACTAGCGTCTTCGTGCCTTTCTCTGTTTTCTTCTGCTTTACATTACTCCCCTCCCCTCCCCTTCCCCTCTGCTCTCCGTTCTCACTCAGCTTCGGGCCAAGGATCCCAGCCACACACATTTACTCAATAACCTGTTACAAGCGATGAGGTAAGAAGAGAAGAAGCCTCGTGGTAATTCATTCAAAAGTAGTAAAAGTAGTAAAAGATATGACACAGTAATGTGGAAACCGTAAATTTAATCATGCTTTTTTATTACAAAGTGATATCTATACTCTAGAAAATGTCATTCAAAGCCAATCACTTCACTTTGGAAGATGGATGCTTGCATTGTTTTATTAGATAGATCTAGTGGCTACCGTCCTGTTTGTACCTTGGCATATGGTTGCTAAGGTGGAGCACTCCATTGGGTTTGGGCTCAAGTTTTTGCCTCAAGAGATTGAGAGTCTTGATCACAGGTTTTGTTTGGTGTGTCCATCTATCGAACCGAACCATCTTAGTTTATCCACAGTAACGACTGGTCTAGTTTGGTGAAGGAGGTCGAGACCTGTTGTGGTCCTCTCATCTTCCAAACAATCAGTGATCTGATCATGAACGAAAGAACAAGATTGAGCTACAAGTATCTGGGATTATCTTCCCCCATTAGGTGGATGGGCTCGGCACTAGAGACAAGGTGTGGAGCTTCGTTATCCATCGGGAGCTTAAGGTATAATCAGCTGAAGTGGTTCGGGTGTCTGATTACGATTCTTTCCTGGATCTAGAACTTGATACAAGTATTGTTTTTCTTTTCGGATACCCCTTGAAGAACCACACAGCCTCTCCGGGGGGGAAGGGATAATTGTGGGAAAATGTCCTCCTTTGATATTTACAGACCCAACCTGGGCTGAACATCAAACTGAATAAACTGCTCTTCAGTTAGGACAGTGGTTCCCAAAGATCTTGTGGGCCCCCCTATGGATTACAAAAAATAATAAATAAATCAACTGGGCACACACATCGTTCAACCAGACATAAACCTAAACACATATTTTGTTTTCAAACTCCACTGAAGTGTATTTCACACTTCAGGTTGCAACAAAGCAAACTACAAACCATCTTTACAGTGAAACACTGTTTTGTTTGTTTGTTTTTCATCCATAACGCCCCCCAGGGAGCGTGTCCCACCCTTGGGGTACCACTGAGTTAGGAGAAGGAACTACACAAAGATAACAGTCTGTTCCAACTTTAGGTTATGGGGGTTTACCATCTGCTACCAGACTCATCTTGATAACAGCAGTCAGGGATTCTAGTAGCTGTTATTAATATTCACATTAATAACACTTTGCCTCGCCATCATTTAAGATTCTCAACTTTCTAAATGTTCTCTGCATCCTAAAACTATTTTCTAGTTTGAACCGTCCCAGAGTAGCCAGATAAAAACCAGCGCCTTGTTCCCATGGTTGTTTTCACATGTCAGTGTTGTATTCTCCTGTAAGCCTAATTCCTTCAGTTGTTCTGTACTTGCTGTTTAATCAATAAAGTTTCTCGGGGGAGGGAAGGCATAATGAGAGGAAACAGGACTGCTGGGTAAGCAGTCTCCACCCATTTCAAAATAAGAGCATGAACAACAGTGAAGTAAACTGACACTTTAGAACGTATCTGGAAAAATGAACTCAAGTTGTGCTAATGTTCTCAAAGTTAGCAAAAACGCTAACTTTGCGCTAAACAAAATATTAGCTCCTTTATTAGCACGTTAGCAGGAGGTGTTCCCACCACTGCTTACTGTCCCCGTCCAATATGGTGGCGGTAGCATTCTGCTAGCCTGTTGCTAATACTAAAGATTTTGTCTGGGTGAATTAAATCTTGAAGTCAGTTTTGACATAAAAACCTTCAGTTTTCTTTAGGATTTTTCTAAGGTTAGGGGTTTTTTGGGGGTTTTTTTCAGCTTAAGCCCAAGTAGCAGATTAAGAGAAGCGTGTCTTCTCCAGAAGAAAAATCCAGTTTTGGAAAGTTGAATACAGGGTTTAGTACCAAAATAGAATAAACATGCGTGCTCACATAAACAAGGTAAGAGGAGTCGTTACAATCTGATTTTTAAAGAAGATTTCTGAATCAGATAGTAAGGGGCATGTTACGTAACAAGACTCCTTACAGGAAGATACCGACATTACATCAGAAGCTGACTGAATGGTGGGAAAAGAAGCTATGAATTAAAAAAGGGTTCGTGTGTCAGTAATATCCTGCAGCTCTTTTTCTTGCTAGAAAACAACCTGATCGCCTCATGTTTAATATCAATAAACATTATTAAATACCACTGCCAGCTGAACATTCTTTCATATTCGAATGCTGGGAGTAAATAAGCGGCAGGTTCTGCTGCCAGAAAAACTGTGTGGGAATGAAAAACATGATGAACTCGGATCAACCGCAGAAAAAAACCCAACAACTTTGTGCTGGTAGATCTTTCATCCTAATTAATTCCTCTGATAACATTTTTATGGCTTTCCAAAAAAAAAAAAAGCCAGTGTGTTTGCTTTAGATGTACACAACTGGCTCTTTTTTTTGTTCGTTTTGTTTGCAGTTTAAATGCCATCATTATGTTGAGTGTGTTTGTTCTCTGGCCCGTCTGGGTCTCCCTGTCGCGTAGGTTCTGTGGAAAATATTAGTGTTTACTGAGATATGGTAGATGTTGCAGGCGGATCGGCATCTGCGGCCTATTAGCCGAGTTAAAGCAAACCCATTTTGATGGATAGATAGGATGGCCGACGGACAAGAGCCACAACAAGAGGAAGACGGGATGAAGAGCTTAGGAAAGGAAAGCTGCTGCGCGGCGCTCTGCTCGCCAATAACACACACTCCTCCCCCCAAACCTTTTCACTGCGGCTTGATTACATTTCGCAACTAAATGTACTTGGCTAAAGTCAGGAAAGAACTGATGCTGTGATTGAGAGAAAGCAGGAGATTGGATATAAGGAGTAGCTGCCATGGAAACCTGGAGGCTTGGCTAGCCCTTAAACTACGTCATACTAAATACTAACTGGCAAACTACACAAATACATGTTTGTAATCTGTATAAGACATATAACTTTTTTATTATAAAGGTGATATGTTCTCAGTAATAAATACATTTAAAGGGCCAGTATTATGTAAAATTGACTTTGAGGTTTCCGTCGTATATAATTTTGTTCCCTCATCAAAAACAGACGTGGAGTGTTGCTTTGATTCTTTCATGCATGTTTCAGAAATCCTTTAAAAGAAATTTGACGTAGTAATTTAACATCTTGATATTGGGCCTCTGTCTCTTTAAAAAACGCCTGCTCTTTCTGAAGCTCCGCCTTCAGGAAGTCATCACAACATCACTCTTCTACTGACCACTTAAAAACGCTTTAACCAGCATTTCACTGAGAAGAAGCTCTTGTGGTAAACTCAGCAGATGCTCCGTTTCCACCAGCTGTCTGCTAACTGCTGCTGGCTAGTCTGAAGGAGTCGAGCGGGGGAGGAGCTGCTCTGTGAGGCAGAAGCTTGGAAACTCAGAGCTCAGAGGAGGAGCTGCGTCAAGAAGGCAGGAACGTTGCACAGCTGAGTGGTTGCCATGGAGATTAAGCAAATGCGTTTTCAAAACGTCAAATTGTGCAGTTATGTGGTGAATGGAAACACAGCCACAGATTATTATAGGTACAGCCTGAACCCTAACACCGTCTCAAACTCCAACCACGGCTAATTACAACACTCACTCGGCATATTGACAACAACCATCGGAATTATTGGATCATAACTTCATTAGTTGTAAATCAATAGAAAAGATTTGCTTTACATCAGCCACAGCAGCACATATAAAGAGTTCAAAATGTTGAAACACTACTGATGGCCAGCTGTCTTAACCAGGTAAAGACCTTAAAGCGACATCAACCATCAACGTGGAAATGTGAAACCGTCATAAAGCCATTGAGTCCCCATCAGATGGTCACTGCGTTGTTGGCATTGATTGGTTTAGACCTGGTTTCTCCACAGACACATGAATGGACATTACATCGTTGATGGTACCAGAGTTTGACGCAGGTCTGTCTCCTTAACTCTCGTTGCTTTTGATGGATGAACATCACATTGTGTGCATTCGATGTATCCCAAACTCTTGTCTCCTGAAGTTAGCAGTTTAATTTCTAACAGAATTATGAGCGCTATTAATATTAATCTTCCCTTTTCAGCATGTTCTTTCATCTCCTGTTCATTTTTTAGATATTCATCTCCTTTCCCAGCTCCGTCCCACTAAAACGTCCCCTCCTCTTCCATATTTAATGACTTCCCATTCGGTTCGGGGCAGTAACGCGGTTCTCATGTCTTGTGAAGGAGCCTCCAGGACCTGCTAGCTAAAAATGTTAGCATTGTAATGATAAAACATTTACAGTGCTACATTAAGGGACGTCTTGTGATGTATGACTAATGCTTAGTCATACGCAGGGAAAAGAAATAGAGTGGCAATAATTCTCGGGGAAAAAAAAGTGTGTCAAGTAAAAGTGTCTGAGTGTAAGCAGATGTACAGCTTATAGTTAAAGTTTAAAACTCTCATTTAAAGGGGCGGTATTATATATAATAGACTCTTTTTTTTGGTTTTACATTATATTATTCCCTCATCAAAAACGAATCTGGAGAATTGCTTTGATTCCTTCATGAATGTTTTTTTTTTTTTTTTTTAAATACGTTAATCTTTATGGCAACCATTCAGTTGTGTAAAACGCCTGGTTGAACCTAGCCCCGCCTTCGAGACGCAGCTCCTCCTCGGAGCTGCCGTTTCCAACCTTCTGCCTCACAACGCACTCCTCCGTCACTCGGCTCCTTCAGACTAGCCAGCAGCAATTAGCAAACACCTGGTGGAGCTGCTCATCTGCTGAGCTCATTGTGTGAGCTACTTCTCAGAGCTAAGCTGGTAAAAACGTTGGTAAAGGGTTAACAGAGGAGCCATGTTGTGACGACTTCCTCAAGGCGGAGTTTCGGCAAGAGTGGGAGCTTCTTAAAGAGACAGCGGCCCAAGGCATTAAATTACAAAATTACAAAGTCAAATGTCATTAGTCATATTTGTTACTTGTAGCATTTTTACAGTAACTGAGGTCAACAAAATTACTTGATTGTTCCATAAAATGGCACTATTTGCCTGGAAAACATATAATACTGTCCCTTTAAAAGCTTGATGTATTTGACACAGTGACATCTGGTGGCAGAAGCAGAAATCTGCAACTAACTGAATATTTTCTACTGATTCCAAAGTTACCAGAAGAGTTAAAGGTCTGTTTGTGTCGTTCTGCTTTTGTTATTTATTATTATTTTTCTGAAAGGGTTTAAAAAGAGAAAACGTCATCAAGTATCCCCATCACAAGCAACACGAATGCCTAACATCCTGCATCATGAATTAGTAATACTGCACGCATTGTGCATCTACAGAGGACTTTCAAAGGCATTACAGTATATTTACAAAAAAGAAACCCTTTTGTTAACCAGGTAGGAGGCTGGAAACGTATTTCTCAGATGAGACGGAAAAAGGAACACTAGATGTTCTCTATGTTCAGAAACAATACAGCGAGTCTGTGTGACAATAAGTAAACAAACACGTCCATCATGAATCCATAAAGCAGCAAGAAAAGCAAAGAGTCCTGCAGATACATGTGGTACATCGGTTCTGATCAGGAAGAGCCCAACTTTGTGTTACGAGCCAACACAAAGTGGTGCAAAATGTTATTTTGCATGTGTGTGTGTGTGTGTACTGCACTACTTTTTTGTAAGTCTCTGTTGGTGGCCTCCCATAAGTCACAGCTCGGGGCCTCCAACGATCTCTGATCGCCCCTGCAGCCAGTCGCTCTGGAAAAGCTCGTTAGCCGTAAGGTGTGTGTTGTATTTTCGTTGTTGTTTCTCGAAACTTTGAACTTTTCACCTTTTGCGATACAAAAAAAAATAAATAGATAAAAGGTCACGTGCGTGACTTTTGGTTTCATCCGATACGCACGCCCTCACTCCAAACACACGTTTCTAATTCGGTGTCCTAATTCATGTCAGCAGGCTCTCCAGTGACACAACGGCCAGAGCTGCATGCAAGCGAGACTCTCCTGCGCCAACAGCCATCTGTCCTTAAAGAGAGAGAGAGAGAGAGGGAGGCAGAGAGAGAGAGAGAGAGAGAGAGTTGCGCACACCCAGAGCCTCTCCTCTCCCGCACAGATCCAGTGTGGCGCACTGATAGGCGGCAGTCCTCAGAAAGTGGGAAGTTTTCGCCAAAAGCTTCTGTGTGAGAATTAATCAGCTTCATGTCGACTCTGTTGGATACTAACCCGCCGATGCTATGGTTACCTTTATTACGGTAGGAGCACTTTTTCTCTCCATCCCCTCCGACCCTCAATTGTGGTGCTTTTTCCTGTGCACAAAGTTCTTCTTCTTTTTTTCTTACTTTCAAGACAGAAATTTGATCCAGTAGAAACAGAGAAAATGAACCGAATCCTCCCATCAGCTCCGTTTCCAAAGTTTCCAAAGACGCGCTCTTTGCGTTTTAGGCAGATTTGGAGCTTTTTTTCCCCCCCTTTTAAGCTGAAAAAGTTTCAGAGACTGTATATTTCGCTCTAAAGTCACATTTTACATTTTAGTCCCTTCAGAAACGGGCAGACCCGCTCATTTCTGCAGGTCACAGTTGAGTTCCAGTAGGAAAACGGAGCAGAACGTGAGACGCGCGCCGTGCGCTTCCCTGAAGGCAGCGCAGCGTGGACGCACTCATTGTACTCGCCTCTCTGACTGTGCGCAGGTAGACAAAAGGGATGGGTATTTCCAAACACACACGCACACACACCGACACATGCACATGAATGTCAGCAACAGTTCTTAAAAGTCTTAAGCAGTCGGAAGGCAGGTGCTGCAGGGAGCGCGCACCAAAGCGGTTCAACTTGCGCCTTTCGGGCTCCCCACGCGCTAATTGCGGGGGCCCCCAGTGCGCCTGTTTGTAGGTGTGAAAGCTGAGCTGTAACAGATGAGACCCAAAACAAAGGCGGGCTATGTCTTCAATGGAGGGGGGGTTATTTGTCCCCCTCCTCAGCCGCGCCGCCTCCTACCGCATGTGTGCATAATTGTTTGGTGAATGCAGAAGAGTCCCGCTCAGAAATGATCCGACTGAACGTTCTCTGGGGGAGTTCAGCGATGTGGAGCAAGTGGGACATGACCGGAACAATAAAAACGGTCTAAAATAAGTGAAAGTTGGAACAGTTTTTTTTTTTTTATTCCCCCCCCCACCTCAGTTTCATCCCCAATCTGCAGTATGTGCGGCTGAGTGGGCGCTGTGGGGCCCTTTGTCGGGAGCCTTCCTGCTGCTGCAGATGCCTCGAATGGAGTTGACTTGGAAGAAAAACAATAATGTAACTTTATGAACACTTGAATCCGGTAATGGCTTCCGTCTGGCGCAAAGAGAGAGAGAGAGAGAGGGAGAGAGAGAGGGAGGCACTGTGTACCTGAAGCACCGTGGGAGTCACTTAGATAAACAGATGGAAGGAAAACAAAATGGGGAGTCAATACGACGAGGGTGGAGCTAATGGGAGGTGATTGAAGCGCAACGCGGACATTAGTGTTGTATTGTTGACATTTTATGTAATAGAGGAACATGGAGCTGCGTTTCTGTTACAAATGGTCGCTAAACTTCGTCAATATTCCGCGAATGTAACAAAAAAATAAATAAATAAAGTTTCGCACAAGTAATGTAAACATAAGTTGCGTTTACATTAATAAGTTTGTTCAGGCTACAAGTAATTAAAAAGCTATATGGGCCTGTGATGACGTCCGGTTGTTGGTCATGTGACTCAAGCGTTTCCGTTCCAGTTTTAAATCAATTTCCATACAGCAAAAAGAAAAAGAAAGAAAAAAAAAAACCCCACCTCACCCTAGAACCCAAACTTTTTCTTGAATAAAGTTGTTTTTTTTTTTTAATTGCCTTGTTTTTTATTAAGCAAATTTATTTTCAAAATGTCAAATTACTAAACAATGGAAACAGCCAGTGAGAACATGCTCACATTTTTAACAAATGGGAACCTGAGCAACTGCAGCATGTGCTGGCATTCAGCCTCCTCTGGATAAGAACCTGTGTTTGATGATGGGTGATAGAAACACACACGGCGGTGGCTGCATCATGCTGTGGGCTCGCGCTTCTTCAGCAGGAAAAGTCAAGTCAGGCTTGTATGCATGTCACCTTTCAGCAACAAAGCAGCTCAAAGTGCTTCACATCATCAAAACATCACCAATTATGAAACAAGTGATGAACACCACAGTTTGTCAGATATAATTAAAATCATCCAGCGAATATACATGAAATATTGATTAATGGCTCACTTACTATTAACACCAATCTAATTCGAGGAAATGATTCCCGCAGCATGATGCAGCCACTCCTGAGTGTCATCAAGAAGATCGACTATTTCACCAATCAATCCTCTTCTGTCTGATTTAAACATCAGAGTTAAGGGGGCTGAATACAAAAGCATGCCGCACTTTTAAAGTTTTCTTTAAATAACAACAATAATAAAAAAATAAAAGCGATCATTTTCTTTCCGCTTCACAATTACGCAGTCTGAATCAAATGTGCCGGCGTTTGTGGTTTTAGGGTGTGAATACTTTACCAAGGCACTATGAGGCTGTAAATCCTTCAGTCGGAAAAAAGAGAGAGAGAAAAAAAGAAGGTGTAACTTTTCAAACTGATTGTGCCAGGAGGTCAAAGGTCAAAGATCAAGAGCAGTGCAAACTCGTTCTCAGAAGAGCCGATGTCAGACTCTGAACTTTACAGTAATGGACGTATTTGTTATCGTGTGGTTGGGCTTTGAAGCTTTGTCTTTGTTTAAGGTGCTGTGGAAATGTTCGGGTGTGACGGAAGCCCGCCCCACGTCCGACCGGGTCAGCGTGCGGCGCATTCCGCCCGCTGATCACGTCCTCTAATGAGCGGCGTTTACTTGCACGAGGTCGTGACCCCCGCGTCCAGACATTTGCGAGGAAAACGTCTGAAGACGAGGCGAAGCGGTTTGAGCTGATCGCTGATCATGACAGGAAAATCGGATCTCTTTCAAAGATTTTTGACCTCATTCGGTGGGGAAGTCCCCTTTAAGCAGCGGTTTAAGCAGCCAATTGGGGCGAGCGCTCTGAAGTCCCAGCTTCAAACAGGGTTAGCCTGATGGACATGATACAAGGGAGTAATGGTCAGTGAGGTCTGGGATATAGCTGGAGGTCAGGTCCGGTTCACTCTGGTCAGAACAGACAGACAGAAGAAGGAATGATTCAGTTTAGAGCGACTGAATGAAATGAGAATTCATCAGTCCATCAATTTGTTTTCTAATACACCACGACTTAAATACAGGGTTATAAATGTACAGGTATGAAAATAAAGGAACGAAATGAGAATGTGTTGGAAGAAGATGGATGCATGAACTGTTGAGGTGAAGCCAAGTGTGGGCTGTGAAATCGGAAAAGTCACTAATTTTGTGCCGCTACTCTTTGCTATATTTCTTCCTTCATTAAATCCCTTCCAAAAATCTACACAAAGAAAAAAAGACGAGGAGAAACGTTACAATCAGTCAGACTGGACAAACATTTTTATTTTTATATTTTAAAGAGCTTAAATGTCACTGTTCATATTGATTGATCAGATTAGATATTTGGAAAATGGGAATGTCGTACTTGTGAGTGGTAAATATTTCCACTGCAACAGATAACTCACTTCCTTAGCTGATTAGCATTCATGCTAACACCTAGTCAAATAAGTCGGAAACCAAAGATGTTTATTAGAAAATGTCAGTTTAAGGGGCGTGCCGTGGTGGCGTAGCAGTTAACGCGACCCGTATTTGGAGGCCTTGAGTCCTCGACGTGGCCGTCGCGGGTTCGACTCCCGAACCCGACGACATTTGCCGCATGTCTTCCCCCCTCTCCTTCCCCGTTTCCTGTCAGCCTACTGTCACATAAGGGACACTAGAGCCCACAAAAGACCCCCTGGAGGGGTAAAAAAAAAAGAAAATGTCAGTTTAACTTTTATAGTGGCTCACATGTAAGCCGTATTTATAAACCCTTACACAGCTGCCGCTTTTAGATGAAATTATTATTACTTCCATAGAAGTATATGAGTGTTACTATGACGATCGCTGTCGGTTGTAGTGTGTAACAATGACCTTCTCATTTAAAACAATGCAAAAAATGTTAACATTTTTTTGCCAAAATCACATTTGACAGAAAAATGACAAAGTCTAAGTCTAAGCAAACCTGAGGACCTTCCTGCTGCTCTGCAGGGCTTCAGCCATCTCTCCTCTGAAAGCACTCAGCCCTGTTTCTTGTCAGCTGCCTTTGCTTTTCAGAACGCCAGCGGCTCTTAATAATAAAGTCAAGTGGGACTCGAGTATTTTAAAACAATACAAAGATTTGTGTTAATGTGACGTAAGGTCAAGAGCCTAAATTATGACGGAGCTTTAAGGCTTTCTGACCCGATCTTTTACGCTTTCCTAAGTGTTGCGGAAGTCGGAGGTGAAATTCCCGGCATGTTCTCGACACTTCCCCTACTGCTCGCTCTTTCCGCCTATACTGTATGCTTTGCAGTCTGACGGTCCCGGCTGCTGTGGGATGGTTTACACATTTAGCGGAGTGTTTATGCGCTGCACATTCTTATGACTAGTAAGAACAAAACATACTGCGAGGATGTGGATGAGTGGAAGTGTGATCGGACGCAGCTCTGTGCAGCCAGTCTGGGATCATCAGCACTGCAACGACCAAAAGTCTCCCTGTTTGTCTTTTTCTCACACTTTCCCAGTGACACAACAGACAGGGAACATGTGATCCCTTAAACCCGCCGTCCGGACCTAAACCTTCCCTGGTTTTCCGACTCCATTTACATCCAACCACTCTCTGTTGTACTCTTGACCTCTGCATAAAGTAATTGACCCTGATACAGCCAATTCCTGGCCTGAATTCCAACATAACCCAATTTATCACGCCATGCAAATGCAGGTTACAAGGATATATAGAGTCTTGTTGAGAATTAGACTTGTTATGGGATGAATCCCTACTGAAAAAACTCAATTGCTCATGTTTAGGCAGTTGGAGAATGTGGCTAAGTTGTCCTCTTGCAATCGGAAGGTTGTAGGTTCATTTCCAGATTTCTCCTGTTGGTGTGCCCTTGGGCAAGGCAGTTGACCCCATATTACGTATGTGGTGTGTGAAGCACGGCACTGTAAAGCGCTTTGAGTGGTCAGTCTGTATGACTGGAAAGGAACTGTTGAAATTCAGTCTATTGACCATAAAGCAATCACAACTACGACTTTTAATCTGCAGATGGTACAAAAAACAAAAAAAATCTAAACCAACTGACATGTACGGTGGCCCTGATGTTCAAACTACATCAACAAGTCACTGCACACAGCTATAAAATAGAAAAACACAACCATATGTTCAAAAACACAACAGCAGTAGCAAAATGTAAATTTTCCCAGTGGGAAATCAAAGAGATTGCTGATTGGACAACATCATTTTTGACGATGCTCCAACAGACTGTGATTGTTTTAATTTGTAGTTGTTCATAAACATCAACTACAATTTAACTTAATTTGTAGATGAGCAACGGCTACAAATTAAGAATGTTGTGTTTCCCTAATTTGTAGTAGTTCCCACCTAATTTTGTCGTGTTTTTTTAACTTGTTCTTGATCTTAGCCAATGTTGTGTTTTTTAATATGTTGTGTTTTTCAATTTTTACTTGTGTTGAGTGATTTGTTGATGTGGTTTGCACTTCAGGGCCACAGTAGATATGCTATCTTTTTTTAGCCCATCTAATACCGACCCAATAAGAAAGGTGCCGTTTGTGGCCAGAAGTTTCCCGTTTTGCCCTTTCGCTCCTCCAACCTGCTGGCTTCCTGCTGATGTTTCACCCAGCTGACCCCTCACCGCGGCAACACATGACATTCTATATCTAAGGTATTTCAGTTTCCTTTGAGTTAAAGCACCGTGCTAACAGACTGCAGACGGACTCACATGCGGCCCAGGAAGTCCCACCTCATTATCTCCTCAGAAGGAGACACCTCGGCGTGACACATGCGTTAGACTGATGGACCCACCTTTGATAATTGAGCCGGCAGATGTTCAGATGACCCGGAGGCGAAACCTGCTGCTTTTAGACATGTTCTGAGGCTCACCCAGCACAAATCCAACCCGCCACACTTGTCCGCACATTTGGTTTGACCTTAACGCTAACATAATACTAATCCTGGCTTGAATCTGCACCTGGAGGGAAACAGAACAGAAAACTGGTGTGGTGGGTTGCCCGGCTGATTTTAGTTTTTGCGGTGAGACGTCTTGGTCTTTACAACGGCATGTTTAGGTTGTTGTAAATAGAAAAAGAGGAGCAAATTTCTGCCAAGAAACGCTGACATTTTTTAGGTTAATCTCACAAATTTTCTAGAAAACACTTAGAAATGTCATCGTTTGGGTATGCCGAGGTGGCGTAGCGGTTAGCGCGACGCATGTTTGGAGGTCTTGAGTCCTCGACGCGGCCGTCGCGGGTTCGACTCCCAGACCCGGCGACATTTGCAGCATGTCTTCCCCCTTTCCTGTCTGCCTACTTTCAAAAAATAAGGGACACTAGAGTCCACAAAAAAGACCCCCTGGCGGGGTACAAAAAATATATAAAAAGAAATGTCACTGTTTGAAAAGTCACAAATTTGTGCAAAATAACTCTGAAATTTTGAGATTCATTTCAGAAATTCTTTAGAAAAAACTTTGAAATTGGAAAATGTTTGCGGTAATACACCGTTGTAGGTTTTGATCACCACGACGATGTCACTCGCCATTTAACATTAAATTAGATAAAGTTATGTCAATAAGTATTTACCTCTGTTTTCTCTTTTTTTGTTGTTTGTTTAGCAAGACAAATGTTAATGTCAAGGATGGACTGTAATTTCCAAGCTGTGATTTTATTAATTAAGTGAAAAATGCCATCCAAACTAACGTATCTCTATGTAAAATAAAAAGTAATCACTCCCTTAACCCGATGCTGATGTGTTACAGCTTCTTTATGGATCAGTCAAGATACTGAAGTAACTGACTGAAGTGGTTTTAAAATTAGTTTGATAATCAAAAGGCAAAACAAAACAAAAACAGGAAGAATCTTTAAGGGTTAGGGTTAATTTAAACCATAATCGGTTTAGGTTTTGGTGAATTGGGACAAAACACAACTGTTTCTCCACATTATCAACAGTTCGGTACAGTGGGCTTCAAGTGAATGTCTTAACATTTGTTTTACAAAAACATCCGAGACAAAAAGAACCCCGGGCGCTTAGAGTCACGGAGAGCGACTCTGAAATGGGTTTCGTGTCAAGATTTAACATCATTCTGACGATGGAGCAAGAAAAGGGAGTGAGATTTATGGGATGCAGTCCATCCCACAGGAAGCCTTTTATCTAATGTATGTAACAGTGTGACTAGTTAAATCCGTAACACTGAAGGAATGTACATACCCGCAGGTCCATCGCTGGTTTCAACCAATATTTTACAAATTTTCCAGCAATAACTTTTTCTTGTTTTTTTTTTACTCCAAACAAAAGTTTGGGGAAGCCATTACAGCTACATGTTGTATTTTTTTGCCGCCAAAAGAAAAACATAACAGCATCATTTTGAGAAGATTACGACAAGAAGTCAAGTTAAAAATGTCTTCACTCTCTGAATTTTACTTCGTTTCCTCTGAAAAGCAGAAATTTGACGGCATTAATCAATGTGACTCGGTCGAACGTTGGAAACGATGGGACTTCCTGCAATGGAAGTAAACTAAATTGAATTGGAAGTGTAGCACGTAGCTCATTTAATTTGCGCATTCTACGTCGTTTTAATGTCGAGATCAATCATAAATCTCACCTATCTGTGAAAATCTCTGGCTAATATGAAACATTTAGCCTCGGAAAACATGTAGGACTTTTAAATGTGTTAGTTGTGTCATTTTTAGCTTTCCTTTTTGAAATGCTGGCGCTGCTGATTGACTTAATGTCCTTCAGATCTGTTGATTGATCACTATAGACCAATAAACCACAAACCAAATCAATGCTGACATATTCAGGGAATTACAACAGAGTGACTTAAATGTGAAAATTAGGTTTTGATGTGGAAATGCTATAGAGGCGTATTAAAATATGAAGAAAAAACAACAACACACAGCTGAAGCTACATTTCGATTTCTTTCTGCTTATGTACAAACTAGCGCCGCAGCGCAGATAGCTTGTGAAAGAAGTTAGAAAAGTTTAATGACCAATTAAACAAATTGGTTTTTCAAGAAGTTGTTTATGATCTGTAAACGTGGCATATTCAGCAGTTTTTAATGAATCTATGGCACAGTGACGACGCTTGAATTCAACTAATGATGTTTCAACGCAATAAAGGTTTTTTTTCTTTGCCTAATACTTATTAAGACAACTTAAAATGTTTTTTAATCACAAGTCAGTTGTGGCCGTAGCCATTGTCTAGCAGTAACTTGAACTGAAAATTTAGAATTTTTTTGCGGGAGCAAAAAAAAAACCCAACTAATTTATTCTCACTGCTTAACTGCACAGATGAATAACCAGCTAAAAGTCAAGTTCAAAACACAAACCTTAATATTGCTTTTACCATAAATGGTCCTTCTTAGGATTTTTTTAACATTTCTTTAACCCGAGGCGTTTTCCTTCCAGGTGCCTTGTTTTCTTTGCAGCCTAAACGTTTTGTTGAGGTTTCAGTAAGAGCGACACTGGAAATCCAGGCAAAGCATCAACTATTAACGAACTGACAAAGCATTTAGTCATTTGTGTTTATTTTGTAAGAAATGCGGAGGAAAGGCAATTAAACATCCTTTCTTCACCCGTTTATTCTCTATATGGCTCAAACAAATCCTTTCCCATCTTCTTCCTGTACGTGTGTAAGCTTAAACTCAGACATGAAAATCTTGCAACTTAGTTGGTAAGAAGAGCTTACAGCAGCTGAGGTTCCATTACAAATGTGCCCAAAACTTTGCCGATATTTCCCTAATGTCAGAAAAAAACACAATTTTGAAATGGCAGTGTTTCCAGTAAATAAGAAACACAGTTAAAATCACATGTGAATAAGTGTGACACGCAATACGTCATTAAAAAACACGCAGCAGCACCATCATCCTCCAACTACTTCCTGTTGTCTTCTTTGACATTTCCGCCAGTAGTAACATCCGGTTGTCGATCGCCTCACTCGTGTAATGTGATAAAAGTGTTTCCACTGCAGTTTTTCAAGATGCACCAATTAGAGAACGACCTCATCCTAAACTTTTTCATTTTTTACCGTATCGAGTTTTTTCAAAATTGACGTGTCTCCATTAAGCAAACATTTTATTTTTGGAATTCCAATTTGCGCATCTTTTATGATCAACGGAAAGGCAGCTTGTGTCCCGAAACTCGCTGGTTTTTACACCTTCGATGACCCGAGATAATAACTGCGTTGCAGCTCAAACATTTTCATGCAGCTCAATCTAATCATAAATCCTCAAATCAGACTCTTGTCAGACGAGTAGAGTCTTGTTTTTGGGAGCGCTTTACACTTCATAGCTTAGCGGGGAATATTTGCTGTCTAATTGCTTCATCCTGTATAAAAACGCACCAATGATAGAAGCTTGCACACCAATTATTTTTTTTAATTCCTGAATCTCTTAGTTCAGTTATTGGATTTACTTTCTCTGCTTTGAGTTATTTGGGGAACTAGAAAGCAAAGCCGGTCATTTTTTCGACTTTCTTGTTTGTACCTCGTTTGACAAAGACCAAATGAGGAGCTACGTCTCCGGCCATGTGATGTGGATTAGTGTTGGTAATGTGTTTGTTTCACTGGAACCTTTTAGGGTGGAGCAACGCACAGTCGCATGTAGTCTTCTTGTCCTTCAACGCCGTCTTGGATTATATTTCACTGTAACGTTTGAACTTATTGTGCAGACTGGTGCGGCGAGCCCTGTTCTCCAGGGATTCATTAATTGCTAAAAGCTGAAAGGAATGCCCATTGGGGGGGGGTTTCTACTACTGTACAATACAAGCTCTGCTGTTGTAATTTTCCACAGTGGTGCTAATTTTTTTTTTTCTCCCAACTTGCCTCTCCAGCTCCACCAAGTACACTCGGCTTAGGTGGGCCTCCTCGTTGAATGTCACATGAGTGACAGCAGAACGGTGTGAGTGAGGATGGGACATGAGAGAAGTGATGAAGATCCGCAACTGAATCATGTTGATCGCCTGACTCATGTAATGTGATAAAAGTGTTTCCACTGCAGTTTTTTCAAGATGCACCAATTAGAGAACGACCTCATCCTAAACTTTTTCATTTTTTACTGTATTGAGTTTTTTCAAAATTGACATGTCTCCATTAAGCAAACATTTGGCATTTTGTTTTATGGACAGGGAGAGGCTAATAAGAAAAAAGATTAGAACATTTGGGTTTGTTGTAAATTGAATAAGGGATCATGTGGATGCAGCATGATCTCAATGTCAGCTTTCATACATGCAACCAAATCGCAGCAATTAAGAGAGGAGATTACTGTGTTTGTGCAAATTCAAACATGGATGTTTTAATGTTGACTGTAAAAAACCTGGGATTTGATCATCAGTATTGTTTTCGTTCTGATACTCAGTATGTGTTTAACATGAAATTAAATCTGACTCGGCACGTGCTCCCGCCGACATTGTGTTCACAAGGAGTAGTATTTTTAAGTGCCAGGCGAATGCTGGTATGGCTTCTTTGCATTTTGATAGGACTTGTTGATAA
Organism: Xiphophorus hellerii; assembly: GCF_003331165.1. Lineage (NCBI taxonomy): Eukaryota > Metazoa > Chordata > Actinopteri > Cyprinodontiformes > Poeciliidae > Xiphophorus > Xiphophorus hellerii. Next base: position 17,590,830 of record NC_045688.1, on the reverse strand, counting down.
TTCAGCTAACATGAGATGAACTCTGGAAGCAGCTCTGTCTTGACGCCGCCAGCTGTTCCAGCGCAGCGTGCAAATCAGGTCACATGCGATCATGTGATTTTGATTTTGATTTTATTTTTTGTGTATTGTTTGTACACAAAAAATAAAGTGCTTTATGCCTTTTTATTCTTTTTGAATTTGTAACTTGATATGTTCTTTTTACATTAAAAAAATGCTTTTTATTTATCATTATTTCTATTTTCTTATTTTGTAAGAATGTAAATTTATCTTTAAATTGATTGTACCTTGAGGGACGGCAGATGAAAGCCTTCATGGCTAACTCTGGCATATTATGTCTCGTTTATTGCCCCTTATTGAAAGGGCAAAGCCAATTTTATTCAGGAAAACAAAGATTTGATAGATAAACAAATTCATATAAATTACCTAGACTAGTTTTACAAGCACAGCACGCAAAGCTAGACCATAATTTTATTATATTTTGCACACTCTTTATAGCTCCATGAATTACAGACAAATTCACAGACAGGCTTCAATAATGTCTTGTATAAAAATGTCAGTGTATTGTCAATCTAGGTTGTTGTCTTGTGTGAGGAAATGTGGTGCATCCTTTGCTTGAGGGAGGATTGTAAACAGTGTGCCGTCTATAAAGCATTGACACGTCATGCGACTGACTCATTTGCTCTTGAACAGAATTTAACAGTAATATGCCAAACAGGTGCATCTTCGGTTTTGCATTTAGTGTCTACGTAACGTTCTGTTTGACTTTATGGCTCTTGCCCAACTTGCTTGTTTGCCCCGGGGGCGGTGGAGGAGGTGGGTGCAGTAACCCGCTCTGCCTCCATTAACCCCTATTGCAAGTTGGCACGAGAGACAGCAGGATTTTCTAGAGATTAGCAAGATCACAATCACAAGAGAATACAGATTGAGTTGTGCGTAAGACCACAATCCTCCTTAGTCGGTGGTGGAGTGTGGCCTCGTCCCAGATCTGCTATGTGAATTAGTCAGGACCATCAGCGGCCACAGACCCTGCTGGGTCTCCCAACGTCAGACCACCTACCAAACACCAGAGCAGAGCAGAGCAGATGCTGGTGGGCTCTTTGTTTCTCTCTGCAGAAATCGATCTGGCAACGCGGCGAACCAGAAGACGTCACTCTGTCAGATCGTGTTGTTGGGGAAAGTGTTGCTTAGTTCAGAAAGATAAACAGGAAGAAACTCTGCGTAACATGCAAATTTAGGGCGTGTTGCTGGCATTGCCTTGATTCTTGAGCAGTTATTCACTGAACAGGCAGCCACAGAGCTCCTTCGTGACTGAACCAGTCATGGACATGGACATGTGTTCTACAAACCAAATGACATGAGATGGATGACAGACGAAGTTCCACACATTCCACATTTCTGATTGTCATCTTGGTGTAGAAAAACTTTCAATATCAATGATTAAAGTAGACCTGTTGTTCTGACAGATGAGACGTTTCCTGTTTATGACAATGAGCCATAGAGAAACTTCTTTAGTTAAGAGTAACATTGTCAATATCCACGGCTTGTAACAATGCAAAATAATCCTAGTGAAATCTTAGTTTTCTCAAGAAGTAGCAATATATATCAATCAAGAACTCCAGTTTACCATGATTCAAGTAAAACATAATGGTGTTTTTTGGTTTTACAGCCATTTGTGAGTTTTGTGAGTGGTGTGTGTGCGTCCAGGATGGTGGAACGCTCCACACACACACACAAGCCAAAGCCTCTGCTGAGCCCTGCAGTCTATTCCTGCTTCAGTGATTGTATTAGGCTTGATGCTGGATTAGCTCCCCTGATCTCTTTGTCTGATTTTGTTTGGTAAACTATTACTGCTCTGTCCCTCTTCTACCTCGCACAACCTTTGCTGGCAATCCATTTACCCCATCTTACCGAGTTTGCAGATAGGACATTCCCCGATCGTCAAACTTGCTCCTGAGCTCCGTGTTTGTTTGCGCTCCCACCAGGAGGCTCGGCTGGAAATGGGCGCAATGGGTGGGGATGGAGTTGGGAGGGGGGGATTGTGGGACGTAATCTAAGATTTGTCTAGATGTGACTGCAAATCAAAGGGGTTGAGAAACATCAAAAGAAGCAGAAGATCCATTTCAAAAAGAGGCCAGCCAGAAGGGGAGACCCTTACCACTGATCAGCGTAGGTGTGTGGGGTGTCAGTCATGGTGCTCTCTGTCAGATGTAGAGTACAAAGAGAACCACATCAAGGTAACACAGGCCTCCTCTCCTTTGTACCTAAAGAAACCCAGGCGGAAACGTTACCCCAACCAGCCATACTGCGTCTGTCCGGCCTGTTTGGAGAAGAAAAACGTGGATTAAGGGCCTTCGCTTTTCTGTTACTTCCTCTCTTTCACCCAAGGACTAAACCAATAACCACCGTGTTTGCTTATCCAATAGACCAAACTGTGGCAATCACTCTCAGCTTGAGTGTGAACAGACTCCCAGCTCGCATCGCCACACAAACAATCCCGCAGCTGCTTTCACTTCTGAGATCGCCATCTCTGTTTGAAGTGCGACAGCTGAAATATGTTTTCTCCCGCGCTGTGCTATGTTATGATGATCTCTTTCACGCTGTCGAGGGGTAGTAACCTATTCCTGATTCTCTCTGTAGCACATGTAAACTGTGTGCTTGGGGAAAAAAAAAAACAACTCCTTAAGAAACAAGGATCTGTGTCCAACTTGGCAGCGCTGACAAAGTGGGAATTCGAGATCCAGAGCTTCAGAAGAGACATTTGGAAAGTGACAGTCGAGGATCCGGATGCTGTTAGCACAGAAAGTAATTGCAAAACTATTCAAACTCCTGAAGTTTTTGGGGGGGGTTGCGGGGGGCGGGGGGGTAATTTGGGGGGCTCGCATTTTGCCCAGGAACTTTTTACCTACGTCAAGTAATCCTCTGAGCTTTTACTGAAATTTCAGCAGCAGTTCTGTTTGTGTTGCTACCAGCTTTGCAAATCTAGATCCTGATTTTCCCCCCCAGCTCTCTGTGCAGAATAGCTCAAGTTCAGACAACATCACCAGGAATGTTTGGGGTTGTTTTGCGGCTGGAAGGTGAATATCTGCCCCAGGCTCAATTCTTCTTCGACCTCTAACAGGTTTTCCTTCTGTCTTCCCTGTTTTTAGTTCCATCCATCCTCCGATCATCTCTGACCGGCTCCAAATTTTCCTGACATATCTAACAAAAAAAAAAAAAAAAGTGACTAAACTCTCTTGGGCTATTAGCTAACCAGCATGTCTGGTTCTGTGACAGATGGATTTTGTATTCACAGTTTTGCTTCACTTGGCCACTTAAAAGCAACTGTCACTGCTAATGAACACAAACCTGAAGCTGGGAGTGTTTCTTCCCAGAATGACAGTCTTAATCCATGGAGAATAAAGGACCAGAAAATGATTTAACTTGTATGGGGGATGATGCGGCGTTCTGTACAATGACGATATTATCTAACCTGAATGACTGACTGAGGTTCGAGGTTTCGGACCGACTCAATTTGTAGATGGGAACGCACGACACCTGCGTTTCTACACAGATGTGGTACCAAAATTTTCCCAAACCTGATTGACTGATTGAGAATTGACTTTTACAAGAAAGAGCGTTTCTGTGTTTTAATATGAATAGAGACGATCTTAACCACGTATCATTACATCACAATATTGCTTTTCAGATTATAGCTTTGCTATTTGCTGTTGCATAAAAAAACCAGTGCAGTGTTAACGTCATTTAATATTAAAGTTTTCAGGTGATTTTCAAAGCATGTAGGATACATCACAGATTGACAACATGATGTGACTCCTACTGGCCAGTTTGGGTACTACAGTGACTACTACACCCATTCCTCTACAATTGGCATTACTGTAAAGCAGCAGATTGCAGGCCAGCTACCCTAACAAATAATCTGACAAATTAACCAGTTTAATATAATCTGAGTGTTGGTAAAATACAACATTGTGCACAATAGTTGACAGCTAGTGTGTTACTCAAAATCTAAATAACAGAACAGGTATAAATAGTTATTATTTCTGTTATCAATGGTAATTGAGTCATTTCATCAGCAGCAATTTCAGATTTTTGTTCAAAGTAAAGACAGTAAAGGTTCACAAAGCTATGGATGAACCGATGTGAACATTTGGGTCAATGTCGATATCCGATATTTTCCTATCCTCTCAACACAGTGGGGAAAAAAACAACCTCTTTTTTTTTTCACTGTCCAACACTAAATCAGAATAAATGTTTCCTGGTTTGGTTCAGTTTGGATTCTTATTACTTGTTAATTACCAGAATAATGAAAGAGTAATACAGAAACTTTTGAGAATTTTCTTTAAGTTTCCTTAAACTCAGAAGTTTACACACGTCTGTATATTTGTCAGAATTGCCTTTAAAACGTATCAACCAGCTCAGACGTTTTGCGTTTCCTTTCCTTGCGGGTTTTTTCTTCTTTGGTTTCTGTAGTTTGCTGGAATTTTGTCTCATTCCTCAAGACAGAGCTGCTTTAGCTGAGTCAGCTTCTCGCCCTGACATCAGGGACTCCCAGAAACATTGACTTTGTTGTCCTGAAACCTTTTTGTCGCTCATTTATCTGTATGTTTTAGGGGTAGAAGACCCATTTGCACCAAAGCTTTACATTCTAGATGTTTTGAGATGCTACTTCATTATTTTGATATGTCTTAGTTTTCTTTTTTTTATTTGTCATGACTCCTACTACTTTGTGAAATGTAGTAGGAGTCATGATAGACTCCTACTACATTGTGAAATTCCTGCAGAAAAACCCCCACACAGCATGATAAATCCCCCCCCCCACACACACACACACACCCGTTCGCCACGGAACTGTTTTATAATAACCCAGTCTAATTCTTATTGTTGAATCAGGAACACAAACTTTTACCTCCTGTCTGAGTCGCTGATGCAATCTTGGAATAATTCTGGTAGGCTGAAATCTCCTTTTTCTTTATGGCTGTCAGACTTTAAAGAAAGAATTATCTTTTTAAAATTTCTATTATTATTATTATTATTGTGGTATTTACCAAATAGAAAGACTTTTTGTAAAACTAAGACAGACATAAGACATAAAATGTTCAATGTCAGAGAAATAAAAAAAAAAAAGTTTCTTATACTGCATTAAAAATTACTTCAACTGAATATGGTGGACTTTTGTAAACGTTATGCGTAGAGCAGTATGTTGTTTTTTTTAATGGTGTCACTTTATGTTTCTTATTAGAAAATTGTTCTTGGGTTTTCTTTTAATCCTGAAAGGTGAAATCGTTCAACTCCACGGGCAGTTTCAGACTTTTCCAAAGTAAAAATGTGATTTATAAGGTCAAATTATAAATCACTAGTAGAGAAAAAAGCAGTCTGACATCCATTAGTCTTGTCTGAAACATTTACAGTATGAATATGTGCTTATTTATGCTAACTTAGCATTGGTTTCTGCTAATGGGTGAACCTGCTGATGGACAGAAAGCAGCTATAAAGTCCAAACTCTGTCCAAGGCAGACGTTCCCATAAACTCACTGTTACACAATCTAATGTTTGAAAGCGACGGAATATGAGTTGATGCAATTCTGCATTAAATTGTCCCCTTTTGTAATTTTTTGTCATCATCTCTGGTTAAAAATGACACTGTAACTGAATCCGTATGAGTCTCATTACGGTTTGCAGTGTTTAGAGTCAACAGGAAATTGGTCTTCTGCCTCCTTTTTAAAGTCAGACCACTCTTACTCCAAGGTGTGAGTTTTGACATAGGTGAAGGAAATGTACCTGTAGGTGTGTGTGTGGACGGATGAACATTCCGTCCTCACGCGTTACACTTTGACCTGAACCTTCTCAGAAACGTCCCTTTGCATAAGCTGTGGATTCACTTTCTCCCCTCCGTCTCTGAGGCGCACAAAAACCGAAACGAAGCCACTTTCTTTCTGCGTCAACACATGCACGGGCACAAACCCGTTTTTTTTTATTTTATTTTATTTTTTTCTGAGGAGATAATCAGCCGTGAATGCCAATGAGTCACCTGGCTCAGGGCTGCGAAACATTCACAGGGTAATTCACTGTTATGACTGGAATTCTGCCCTTCCCTGCACTCACCCTGACACCCTGTGGGGTTCAAAGACGGGCTGGTGAGAGGTGGAGGTGGCAGGGTGAGCTACGCGCCTTAGCAGGCTCATCCATGTACACTTAGGGGTGTCGTATTCGCTCGGATGAAACGTATTGTCAATTACAGATCAAGTTTTGACAACAAAATGCTGTAATTTTTATTGAGGCTTTGATGGGAAAACTTACATTTCAAATCAGTATGAGTCTCATTATGGTCTCATGTGTATGAAAAATCGATTCATTCAGATGGCTGATGTTTTGGACACCCTGCGAAATCATTTCTCTCATCTGAAACAAAAATGTCCACTTACCTTTAGTTGAGCCTTTACTTAGAAAATGGATTTTAAATAGTAAAATAGATCCATTGAATGAATTTCTAATATTCTAACCAAGATCACCACTGTGGCAACTCTGGCAGTGTTTATATATATATATATATATATATATATATATATATATATATATATATATATATATATATATACTGTATATATACTGTACGTACAGTATATACAGTATATATAAATTCAAAAACACACAAACTGTGATCAGAATAGAACTGAATAGAATAGAATAGAGTGGGAGGCACATGCCTGCTAATGTGCTAATAAGCAGAACTCATTTTTTGTTTAGTGCTAACACTTTTGCTATCTTTGAAAATATTTACTGCCCTTAGTTTCCTCTGGTTACATTTTTCTAAAGTGCTTATTTACTTGGCTGTTTTGTAAACTATCAGTTGAATAAAGTTTGACATCGACTTCTCAAAATCCTTCAAGTAGCAAGCACGTATTCAAGCTGTTATTTGGAAGCAAAAGAAGGCCGTTTACACAGCAGTTCTGTTTCCTCTCATGTTCTCTCTTTTTTTTTTACCCTCCATTACTTGAAGAAATAACATTTAATAATTTAATAATATGAATACAATATCTAGGGGCATGATAGAACATGTACATTATCTCAAAATTCATTTTTACTTGAGATTTGTAGTTTTTCAAAGGCAAATATAACTTTTATTCAAGTTAGTCCTTCAGCATTAGCTTCTGCTTCATGCTGTGTTGGTGTAGCGCTTTAGCACTCGCAGAGTCAATGTTTATGATTGGTGCTTTAGGGTTAGCGCAACTAGCATTTTAGTTACGGTAAATGTGCCCTGACAGATTTATGGAAACATTCAGATTCTTATAAAAGTAAAAAAATAAAATAAAATAATAAAAATAGGAAGCAATAGACTGTACAGCAAGGGGAAATTTACAGCATAGGACAAAAATAATGTAGAGTTACAACGTAGAATGTTTTTACTGGTAGACCCTCTGTGGGTCTTATATACATAGACGTACTGTATACTCCTAACTACGCTGACCATATGGACAAAAGAAGGCATGTGCCGGTTACGGGTATCAAGACGCATCAATGTTTAAAAAAGTTGACATTTCAAAAATGTATCTCAGTCTTTTTTTTAAAGACGTACTGGGGAATGTAACAGAATTTTGGGGGTTTTCGTTAAGCTCTATGTAGCACAGTGGAGAGCTATGCTTCCCCTCCCCCACATGTTGGCAACCAGCTGAGTAAAACAAGGCTTTTCCCTGGCTTTCAAATGAGACTTCATCTGTTTGTAAATATTTCAAATCACTAAAACATCAGCAGTTAAGGTGTGAAAATATGAACAACTTATCACACATCACATACGTTACATTTGGCAAGCTATAGGAAAGTGTGGGTGTGCGTGTGGGCGTGTAGGGGTGTGTGTGTACCAGGTTTTCATATTCTTATGGGAACCTATTTCTGTCTACAATGAGAGATTAAGGGGACCATTGCTCCTTGTGGGGACATTTTCTTGTGAAATTGTTGTTTTTGGGTTAGTGGTTAGGTCTGTGTTGTTAGGTTTAGGGTAAAGGTTAAGGTAAGAGTTAGGTATGTGATGGTTAGGAATAGGGTAAGGGTTAGGTTGTAGAAATTAATGGAAGTCAATGTGAAGTCCCCACAAGTGATGAAAACATGACTGTGTGTGTGGGTGTGTGGGGGTGGGCGTGTGTGTGTGTTAAGTGGTTGACTCTACCAAAACAAATATACCAACTGATTAAGAAAGTCATATCAACTCCCAGCTCTACTCTTCAGAACTGCTGAAAAAAGATAATATTCTGTGCAACTGGTGTGTTTATTTCAAAAGTAATAGTAAATTATGTTGGTGTTCCAGCTATATTTTTGCTAAAGACTAGTATAAAAATGTTAAAAACAAATATTATAGTCATGTAACTGTAATAATAAATATGTTATATGGTACCATTCTGCCCCCTTTCAGATTTTGTTTCTGTTATGGACACGTTGCAACGTGACATCACACACACAAGATTCCACCGGCGACCATCATTGGTTTTAGCTGTGAAGTTGTCAACCTAACACACTAAATTTTAAATGTGCGTGTGATATGAAAAAGGAAGGCAATGTTTTGCTATGGTCAATACTATAACTAGATAACAAGGTTCAAATGTATCACATTTCACAAGTCAGTAAAAAGTATTAATAAAAAAATGGCGGAGAGGGAGATTGGTCAGTTACGCTAGCTTGACTTTGACAATCTTAAGATGTAGATGTGCTGCAGAATTTGGTGTTTTGGTTCATTTGGGGGAAAAAAAAAAAGGTGACCATAGGAAATGAAACATTGACCACCGTATTTGATGTGTATGATTTTGGTGATGGCTGTCATCAAAATATAATGTTTGTTCAAACAAACAATTGTATGCTGTTTTTTGTTATGTAAAGCACAATTAACTGCCTTGGTGCTGAAATATACTACATGAATTGATCTCTCTGACCAGAAATCAATAGAGCAGGTGTTTTAAATGAGCTAATCAGCCACTGCTGTGTTCAGATATCACTTATTAAAAATCGCAAAACAAACATCAAGCCCGAAACCTGATACTGCGAAAGGACAGAATGTTTTGTTCTTTGTGTGGGGATTGTTTGCGTGTTTTTTTTTTATGTCGAATTCTGATACACTAGTGGAGCTGTTGTCAGTCGGTTGCTATGGCAACATTTTCCAGTAATATATGAATGTGGCTACTTGTAAATAACTTCCAAATTACATGGGACCATCAGGGGTGCTGCCAATTTTGAAATTACACATGTGGACAGATGATTAGGGTTATTACTTCTGACTCATACAGTGTTTCACAGGGTTTTTATTCTTTTTTTAATATTCTGTCTTTGTTGGAAGAATTAGTATTTGTGGGGGCATATGCTTGGCTGGAGATCACCCTGCAGACTGACCTGGATGTGGCTTATATGTGCAGAAACATCTGGAGTCAATCGGACAGCAGGGATCGGGCTCAGACATGGCAGGGTGAAAATCCCTCTGGAGGATTTGCCGGGTTTGGCACGCTGCTTCACAGTGCTAAGCCTGTAAATGACCATGACTGGGGGTGGGCGGGTGGACGGGCAGGTGGGGGTTGCTACCAGGTTCTCCGTGGCAACGCCATCATCCCTCTCACGGCCTCGGAATGGTACAGCTGTGGTTCTCCTGATGCAACAACTTCCAGTGGAGACCCCCCAAGGAAAGTTAAACTCCAACAAGAGGGTCAAAGCTGTGTGTCTGTATAATGTTATTGTTTGATGATAATTAATATTGACTAGGGCCGTACAGAACACACATGGGTTTCATTACTGGTCTAATATCTATTTTGGGTTCAAAAGTTTGAAATGTGACACTTTTTACAATATTGCCTCAGTTGGATAAGACCAGCCATTTCTATCATCGGCTCTTTATGTGTGCTATGATGGCTACTAACTTATTTCTCGTCAGCAATGCTTTGTAACATGTCATTGACTAAAAATCAAAGTGTATGTGACTTTAACCATTAAATCCAGCCTCATCAAGAGAGATTTATCCCCAACAGAAGTAACCGTAGCTAAACCTTCAGCTTCCTACCAAGGTTTTCTAATAGGCAGCCAAACTCGTGTATAAAAGTTGCTATCAGTCATTCACCTTTTATTTTTAAGTTTATAAGTCTGTCGTTTCTATTGAAATCACAGATCAGCTATATTTAGCATTTAGAAATACGTAAATAAAGATAAAACAGATTTGAGTTACGGTTGTAACTAAAATATGTAGATTCGTAGATTCAAAAATATTTAACTGAATTACTCATTTAAATAATTCAAATCACATTTTGAAACTCAATCTGATTTATCTTAGTAACATTTATTTCAGTTCAGTACAGTCAGACTCGGTTCAGGTTTGCTCAGTCTATTACATAAATCTAATCCGTTGTAATACGGAAAGATTTCCAACAGCTGCAGACTAGGAATGTCTGGAAATAATAAATTTTTTGTTCCTAATACTGATCTAAGTCACTTAATACTCTTGTGAGTTTAGTCCTTCCTATAAAGCTTAGCTAAGGAAGTTAAGCTAAACTTAAGCCTAAGAAAGCTAAACAATGTGTTATCTTAACTTACCTACCTTAGATGTTCTAAGAATACTTCATCAAAAACATGCACAGCTTTAAAATTTGTCCTCAAAGATACATCAGACTTTGACTCGTACAGGTTACAGTGTCTTTAAATAAACGTCTCACTCCTGGTGATTTTGTTGGCTGTTGTTGGAATGTCAAGCCTCTGTTTTGATAGAACTCCTTGACGACGCTGAAAATCTGGGTTCTCGCAACAATTAAGATGTTGTTGAAATCTGTTTAGTTTTTGTTTTTTTTATTTTTGTCTAAAGCTTTATCCTCCTAATGCAGCTAGGATTCTCAGTAGATACAACTTTTGCTTACTTACAATGATGTTTCACCGTAGTTTCCTGAAGTTGAAGACTAGCATTAGCATGTTCATGTTCTGATTTCGATAGGAATCGTTGATAATTCAGAACTTATCCTATTTCTATTACTTTCAAACAAAACTTCTTCCAAAAGTTGATCTGCTTCATCTTAATGGTTGTGAGAATCCAGACTTTCAGATCTGTACAATAATCTGCCACAATACTGTTGAGACCATGAATTTAAGTGCATTTTGGGGTTTCTAAATAAAATTTAAAAAAAGGGTATTACATATTGACTCCATAGGCATCAAGAGTAAACTTGTGACATCAGTAGCATTTGGAAATGTGGCTACCATGTTTCCTGTAAGAAGTGACATGCAGTTGGAGATGTAACATTTTGAATTTAAATTCCATTGATTTGCCTTTTTTTTTTAGCACTGAGTGGTGATGAATCAATCTTAATAAAATATAGTTCCTTGGTAGGATCGCTGGTTTAGACTTGCTTCTGCTCTGAAAGCAGTCATCCATCGCTAATTTGTTTGGGGCGACTGCCTTCACATGCTTAGGATGAACAACCAAAAGCTAAGATTCATAGTTAAGTCAAGCTTGAACATGACAAAAATAAGTCAAATAATGGATGGTAAAATCCAACAGAAACATAGATTTGTTCCGGGAAAAAAACAAACTGCAAGTCAATCAATCTATGACTAGAGGGAAAGGAAAAGTTTTGTCTTAATATTCACCGCTGCTGAATATTTACTGAGTTTAATAAACAGCTGGTTCTTAATTTAAAGCTGCATCTGGAGAAGTTAACCACGCTGGCCGCCTTTAGTTCAGAGGTTAAACGGTGATGTGTTGGTCACAAACCCAACATCTCTAAACCCTTTGAGATTTTGGGTTAGTAAGAACCGTCCTCCACACTTCCTTCTGGAAACATTCAAATTATTCTTTAATGCCATTATCAGGAGATTGCCAATTATTCATCTATTTATCTTAACACATTGAAGCTTGTTTTATTGTGATAAGTGCGTCTACTTCAGGTGAGGTTAGGTGTAATCAAAGGAACCAGGAACTAATCTTTGAGTTTCAAATATACAACCTGTAAAAACACTGAAACACACTTGGCCTAATTGTTGTCTTTAACTAGGACCTTAGGATTCCTGGTTGATTGGTTATCTGATGGTTGGTTGATTAATTGCTCAGTTATTGGTTCTTTGACTTCTTGGCTGGGTGGTGGGCTGATTAGTTGGTTAAGCGTTTTATTGGTTGTCCAGTTTGTTTGGTTAGTTTTGTGACTCGTTGGTTAGCTTGTTGGACCTTTGACTAGTTGGATGATACGGTTTTGAACTGAACATTTCAACAAATAACCCAGAAAAATCACCTGGATGCTGAAAATTCTGTTATTCTTTTTGCTACAAGTTGGAAACTTTATATGAACGTAGTAATTAAACCATCCTGTCAGCACTTCACTGCCAAAAGACATATAACCTAACAGTCTAGACCACAACTTTCTATGCTCATACTTCACACAGAGAAGGTAACCTACAAGCAAACCTTCTTCAAGCATTATGATTCAACAGTAAGAACAAGCAAGCATTGTTTTTTGAAGACTGATTCTTTGTGTTGCCAAAGAAAATCCTTTGATTAGGAATGTCCCGAGGCGTGGTTTACAGTATCTTTACAGCGATTCTGGGATATTCCTCCAGCAGCCTGTGGTGAAGTAACTACTCCAATTAGCACTGATGATGTTGCCTCTTTCCCAGATTTATGCCAGTCTGCTGTGATCCACCACCGTGTTAACTAGACCGATGTGTGCCAACTTGCTCCCGTTACTGCCAATAAACTGATTTCTTTTATGATAATATCCACACTTTACCGGGGCAATCAAAAGTAAGTAGGAATTTTTTTTTTTTTGAATCGGCTATAGTTTGTGACTTTATTTGAATGTGAGAAAGTCCGATATTTTTACGAGTGTTTGGTTATGCTTCCACAGTAGCTGTTCTAACATGGTGCACAATGTTCTTGATAGACGGTTGTCTGTGTTTTGTGAACCAATAATAATGGTAATGATCTATTTGGTAATGACATCTTCTTCACGGGACGAGACGATGCATGTTTTATTGGGTTCAAGAGATTGAGAAACGATTTTACCCAAATTTATGAGAACATTTTATTTTAACGAATAGAAGGTTTTATATTACAAACTGCTTGGAAGACAATATGAGTGTTTCAGGATTGATACACCCAGAGACTGAGGTTGTTATGCATATTTCATATGAAATTCATGCAGAGAACTTAGCGCTGCTTCCAAAAGCTAAATATAAAGCTTTATAAATCTCCAACTGTGTTTAAAAGAATAAGCATTAATTTGTCACAGTAAATATTTTAGATTAACTAGAGAAAACATTAAAAGCTCTTCTGTTTTCTTAGAAGCTAGCTGTTAGCTGCTAACAATTCAAATTCTTAGCTAATTCTTAGCTAATTAGCTAAAAAAAATTAGCATTTTTAGCTGAAGCTTAGCTAATTCTAAACTGAGAATGCTAAGACTTTGTATTCTTAACTAAGAATGAGCTATTTTTGCTTGTAGGAATTCGCATTTTTAGTAGCTAACGGTTAGCCAATCAGGTTCTATCTTGTCCATCTCTCTGACTTTTCCTTCTTTGCCTTTACAAAACTCAAATAGATTCTACATACAGTAATAAAGTAAAAAGTTCAATGAAAACTTTTTCAGATTGCTTTTAACCAGATTTTAGATTAGTGGTCAATCCTTTTGAGCCATCACCAACATCATCATGGCATCAGAAGAACTTATTCTTAGAACATGTGATACGTTGGCGTGTTTTTTGCAGAGCAGATACAGATTACACACACATTTGAAGATATCAACTTTTGCCTCTTTTACAGGATAATGTCATACCAGTCCCTTCAACTCTTAATAATTGGGCAGATGACCAGACGGAAGTGACAGATTGTGTTTACTGGCTTATTTATCTGGCTTGTCAACGAGTCCAACTACGAAACTTGTTTCTCAGAACCAGGTGATTCTTCTGGTCAGTCGTAGCCCAAGGTATGGGTCAAGGATTTCCGTCCTCCCAGAGCTTTAGCGGATCACACCTTCTGGGCTTTCAGTGGTTGCTTCACGTTTACATTCTTCAGCTGTATTTCGCTTCATTACAATTCCAACGTAAATCAGCAGAAGCGAATCCACTGAGAACAGAAGTAATCCATCTTTAGCCAGGAACAGCAGAAGCGTCGTGTTGGGCTTCGTCTGATTAAAGGCGTAGCACGGAAAGTAGGCATGTTCAGACATGTTCAAACTTTGAAAGGACGTTCAACTTTTTAAGTGAGTTTTTTTTTTATTGGCACTAGTGGCCTTTATTTGATAGTTAATTGACAGGAAAGTGGGTAATGAGAGAAGGGGGAAGACATGCTGCAAAGGTCGCCCGGCCGGGAATTGAACCTGTGACAGTTGCGTCGAGGACTAAGGCCTCCTTATGTGGGTTGTGCTTAATCCCTGCACCACCACAGCACATCCTAGGACGTACAACTTTAGCTAAATTGTAGCACAAACATACATTTTGAAGAAGAAAAAAAGAAGCACCTGTTTAACAGTCACAATAAGCTTTAACTTTTCCAAAAAGAAAATGTTGTAATGATGGGGTCAATTTTGGTGGACCGTTATGTATCCCAGCACATATTGTGTTGAGATGTCATTTTGTTTGGTCAGTTTGGACATTGTCATCGGTGTTTGTCATGTTAGACTCTCATAGGGTTGATAACCGTCTGCCATGGATCTCCTGGGCGAATCAGTGGAAACAGGGAGGAACACCTGTTACAGGAAACGGTGAAGTAACCAGGAGAGGTTTCATTTTTTATTTCCTCCATTCAGGAGGTTAATGCTCTGATCCGGCTTTGACTAGATGTTTTTTGTTAATAAATGCAGCACATTGGCTCACTTGTAGAGCCTGCATGCGTTACAGGCCTTGGTGTGCTCAGTTCTTGCTTTGCAGCTGATGCTTCATAGATCACGCCGTGAAACATCATGTTGAACGTATGCATCTAGCTGTGTTTCCATTAGCACTAAACTTGCACAGGTAGAAATTACGAAAATAAATTTGCGTAATGAAAACACGCCAACTTAAAAAAAAAAAAATCCTCACGTTTTCCGATAAAAAGGTGTTGCATTAGGAGGACGTTTTTCAACCGTGTCAAAATGGAACATACTTGGTCACACTCCTGCTTTTTTAACCTTGTACTAAACTGTTTTGCTAATTGGACAGTATCAATTGGAACATACAGAGGCTAGCTGCGTTTCCATTCAATATAGAAGTGTGCAAATTGAAATTCTAAAAATACATTTGCTTAATGGAAACACAGCAGTTTGGGAAAAAATTAAAATTGAAAAACGAAAATTGGTAAAACTGCAGTGGAAACCCTTTTGTCGCATCAGGGGAGTCACGTGATCAACAGGCGGATGTCACTACTGGCAGAAACAGCAAAGAAAATGGCAGGAAGTGGCATTAGGAGGATGGTTTGTTTTTGTTTATGTCAGGCAGTGTGCAGCTGGCTCCACCAGAGCTCTCACAGCGTCACACAGTTCAGAAAAAGCTGTGTGTCATTCCAACGTGTTGAATCTATAACTGTAAAACGTCCGACTAAAATTTGCCCAAAACACCAAATATGAAGCCGCTCCAAAGGAGGAGGGGCTTGTTCTTCCAAGACATCAACGTTTCCTCTGATTGGCTGATAGACGATGAGACGTCATGACTGAATTATTAATATATCTCAACCAACTGTTTTCATTCATGATTTTTAATGACTTATCGCACGAGCAAACTTATTCACTTGCGATTAAAATTGTA
This sequence comes from Xiphophorus hellerii, assembly GCF_003331165.1. Taxonomy (NCBI): domain Eukaryota; kingdom Metazoa; phylum Chordata; class Actinopteri; order Cyprinodontiformes; family Poeciliidae; genus Xiphophorus; species Xiphophorus hellerii. The sequence continues at coordinate 17,575,110 of NC_045688.1, read as the reverse complement.
TTTCTTATTGGAAATAAGGTGGAAACGCTGCAGTTGCAAAATTGAGTTTTTCCGACATTAGGAGAACATAGGCAAAGATTTGAGCACTTTTATAATGGAAACACACCTATTGCGTAGACAGACAGACAATCACAGGAGAGGATCCTTCCCTTTGCTCACTTTTACTTGCGCTGGCCTTGAAGTGAGGAAAAAAACAAAAGTAGATTATATTGCAAGAAAAAAAGACGTGAATCTTTTGCTACACTAGTGCAAACAAGAAAAGAAAATGTTGCGCTCACCGGACTGGCACCTGCATTCTGCTGCAAGGAGGAAGCATGCGAAAGGTACACTGGCTTCACTGGAGGAGTGGTGATTCATTCTGTAGGATTCAGCAAACATTTAAGAGCTACACACAAGCATCCCGGAATCACACACGCGCGGATTGATGACATGATGCGACTTGTGTTGCCACCGGCGCTGCAGAATTCGGTAAATTTCGTATCTACGACGGCAACCGCAGGGATTTGCTAATTATTTCTCAGTGTGTTAATAATTTACTTGGAAAGAAAAACCTCAACGTTTGCTGAATGAAACCACAAGACTGGACATTTAGAGTTTAACTGGTGTAAGTGAACTGGCTGCAGAAGTAAAAGTTGTGTGACCTGCTTCAGGTTGCTCAGTTGATGGATACTTCCACCTGAATTGTTAGTCTCTGCAGCTCCTCCAGAGTTACGCTGGAGATCTTGGTTGTTACCCTGATTAATGCTCTGCCAGCCTATGTTGGTAAGGTTGTAGTTTACTCTCGTCCCATTTTGAGCAAAAGGACTGAACAGTGTTATGTGAGAAGTTTAAAGCTTTGCAAATATACATTAACAACATTTTACCAAGTAACCGAAAATGCCAAACAACAGTAAAGGTATGCTGTAAAGGAGCACTATTATGTAAAATCTACCTTTTCTTAGCTATTTGTCATGTTACTATGTTATTCCCTCATCAAAAGGGTTAATAGAGGAGCCATGTTGTAATGACTTCCTGAAGGCGGAGTTTCAAAAAGAGCAGGAGCTTCTTAAAGAGACAGAGGCCCGATTTCAAGGCAAAGTAAAATTTCTTTTAAGTCGTATTTGATACATGCAGCACTTTTATAACAACTGAAGTTGGCATAGTTACTTTGATTGATTGTGCTATAAAATGGCAGTATGTGCCTGGAAAACACTTAATGCTGCCCCTTTAAAGCGCAACAGGACAGTGAATACATGTGACCAGCATGCGTTGAAGATACAGAAGAGATTTGAACCAGTAGTGTAAATTTAATCTACACTATTTTATGCTTGAACTGAAACACTGAAAACAGCTCAAGCATAAAATAATGTCACTCTCATGATGCGTTGCACGCGAACACGCCGCTAGCTGAGAATGTGCCGTTAACTTGTGATCCACATCGACCCAACAACGCTTCGAGGTAATTGCGTGTTTATTTTATGGCACGTTCCACTGGCGTTCTCCACAGAACGTGTTGGCACATGCTAAACACCTCACCATATCAATGTTTGATTTACATAAATCCAGGAACCCGAGGTATGTCACCTCTCATTAGCCAAGGCAGCGCGGCGACGAGGCCGGTGCAACAACTCAGGAAACCTGTGAGTGTTCCTGCTAACACGTTGCCACCTTAAGGGTGATTATCTGTTTCAATCCTATCAATTAGGTGTTAAAAGCTCACATGGTGTGAAGCTACAACATTAGCCTCTAACCTATTACATGCCTGAGACAATGTTGCTACAGCACTACATGCTCTTCTCTCTTAGAAACCTGCCCCTCCTCTCACAGGTGTGTGTGTGTGGGCGTGCAGCCTCGGTGTGTGTAGGGGTTAGTCGAGGCCTTACCGTTAAATGACCATAGCAAAGCTTTGAATGCAGTTAGAAATCCTGGCGTCAGCGTTAAGTCTCACCTCTATTTAGAGAACTAACTACAAGTGGAACAGTTCTGAGAGTTGCTAGGGGAAACCAGTGAGGCATGTTGGAGGTGTGAGGGGAGGGAAATCTAATTTGTTCAGATTAAAGACTAAAGATCTGCTAATCAATGGCCTTCTGCTTTAAGTTTGGGTTTCCCATCCTGTGAGTGCCACAAAATTGACGTCAAAGTTATTATAGTTAACTAAAACTAATGAAAACTGAAATCTTCGTTAATAAACTGTAATTAGTTTGGAGGAACTATACTAACTTTAACTATATTGTGCGTTGATAAAAAAAATAATTAAAACATACTGAAGGTATAGATATAATATTCTTTGTTTTGGTGTTTATGGTATTTATTAGCCTTTCGAACTGATGCGAAATTGATAAGCGGTCTACGTCAGCTGTTGGTAAAACTCCTTCTGGCAGTAATTACGCTAATCTGTAAAAGTTGGGAGAAAACTCCAGTCAGTTGATTGCTCAACAATAATTGAATACATTTTTTGAAAATGTATACTTCTGAGTATTCATTACTATTATCACAATGCAATACTTTGACATTTTTGGAATTCTGCACCTAAAAATGAACCAAAGTATGAAAAAACTAAACCATCTTTGACTAATAATATCTTATAAAAACTAGCAAACACATGCTAAAAACTAATTAAAACTAGCTGAATTTGACAAAAAGTCACTATAATGAAAACCCCGAAACTATTATAACCCTGGTTAACATTTTACCGTTTTATAATACCAGCCCTCTTAGAGGTCACAACAAAAGTCCTCCACCAACAGAGGAACTGATCCGAAACGGTTCAGTGTTGACCTTAGATGTGTGTTTTTGTTGTCGGTCTTGTGATGGAGGGTTGGGTGTGTTTTCTGCGTCGTCTTCCAGGGTCAGTGGTAATTCCTCTACATGCCGACATGATTACACAAATCGAATAATGACCAGTTGCAGTATCAGCCCTGAGTGACATTTAAAACATTTAAATCGCTCCAGCTGTCAGAGAAAAAAAAAAAAAAAAAACATTGGCATTTTTCATGTTTGGAAACTACAGACGGAGTTTTTGTAATCCCAAATAAATAAAGTATAATTTCATTTTTTTCCCATCGGGACTTTTTTTTTATATAAAGAAAAATAAAGAACTTTGAAGTTCTCCAATAATATGTCATTTTCATTTACTAATTCATTATGTAGCCATCTTTGTCGCAAAAATGAGATTAGTTAGAGATAATAAATAAATCATCAAATAGTGCACATATATATCATTCCTTTGTAATTTCAGTGCAGCTTTACTTAAACTCATGTTACTGACGCTGATTAACTCGCCTCAGCATTTTTATTCTACGCAAGGAACTATTTTCTTCTTAATTCAGTTAGCAGCTCCCTAAACAGTTACGTTTAGAGAGTTTTTTTAAGAAAACTGAACTTTATGCCCAGATATAGAGTGGAATAGAAAAGAAAAAATTATGACTGTGTGTATCCCTCAGAATACTAGACTTATTCCAGCTGGTCCCTGGCGAAGTTGAGTATTCTTCTTCTTCTTTAAATCTGTGTACATACAGATACACCAACATATGTATCAATCAATCAAAATTTTCCAGTCAACTAAATTGATGCGTTTTCTATGGTAGGTACTTCCATACGGTCAGTATCGTACCTACAGCAAACGGCGGTCAAATGTTTGGTACTTTCTCATTAGTTTTGCTCGTCTTGATCTGAATCTTCTTAGCAGTTTCTCTAAAATCTAGTTGTTTAAAAACAGGCTGTACAATTTGTGGCTCAATTTTTCGTTTCCAAGCTACAAAAATCGTTGAAAATTGAAAACTGGCAAATCAAGCTCTCTGAGTTGTATTGGTTCGTTGTTAGAAAGAGTCACTTTTGTAAGTGTGGAACGGAATTGAAGAAACATACTGAAGCACTTTGCAGAACCAAAGAAAGCTTGTTTTAGTTATTATTCATCTCGTTTTAAGATGTGTAGGTAAACTGTCCTGACCTGTTCATTTTCACATATTTTCCTGTAAGTCAGATAACGTTGTATGATTAGCAGCACATCCCAGAATGCTAATCTGGAGGTGGATCCTTATCTTCTCTTAAAATCCAGTTTGTGTGCTGCACATGTACCGGATCTGCTACGATACATTAGCAAACGTTGGAGAACTTTCACTGCAAATGAAGGTTTCTCGTCTGTAACATGCTGACAGTAAGAGATGGTAAGTCAATTCAGATTTGCTAAGTGTCGTGCTCTGCGATGAGGCGATCTGTTATTACCAAAACAAGCCAGTAATGATGTGGTTTCTGTGCAATTACAAAATCAACAACACGGTCAAAAAAAACCCCAAAAAAAACACACGGTGTTTCCAGATACACACTGTGTTGGTCTGCGGGAGCCACTAAACACCTCTTATATTAACCGGTAGAGTGTGTTTCAGCGATGTTGCTGTTGTAAGTGATATGTTGTTTGTCTCTGTGGTTTCTCTGGGGGTTTTTTCTCTCTTTCTGCAGGTGTAGAAACAGACTGGTAGAATGTTTTCTTGTGTTCTCTATTATTCTCTCCTCTAGTCCTTCTTTCCCTTTAAAACTTCCCCCCCCCTATTCCGTTCCATCTCCATGTTGATCATTTGAAATAAACCCAAATCAATTTCTAGGTTTTAGTTTCTTCTATATAAACATGCATTTATACATGTCAAGTGGAGTCAAGCTGTAACACTGCAGTTGTGAAAGTCAGTCTGTCAGACCAGAACCAAAAGAGCAAATAAACACTTTATTAATGTGACTGGCATTATCTTTTATATGTCCAGTCGCCATATTGGATTTTGATATTGGAGTTGATTCTAAACCTCTAACTTCTTATGTTAGAATGCCAAATTCAAAGGCGAATTCTAGTTGAGTTTTCAGACTTATTGCAATTGTCCTACATCTCACTGTGCATGTTGCTTTTAGCAGAGAAATATGTCATAAAAATCCAGCGTTTGAATTTTCAGACATGAATTTTTCACCGCATTTCCTTTAGACGCGAACATCCAGCCATTTATCCGAACGCAGGGTAATGTCAAACAAATAAGTGAAAGATTTCAGTCACAATTAAATTTAAAGTTCTTTGCAGATGCAGCCACATCGCTTGAATCTTTTCATATTTCAGCACTATACAAACGTTACCATGTTTCATGAGACGTTTATGACTGACTAACACTAGGTGGCGCTTCACTTTGAGGTGTGAGGGGAAGAAAATGCATTCAAAGATTTCTACATGTTGACATCAATCTAAATAGACTTTCTTCCAGGTTTTTTCCTGTATTTTCTCAGCCTCTCTGCTGTTTCCGTCAATAATGTTCTTTTTCCTGGTCTGTCAATCCACCTGAGTGTTGGGCTGGATTGTATTTAGGGGTCTCAGACTAAGGAGGGAGTACAGTTTTTCTCAGTTATGTGCTACTTCGTGAGGATCTCACATAAATTAAAAGAAAGCTGTAAATTCTGTTCTCAATTTTTTCGTCGCAGTAACTAGTGTGGTGGCGAAGAGAGTTGACGTCAGACAAGTTGTTTCGTGTCTCCTTGTTTTATTGTTGGATTCCTTTATCTGCTACTTAAAAAAAAAAGGCAAAGGTCAAAGGTCCTACTCAGACAATCTTATGTAGAAAAGAGCTTTGAGTCATTTCCACCTGAGCAGCTGGTCCTGTGCCTCTCATTGTCGTGAACAAGCCGGGTCCTTCCTGCTTTGTCTCTGCTGCCAGGACCTTTCTAAGCTGCTTCTGTCAGAAGACAAATGGTGTTTAAACAGGCTGCTAACCAGATGGCTGAATGCTTTTGGTTGCTGCATGTCCTCCTTCCTTGTGGATCAAGTTAGCGGCACTGATGATTTATTCCAGTTGGATTCTATTTTATGTATTGTTTTGTTAAGCATTGTGTCAAAAGGAATGATTGGTGAGAGGAAAGTAAACCTGAAAATCCAGCATTCAGTGACGGAGCTGCAGCCTCTGCTCACCCTGCAGAAAACTGTCCACACTGTGAAACGATTTAACAAGATTAAATATATTTCATAGGGATTTTGATGCGATAGGCCAACATTTAGTTCTGTTTAGGTGTACTTAGTTATTTCTCCCCAAAGGGGGATTCGTAGAGTTGTTTCTTATCTCCTCTTGTATTTGTTTTTGAATTGTCTTTGCTAATGAAAAGTGTGATGTGGGTTTGAGCTCTACGGTGGCCTAGGAAGGTCACCGTAGAGCCTCAGCGCAACAACAAAAGCCACGACAGCAATGCTGAAACAGAACTGATACTTTATCATCATTTTTTCTTTAGGATCTCTTCCATTTTAAATTCTATTTAATATGACATATTTTCGCAAATATCTTTAACATAAAATCTGTTTTAGCAGAACCTGAGATCCTTTTTAGCATGAAATCCATTTTAGCACACCTTCTGTTTTAGCATAGCTTTCATTTTAGTACAGCCTCCCCTTTGGCATAACTTTAGTTTTTGTATAAATTCTAATTTGACCAAAAATCTGTCTCGGCATACCATGAATTTAATTTTAGCGTAACTTCATTGTGGCTTTTTACCGTGGTGGTGTGGCTTTTGCATTTTGCTGACCCTTCTGGGCCACCATAATGTTTCATTACCCTTTGCCAAGAGTCAACTTAAGAAACTCAAGTGCCTTCAGAACGCTCAGCCTCTGAACTGTGTAATGTGGTAACTCTGATGGAGCTGCAGAGATCCGTAACTCAGGCAGGTTAAGCTGTCAAACTGGAAAACTATTGATTAGGGGAAAAAAGTATGCTATTTTTCACGGTGACAAACTTCTGACCTTTTTTGGGGCGTTTTATGGCTCAACTAGAAAGAGAACTCAGATAAAAACGTTTCTTTTTCAGCTGTGGCACATTGAACACAGGATGTAGCTTTTGCTCTATGTACTTTTCATCAAGGCGGCGCTTTAGCTGGAGAGCCGCCTTGGAATAATCTTCAATAAGGTCTATGCTTCCTTACAAATCAAATTAGCATCACGGTTCACAGTAAATTAATCCAAGTCATTTGTAGTTAGGCCGGTTGATGGGATTTCAAAGGCCTGTTTTCCGGTTTCACCCAGTTCTGGGACTATTTTCAGGTCTTGGCACCATCTGAATATCACATGAAAAATACATTTTCCCCAGAACAATTATCCAGTTAAGTGTGGCGTACACGGCTGTTATCTTGTAAACAAGGCTTTCTGAAATCACTTGGCGGTGAAATGTGAGGGACCTCCTGACAGCTGGGCCTTTAAGTGATTCGTCTTGTTCCTGTTTGCCTCTTATGATTATATAAATCATGTCTTTGTCACATTTTCTCATGAAAGTAACAAAGAAACACTGGAACAAGGCAACATTTTGGCTACCTCTGCAATTACCATCCCTTTTTCTATTGCAACCCATTGAAAGAAAGAATTTGATTTCAATACTTTTAGACACCAGTTAGTGTTAAGTCTATGTGCACCTTGAAATTGTTGAGTGACATCCCATCCGTGGCTACAGAAGCTTCAGCTCTTCTAGGAACAATTTCTGGGGGAAAGACTGACGTTTGACAAGAAGGACTGGCCTGCAGTGTCCGCTCTAATCCATTCCAAACATGCTTTGTTGGTTTGACGTCAGAATTCTTTGAAGGCCAGTCGGTTCTTCAACAGCATACATGCTCATCCGTGTCTTCGGGGGTCATGCTTTGTGCTCTGGCGCAGAGACACGTTGGAGCAGGAAGGAGCTTTCCCCTAAATCCGTCCCCAAAGAGTTCGAAGCACAAAACTGTCCAATCTACCAATGTTTTGCTACAATGCCGCATTAAGAGTTTCAGACCAAATTTAGATTGAAAAATGTTTAAATTCCATGGTAGATGTCTGTTGACCGTTTTGGAAACCAGGGTTCCTGAAGACCTGGTGTACTACAGGTGTTGGTCTTTCCAACACACCTAAATCAAATGAATGGTTCAATATTAAGAAATTAATTTAGTCAATACATAAGCTGTGTTTATGGGACACATCTAAAACAAGTGAATATTCATGTTTTAGTCCTGAGGAACATCAGCGTTTGAGGACTAAAAGTGGACACCTACACAAATGTTCCCAGAGTTCTCGGTGGAGCTATGTCAAGTCAAATGCTACTTTGATTTTAGACTGCATCCATATCTTCAGATCAGGACTATATAATGGAAAGGATAATTTACCAAATATTAATTCTTAACTTGTTTCTGTTCTCATCAGACTTTGATAAAATATGACTAGATGGTCACAAGTTGCAAATGAATCAATTCCATTTGCAGCCACTGGACTCAAACAAACAGAAAAAAACACCATTTTATAATGCTTAAAGAAAATTAAAAGCTTTGGGTCTCTGTAGGATCCTACTAAGCAATTTATGGCTCAAAATCCATTTAAAGCATCTGGCATCTATTTTAATGTAATTGGCGATTATTTAACATCCAAATTTGGTTTAAAGTCATTTATTGGAAGTCTAAATGTAGTGATTGATGAGCAGAAGAAAATATTCTATGACATTTTTGTTACACAGACGATGCTGTTTTGAGTTTCAGTTAATCATTCCTATCATTTATGCTTGATTTATAGATTATATTTTAGATGATAATGAATTACTAGTTTAAAGCATGAGTTTAGACCACTTAATGATCAGAATCACTTATAAGCTTAACATTGACTCATTCCTAACTCACCTAAACACAAATTAGATCTACTGCTTAGTGGACATTAAGCATCAATATTGATAGCATGGAGATGGTAGTTATTAAGATGGCAGGAGGGAATTTATGTATCGTTTATATTTTAAGATGTACATTTTGCAAGTTAAATTGACATTTAAATATTTTACGTACCTTGGTTTTGAAGCCGTGGATGAGTATTGTCACTTTGTGTTTCACTTTGATGGCTTTTTGAAAGCAAATATGGTCATATTTGAAAACCTACATTACAATGCACGGACGCTAAAATCACGCAATTGTTTTCAAAAGCATCACTGCTCAAAATGAGAACTGACGAATAACTTTTGAAAAAGAATATTTCCTTTGTGGCGTCCTACAAGCCCCAAGTATTAACTGTTAGCTTTGTTTCTGCACTTTTTGAAAGTTCTAAATACTGAGCACCTAAAATATTTATTTCCTTTCTTTTTGTGATGCTTTTGAAGTGAATGCAGTGATTCTATAGTGGTTCCCTCATTGTACAAGGATTCAGAGTTTAAATCTAAGCCGGGCCTTTCTGTGAAGAAGTTTCCCCTACCTGCTCCGGTGTTCTCGCGTACTCCCCCTAACTCCTCCCACAGGTTAAAAAGATTTGGTTTGGCATAAATTTGGTTTGTATACTAGGTGGAATAAAGGTTGGCGTGGAATAAAAATATTACAGCGCAAGATACAGACTAATTACAATTCTTTTAAATTGTCTACAGAACATAGTGTTAATCTTTCGTTAACTAGGTTTTTTATTAGCGGATGTTTTTCTAAAAACCCGGGCAGAACCATTTCTTAACCGCGGCCAAATAAAACAGTGATGAATGTCTTTTCTTTTTTTTTCTAGAGATGAAAGACTCGTGTTTTTAATCTTACAATATTTACAGATGCCTGTTTTTTAAAAAGTGGTTTACTTAGCTTGTTTTTTTTTTTAGTTTTATGTGTTTACATTTCTGGCCCTCGAGGCAGAAAGCTTGGATGTCACTCGTTTTAGCTTTTTGCCAGTCTTAATGGAGATGAATGACTTCAAAGCTCATGATTCCAGATGCTAATACAGTTCTGTTTCATTACATTTTTTTTAATTTTTTGAACAAGGGTCAACAGTGATTGTGAAATTTTATTTTTTTAAGTCAGATATGTTTTTTCCAACACCTTTCCTAGAATTCAGAAATGTAAAATTCAAGTTTCTCAGAACCAGAACGCATGTAAACAACCTTTCAGCTGATGAGATTAAGTAAAAAAAAACAACGAACAATTACCTGACGACATCGCTTAAGATAACTAAGATTTAACTGACTACAAAAAGCAGGTCAAACTTTAACTTAGAGGAGTTAAAAAAACAAAAAAACAAACTTGAGTTGAAGTTGTATTCTGATCATATTGTTCTGGTTCTGCTCGTTGTGAACAATGTGCTGAATTGAAAGCATTGTTTTGTGGGAAACAACAGCGACAGACGAGGTTACTTAAACCGGTTAAGATGTTGGAACAGACAATGTCAACAACCTCGTTTAGAGAGCTAGCGGGCAAAAGGTTTTTCAGTTGAGGGTGTTTCATGGAAGTGAGGTATGTCGCACAAGTTGCCACATGTCAATTCCCAAGCATGTATGCTTAGTCGAAGGCATGTCCTCGTGCCGCGAGTCTTTTGGATTTGTGTTAAAAATCAGCCGTTTTAAATGCTCTTGAAGTTGAAATCACCTCTGATCTTGAGAGTTATAAAGCCATGCGAATCTTGCGTTTCATGTGATTCTCTTGCTTTGAAAATGAAAATGCACAAAGTCGGTTTGATGACGTAGAAGGTGTTCTGAGCCCCATTTTTCACGATGTACATTTGATACGACTTATTGGAAAACAGTCAAATAAGGAAATCAGATCCATTGCTAAATAAATGGTGTTTTCTTCAAAAGGTCCGTCTTACAAAAGTAATTATATCCTCCATGTTTTTTCATAGTATTTAAAAGATGAACACAAAATAGTGTGAATTTCTGAACTGGAAAGAAAGGTTCTCACTTTTATTACATACAATGATGTGATAATTCCACCAACAAGGGAAAAATGTTTTGTTTTAAGTGAAATAATTTGCCAGTGGAACTAGTTCTTTTTCATGAATATTAAGTAATTATTGACTGAAAACAAGCTCCTAGTTCTTGGTGAAAAGTTACTTGTAAATTAGTTTTGTGTTGTTTAAAGTGTACTAAGACATTTGCACTAGAAACTAGACCAATAACTAGATTCTGTTCAACAATTGGCTCGGTAGAAATTCTACCAGGTGAATCCAAGTGAATGGGAGAAAGCCCAGACTGCCTGCGAAGCGTGATTTTAATCAAGTGCAAAAGCACAGGAAGACAATAGCCAGGCTATAAAGCTATAAAATGATACAAACACTCCTGCAAGGCACTGTACCTCTGTACATGAAAGAAAATCCCAGTTGGACATATTAAAGGTACAAACCTTATATCTCTTCCCTTTTTATGTCTTCGCAGATTTTGCAGGTGAATCTAGTGATGTCCATCCTGCTGTATGTGATGGCCCTTGTGTACCTGTATGGTATTCAAGCATCTAGCATGAACAGCAGCCACAAGGGACAGCAGCAGCACCCGCCGAGCCCCGACCCGTTGAACTCCCTCATAATCCAGCTGCTGCAGGCCGACCTGACGAGGGAGCGGACCCCGGGGAGCCACCGGCAGCAGGGGAGAGGCAGGGACGCCAAGCACCACGATCCCATCCTCCCTGTTTCGGGGCCAAGCTCACCGTTCAAGGACCAGGAGGACGGCGAGCCGTGGGGCGCGGGCGGCCGCAGCGGCGGGAGCAGCGAAGGCGCCGTGGAGCAGCAGGTGACGCTGGTGAACTCTGACCTTCTGCGGAACCACAAGAGATACATTTCTCCGCGGGTGGTGCTGAGCGACCGGCCGCCGCTCCAGCCGCCTCCCCTGTACCTGGCCGACGACTTCGTGAGCGGCGGGCCGGAGGGAGCGGCGGCGGGAAACAAAACGCGGAAAAAGCGGCAGGCCGAACACCGGAGTTACCGCGGGGAGTATTCCGTCTGCGACAGCGAGAGCAAGTGGGTGATGGACAAAACCAGCGCCATGGACCTACGGGGAATCAACGTGACGGTCATGGCCAAAGTTAAAACCTTCGACAAGCGGGAGGTCAAGCAGTTTTTCTACGAGACGAACTGTCGAGGCGAAGAGGAGCCGTCCAGAGCCAAAGAAAGGCAGTGCCGGGGAATCGACGAAAAAAACTGGAGCTCTCAGTGCAAGACGACGCAGACGTTTGTTCGCGCGCTGACGCAGGACCACAGCGGCATGGTGGGCTGGAGGTGGATACGCATAAACACTTCCTGCGTCTGCGCGTTGTCGAGGAGGAAACGCAAGACGTAAAATTCAAGTCTCTCTGAACCAGAACCAGTGGAGGTCCACTTTCCTTTTTCTGGGATTTTATTTCCACAGCGAACCGCACCACAGGATTAGGTGCGGCGGTAGCGGACCACGTTCTGCTCCAAACAATCCATCTGAAGAAGTCTCGGGTCCTTTTGAATGCGATTTCAAACTAATGTGCTGCAAGCTGTAACGAAAGAACTCTCGCGAGAGGGCGAGGACTGCGCAACGGAGAACTGTACATATAAATTATTTAAATTATATGAAATTGCATGTAGTGAATACATGGTTATCTATCTTTATATGATGTATGAATATATTTGTGTTATTTATTGACAGAAGATTCCTTAAAATGAAAATGAGAAAAAAGAAGCGAAGCGTAAACCTGACTTTTAAGACTATAATGCGAAGCTAGGGGCTGCAAAGGTGCTTCACAGCGAGACTTCGTAAGTGCCTTCACTGAAGTGTGAGTAGCAGGACATGGCAGCAACGGTTGCCGTAAACGTTTTGGCAGCGGGTCTGTAGTAAGGCGACCCATCAGCAGGGACCTGTCCCGTCCCGCCGACCCGACACGAAGCCCGCACGAGACCGGCGACACAATCAGAGGTCGCGAGACAACCAAGATGTGTAACAAGAAACCTTTTCAGTGTCTTCGCCGTGATGTCGACCAGCGGTCAAGTTTTGCTTCTCGTGGTCTCATTTGTTTCATCCTTTGAATAAAAAGCCCATATATCCCAAAGTTGGAAATTTAATATTTAAAAAAAATATATATATTAAGACCCATTTCAAATTGTTACAGTGCCAAAGATTAGATAACACATGTAAGAGGATAATAAATGTCTTTATTCTTCTTTTCACGGCTTACCTTCCGAATCTGTTTTGATTTCACAGTTTTCATGGTTGGTCGAAGTGACTGGTGTTTGGTTTGGTTTTACCCAAATGCGACTTCGGCCGGTTTGTCCATTTTGAACAACGTCGTGCAGTGAGCCCGTTTAACACCTGATAATTTTATGAGTAACATTTTTTTTAAAAAGTTAGGGTTAAGGATAAATAAATGTAGCTACTTGAACATAAAACAGAAACTGAAAGGAAAATTTACCCGTGTTAGCTAACAGGCTAACAGTTACCCAACAGGGAGAAATAGTTGATTTTGGTCATTGAAAGCAACTCAGACTGAAAACACGGTATCAGCAGGTAGCAATGAGCTAAACATTTACCCTGTTACTATGCCTGAAGATGATTCTGCCATTTTGGATGCCAGTGTAAATTCTGAAGAAAACATGGCCGTTGTTTGGTTGAGAAAAACTGAAAAATTAAATAGTTTTCTATCTCCTGGATATTAAATTTTTTTTTTTAGTTAATATTAATTTGTAAAAATTAGCTAATTGTGCCGTCTGACTAGCTGTCTCATCATAACACCATTTAACAGTTGAAAATTTTTAGTGGGATTGAGATTTTTTTTTAAAAGTAAAGGTTAGGTACTATCCTGAAATATACTTAGTCTAATGAACATAAAACAAAAACTGAAAGGAGTCTGCATAAAGATTAGAAAGATCACTGGGATTTTTTCTCTTTTGCATGTTGTAAGTGCTTCTCCTCTAACCTCTCAAATATATTCTAAAAAAAGTCACATTTGCCAAAAAAAAAGAAAAAGTTTTTTGTGCTGAACTACTGTGCTGATGTCAGCTTCTGGATTTCACATAATGGCACACAGGACCTTTAGCACCTGCCTGCGTAAAAGTTCATTTCAAACGTTACTTTTAATCTGACAAACGAGACTCATCAGGACGAATAATTATTATTTTATCCAACCTAACTGCATTTGGAGTTATGATTTTCAACGTTCAAATATTTATTTCTTTGTTTGGAAGGTTTGATTCAAGCCCGCCTGGAAGTAACACGTGAGGGTTTATTTAAAGAACTTATGAGAATAAAAATAGTGTGAATCATCCACTGTGATGTTCTCAGCCACCAGCTCAATCCACAGAAGACACGCGCTGAGGGGATTCCCTTTGGAAGCACGCTGAAAGATTCATTTCTCACCTTGTTTACATTGTTAGGATTAAATCCCACATCTTAGAGTTCACAGACCAAAAGAGTTTATGTGGTTACTTACCTTCAGGTAATTTCATACTAAACACAGGCATGTGTACAATCCTGAGTATTAAATTGTAACACAGAAGCACAATGAGGTAATTTTTAAGAACAAATTAAAGACTACCATGACCAACAGCTCAGCCAGTGAGACTCTTCGTTTTGCTGTCAAAGATTATGGCGTATTAAAGCCATTGTAGATAGAAAAAAAAAAAAGGAAAAGTACATTTTTGCCAAAAAACTGAGATTGATCTAAGAGATTTTCTAGCGTAAGGACATTTATGAGCTTTAAAAGTCAAAAAAGTTTGGTATTACTGGTAGACTTGGTCTCAATGTCATCGATATTTTTGTATTGATCCGCCCACCTCTGTTAGTGGAAACTGGCGTTACTCATACGAAACCATGCATTATTTTCCCTTCCAGTTCACAATTATGTGTTAATGTGTTCTATTAAATCTCAACAAAATACGTTAATGTTGATTAATAAGGCCCTATTAAATGTAACATCATTTTTCAAGCAGGGGTAAAGTTGATTTGTCAAACTGGGTAATACTACACTTAATCATGTTGACAACTATGTGAGCTCATGACGCTTTTACTTCAAAACATCTTACCAAGTGTTTTTGGTCTAGTTTCTAGTGCAAACATTGATGGTGACCACCTTATGCCAAATGTTACAAGTGCAGATGAGCTGTTGATGGATTTTTAGTACTTTTAAATTAATCCATAACAAAAGTTTGTTTAAAATTTATCTGTACTGCCATTGATACAATAAGATACAAAAGGTTGCAACGCAACAGAAAGTACTCGTTCCATTGGCAGATTATTGCACTATTATTTCTTACACTTATTCCCAAAAGTGTAAGAAAATCTGTTAGTGGAACTTGAACTTCCTTTTTATCAATATTAAGCGTTTTTTTTTTTTTTCACTTAAAACAAGCTCTGAAATCTTGGTAAAACTTACTTATTAGTTAGTTTTGTCTTATTTGAAGTGTATGAAGATATTTGCACTAGAAACTAGACCGAAATTACTTGATACATTTTGTATTTTTGCAGTGCAGGGTTTCCGACTACCTCAGCTTCTTTGATTCACATTGGAGAGTATGGCTCTAATTAGATGCAATGTTTGCAGAAATTACTGGAAGTTGGTCCCTGAGCGTGCAACCCGAGCGCAGCATTAATTTAACAACTCAATGATAGTTATCGCTGAATTTTCTCTTACGGACAGTCATTAACACAATAAGAAACATTGGAATGTTGGAATTTGGGTCAATTCAAAGGTACAATAAATGAGCCACAATGTTTTTAGTAAGGGGTTTGTAGCTAGAAACAAGACAAAGTATTGAAAATACATTGGTTCCGTAAGTTCAATAATGACTAGACCAAATATGGCAGGAAAAACATAATCAAAACATCTCATGTCTGCAGTGAAAATGGCTCAAGAGCAGGGAGAAAAGCACAAGGTCTCAGTTTCAGTTATGCAGCCGAAGCAACAAGATTGACAACGATATGAATCAGTCATTATCAAATTCCACGGAGATCTGCGTAATGAAGCATGTTTGTTTCTTCACCCTGTGGTTTCTAAGAGGCAAAGCAATATTTCACAGTTCTGACAACTGACTTTCACTGCGTTTCTTTGAAACCAGCCTGGTATGTCTGAAAGGATTTAGGACTTTTTAGACATTGTTTGAACGAAGGTTTCTGTTATTGAGGAGTTTGACATTGACAGATAAAAACTTTCTTCTAAGGAAAAGCTGTTCTTTTTCTTTAATCCATCCAGTACTGGTTAAGGAGTGTGTCCAGAGAAACCCATTTGTTCTGTGTGAGTACGATTAAGCACAATGTTTTTACTGGTCCTGTATGTAGACGAACATTTTTTAACGCTTTCTAAACATGTTATCTTATTATTGTGAGTTTTTGTTTTTCTCCTCACAAAACTGGCCAAATATATAATGTTTCCAAGACCTTGTCGGCAATTGTGTCGTTAATGGTGGTTGGTTCAGACATTTAAAATCTGAGCACTGGCGAGAATTCAACGCGTTGCCTAGTGAGACAACGGCAGAACCAACACAACCTTCTACATCTTATTGTAACAATGCCAGTACAAATAAGCTTTAAATAAACCATTGTTATGGATATTAAAAGTGCTATAAATCCATCAACACCTCATCTCCGCTTGTGACATTTGGAATAAGGTTGTCACTAAACACCTGAGTCAGTAATGTTCACTTTAACAACTTCCTTGGCAACAAGTTAGCACATGACACAAACTCTATCCACGTTTCCATGGTAAACATAAGGACAGTTACAGAATAATATGTACTGTGAGAATGTGGACAATTACAAAATGGCGCACGCACATTTTAAGGGTGGTGAACTGTAGACGCCTCGTTTGATTCACACACTGCATGTGGTGTTGAACTGTGTAAGTTCGAAGGGGTGGTTTCCTCGGTGACGGGGTCAGATTCAGCCAAATTCAGGGCCCTAAGCAGCCGGTTTCCTCTCACAGCTCAAAGAAAATTAGCACCACTCGTCCTTTTCTGCTCCAAGTAATCTTTATATGTATTCGCGTACTTTGACAGGCATGATTCCCAGTCAACATTTTCTTGACATTTTGTGGTTTTAGACATTCAAACTCACTCTGAGCAACAGTTGAACCTCGTCGTCTGACCATAGACATACTTTACTCACTGCCATTTTGACCTTTGGTTTTCAGGTAGAAAGTTTTGAGTTTCAAAAAATATAGCACCAGCTAGTGGCGTGGCGAGGGAATTACACCATTTCCACGTTTACCGTTGCTGTGTTGTTTACATAGTAACGATTGTACTTGGAACATTGTCATGTAAACGAGTTAATATAAATTTTCATTGGATTGTTGCGCAAACAGGGCTTTACGCCTTACGCTAACCGATGTAGACTTGTGGTTTTCGTTTTGGTCTTACTTTTCAATTCAGTACAGAATCTATGGCATTTGAACTTTTACCTTGTGTTTTTATGGCTAAAATAGATTTTTTTTCTTAAGTAATAGCAATGTAAAAGCTGAACTTAATTTAAAAACAAATGGTTATATCAAAATAGAAGAAAAACATACTGTATGTCATCTTTAAGGAAAGCCATTGATGCTGCTTAATCACAGCTTGGTGACACAGTGCTTATTCATCTCTGAGGCTGTGTTACGTTTTTATATTTAATCCAAAAACATCAGGTGTCTTCCATGAGGTGTTAAATTTGTCTTTGTGTCTTTTGTTTGGTGTTTCTGGGAACCCCGTTTGGCAGAAAAGGTGTGATAATGGGGCGAAGGTTCAACTTTCAGCCAATCAGCAACCTTAAACAATGCTTTTACATCATGATTCAAGTCTTACAAAATTCTTGAAACCCAAGTCGTATTGAAAATGTGTAGCAAGACATAAAAACTGATGTTCAGACGCCCTGTATTCAATCAGACTGAGCTTGAATCGTTTTACACGGGAGCGCGAGCAAGAACACAACATGGTGTAAAGACTAGCAACTACAGTTTGCTAGTCTCCAAAATATTCAATCAGAGGACCTGAATATAAATGCGTGCCACGCAAGATTTGTATTTCTATCAAAAGCTGAAAACCATGCATAATTTTCCTTCCATATCACATTTATGCACCAGTTTTGTGTTGGTCTGTCACATAAAATCCCAACAGCGCGCTGCGGCTGAACACTTTACTTCTTACTTTTGTCATTAAGAGTTTTATGTGGGAGGGGAAAAGAGTTTTCATTCCTCCTCCAAATGTTCAAAGCTTGACTAATTCAACCTAATTTCTTAAATAGATTATCGTTCAAATAAATCAAATCATGCGAAATAACCAAAACAATGAATGTGAGGACGATTTTACAGCAGACTGTGAATAGCGAATGCTAGAATGTTTTGCCACATGTCCAGGATCTGTAAAAGTCTGTGCCTTAACATAAAGTGTTTGCACACACCCTATCAAACACAAGCTCTTACTGAAGTTTTATTAGTGCATAAGGGGGTGAGTGAGTGTAAACGTTTCATCAGGGCCTTCTGCTATTATGACACTGAACTGTGTGAACTAGAAACACGTGTTTCCTGCAGGCAGTTTTGATCTAAACTCAAGCACAGGATTAGTCACTCTTCAGCACTGGTGATCTCTGTTTACCAGAAGACAAAATATGCTTGGAGCTTTGAACGGAAATGTGACTGTCTTCGTTTGGTTTCACCGGGTCCCTCAATAGGCTAGATATGATCTGCTCTCCATCAGTCCAATGCTGAATCCATACTGATCCTGCTTGTATCACGAGATTAAGGTCACACCATGAGTACATGTAAAGGATAGTAGGTATTTCTCCAAAGAATCATAAAGTGTATTTCAAGAAAACGTATTTCAAGAAAACGTACTTTTGAAATGTTCAGTTTCGTGCCTTGCTAGAGGCACAAAACTCTACCAGTGGACAGGGGCGTCCATCTCCCTTTTTGGGCATCAATTCTTTATTAAGAAAGGAGGAAATAAAAAAAAAACACCTCAATTGAGAGTAAAAAACCTTTTAGCAAAGTTGAAGAAGTTATTTTGAATTTTGCCATTTCCATCAACCGCTTCTAATGCGATACTTCAAACTGCGCATAAAAATACGTTGGTGGAAACATGGATAGTGCAATTGCAGTCAGAACTGTACAACTAGCGTAATTAATAATGTTGGCTTCTCAGTGATGCATTTACACAATTCTATATTTGAGTGTGATTCCTGTACATCAAAGAACTTCAGTGAACTGAAAAATCAAGAACTGGGTGCAGAAGCTTTTCAGGAGCAAATATATTTGGATAAATGCTTCAGTGGAATCACATGGTTTTTGTAGTCATCACGCCTTCTGATCAAAAATGTTGGAGTTCATTTCTTTGGAAAGAACTTTGGAAAACTTTAATATTAGATATCAGATCTAATATCTAATATCAGATATTTATCTCTGATATCTCTGATCTTTAATGCAGTTAGGTGTGCCGAACAATGGCCATAAGAATCCTTTACTGTCAAGCAGCGTAAAGGAAGGGTTTACTGCGGAAGATTGTAACATGTTGATGAAGTAAGGACAAAGGAGGACAAGCTCCAAATCCTTCAGCTTTACCTTGAATCAGTTCAATCTTGGGGAAAACCTGCTGCTCCGTCCGAGCAGGGATTCCTAACACTCATCAAAACTGGCTTTTGAAATTGATCATGTAGGATAACCTTAATCTTCTGGAATGGCTCCAAACTTGACCCTATTAAAATCTGATGGAAGTTCAGTAACAAGCCAGATCCAGGGCAGGAAACAAACCATTTAAATGAGTTTTATTATTACTTCCCAGACAAAAGGTCAAGCTTTCAATGGGAATTTTGCCTGGACCTCGTCATCCACTACAAGAAGAGTGTGGTTTGTCCCGTAAACGGTTAAGAAACATCAATGCAAATATAAATCATTTAAGATTCAAACTGAGGGACTGTTTGCGAGTGTTGTGCTACAAACAAGCAGCGGTCTATTTGTGTCTGACCTGGTAATAACGTGAAATGGCGGAGTGAATCGGTTGGGACGGAGCAGCAGAGTGCGTTACTCCTAATGACCCAGGAATTTTGCAGAAGGGTAAAGCTGTCTTAAGGAGAGGCGCACACAGGCAGAGCTGGGATTTGCGGCTGTAATCTCCACTCTAAGAGGATCTTAACACTTTGTCAGGCTACAGAGGAGAACATATCAGCAACACCTCCACCGGGTTGGCTTCCTGTGTTCTCAACCGCAAAGGCAGCTCTCTCCACAAACACGTACAGAATGGTATGAAAAAGTACCAACGCTTTTCTTGATGATTTCCTACAAGCGCCGCAATTCGGTGTCACAGTGGCAACTAAATTTGCCAACAACGCCAACTTGTCTAATCTCCGTGACAACTTGGAGATCCAATCAGCATTATCTGGGAATCACAGTAAAAGGTCATGGTGGAAGTAGCCAAGAATGTTTTTTTTATATATAAATATATTTGCAAGAGTTTATAGAAAAGATGAGCAATGTTTTTCTTGTTACTCCTCTCTATCTTCACAAATCCTTCGTTTTTATTAGCCTGCTGGTTGTGAACTCCCTGCTGACATAAAACATAAACGCTCCAAGCAAATTTTATGGCTTTTTTTTAACTTACTCCACTGGATGTGGTAGTAAAGCTGCTTGACCTGGGTCTTAGGCTCTTAACTCGCATCCCTGTTGCATGTTTGACAAATAAGAAAGGACAATGGATTAAAGCGGGAAATAGGATTCTTTCCAGCATTTGGCAACACGGCTTGGCAGACGTGGGTGTAAAGAGGACTAGCTGGACTTCAAGCGGTTATTCCTCTCATTCCTTCATTAACACCTGTTTAGGTGCTTGTTTTTTTAATACACATGGGCAAATCAACTTATATAGTGGCAATTACGCAAGTTTAGTAAAGAAAAATTAAGCTTTAGGGTTAAAAAAAGGAGGTAACGCCGTCCGTGTGAGTGGTTTTAGGGTTAGGGCAATGTGTTTTTTTGGTAACTCTCTATTTGAAGGGGCATATGTAAGACTGACATAATACATTCATGAACATGACATAATACCTGTTATGAACATGAAGGAGTCTTTGTGAATGTTATGACTGTTGTCATGATGTGCCATTCGGTAAATAATGACACTTTTAATGCAACTTTTGGTACAACTTTGCATTAAAAGTGTCATTATTTACCGAATGGCACTTAATGTCACCAGCCATAGACATTCATGAAGACTCCTTCATCTTCATGACACGTGTTATATCGTGTTTATGATAGTGTCATGTCAGTCTTATGAACATCCCTCCAAATAAATTGTTACTGTTTTTTTATTTTATTTTTTTAGCATTAGGGAGCGGTGAAAAAAAAAAAAGAACTTCCACAATGTCAGAAAAATGAGGCTTTGTGGTTCCAGACCATTTCTGCTGAATGCTCCCAGAGATTCTCAGCTTTAACTAAGACACTAAAATCTATCTAAGAATTTTCAGATGATTCTGCAGTCTGTTGATCAGCTTCAGGTTGCGGGTCAGAGGTCAAAGGTGTTTGGATTGCAACAAGGACACGCCTTTAAGAGATTTATCAACGTTTGATGAATTAGACGTCGGTCTAGCTAGAGTAGAGCTCGACCGTTAGATTCGAAATGCCTGACAAAAGCAAAGTTCTGTTCCTCTTATAATAATCTGTTTGTACTGAAGATATCTCCAACTGTTCAAAGATAATTTGGAAGGAATTTATGGCCTGTGGCTCGGAGATAAGACGATTAAATATGATGGGTGATTTCCAAAATCCCTTTCCTTTCCCTTTTAGCTGTAATTGTTATGCTTGTCTTGCTGTTTCAAATGCATCGACTGTTTGGTCGTTCTTATCATTCAGTCTGAAACTTACGAACATGACCGATGTTTTCCTAGGACTGTTGTGTAATCCTGCGTCCTGTTGTACCGTATTGGTCCCCATCTCTCGGCTTCGCTCTGTTTGTGGTGACTAGAACTGTGAATGCATTCGGACCCACTCATCTTGTAGGCAGTTTTTGTGTTGAATTTTCTGTGTTGCTTTTTCAATGTCAACCAAGGCAGTGGAAGTAACCCAGAATTGAGCATTTATGTTTTTTTATTTTTAAATAGTGAAATTGATCTTGGTATCATTTGAAAGATCTTTCAAACAATGTGTTGTGATGTACAACAGTTCCAATAATAGCAGCTAATATCTTAACTGCAACAGCTAACACCCATTTAGCATGAATCCAATGGTAATGGAGGCTCAGGCCAAAACAGGTTTGAGCAATTTTAAAACAACTTGAGTCTAAAAAGGTTGAATAATTTAAAGAGAAACATTGTTTTCTGAACTTTCTATGAAATGTCACATTTGCATGGGATTGATATTTACTCAATCCCATGCATTTCATGATCGTTTATTGTAATTTATGTCAAATTATGATATAATTGCATAATTTGACATTTCAAAA
This sequence comes from Xiphophorus hellerii, assembly GCF_003331165.1. Classification (NCBI taxonomy): domain Eukaryota; kingdom Metazoa; phylum Chordata; class Actinopteri; order Cyprinodontiformes; family Poeciliidae; genus Xiphophorus; species Xiphophorus hellerii. The sequence continues at coordinate 17,553,041 of NC_045688.1, read as the reverse complement.
ATACATTTGTTTAACAGAAATGCACCAATATGGGAGAAAACTCTTGCTCTGGCACTAGAACGAGGTGGGTTTTTTTTTTTTTTTTTGGCCGTATCGAAATTGGTTGAAGTTGCAAAACTGTGATGGAAACACTTTTTTTCCCACGTCACACGAGTCACATGATCAACAACCGGATGCGACTGCTGGCACCAACCACGAAGAAGACGACGACAGGAAGCAGTAGGAGGACGGCGGCGCGGCACAGCGCTCGTCCGCCTGTGGTTTTTAATTGCGTTTCTTCTTGAATGGAAAAACCGCAAATGCTAAACTGTTTTATTAACAAGGTTGTTTTTTTTACGTTTGTAATGGAAACGCAGCGAGTGAGTGAGCTCCACATTAAAGTCAGTGACAGCAGAAAGACTTGGGTCACAGAAAAGAGGAAACGAGATGTTCCTGTGTGCTGAGCTGTTCGGTCGCAGCCCTGCAGTCTGAACATGTGACACTGAACGCAGCGCTGCCCCCCCCTCCCCACTCGGTCCCTGCAGCGACAGCGACATGCCAGTTCATCCTTAACAAGCAGCGAATTCATTCTAATATATCTGAGCAAAGTTCACAGCTTCATCTCGAATTAGTTTTGTCTCGTCTGTCATAATATGTCTGAGATGAAGTTCAGTTCCAGGTCCTTCAGAGTGTGACATCATTAACGATGACGCAGAACGCTGGGCGGGGCCCACAACCATGGAAACAAAAATCACTAATACAAGTTCAGTTTTACTTTATTGAGACATTATGCAGACTCTTATCTCACGTTGTAACCAATGTAACGGAAAACTCTAGATTGTTTTCATTTCAATTTTTCGTAAGAGTACAAATCCGAAAACTGGGCCACAGACTGAAATGATCGGCCATTCTTCTTTATGAAAAAGCTCAAAATGAACTACATTTTGAACATATTTTTTTTTTATGTTGCCACAGTTTCTTAAGTGGATTTTGGTGTGGACTTTAGCTGGGCCATTCCAAACAAAAGTCCTCCTAACGAACCCATACATGTTGATTTTTTTTTTTAATCTATCTATCTATCTACAGTATCTATCTATAGTGTGTAAGGAGTTTACTTTAAAAGGTCTGCATAGGCCAAGCTAGGCTTCATGATGATTCATTGAGACATTTTTAAAAAAGACAAGCTGAAGACTTCTCAACCTGGCCAAATATGGATGTAGTTCTCTCCTGCTGGAAGCCATTGCTTTTAAAGACAATCCTCAAATCCTGTTCAATCCTAATACCCAGATGATGTCTGGATTTGTGGCTCTGCCGAACGAAATGAACAGGATGGATGTTGGCACTAAGACTCTTGTTGTTATGGCGGCTGACTTATAGGAATTCCAGCGGATGCTAAAGCGGACTTAGTTTTTTTGCTCTGCTGCTGCTGCAGCCGTGTGTGGGTGTGTGTGTGTGGGGGCGTGTGTGTGTGTGTGTGTGTCCGCAGGTCTTTCTCACTGAATGTTTCTGACTTGTTTTCACTTTCACAACACTGAAAGTGCTCCGAAGTTCCCCGGAGGCTAAAACAGCGTCAGCTTTCGTTTTCCACGCCGGCATGTCAACCTTTAGCTTACCAGGTTACACACAAGCGACAAGCAAAAGGACAATAATCTAAAACAAAAAAAGCTTAAAGCTTGATATGGCCCTAAAAGAACAATACAGGACAAATTCTGTAAAAAAAATGTAATGTAAGTGATTAGAGGGTTTTCAGGCGTGTTTCGTGATCCTGTTTACTTACGGACATTTTTTGCTGGGGGGCAAAAAGCCGCGGTAGAAAAACTACGTAAAGAATGTAGAGCGCCACAGCAAAGAGGAAATAACGCAGAAAAAAAACGTATTCTTATTTTTCTTTGCTTTCTGTGCCGTCTACGCTACACTCAGACTCATTGCCATAGCAACTGACTTACAACAGTTCCCCTAATATATCAGGAGGATTCAGCACCAAAAAATATTTCCCAAACAAAGGGCAGATCGTCTGAACAAGCTGTGGTTGATTAGCTCACTTAAACACCTGCTCTACTGATGATGTCAGAGACTGATGCGTTCAACATAGTAAGCACACAGAGATGTTTCAATGTTACAAAAAGTGAGAAAAGGCCTACAAATGTAATTATTAAATAAGAAACAATGACAAAAGCCTGCATCGTGCAGCACAAACGCAGGCACTCCAATAAATCCGATTCCACAACAGCTGCTACTTTACAGTGTGCTGGGAATTCCTTCATGCATTTAGACTGACTAGCTCCCAGAGCGCTGATTTATGTAGCATCTCCAATGCCCCTGAAAACCTACTTTTCATGCTGCAAATTGTTTCTACAGGGATATTTCCCTCCATTCTCTTGAACTGTGTTGTATGATTTAACCTCTGGACGCTGGGACTTTCTGTGTTTGTTTTCAAAGAAAATTTGCAGAGAACTCATTGAAATCTAAGAATCGTTTGGATTATTTTTCTACGTGCCAACTCCGACAGGACTGGTCACGCCGCCGCCGCCGCGCAGTCACGGTCGCGGCGCAGGACAGCGGGACATGTCAGAGCTCTCGGCCTCGGCGAGGAGAGATCTTCTCAACAGAACCCGCGCTCCCACAAGTATTTGACTAAATGTTATTTTAGTCGCTGCTCAAGCAGAACCTTGACCTGGGAGCCAGAAATAGTCCATCGTTGGCTCTTGCTGCTCGGACGCCCCAGTTTGGTCATAAAACTCGATGTTTATCTTTTCTTCCCTATTGTCAACTTTATCTTTCCCTCAAAAAGACAACACTGGCCTCACGCTCGTCTCACCAAAAGAGATGTCGTTAACTATGTTTAACTTCATGCAAAGGCACATTGTTATTATTCCTCCAGGTTTGGTTTCCAGTTCTACTTTTAAAGTTTAAATATTATATTCGGCTCTTTACTAAACATTTGATATTTGTAGATGGATCTACAGTTGAAACCAGATCTTCACATCCAAGACGAACATCTTTCTCACTGTTTCACATTGAATTACACTAAACCTTTTTCTACATCATACAGATTTGGGTGTCAACCTACAGCAAATTTCACCTTTTTTCCAGCCACAAAGTGGCATTTTAGAGCATAATCGAGTAACATGTCAACTTCAGTTATTATAAAAATGCTACACATATCAAGTATGGCGTGAAAGAAATTTGACTGTAACTTAACGCCTTGTCTCTTTAAAAACTCCTACCGTTTCTGAAACTCCGCCTTCAGGAAGTCATCACAACATGGCTCCTCCTTTAGCAATGCTTTCAACCAGCGTTGAACTGAGAAGTGTCTCCGGAGAGGGGGAGCTGTGGGACGGAAGCTTGGAAACTGAGGAGGAGCTCCGTCTCGAAGGCGGGGCTACGTCCACCCGGGCGTTTACCACAGCTGAATGGTTGCTATGGGAGATTAAAGGCTTTCTCAAACATCCAGGTATATTTTAGATGGAGAGGGAGTAACACATGATGGTCACATGATGTAAAGCGAAATAAAAATCGATTTTACATACTACTGCCCCTTTAAAAAAATCTGGTTTATCAACAATCACAGAGCGCCCCATACAGTCACATCATTACATCATTTTATTGGTTCTATTCTCATTTGTAATTTTATATTTGTATTTTTTTTTACTGTTTCACTTTTGGTAGTTTATTAATTTCCATTGTTTTATTTTTTTTTGCTTTAGGTAGTAGATTCGTTGAGTTACTAGTTCAGTGACTTTGTAGATCAAAGTATTTTACCTGGAAGGTTGAATTCTTTTTTATGTCAATAAAATTCTTTTATTTTGGGGAGAAAGTTTTTGTGTTTATTTCATACATTTGTTGTGTCTTGCTGTCTCAAAACGCCTAATCTATTGTTATTTCAGTACCGAAGATACGTTTTTAGAAGCAAAACCTGAAACTGAACTGTCTGTCTGGTTATTATTCTCTTGAGGAAATGGGCCAAAATTACAGCAAGCTATTGTGAGAAGCGTGTCGAAAGAAATTCAACAAGCTGGTTTTACGACCCTTTTTTAGGTTCAAAAAACTAAATCAAACAGTAAAATGTTGTTTGTTTTTTTTGCATAGTCACATCTCATCTGGAGATAAATGCAGGAATTTTTGCAGGCATGTACATGAATCTATGTGTTTCTCATGAAAGGCTCATCAGATAAACTTTGCAGATTCTCTGTATTCCTCCGTAGCTGTACAGAGTGAGATTTCAGATGATTTTTTTTTTTTTACTATAATAAGTCTATCAATTTGCACTATTGAGTACAAGTGTATCATAATAGCCAAGATGGCTGAGGTATTTGTAAGAGTGTTAAAAGTGACTACAAAGTGAAATTTGTGGTTGCATAAAAGGTATTGCTGATCAATTTCTATTAATAATCGTAGTGGTTCTAACATTTTTTATCCTTTTTCTCAACTAAATGTTTGCAAGATTTTTAATTTGTTCCCAATCTGTTACATGGCAGGTCCTGGACACCTGCTATGTAACAGGTTAGTTACAGATTTCAGCACAAAGACATGATACAAAATGCATTAAAAAAATAGTTTTTACTGAATAAGGGTATTTTCAGTTCTGTCTGCATAACTTAAACTAGCTTTTTTATGTATGTTTTTGATTTTAAAAACTTCCTCAAACGGTAACTTCTGCCATAGAGCCTCTTTAGATGTTTTTTTTTTTTGTTTGTTTCTGTTGTCGGCTGATTTCGTTTCATTAAAGAAAAGAATCATTTAGCATTTCTTAGTCTTTCTGTTGGGCCAAACTTCAAGGTAAGAGGCTTTATAAAAGTCTCCTTAGTAAAACCTTAACCAATCACCTCAATCCAAAGAACACAAGGCTAACAGCCAGCTAATGTTGCATTAGCTGGAATGTAGCGAATTATTCCCTTTTTTAGATCATTCATTGTAACAACTTCCTCTCTTTTTCATAGAGTTAAACTCTTGTGTAATTTTAAAACAATGAAAAGAAACAAAATTATTGTAATTATTAGAACATTTACAGGACGTACTTTCAGTTTTGGGTCTTATATTTCTCAAAAGAAAACATACTGAGATTGTTAGTATACTGTTAGCCTCTACACACAATGAAAATATTTTCTGGCCTGCTTCTTTGCTGGTTGTATTGCTTCCATTAATTATATCATGCTTCAGGTATTTGACTACATTTACTTTTAGTTTGCTACTTTAAGGTTTTCACAGTGAGGCATGTTCATCGGTAAAACTACCCAACATGCTAAACATGCCTGAAGCTAATCTTAACTCAGTTTGAGGAGTACATTACAGCATTGCATATTTGAACGTTGTCAGTTTTACAAAAACTAAGCAACAGATTAAGTCCAAATCCTAATGTAAAAATGTAACGTCACCTTGAGGATCATGGAACAATCAACCCAGACGTACGCAGGCTAACAACAGCTGGGTTGAAAACAATGTCTAGCAACGGCTCCTGCACTCAGCTAACAAATCACACACACATACACACACACCCATGCCCGCACACACACACACACCCCGCCAGGCCAAGGAGAGATTGAGGTCAGAGAACTGTCCATGCAGTCATGCCAACAAAGTATTAAAGTTATGACCCTGCTCCGTCTTTAACTTTAACCGGATCAGATTCAGCTACCACGGCTGGATGTGACCTACCAAATGAACAGGGCCCAAACACCATTAAGCCTCTTTTGCACTCCTTAGCTAAAAGCAATAAGGGAGTAATATCCAGCATGTTTTGAGTTCTCATGACATAAGCTAACTCCACTCATCTAATCTTCTACTCATGCTATCCTGTGTTATCTGGGCAGCCTCCTCTGACTGACCCAACTGCAGTGTTTTCTGAATATAGACCATCTACAAAAATGTAACACTTTTTTTTTTATTGTTGCTCATCTTAAGATGTGCAGCTTTTTCGCCCTTTATGATTTCATCCCCTCCAGATTTGTTCTTGAAGAACTTCTTTGAGTGTACTGAATGTAGCAGAAACTTTTCATCTGAACTGACGCCCAGAATAGTAGAAGGGAAGTGCTTCAGGTAAGTAGACTGAGCGTCTCCTCTAAGACACTTCCTTGGTAACCAGAATGTTACAGAGGACAATTCAAAACGTTCTCAAGACAGCCACAAAACCATTTCATCGTTATTACATAGAAATTCTACACATAAACAATTCTCAAGCTGTCACCATTGTAACAGTTCTTTATCACTTTGAGTCTGTTTGGGCGGATGCTCCCCGTTAGCAACCTGCTGTAAATCCTGTTACCTCCGTTTGTCAGGATCTGTGTTTTTCTGTGTTTATTTAGAGTTTTCTGTGTCCTTAGTCTCTTCGTTGTCCTGTCCTCCCCTTGATTGTTCCCAGGTGTGTCTCGTCTCTGTGATTACCCTCCCGTGTATTTAACTCCACCTGTGTTCCTTGTTCCTCGTCGGGTCCTCGTCAATGTTAGCTTCTTTGTCGTCAGTGTGTCCATGTTCCTGCTGCTCGTTGTTTCGACTGTGATTTTCTTAATTAAATTATCATCATTCATCATACCTGGGTCCGCTGCGTATACCTCACCACTCTCAACACACCGTTTCATGACACTGTTAAGGCGTGATGAGTGAAGAGATACCTGTGATTTCATTTACCAAGACATATGAATCTGATCAATACCTGATCATTATTTTCCCCAATTCACTGCAACTTTTATTATTTGTATCCATTTTTAAAAAAAAACAATCTAAAAAGTGACTAAAAAGATCACGTCAAACTAAATCTTAGATTTTTTTTAGTAATATAGGTCGCAAACAAAAAGGAGTGCCTTCTTATTAGCCTTCAGGCATAGCTAGCATATTGCTACATGCCACCATGATGAACCCATACTCTCTTTTAGCCACTTGAGTTTTTATTAGTGAACTAGTGTCACTTTTGCCACTGTGCTGAGGAAATGACTGGAGTGGAAGCAGTGTGCGGTCATTGGTCCTTCATAAGGTCGATCAGATGGGGCGAACATCCACACAACAGCCCAACATCAGAGAGGAAGCCCTGAGGGCGTCACTTTGTCTGGCCAAACAGGTGAGCGGAGGATTTTTTTTTTCTTGGGCTCAGGATTTGCTCGAATTAATTCTACAACTTAAAATAGATTAAAAATCACAACTGTCTGTGTAACAGGGAGCTGTATGGCCATCTGCTGCAACGATGACTCACGTGAAACGATTCCAAAGTATCCCCATGTCTAAGGTGTGTAAAGTTCAACTTTAACTCACATGAATTTTGCTTTAATCCTGTAATGACTGTGCAGCAGTGTGTTTGCCTCTTGCCGTGGCCTTACTATGAAGGAAGCACAATAATCAGAAAGGTTGCTCTCCTATTATTTTTAATTGAAGGTGTTGCTTATTTTGTTCGTATGTAGCTTTATAAATAAAATGTGAAAAATTGCGATTAACTACTGATGCTGCAATTGACTTGATTAAAAATTCTAATCAAGTTCCACCACTAATACTATCAAATAAAAATCCATTATTAAAAAACCAAGTTATGATGTGAAGGCTGGCCTACTTCTGGGTTTTTAACTGTCTATAGCAAGCGGCTGTGCGGCATTTCAAATTTTTTATTTATTTATTTGATCATCTTAAAAATTGTAACGGCACAAACAAATATTTAACTGCAGTACAAACGCAGCACAGTTGACTGGCTCCGCATTTTGTTAGATTTTTTGTAAATGAGGACTGGCTGGTTGACCTTTGATGACCTCTGGACACATTTACTAATATATATATTTTTTTTAAATGATAGGAATTCAAACACAAAAATCTGCTGCACAAACGCAACACAAATGTTTGTCACCAAATACCTTTCATTTGCGCAAGGTCAGGGGTCCAACATATAGAAGACATTTTACTTGACTTATTTTGGCTGATGCCAGATCTGGCATTGGCATCATTGAAGTTGCACTTTGAGATATTTGGTTGGTTCTGAAGCAAGTTGTCCGCCTGATTCTAGTCAATGAGGTTTTTGTGTAAAGAGGAGGACTACGCATTTCTGGGAGCGTCAGGAAGTTCGACCAGAGGTTCCCCAGAGGACCGGGGAGCTTCGGAGGAAAATTGGAAAGGCACAAAGGAGGTGAGGGTAAGAGAAACGACAGCCACCAATCAGGACATGAAATGTCACCACGTCGACATTTCTGATCGTCCATGTTTGCGTGCGTCAGGCCCGCCGGCGCTTGGAATGGGAGCAGCGGGAAAAAGAACGACTCAGAGCAATAGAAGACAGCAAGAAGGTTATCAAGCACACACACACACACCCACACCCACACACACACACGAAACAAGTCTGTACATCTGTAAAAGCAAACAGTATTTATTTCCAAACTTCGGCTCAACCTGGCGGCTTCAGTTATGAAGTGGAATGAGCTAAACCTTGACTGCTTGTTTGTCATCACCAGCAGGATGAGAGACCACATACTGTGCCAAGACTCACAGACAGGTTGCATGCAGCAGCCAAGCAGTAGTAAATGAAGCTGATGGGTGTAATGACAGATCACTCTGGCCGTCGGCGCAGTTAGCAGTTTGCCGGGTTCTCAGGCAGAGCACTCAGGAGTTTGGATCGAAGCCCTTAACAGTTTCATCAGAAGCTTCCTGTTAATAACTGGTTTGTAAGGAGCACATTGTCGCCATCAGGACCAAGAGTGGAAGCAATTTAAATTTTAGCCAAGTGACTTGAATGAACTGGATCAGTTCCATGACTCTAACTAACCCAAATTCATAACAGGAAATGGGTTTATTAACACAAGGTTAGTGAGGATTGATCCAGTTACTGCCTCACCAGGCATCATTTAATATTTTGGACTACAGATTGTAAAATAGTCCAGATGCTCATTTGGGGTGTTTTCGCCAACTGGGGACCAATTGGGCACCAAAACTCCCAACATTTGCTGCATTTCCAGCTGGTACAGTTCCCTTTCACACTGCACTGGGTTAAACAAACCAAGCCATTTGAAAAACCTGTACCCTCCTCGCCTGTGGGGGCGCTGCGCCAAGACCTAATGAAGGAAACAACACAAAAACCTCTGAAAAAGACATTGAGCACAACTTCCTTTTTCGCGAAATGTGAATGAAAATGAAGTGGCATCAGATTTTAGTGGTCGTCTTCTGTCGTTGGCTAAAGACTGCAAGTCTTTTCTCCCACTAGCGCGAAAACTTGAGCGTTTGTTTTGGTTGTATTTACTCAGAATGCCTTGTGCTATGGTCCACTTCCTGCCTTTGGAGGAAGTCACTTGGCATTCACGCCAGAGTTCACGTCAATTGAAACAAGACTTAGGTTTTTAGGTGGACCAGAGTTTTTATTTTTGACCCTCATCAGAGTTCACACCTCATCAACAAACCAAACGTACTAGACACATTAGGTAAAGTTTGGATAAGCACCAAAAAGCACTAACGATGATTTCTAGGTATTTACACTGTAAAAACATTGGACGCTCACATTCTATTGATTGATGTAAGGAAGAAGGAGAAAGCACCATCACCCCTAACAGAGTGGTTATGCTTTCTGGGCAAAAGCCTGACATTTAAGCTGCTGAAACTTGCAGAAGTCTGCACTGTTTTAAAACTTCAACTAGAAAGCTGTAAGGAGGTTGTCAGGCTTTTTAAAGTGATTTATTATCAGACGTTTCTGAGGATCTGAGGCCAGCCCAGGCGATACCTGGGTGATTTAACCAGGCGGCAAGAAGGAGCAGGCTGAACAATCCTGCAGCGGAGTGAACTCGCATCGAAGAGTGTTAGTTTCCCATCCAGATTCACTTCATAGCTGCCGGTTAAATCAGATTCACTCCCATGGAAAGATAACTCTGGCCCACAGTCTGGTCTTATCAGTCTTATCAGTAGTTCACGCCTGCATAGACGAACACACACGAAGCAGCGGCAGGAACACAGTTGGCACGTTAGTGGAAAAAAAGAATTTGGCGTGTGGATTCAAACAAAATAACATACACAGTTGCCAAAACAGATGGTCACCCTCACGGATGTGGAATGTACACATACAAAAACCAGCTGTGAAGGCCTCGTTTCTGACAGGAGTGTGTTAAACCGGCGAGGGACCTGGCCTGCTGTTGCCATCAATGCTTCTGCTAGGGCCTCAAATGAAATAAAAAGACGTTTACCCTCATAACGAGGTCAGTGTACTTTCTGTTAAACCCCCACCTAAACCTTTAGTCATACACACTCTTTCTAATCGCAACAAATCTAAACTAGATTTGAACAGCCGCAAACTATTGGAACTTCAGGGTTTTGGCAAAACCTCAGACTCCCTAATGTAGCTAGAAATGCACTTTTAAGGTTAGTTAGAGGAATAGTCTGTTTCAGAAATGAGAGACGAAAATTCCACCAGCCCTCCGGGGACGGAAAAAATGAGTAAATAGAGCATATTCCTAAAACTTTTTATTATGCCACAAAGCAAAGTAGGTAGTTAAGTAAATAGGTAGGTAGGTTGGATGGTAGACAGGTGGAAGGTAGGCTGATAGATAGGTAGGTAGGATAGGTTGGTTGAGCATTCATAAAACAATTCAGAGTACTTCTTTTGCTCCGCAACACACTTTTAATTGCCTTTGCTATTATAGATAATTGCTATAATTACGACACTGGATAACTAATCCAGTGTCGAAGCCCCTGACACTGGATTAAGACATTATAACACTGACATTATAAATCAGTCAGCAAGCTCAGTTAGGGTGAGCTACTTCAGTTTACATCAAGATTTTGCATAATGCAGAGGAATCTGTGATGCTGCAGTATGAGAGGGTCCTGGCTGTGGTTGTGAGGATCGGGTCTCATTGAGCAACTCACAATAAACAGGATTAGTCACCAACTGACCTAATGTCAAATCTACTACCTTACCAAGTTTGGTTGACAGCGACACAGGTAACCAATTGGAATGCTCCCATTTCCATTCTCCATGGGCGTGGCTTTAGCTGGTTCTACCGCAGTTCGTCTCGGCCGATATCGGATCCTGTCATGCCAAGTGGTTTGACTGACTGTGTTCCTTGATTGGCCCAGGATTTATGTCGTTGCATGAGCAAAGGTCGGGCCTTGCAAACTCCAAACAAGAACATTTCAGTAACTGCAGTGAAGTGGCGGACATGGCTCCAGGACCACATGCGTCAACCTTTGGTTTTCGTAACCCGTCTTTAGGAGGAAGAGAGAACCGGTGCAGCTGTGGGCAGCCTTCTGTCGGAGTTACAGTTTTACGCTGGCCGGTGTAAGTTTTTCTTTTCAATAAGGCTCATATGTGGATATTGGTGTACATCTATTGATTGCATGACCTAAATCCTAAAAGTTAGATTTGTTTGAGAAATCCTCTAATCTCCCATGGCAACCATTCAGCTGTGCAAAACTCCTGGGTGGACCGAGCGACGCCTTCAAGTAAATTCCATAAATGCCCCAGTTGGAACCCAGCAAAAAGGTTTAACGTGTTATGCAGATGATACTTTGAATTTATTTATTAATCCGCAGCCGTTGTAAGTTTTCCCTTTTCAGTTCTGAAGCTAAATCAACGTCACACACATGAACAGATTAGACAAGTTTGCATTATTACACATGGAGAACAAGTTCTACTGGCAAACGTAGCTCTCAAGTAAGTGCTTGAGGATGTGGAGGTTGGCCTGATTTCACCTCCTCCACATGTATGTCAGCTAGCCTTCCGCCTTAAAGTGACAGACATTGAACTAAATGTCTCCCTTGCTCACATCAACTTCCTCCACCCTCTGCAGCTGTTGAAATACCCGCGCACATACACACCAGTACGCAGCATGACAGAAATGTTAATCGATGGCAGGCCAAGGTCATTTGGAGCAATCGCAACCGGCCATTTCACATGTATCCATGTCAAGTCCTTCTATACAGAAGGAGAACATATTTCCAGTCCTCGCCGTCTTTTACTAATTTTCCTGAATAGCACACAAACAGAAGGGAACCGGATCCACGAGAGACCAATGTGAGGTCAGGGGTAAACAGCCAGCAGCCCCGTTCACTTCTCACTACACATCAGTTTGGGAGCAGAATGTGTTTGCTGATTGTTGGACCGAGGAGACTGGCATCTTCTACAAGCATCACTCAGAGTTTTAAAGTGTTGAAGGGTTGAGTTTGGTTGCTGTAGTTACATCAGCAACCAAACTGTACGATAAAAGAAAACTGACTTGGATGAGTGGGTGAATGTTGGGTACAACCAGGTGATAGAGCAGGACAATGTAACCAAACTCTTCTGCAGTTTGGTTCTTTTGCCAAGAGCCAAACTGCAAGGTGTGAAGCACCTTGGTGTAAATAAAACCTCAGGTTTTATTTAGGTGTAAATAAGACCTCAGCCTTTTTCAAAGTGTGTGAAATACCATATGCACCAATAAATTGGCCCAGATTTCCTTAATTTTGGGAGATCGCTGATCAGCCAATAGATGCAAAGCTAACCGATTTTATCTAGCTTGTCAAAGATCTAAAGATGAACTTCTGTCCACTTTTGGTCTGACTGTCCGGCCCAACAGGTCATGTCTGCATGTTTACCAAATCCGAGTCGGCCAAAATGGCCAATCGGTGGGTCAGACTTTTTACAGAAAGCTGCAATCGGTCCAACTTAAAAGCCAAGAAAGTGCCAGGAAACCAATGAATATAAAGTCATTATATATGCACTAGAGTGCCAACTTAAAACACATGTTGTACAAAGAAAAGTCATTTTGTTTCGTCACACAAACATTCCAACTGATCCTAGATATCAAACGGTTCATTAAGTTGAGTTTATTATTCAAAGTGGTTTAAAACGTTTAAGGAAACCAGCGTTCTGACAAAGTGGTCACATGTTCACAAAGAATCACACAAGTGCAGCAGTGAAAGGTCATCGATGGTCCAGGTCAAATATGGAATCGTTTTGATTTTTCGCATTCATTTTGTAATCCTCGGGGCAGTGAGGCGCACAAAGTTTTTCCTTCTGTCTTTTTAACAGTATATTTAGTAATTCATCACTGTTGACTGGTTGACACTCTGCGTGAAACTCTGGCGTTTCAGGAAAGAGAGCAGCAGTGGAGGAGCCACGTAGCAGAAGTGACGTCCAGCCAGGAGAAGACTCTGCAGGACAGACGGACGAGACTCCACAACTTCAGGGTGAGAGACGAGTGGAAGAAACAAAATTAAAAAAACAGAAAAGTCTGATTTACTTAGTGAGATAAGATGACAGGCTGGCTGACAAGAAGAAAATGATGAAGTTTAGTTCTGGACAAGAAACAAGCATATTGAAAATTGTAACCGTTTCTTTGATGGCGCTTAAAACAAGAATAAAATAACAGATCAATGAGCCGTTGGATAATAGAAGGAAGAGGTTTTTTTTGTTTCTTCACATTTTAATCTGCCTCTTGTCTCTGCTTTTTTCTCATTTTCTAGTTTCCCTTTTTACAATACATTTCGTTGAAAAACGAAAAAAAAAAAATCAGAATTTCTGAGGTTTGTCTCAGAAATGTTTGAGAATATCATTTCTGACGAGAACATTTCTGAGTGTGAAAAGTCAAAACTTTGCTAGAGAAAAAAATTTCAGAAAACTTTAGATTTAATCTTTTCCATTTTTTTTTTGAGAAAGTATTTTTGGAAATTTCTGAGAGTACTCTCAAAAAAAAAAAAAATTTGTCTAACAATTATTTTCCTTTTTGTTTTTTCTAGAATTGTTTGGGTGGATATTCACTCCTCCTCAGACTCCTTTGCTCAACCAGGTCCAAACAAGACCTGGTAATTAAAATCTGTGACAAAACCTGAAAATTGATGCTATTAGAATAAGTTTGATCTATTTTAGCAAAGAGAATTGGAGAATTTCTTGTCCATCCGTTTTGGAATTGTTTTCTACTCTGTGTTGGTTTGTTACATAAAATGTCCATAACAAAAACTGAAGTTTGTGATCTGTGTTCTCTGGTTATCTAGAGCTAAACATCCTTTAAAATAAAATCCCTTAACTTCTCAGCTCTCCCGTTTCGTCCTTTAGGAATTCCAGAGGAAGGTGTTGGCGGAGGAGGAGGGGATGGAGGGCGCCGCCGTCCACCAGCTTGTTACCAGGATGTAGACGATTCCCAGGTCACCGGAGCGAAGGAGTGAAGAGTTTCTTTAAGAGTCATAGCTGTAACTGTATGATGTAAGCATAAGGTTAGAAATTACAAGTTTCCGTACAGCGTTCCATTGATGAGACATGGAGCCATTTTATTCACATTATACTGAAAATTAAAGATGTGGCAACAGATCGAGTTCACGAGGTTTTTGAGCTTTCAAAATACAGCAAACGAAACGCTTTATATGTTTATGTGTTTTCCAGGCACATAATTCCATTTTATAGCATAATAAACTAACTATGTTACCTTCAGCTGCTACAAAAAATACTGTGTATATCAAACACAACTTAAAAGAAATTTGACTTCATAATTTAACTTCTTGAAATTGGGCCTCTGTCTCTTTAAGAAGCTCCTGCTCTTTCAGAAACTCCGCCTTCAGGAAGTCATCACATTATGGCTCCTCTATTAACCCTTTTGCAACGTTTTTGCCAGCGTTGCACTGAGAAGCAGCTCCTATAATGAGCTCAGCGGATGACTTTGCTAATTGCTGCTGGCTAGTCTGAAGGAGCTGAGTGGAGGAGTCGCTGGGAGGGCAGAAGCTTGGAAACTGCAGATCAGAGGAGGAGCTTCGTACTCGAAGGCGGAGCGAGGTCCAACCAGGCGTTTTGCACAGCCGAATGGTTGCCATGGAGATTAAAAGGATTTCTTAAACATGCGTGAAAGAATCAAAGCAACGCTCCAGATATGTTTTTGATGAGGGAATAACAATACAACATGATGGAAAGCGTAAAAAATGTCATTCTTTACAACTGGATTGACCCAGTCCGAACAACAGCTGTTCAACAGCCACTTCCTTTCTTACTTCAGAATAAAAGTCTCAGAAATAGATAGAGGACGTCTATTGCTTTTTTGTGTCCATCTTGTCTTCCATGTGTCTGTACGTCCTTTCCTTTCTTCCTAAAATACTTCCTTCCATCCTTACTTCTGTTTCCTCTGTCCCTGATAAAACGGATAGTCTTTCTTTCCTTCCTTGTATCCTTCCTCCCTTCATTACTTGAGCCCTTCCTCCTTGCCTGTGTTAGTTCCAGTTCTCACATTAAAAAAAAAAAAAAACAATAATGGCAGAAATATCTACCCTATATGTTTATCTATATTTTGTGTATCATTGTGTATTTCAAAAGAAGAGTAAAGAACTCAGGATGAGTTTGGAAAAGAGGAACGTTTAAATGAATCGTGGGTCCAAACCCTCGGCTTGTCCCACAGCGTGATTAAAGTGTCAGCGGTTCATGTTTCTTAACCTCAATTTAATGTCAAAATCAAAGATGAGATAAAAAGTCTCAGTGAATTAGAAGAGGAGTTCTGATCAGGCTGGTTTATCAGATTGAAAGTGGCTTTTGAAAATAATATACTACCATTTATAGGGCCACACTAAGAACACTAACCACACTAAAAGAAAATTCAAGAACAAACTCATAGCCGGGAATAAAGTCATAATGGTCCTTTATTCATGTATCAATTTGTCTTTATCCACGTAATTTCATGGCTTTATGCTCCTTATTTTGACTGTATTCTTGTACAATGATGCTAGTTTTTTTTTTAGCATTGATCACCACAAACAAATTCCTTGTAGATGCCATAAACCCTAACGAGGTTTTCAGGGCCTTTTACGGCGTAACACAGCCTGACGTGTTCTTCACCGTGATCAACTGTGGAAACATGCAGTTTTTCCCAACATATCCACGCTTCGTCTCACAACAAACCAACCAAAATATTCGTTTTATCAGTAGAAAACTCAACCCCAGTCTGAACGACCACGAAATCTAAAAGTAATAATAATAAAAAAAACATTTCAGGGTTATCTGTCTTTGTTTTATTTCAGTTTTTAGTGTTCAAAGATGAGCCTAAACCTAAGTTTAGAAAGAAAATCATTTTTGGAAGAGTTCTAGAAAGACTGAGTAACCCACGCACCCTGGTTTCATACTTCAAAAGTTAATGTATTTGCACAGATGGATGGACAGCAGGGTGTGTCCCAGCTGGGCTCCCTATACTGCAGAGCGTGGGTGTTGAAGTTCCTGCTTTGTCTGCACTTCCTTTTATTTGTAGAAAACGTGCAAACACACATACAGAGCACTTTTCACCTGTACATCTGCGTGGATGTTTTATGTGCGGAGTGTAGCTGAGTGCGTTTAAGGTGTGACCTGGTCATGAATCCAACTGACATGTGAAAGAACTCGTATCGGTGCGGCAGAAAACGTTAAGTGGTGTACAGCAAGGTCAAGTGTGCCAAGAGAAGTTACAGGAATATTGGACCAAATAGATTATGCAAAAATAGAAAGTGACTTGGAGAAGACTTGTACACATTTTGTAGAGATTAAAAATCCGGTTTTTAAGTGATTGGTCAGCTCCAGAGTAAACCCACTTATGAACATGAGTTAGCCATGGGGAGCCGTTTGTAAAGTTACACACACAGGCTAAAAACATTTAGCTAGCACAGAGCTAAATATTTAGGCTAGACTTAAATCTTTCTCTTGTTTGCTTAATATTTAACTTCAAACAAAATTTTTAGTTAAGCTAAATATTTAGCAAGCTCACGGTTAAATATTTAGGTTAGAATTAAATAGACTGTAAACTAGATACTGAGCTTTTTTTATTAAATATTTAGCTAGTAAGTTGAATTTTTAGTTAAGCTAAATACTTAGCTAGCTCAGAGCTAAATATTTAAGTGAGAGTTAAATATGCTGTTTGTATAGATATTTTTGTCAAACAATTAGCTTCCTAGCTAAATATTTAGCTTCAAATTAACTGCCTGGTTAGCAAAATATTTTTTCACTAAATATTTAGCTAGTAAGCAAAATTTTTAGTTAAGCTTAAAAATTCAGCTAAATATTTAGGATAGATCTAAATATTTCAATTGTAAACTAGATATTAAGCCTTTTCATTAAATATTGAGCTATCAAGCTAAATGTATTCATTCCGCTAATTATATATTTAATTTGGAGCTAAATAAACCTCTGCTGGGCCGTTTTAGGACCCGGTTGAATTTGATTGTAAAGAATGTAGGTTGGAGTTTAGGATTTCCGGCTCCATCACATGGTTATAGTAGCTCTATGTTTTTGCCACTCATTCTCTGGAATGATATCAGCTTCACTTAATTAATTAATTAGACACACGTGTTGGTGAACATGTACAAGCTCTTCTCGAGTCGTTGTGACGTGGATATTAACGTGAATATTAATGCGTGATCTATGCTGAGCTGAAAGCTACGCTACGCCGCCAGTCACAGAGTTCACGGATGATTTCAAAAAATATCTAAACCAGTCATTGTAGATGTGGGGATTCATATAGGATTCTGTTTTTCATGTTCAGGTTGATTCTTTTATTTCAGCAGGAAGCAGTCTGGGTGAACCCGTTTGGTTTTCCAGAGTTAAAGAGGAGTTTGGATGAAACGAATCTGGGCAGGCCAGGAATTAGCCGGAGGCAGGAAACAATGGCAGGGAAACAGTACAGATGGATGACGTTTCACTTTCTGACGCTCATCTTTCTAATCAGGCTCATTTAGGAGTAGGCTTCTGTTCCCAAACAGATAGAAAATACAATCATTTCAATTTAAAAAGCCATGTAAAGTTTAATAAACCTATTCTGCAGAATGCTTTAAATATTATGCAAGGGTCTGGGATTGTGTTTTTTTTTATTATTAACAAATAAACACTAACAGCCACTTTTCTACAGTCCAACAGAGGCCAATGTGAACACTGTGCTGTGTTAACATATACAGTAAGTCGACCAGCAGCAGCAGGTCCTTCCACCACCACGTAATGAAAAGCTGTTAGCTTTACCCTTTAGCCTCGTCTGTCTGCAGAATATTTTTCCCAAAATGTTTGCAGGTCAGGATGTTTGTTTGGAATTGGGCTTTGTTTTGCTCGGCGGTGGTTTTGGTGCTGGATGCGGTTATTGTCCACTGTGTTAAATCATGAACACTGACCATAACGGAGGCGAGCTTCAGATGTTGCTCTGGATTTTTCCGTTCTTGGGTGATTCACTCAATGTTCCCTTTGAGTAATTTTGATTGGCTGACCACTCCTGGGAAAAGTTCCCCACTGTTCCACTATTTCTCCCTCAGTGGATATTTGTGGTGGAAATAGCTTTGCAATTCCTTCCAGACTGACGGCTGTCAGGGACTTTAGTTTCTCACGTATTTTAGAATTTCCTCCTATTGAGACACAATAACTGCCTTTCCACTGAGCATATATTTGCACAAATTGGAATTACGAAAATATATTCACTTAGTGGGAGCATGTTAATTAAAAAAATATATATCTTTTTATTTTTGATACGTTTCTGTGCTAGGATGCGGTGGCTTTTCGGCCATATTGAATTTTGTGGATTTTGCAAAACTGCAATGGAAACACTTTGTCTTTTGAGAGGAAGACAACAGGAAGTGGCTGGAGGACGATGCTGCTGCATGTTTTTCAATGACGCATCACTTGAACAAAGTTATTCACATGCGACTTTAATTGCTTCTTCTTTTAAACACGTCAGTTGCTAAATTGTGTTGATTTTCTTTGACGTTAGCGACAGAGTTTTACGCACATCGGTAAATGGAAACGCAGCCACTGACTCACCGGTGAACACAAGTTTTGTTCTTTTAAAAAACAAAAACCAATTGTTTGGAAACGTGAATTTGGAAAGCTGGGAAAATACTTTCTCGTGTGTTGCCGTTTATGAAAGATTCCCTCTCGCTCACTGCTTCCACTTCCTGTATCTCTACTCCCAAGTAATCCCGTTTCTCCGAATTGTGTTTTCAAACAGGACAGATCAGGATCACTTATCGGCTTGAAGTCTGTCGGTGTCTCATGTAATACGATAAATATTCACATGCCTTCAGTCACTGACAGGGTGGGACTAAACGTTCGAACAGCCCAGGTGACTCTTTCAAATCTTCGAATAGCTGATGGATATCAGAACGGAAAAGAAAACTGCTGTACATCCAGATGTAGTTTACAAGGACATACCAGCAGTTCCTGGGACATGACATCTCCTTCATTAGTGCATGGCAGTGTTCCTCCTACAGAGCAGTAAATGTCAGGAATGCGAGTCCCAGAATGCCACTTTCAGGATGTCGGTTTGCTCAACCGCCGTGGCAGCTGGTGGCGGTTAAAAGCGTCCCGCTGTAAAAGCAAGTAGCTCGCGATGCGATGCTGTAGCTGCGGAGTTCCGCATGTCGCGTTCACATCTGGAACCGAATCGCACACGGAGGCCGCGGCTTGAATTTATGATGGTTTCACTCTCGTTTTCAGACGAGGAAGCAGAAACCTCGAAGACTCAGAGAGAAATGAAAACATTGTCCTTTTATCAGGGGGGGAAAAAAACATCATGTTCAGAAGTTTATTTGACGGTTGAAAAAAAAAATGCAACAAATCTTTCCATATTGTTGGAAAGATTGATCAGATTGTGGTTTTGAGTTTACCCGATAATTTGAGCTATTAAGAGGTAACCTTATAAATATTAAATTACCCAATAAATGTTTGTATTTTTCAACATCTCCATAAAAAAAGGAACATAAGAGAAGGGAAAAAAATGCACTTGAATCCATTTAACAAATCTGTATTTAGGAATTTGTACACCAGCTTAGGTAAGGATCAACAACAGAAACTTATATAACAAATATACCTTTTATCACAATTTCCTAAAGTAAGATTTCAATACATGGAAAGATAACAGTCTGTGACTGAGTCCTGTCTGGACAGACGCATGTTGTCTTCAGTTGGAAATAAGGAACAGTTACCAAGGCGCGAGGGACAGAATCGAAGGTTTTACAGCATTTCGGCAGTTTGTGGAGTTAAGGACGACCCGCAATCACTTCCTCATCCACACTCCAACTACTTTTTCCTTCTTTCATTTGCCCTTACCTCCCTTTTAAACTCCAGTGAGGACATTTTGAGCTGGTACACTGTGGTGGTAAAAACGTCTCTCTTCTTTGTTTGTCTTCAGCTTCACTTTGAACCCCGATGAAACAAGCTGTCGCTCGGTGTTTGAGATGTCCCCGTGTTGGTTTGAGTCATTGTGAAAGCTGACATGAAGTCTAATTTACAAGTATATGTATGTTGGAGTAATCTTTAAGAGTTAACAACCATAAACTAAATGGAATGAATGGAAGCTGGTCCTTGTTTGGAAAAAGTCAACATTATCACAGCACCAGCACTTCTAGCGTAAAATCATCCAATCAACTAAAGAGTTTGACCCCCCAAAAAAGTCACTTTTATGGAGAAATGACCTGGACCATTGTTTTAGGAAGGTGATAATATTTGACTTTATTTTTTCTTTTAGAAACCCCATCTGTTTTTTTCTCTAATAGACCAAAAACATGCAGGTTAGGTTTATAGGTGATCTTAGTTAGTCTTACCTTGTGCTTTGAACAACAACGAATGCCCTTAAACTTACATTCTCAGGGATCGGGGACGTCTCAACACTCACTGACAAAAATCTTGAGCACTTGGAAGGACTGGTCTGAGTCGGACACAATTTTCAAGAGAGATTAAAGTCTCCCACAAACTCGGGCATACAGTGCGTACGCTGTGAGCCGTGCAGACTACGCTTTTGCTATTCTTCTCACATGAAATGAATTGCATGACTTGTGTCACACCAAATATATGGGCTGTCCTCAAGGCCAAAAGGGGTGCTGAACCCAGACATAATGGGCTTGACGTATGAGAGGGGATGTCGTTTCCTCTCTATTCATTTCCTAAGGAACCTGCGCGATAAGGCGTCAACCACTTGCTCTCCTCCAGCCAAGCGACCAACGAAATCCGTGCGTGTTAAATTTCAAGCTCATACACGTAGAAGAGCAAATGCGGGCTAGCATCGCGACACGAGGAAGTTGGGAAAATGTTGGCGCCGCTGAGGTTGCTATCGTGTCCCGTGTGTCGGGTTCACCCCAAATGATGGAAAGCTGTCACGTTATGTGCGGTTCGTCGCTAACCATGTGTCGAGCCCATTAGGCTGTTGCTGTATCCGTACAGCAAACCCTCTCATCCATTTGGTCCAAGATCCTAGGTATTGTAATACTCCTCTACAGGATCCAATTCAATGTATTTCCGGACCTTCATCTGGGCGTTCACGCTTGGTTGTCGATGAGCATGTTCTCCACAATAATGATCCTTTTAGATAGCAGTAGCAGTGGAAAGTTCATCTTTGTTTAAATATTGGTTATAGAGCTAATCACCTGGTCGTAAAACGAGCCTACTTCAACATAACATCGGACAATTAGCTTTAACATTACTCCATGGACAAACAGTACGGTAGGTTTCTCACGAATACTGAGTACAGCAGAACGTTTCACAGACTTTACAAAACTTAATAGAAATTGTTCAGAAAACGTCTGCTCTGTCGCAGCTTGTAGAATACCTAATCATAAAGCTTAGCAATAAAAACACTCTTGCAACGGCTCCAAAAGGCCTCGTGGACTGAACGCTGACGAGCGTCGCTGCCGTTCCGAAAAGCTTTCCCTTCACAATAGCTGCGGTATCTCTAGCGCTTACAGCTAAACTACGGCTTAGATTTCAGTTCCACTTTAACATACAACAACTATATTGTGTCATGTTTTTCTTCTCAAAACCACTGCTGTAAAAAATTTAGTTTATGGTTTGCTAGAGAACTCTTACTAAAAGCAACAGATGAACAGTGCCTTGCTAGTCTTTAAATGCCTTATGCTGTTCTACACTTGACATGTTAGAACCACCACCTTCAGAGTGCTTTAATGTGGTTTTATATGATAGACCAACACAGCGTAAGGTCATTTATGAAGTGAAAGAAATATAATATTTAAGTATAAAAAGAAAAATCACTCTCTAGATGTTGAGACACACCTTACAAGCCTTGCAGATAGATGGTTCTTTGGATAGTTTGCTGGAGACAAACTATCTATTGTCTTGTCCTTGCAGGATCATGAGGGGGTCATCTTCAGCGGTCATTGGGGCAGAAGATGGAGTCCCCCTTAGATCAGTCTGGTCATTGCTTTCCAAAGCAATTCCACTCAATTCTCATCTCCCTTCAGTGTTTCTCCGATTGAGCTCGAATTATACAGATGAATTTCACTCGGGCCAATCAGCGAACAGAAGGACTTATGGACAAAGTTGATTTTAGAACTAGATTCTGCTTCTATAGGGCTGAAGCTTGGCAAATGAGGAAGTGGCAGCGGAGGAAGTGAACGACGCATCGAGCAATTAAAGTCGGAGCGAGACGAATGTTTAAGACATTTTATTGCTGGCAAAGATGTCTTGGCATTACTCCCCACGGAGTTGTTTACAGCGCACACAATTTCCGGTAAGCTTGATCAAGCTAGAGCATTACATATATGTCACAGCCAAATGATAGCGACTGGGTAAAATGAGATCCAGTTGCTTAAAACTCCTCCAGCAAAGCTATTGTTTCCCAACAGTCGAGAGCCCAGACTCTCTGGACAAAGCGAAGTCCAGAACTAGGGGCTGGCTTTTACCAGGCGAGTTCCCAGTACATCTCAGCGCAACACAAATGCACAGAACAAGGGAACCATGGACGCCCACACTCATACCTAAGGACAATTTAGATAAACTGATTAACTGAAGAGTTATGTTTCTGGACTGTGTGAGGAAGTAGGAGTACCCGGAGAGAATCTATGCTTGAACTGCGAGAGCATGCAAACTCAATGCAGAAAAACGTCTTCTTGCTCCAAGGAAACACAACAATGTGTCCTTTTCTTTCTTCCACTTCACGATCATGAACTGCTTTGTGTTGTTCTATCACATAAGATCCTAATAGACATTCAAATTTGTGGATGCGATGTGACAAAATGTGAAAAAAAACTCGAGGGGTGCGAATTCTTGGAAGAACCTGTGAAGCGTCTCTGAAGAATCGAAGACTTTGAAGTTCACCAACGCAACATAAAGGTCATCGGTCAGAACCCTGATCCCAGGAGAACTCCACTGCTTCATTATAAAGGAATGTGGATGTAGTTTTTCTTTAATTTAGCATAAACACAGTGAGTGTAGTTCAGCTCTGTCTCATTCACAGGTGGCCGTCCTCGTGCATTATTGTCATGGTGAGTACAGCAAAAGTTCCTTATGGCTCAGAAGAGATTTTCAGCCTCACAGATCATGGAGTTCTGATACTACAGCTTAGAAGGAGGTGAACGGCACCAGAGTGTGCCATATTGGCATTTTCCCATTCCATCAGTACCTAGAGCGGGGCGGAAAGAACCAACCAGCAGCCGTCATCACCGGTCACGATCGGTTGGGTAAACCGCTTTTAAAGTTTTTTCTAATTTATAAAGAGAATTAAAAACAGTCCAGAAAATGTGGAATGTCATGAGAGCTACAAAATCTGTAAACAAAAATACACAAAGTAGGAAAATCACAGATCAGACAGCCCTAAAGTTTAAGCCACGATGTTCGTCAGTCTGTTGGTGGGTTAGTGTTTCCTATCGAAGCAGCCCGTCAGTTTGCAGTTCTTCCAGGGTCCTGATCACTTATTCGACCTAATATAGTAATTATTGCTTCTCTACGCTATGAAGCTCATGTGCCTCACTAAATAGTTTGTACGGAAAAAAATGACAACACTTTGTCAGGTGAACAGTCGTGCGAGTCGGAACAGCACACTCACACAGCCGTTCGTTCAGGGCTGACCGTTAAAGAGCCATACACTGAGGCCAGCAAGGACCAGTTTATACTTCTGCAGGAGACCTGTGATGACTTCACCACCGCACTACCGTGTCACACACACCAGGACACAAACGATACAGGTAACACACAGGAAAAGGGCCGAGTTCGTTGGCTTACAGGCCCCGTTTAAGCTTAATCCACCCCGCCCCGATCGGGACGGAACGCGTCACACCGCCGTGTGCTTTGAGTTTGCGTTTTCTTTCCTGGGCAACGAAGACATCTTGTCGCTGAACTGACTGAAGCTGGCGGCCCTGCACCTCGCCCTCGGCCCCCCTCCGTCTCCGGCCGTGGGGCCCGAGGGCAGGGTGCTGTATTTGCCCAGAACGGGGAAGGCCTGGCCCGCCGTGGGCGACTGGCTGTTGGGCTTGACGAAGAGGCTCTGGATGAGCTGGAATTTCTCCTTCTCCTCCTGCAGAAACAGATCCACCAGGAGCTTCTTTTCCCGTTTGAGCTGCTCCACGATGGTCTTGGGGACGTCTGGGATCACCCAGGCAACCATGAGGCTGAGGAACATCACCAAGTTCTGGGAGGGAGAGGGAAGCATGGGTTAACATACAGTTGAAATGAGGTATTTACATAAACTGAACCTTTTTTCCTCATTAGCTGCGTTTCCATTGCAAATGTGCGCAAGACCTTGTCAATATTCCGCTAGTGTCGAAAGACCACAATTTGCAATTGTGTCACTGTTACATAAGAAACACAATTAAAATCAAAGATGAATAAGTTTGTTCGCATGACAAGAAATGAAAAGCTGGAAGTCGTTGGCCTCATTCTCCAACCACTTCCTGTCGTTGTCTTCTTCGTGGTTTCTGCCAGCAGTAACGTCCGGTTGTTGATCATGTGACTCGTTTGATGCAAAAACAGTGTTTCCATTTCAGTTTTGCAAAGTAATCCAATTTCTATAGAAAACCCACCTCATCCTTGTGTCAAAACTTTTTAGCGAAAAATGTGAGTTCTCTTTAAAGGAAACATTGGCATGCTGGGTAAGGTCGCTCTGTTTCATTCTTAGAAGTTTTCTCTTATGGAAATTGTGTGATTTGGAATCAACAGCAGCCTTTTTATAAAACCCAGAATTGATGAAAGGATCTACAATTTCCATAGTAATTTCGCACACAGACGGTTGTTTACGGTAGGTAAGCTAATGGTGCACATCATGCTAACCGCTAACATAAGATGCTAAAGACAGTTTTATTCAACTCAATTCAATTAAAAAATACTTCATTGATCCTGAGGGAAAATTAAATGTTGTTGCATCTCAAATTAATTCAAAATTCTTCAGAGTTATTATAGATCCGTAGACATATTTACACCCTGGTGACTTGGCTCTCATACACACAGTGTGACGTCGCCTCTGCAGATGGAAAGCCAGAAAAACAATGAGTCTTAAAGTGAAATTGGAGACTGTATCTCCATCTTGAAGTCCTGTAATAGTTTGGCAGAAAAAAAGTAAGCAGCCAAATATGTGCGAAAAGCATTCTAGAGTAATAAATCCACAACATTTAGCCTAACATTTGGTCGCCACATGTTTGCGTACCAGACAACAAAAGCTGTTTACTGTCTGTCTGAGATCATTTAGTGCATACGAGCACATTGTGAGCACATTAGCTATACGTGTTCTCTGAATTATTGCTGCGTGAATGGCAGGCATTAGGGGAACACAACAAACCCATACCTGGAACAAAATGACAAAGGCCAGTCTTGCAGACAGGACGGACCAGTACTGCTTGGAGAACTGGTACGCATCAGAAGACCAGGGGGGCTCCCTGTAGTCCTTGTACCTAAAACAAGAAACACAAACAAGTAGTACCTTTGTGTTTTTAAAACCCAGAGGGAAAGTAAGGTAGTAAATAAAATGAATAGAGCAGGAAACCCCAAACAGGCCACCGTCCTGTAAGACGTCTGGGCTCTAAACGCAGCCAACTTTATTTGCATTCTTCTCTTTCGTTTTCCTTGTTGTAAAATCATCTTCACGGTGCAGGCGAAAATAAACAGTAGACGACCTGAAGCGCATGCCAAGAAAGAGCCAACGCGCTCAGAGTGAAGAAGGGGGGGAAAAAAAGGGTGGAAAGGAAAAGAAGACGTCTGACGCCGACGGAGAGAGAGAAGAAAGAAATTCAAAGTAAAATGCTGCTTATCCACTTTAAGAAGATAAGAATAGTCAAAACTTTAAATCTAGAGATTACTATCTCTAGATTTAAAGAGATAGTAATCTCTTTAAACCTCTAGTAATCTCTAGATTACTAATCTAGAGATAGTAATCTAGAGATTACTATCTCTAGATTTCTCAATGGAATGCTTTCACTTTGAACACAAACATCTATGAGTTTTATGTCACTTATCCAAACACTTATCATGAAGTATTTACATTTCATGCAATGAAAAATGATTAAACAGGAACAAAAGACAAAACAGAGTAGTCGAGTGAAAACTGTATTTATAGCTCCAACAGGCTGTTCATCAGCTGACCAAAAGTTTAAGCTCCAGTCGGTTCATCTCTGCTGAGGACACAGCAGTTCAATGAAGAGAACTTTATCAATGGCAAAGGGAAATTTAACGTTGTAATTTCAACTAGGTTACTTGGTTCAAGCTACACGATAACCGGAGTGTAGTTGGCCGGTCGGTTAGACTCATGAGAGGAAATCTGAGGGACAAATACAGACTGGGCGGAAACAGAAAACCTGTTAGTTAGCACAGGTAAGCTAACACAGGACTGCTAAAACCACATGCTGCAAGCTAGCACGTTACATCTGAAAACAGACATATTTGTGAAAAAAATAAGCCTGTTATTGGATCAGATTGGACTAGGACAGCTATAAACTAAAGGTAACGTCCTGAACACCTTCAGGACATTTGGAGCTGACGCCAAAGCTAGAGGTTTTTGAAATCTGAAATGCCGACTCATCTACTGCAAAAACACTAAATCTTACCAAGTATTTGTTTGGTCTAGTTTCTAGTGCAAATATCTTCGGAAACTTCTTTTTCTTTTTTTATTAATACTCAGGAATTATTGACTTAAAACAAGCTCCTATATCTTGCTAAAAACTTACTTCTAAGTTAGTGTTGTTGCATTTCAAGTGCACTAAGATATTTGTAGTAGAAATTGACACGAATGCTTGGTAAGATTTTGTGTTTTTGCAATGTACCAATATTTTAATAGGAGCAGCACCAAATCAGTCCCTCGGCATGATGCTACCACCACCATGCTAGATAG
The DNA here is from genome assembly GCF_003331165.1 of Xiphophorus hellerii. Lineage (NCBI taxonomy): Eukaryota > Metazoa > Chordata > Actinopteri > Cyprinodontiformes > Poeciliidae > Xiphophorus > Xiphophorus hellerii. The sequence continues at coordinate 17,526,114 of NC_045688.1, read as the reverse complement.
TTGGTACAGCATTCTTGGTTTTTACCTCAAACTGCTTGAACTAGTGACCTTGGAATTAACAGCGTTTTAGAAACAGGCACCAATAACTTTCACTAACTGATGCAAACATATAATTCTATATGTTGACTTGATTTTCTCATTGTTTTGAGAGTCGCTTATTAAAATATTTAGGTAAATGTATGTATGTGGTTAAGCCTGTTAGCTTAATTTTGAGCCTATGTGATTATCAAAAAACCCCCCAATAAATTCAAACTTGTGCAGCCAGTTCTTGTTTGTTTTTATGTTCTTTTTAATCGCCGCACTGTTATGTTTACACATTAAAATATAAAACTGTCCAAAATAAGTCGAACCAGTAATAAATCAATGTGCATAACTGACCTGAGATATGTACAAGAGCTTTCGTTAGTGAAGACGAGGGTAAAAACAATCGCAATCATAAAAACATTAAGAAAGTAAGTTTATGTATGTATGAATGATGGCTGGAGAAGTAGAAACAAAACGTCTAGACTGTGTTTTAACAAATATGTCTAAAAGTATCTGTCCTTCCCCGTGAGATGTGGAATAAAAGATGCATTTTTCCTTCCAAGGCCAACCTTGGCACAGCTCGGCTCATTGTGAACCATAAGAGAATCTTTGAGCAACGAATCGTCTCGGAGTAATCAATACACAGAGGTTTCAGTGGTTATGAAACAAAGGCTGGCATTGTAAACCCATTGCTTTCTACAGAGCAAACTGTTCAGCCAGCATTAAGTTAAATTACTGCGTTTGGGATACAAGGAGAGGCAACAAAGGAAGCAGTTAAGACCAAGAAAATCAATCACAGAGAACAAATCCAAACTGTCTCACAATCAGCCAAAAATCACTTGGAAGGATAAAAATGAAAAGCATGAAAATGCAACAGTTGATATATTGTTTGTTTACAGATAGTCAGCCAAGAGAATCAGTGAAAAATAGAATTAGAGTACTAAGTGTAATTAATCCTTTTTAGGCATTTTTTCTCTGAATAGACGTGGATTTAAGTGTAGCAGGTGGTGTGTGTCTGTGTAATGATGGAGGGGTGTGGCCTAAAGGCCCCAACATACTCGGGCGCACTTCAGTCCGCGTGGACTCGAAGCGGACGTCCGCCGGACATTGTCCGCGCAAGGATAGATTTTTATGACCGCGTACTCGGTGTCGCACATTAAACCACCCGGTGGAAACAGTGTTCACATCGAACTGGTTTTCATGTGACACCGGGCTGATAAGGTTGAGAATAGGGGTTATATGAGTTCGTGTTGTTTCAAAGTTGACATCAATATGATAACAGTCAATATAAAGTTGCCACGGGGACGTGATAGGCACGTCAGCGAAAATGCTTAACAGCAACAGGCTTTATATATTCACGCAAATATTGACATGGTGAATTATGCAGAATTATAAGAACAATTGAGTGAAATAAAGGAATTTGCACGAGAGAATTTTAGGTAATCAGTACGCTAGAGTATGAAGACCTAACCGTCCGCGGACAGTAGGCCTGAGTATGTGGGGGCTTTGAGGAGGTCAACACTCTATATTAAGGTGTGTGTAATTATTAGGCAGCTTCTTTTCTTCAGGCAAAACGAGCCAAAAGAAAGATTTAGTTGAGACTTAAGAGTCAAAAACGATCAAAAGTTTCTCTGAGGGATGTAGAACTCTTTAAATCGCTGAGTTAATTGGGGAAACTTATCGAGAAAAAAAAAAAGACACAAACAAACTGCCAAGGATTTGAGAAGAATCAAGTGTGAAGCTACCAGAAGCCATTAACATTCTAGTTCTGTCATATTCCAGAGCTGCCACCTACCTGGAATACAAGATGTTCAGAGCTCAGAGACATGACCAAGGTAAGAAGGGCTGAAACCCAACCACCACCAAACAAGACAAAAAGTATCTATAGACAGATTTAATGTCTTTTTTTTAATGATTTATTGGATGATACAATGAAAGTGACTCCTGACGGACCAGAAGAAGCAACTAAAGCCCCTTCACTATTGTCAAGGGCCACAGTAGGTGGTTAACATCCGATTCAGTCCTAACCAAGTTGGTTGTGTCTCCATTGGCAAAGTGTCCGTTACCATGAGGACGTGAATATGGGCGGGGATGTGGGCGGGACCATGAGAGAGCAGGAGCATTGGTTGGTGGCATTTTACGTGTACCCTTGGTCGACCAATTTGACGCTGGATGCGTTCTTCCGCCATAATTATTAACAAGGTCTGGATCTCGAGGAGATATCGATTTTCAGCGCGTCATCTTGTCAACTACTGCAGTCTCGTTGTGGAATCCACACGCCAATCAGTGAACGCAGTCTGCACCAATCACGCAAAAGTCTTGCGCGCGTCTCCAAGACTTTTATCACGTCTTGGAGAGGTTCCTAAAAACGTAGAAGAGCCACTCAATGTACGGAAATGTAGATGAATCTGACTGAGACTGACGGAGGAAGAGCCAGTTAGAGCCACGTCTGTGGAGAAGGGCTTTAGATGTACACACACTCGTTTACTACGAGACTGATTCATCACCGGTCTGTTGCGACCTGGCCGCAACGGACTGTTTCATACTCTCACTCTGTTCTTCTCAATAAACTTGTATAATCTATTTTTGTAACTCACTGTTTTACACTGGCAGGATTTGAATTAAATGTTAAAATGTAAAATTATGTTTCCAATCATTTTTATTGCTACTCAAGTTTCCTGTCAAGCCAAGTCAGGAAAAAAAAAAAAAAGGACTACTTTCCCTTTTAAGGATTAACGACTGTCAAACATTTCAGCTTACATCACAGAGCTCCTGCATTTCTTCTGTCATCCATCAATCACGTTTCTCAAATGTATTAAATCAAGAGCATATTCTCTCCAAAACAAACCCCAAAAAAGGTTGTGCGGCCCGACATGAAGCGCCATCAGGTTTAGACAAAGTCGCTCACGACGCAAACAATTTAAAGACTCTTTAGGCGAGAGTCGGCTGTGGTGACAGGAACACAGGAAGCGGCGGAGCTCACCAGTTAACCACGTCACATTAATGTGAGCGCTCGGATCACGGTGCAGCGTAGAGCGTCGCTCACATGTACACACCCTGCCATGCAAAAATTCCTCTGAAGATAAAACACTCTGAGTGAGGCGTCTCACTGAGGCCGACATGAAGGGGACGCAGCTAACAGAGAGGAGGATGAACACTAAGCGTGTGTGTGAGAGGGGGTGTGTGTGTGTGTCGTAGCAGGGTCTTATGATGGCTGACTCCTTCTCCTTATACAGTCATAAATGAGGAATGTTTCTTGAGACTGAGCTCCTCTCCCCTCTTTTTCTCCTTTAATCTATTCATCTTTCACTGGACAATATTTTACAGTGTTTTACTCGAAGGTCGGCTTCTAATGTGACCTGGACTTCACTTCCTGTCGTTCTCCTAGCATTTCAAGCTAATCTATCTCAACTGAATTAAAGAGGAAATGCATATGTTTCTGTTATTAAAAAAATGATAGGACTATCTGTGTGTTTTTCGCAATCACAGAGGTTTTCCACAGCAACTGGGGCGTCTCACTCCGTATTGTTTCATAAGACGAATCAGTGAGACGTTGGGTTTTGTAGTTATCTCTTTTGAACATGCTTGTTTAAAAGTTGGGTTTTTTTTTATAAAGACAGCTAACTCAAAAGGAGTGGTGGGCACCGCTAACTAAAAAGCTAGTTATGCTAATCCTGACACGCTGATCATAAATATTAGCTCCGCTAACAGTAAAGAAATACGCCAACACGGCATTTGGTGTGTGTTAAAGCTAAAGCGCTAACTTCAATTTAAATTCCATCTGCCCGAAAAAGACTACAATCAATTTAAGTTTGACGTAATTTACAAGTTCTAAAATGTCCTCAGATGTTGTATTTATGTCTATACTTTGTTCTCTGGCGCCCGTGTTTCATTTTGGACCTGCATCTTTTTTTTTTTTGTTTGAAATTCAATTGGGGGAACGAATGTGAATGTGAACAAATAGACTAACTGAGGAATTCTTGAGGAGTCAAAAAGTATCTGATGTCTTATTTTTATGATTTATTGGCTGATACAATGAAAGTGACCAGAAGAAGCAACTAAAGCCCCTCCTCTATTGTCAAGAGAAGGGGCTTTAGTCCTCAACACGCCTCAACACAGATGTTGACTTTTATTCAACTAAAAGTTCACAAAAAACGCCAGATGCTAAACAAAATAATTAGCTGTGCTATTAGCGTTTTAGCCTATTAGCGGAAGTGTCCCCGCTACCTGTGGAATGCAATGTCATTTCATAAACTACAGTGATGTGAAGAATTAGGACGCCCCACAACAGCTTAAATTATGCATCATCTGTTATATTATTTCAATCTTTCTATCTGAGATTTTTGATTTGAAAGGCTGAAGCACATTGCATAGCTAAGATCTGCAGCTCGGTTGTTGGAGCTCATCTCTTAGCTAAGTATTCAATCTGTTGCCATTGTAATGAATATTGTAAAAAAAAAAAAAAAAAAATGTGTGTCTGCTTTATGTTATTTTACAGTTCTCTCTTAGTATATGAGTTGACATACAAATTACAGAAACATTTCTTAGAATGTAAAGAATTCTTCATAAGATAAAGAAAATTACAGACAATCCTGACCATCCTTTGTATGAAATTGTCACATAATAATAAGTGTCTTCAGTCAGAGGCCTCTTCAGAACTGCTGTAGTACAGACTTCAACAGCAGATCCTTCCTGCCCACAGCCATCAGCGTCTGCAACAACTCTTTCAAGATAATTGTATAATAAGAGTAACAACATTTACTTTCCCTCTGGGATTAATAAAGTACTGTTTTGATTTGAACTGAATTGAAATGTGATTATGGTTTTTTATAATTCATGGATTAAAGGTCAAATGTGTGAATCTCATGTGGGTGTGCGGGTGTGTGTGTTCAGGAGTTACTGCTTCCAACATCGTGCCTCCTGGGATCCCAGAATGTATTTACAGACAAACAAGGGTCAAAGCATTCCCATCCCAGAAACACACACACACACGTGCACCCACACACACACACACCCTATCAGAATGCCTGGCTTCTGTCAGGGCTGATTCCGTCTCCTGATGGATGAGCATGGAGTTTTGATTTGGTATGACAGATCTGCCGTCCGCTCTCATGTCTTATTTAGAGATTTTCCAAGCAAAAAAGGAAAAGAGCAGAATTAGGACAGGAGAAAAAAAAAAACACAGGTAATGCTCCATACTGCTTTATGGTCCCATAGTTTTTAAGATCATTTTTTTCATGGCTCTATTGCCATAGTTACGTAGATGGATAATCCCGAGCTACTTAGTAATGCTGGGAACGGTCTACATTAATTGACCAGTTTTATTTTATTCAAGTAGGTTTCTGTGACCAGTGGTGGTTTTTAATGTGGGCCATACGGGCAGTCGCCCAGGATAGCAGAAAGGGGAGGGACAACCAACAACTAGAAAATAAAATATTTGCTAAGACCTGTATGGATTATTGTCGCCTTCCTAAAATAACAGACTAAGTCATTTTTGCCAAAAGTGATTTTGGAGGGGAAAAAAATCACCACCTATTTACTTTCAAAAGATATTTTAGGCAAAAAAAAAAAAAAAGTTGGTTACTTGCTTCTCACAAATTATTATTATTATTTGATAATTGCATTTTAATCAGTTTGGGGGCCTCATGAAAACTTGGTTGTTGTTTTTTCTGTTTATTTAGCAAATTTTCAAACTCAGACATTTACAAATTTCTTTCTTGAAAAAAAAAAACATTTTTTTGAGATTAACCTAAAAGCTTATGAGTTTTGTTCTAGCAATTTTCCACTTTTCAAACTCAGACGTTTCTAAGTTTTTCTTAGAAAATTTGAGAGATTCTTTTGACGGAAATGCCCTCCTCTTGTTTTTCTAACTACAATACGCTGTCGTAATTTCTGGTGCTTCTTCTGCTTCGTTTGTGTCACCTTACTTGATGCCCCATGGCGCCTATACTGAGATCCAGGTTTTGAGGCCTTGTTGATGTAAGCCTAGTTCTCTAGTGGTGATTTTCAACAATGTCGTGCTTCCTCTCTCATCTCAGCAGTGATTTGTAAAACATAAATGTAACTCTAAGTGAACACAAGGTTCAAATTGAAGGAAGTTGCATGCGAGTTTGCGGATTAATTCCAAAAGCCTTCTTACAAGTGTTTTTGTGGATAATGAAAAAGGCAGACATCCATTTTCTGCCAGTCTCAGATAATGCAAATCAGCAACAACAACAATAAAGCATGTGGTTTTAGAAAGAGGAAAACGGGTTAACATCTGACTGCTTGGGTTTTTGAACGTGAAAAAGGGGTAAATAACTCACGTCAAAATGTCACATACGCGGAAATAATTTAGCAAGTCGAGCAAAATCCAAAATCTGCGGTATGATGCCTACTGGATTCCCTCTTATTAGTTCTGCGGTAATAATTTTCTGAGCAGAGCTCATCTCTGCAGCTCATGAGATGAAGAGTAAATATTTTCGCCTGATGCACAAAGAACAGATGTCCAATAATAAACCTCCCAATAATCCTTCACAGAGCTGCTTGGCCCTCGGTTGACTTCAGGGCGATAAGAACATAAACACAGGCAGCCTGATGTCAGAGCAGCGAACTTTACACAATGATTTATAGACGTCGACGAAGCCAGAAGAAGAACCTTCATGAAGGACTTTGTATTGTGTCTGTCACCCTGTATCTGCTGGAGAAGCTTTTGTTGAAAACAGGAAGCAGTTCATAAGTAACAGCTCTATCTCAGTTGCTTGCCAAAAACACACAGTCATTTGCAAAAATTTTCTAATAGGACCCACCATGCTTTAAACCAGTGGTCCCCAACCCCTGGGCCGCGGACCGGTACCGGTCCGTGGACCAATTGGTGCCGGGCCGCGCAAGAAGTAATTAAATATTTCCGTTTTATGTATTATTTGAGTCTGGAGCATCTTTTATTTTGAAAATCCTTTAGCCGGATTCTCTCGGTTACGTCTTGCGCCAACATTGAGCCACAAGCAGCAACATGAGTAAGAAACAGATCAGATGTATTTGGAAAGTTTCTTTGTGAAGAAAAAGGCCCAGAGAAGAGACAGGAGGATGGATTTATCCCGGTAGGTGATTCCCACAGTCCAACCCCGCTCTGCATGATATGGTGACCGGCTCGTTAATGAAGCTTCAAACTGCTTCTCCACTAGAGACCAGGCGCCCTGTGCATCAGCAACACTTTGGGTGTCATTGTCTTTCATCATTCCCAGATGGGACCGTCTCGTTGCAGAGAAACAAGCTCAGGGCTCCATTAGTCGTTATCGTGAGTTAAAATTTTCATGAAAGTAAAATGTTCGTTTTTGTGGCCCATCTGTATCTTATTTTGAGGGGATGTGTAAATGTTACCATAGCGACCAGAGTCAGAGAGCGTTAGGGCAGTGGTCGAGACGAGAGGAGAGGAGTAGAGCTTGTGAGTTTTAGGTCTGGTTCACACGGCACGATTTAAGGATTGTGGGCCGATTTTCCAAACCTCTGTGACCACAGAGCCGATAAAAGTCCAACAGGTTCGATCGGTTGGTGTGTCCAGCCACACGGCAGGAGCAACACACCACAAGAACCGATTCCACTCACGAACATCCCGGTTCCTGAAGACAATCCAGTAAAAACCCCCAACATAAAATACGTGAATTTAGAGTAAACAAACACGGATGACGATGTAGAAACAGCAGTGATAGTTTGTGGATTCATTTTAAGCAAAAAAAGACGTAACAAAAAGAAAAGGCGTTTGATAAAAGACAGCGGGAGCAGCCGCTCTATTTGCTGCACTATGATTTGGAGGAGAGTTATGTTTTTTCGTAGTTAACATTTTAACTGACTAAACATAACCACTTGAATATGTCTGACTTTGAATCGGGCAAATTCAACACACCACCAAAAAACACACCACACACTGCAGGACGCTGTAAGATTGTCGTAAAGGGAAAATCGGGGCAGCAAAAAAAAAAAAAAGGCTTTAGCGGGAACACCAACATGCAGAAGCATTATCTGACGGTATCCTCCCCCTCCACCCTGGGCCGCAGCAAAATTGTCAAGTCTTGACCGGTCCGCGGTAATAAGATGGTTGGGGACCACTGCTTTAAACTATTTGTGTAGCAGTATTTTTGATACTTGACAAAACAAAACAAAAAAAAAGGGCAAAAATGCCTGTTCGTAATCCACCAAACAGAGAAATGTATTCTTTCGTTCGAGGCAGTGGGAAGCAGAACAACGTTCTTTCTGGTCAGGACGTTTCGCACTTTATGAGAACTCCAGTGTAAAACTCTTGGGAAGCCTTCAAACGTCCTACTTCATAAATCCCAGAAGATCTGTCGGACACGGCGCGCGAGAGAAAACAGAAATTTATGTCTCAAGTAACAAGCTGAAAGAACTCCTAAACACAGCTACAAGACCAAAACGATGTTTTTCTCTTTTGTGTTGGTTTTTACAGCATCTGAATGCTGTAAAATCATCGCAAAAATACTGAGGCTTGCTAACTGTTAGCCACTAGTGACATTAACTCTTAAGAGATGTCTTTGTCTAGACATTTTGTGCACTTTGGCTCTTTATTTTCTTGGTTGGGTCTACTGTTTTCAGTGGTTCTGAGATGTAGTTTTTAAGCTTTGCCTCTAATACTAGCAAAGTTTCCATATAATATTAGAACAGAAGGTGGAGGAATATTAAAATCCTTAGCTTCTTGTAAATGGAGAAGATGGGCGATGCTATCTCGGTATGCTATTGCTAAGCTAGCTCACTTGAAGATACTTGAGTACAAACTGAGCACAAAACCTTCTAAAACACAAACCACACGGCAAATGTTTGTTACGATTGTAAAATAGCTCAAAGACAGAGTGTTGATAGATGAGCTTAACTAAGTTTGTACCGTACACAGACGCACTAACAGTTTGTCAGTAATTTAGAAAGTAGCTCTAAGCTAATCAGGATGAACGTCACCTACAGATTCATTACCACCAACTAAAACTTGTAGTGAAGAATTACAAGTACAGAGCTCTCTTTAAGCTGAGCCCACACAAACACACACGGAGCGGTTAATTGGGTCTAAAATGTACACGTGCACATTTGTAATCTATTTTAACTAACTCAAATTAAGTAACTGGCTGTTTGAGTGACGCCCACGGCTTATAGAGCACTCCATGCTTAGCTCCGTGATTCAGATGACGACTTTAAGTATTCTTTTTCCAAGAAGACCTACTTCTAGTCAGGCTTCTCGTATTCACCATAATTCACATTTCTACTCCTTTATTCTTACAACATTTTTCCCTATCTTCTGTGGGAGTGCTGCAAAGGACAGTATAATTGTGAAGTTAAAGGAAAAATGATAAACAGTTCTCAACGTTATTTAGAAAAACCTTCGGCACTGAATTCAAGCCACGAGAAGCTTCTTTCTACTTTGTGCCAACCGTCACGTAAAAATCACGTAAAATGTCACGTGAAATCCCAGAATAATACAAAACGTTGGAGCTCTGACGACAACATTACTGAAGAGATGTGCGGTCCACTGATGCGGAAATGATTATTTAGTCTGTCATACTGCTGCTTTTAAATCTGATTAAAAATTGAAACGGTTCTGTCACACCGGCTATCTTTTTAAAACCACCCAGAGTGGCTACGCTCCTCCTCTGCTCTCTGCCACGCCGGTATCTTTCCATCGTACTTAATCTCTTCCTCGTTATAAAAGAAGCCTAGTTTCTTTGCCTTCTTATCTGATCATTTCATCAATGCTGTCAGCCCCCTCGCCCTTCCTTTCTACTCAGCTTGACACTACCATGCATCCATTCATTCGCCTGTCCTGTGACATATATTCATCCATACAACCACAATCACAACATCAACGTGGGACGACAAAAGGGATATAAAAAGACATTAACTCCATGGAGTTTTTGACATCAAGAGCTGGATGACTGGCTCTTGAACCAAGAAACAGCTGCTGTACACAGAGATGAACATGTTGGACACAAAAAAAACCCCTTCTTGGGACATTTGCTACCAATTTCACGCCTAATAACCGTTACAGGCGTAAAGCGTCTCGTCATACTTTTGGCGTGACGCATCAAGGCGCTCCAGCACAAAGATGGTATTCTTGCTTCGCCAACTTATGTAACTGCAGGTCGGCCTTGGCTGTCTGTGGCCGCTATCATCCGTGACCTTTCCCACTACAGTGCTTTATTTTAACATTCTAAAGGAGATTCTTGCCATTGGCACCAGCAAAAATGCGTGGGAATATACAATGGTGGACTGTATTGGCAGTCATTGACATTATTGAATTCAAAAAGCTGTACTGTTGGCAGTAAGGTGTTTTCAACCTTAAACCTTTTCTGTTTCATATGTAGAAGGTGCTTGTTACATCTGCAGTTGATTGTAAAGTTGTCGGTAGCTGAAAAGAAAACCGAGGAATCAGTGGAAAGTTGCTAGAAGTCACTTTTTAAGTCGAAGAAGCAACTATGGTGAAAACCCCCCCCCCGATAAACCCGGTGTGTATTTTCCGCAAAAGGGTCTAGACCATATTTAGATGCCAAGGCTAAACTCCATGTTTTTTGGAACTACCTGTGGTGCTGGCCAGGAATTGTGCGCAAGAGATTCGATTGGCAGCAGACTGCGTTCCTCGATTGGCTCATGGATTTACGTGATTGGATGATCTAAGGCGGCACTTATAGCTCGTTGCAACTGGACGGAGCAACTCGCAACGAACAATTATAGCGAGAGATTTTTCAGAAACTGGCCGCCCAAAGTTACAGACGCAAAATGACATCTTCAAGAGTCTCGACCACAGATCCTGTGTGCTCACGTTCCCACATTCCCGCCCCAAGTTCCTATAAGTATTCACACCCACATAGTGAGGGATACGCTGCCAGTGGAGAGGCACCCAACGTGGCTGGAACTGAATAATAAATGAGACTTAACAATGGAGAGGGGGCTTCAGCAAATTAAATTAGTAGACATTCCGGTTGAGTTTTAGAAGTTTAGGTTCCAACACTTACAGGATTATAACTGTAACTGCAGCTTTAGAAATAGTGAAGTACAGCTTCTATATAAAACACAATACACATCACATTCCAAAAATATGCGTTGTTATTTTCTCCCAAGCAGCTCACACGGCAGCATCGGGTCTGTGGCCAACACTAAGACTATTGAGAAAAGTTATGGTGGTTAAAAAAACAAACAAAAGTGTCATAATCTTGTTTTTATGGAATTGCATATTCTAATTTCCTGGAGTTCTGTTACCACAGACATTTTTAAGTCATTTTGATAACATTTCCATCCCCACCTGTTGCTGCGCACTGCTTGTCGGCTGCCTGAATGAAGGGTTGACGTTGTTCCCTCACTTTTCAGAAACCTCAATAAAACTCCAACTGATATGAGCTAAAGGAGGACAAACCACTTTCATTAAAGTGACACCGATTTAAAACTCCAGTAAACAAACTACAAAGGCTACAAAGTCATGTAAGCAGTGGTTTGCATCTAGCTGGCAGAGAAGCTAACAATGCTAATTACCAAGCTAATAGCAGATTGTTGTACTTATTTTACGTTCCAAAGAGCAGAATTGCAAATAAATAAATAAAAAGTATATTTAATGCAATAAACATTTGAAAACAAATAAATGCATGTTTATTTATTGACTTGCATCTGCAACTCAAAATTAAAGTACAATGAATAAGTGCTTTAGATAATATTTGAAATCCAGTTAAACCAGCTAGACAACTCAGCATCTGCACAAAGCTGTTCTGGACTGCAGATTATGATGATTGCCCTTTAAATACACCAGAATACACATAAATTTGCAAGATTTTCCTTGCTTTTAGTATGACTTTTAGGTTTTCTTCACAGAATGACTTGGAGGTTCCTTGTGACACATAACTGTCTCTCTGAATAAAGTCGCTTCCAAATACTAAGAAAAGGTTCCTCCCTCGACCGAAACAAGATAATTACATTTTCAACATGTCATCACATTCATTCATCCATCGTCTACTCCTCATTATTTGAGAATGGCTAATAATCATGTTATGAACTGACCTATTTCTAATATTTATTTTTGCCGAAGGTACAATACAAGTAAAGATCTTTGTCATACATGTAAAGAGTGTTTTGTTTCTGAACGGCAAACATTGTAACGACTGGGAGTATTTGATAAGACACAAGAGGCCTGAGTGTTTTTTTTGTGGTGGGATTCGTACCGGCAGACAGTGATGTCTCCTTGGTCCGAGCTGTGTGGCGCGGTGCCAGGCTTGAAATTGGAAACGTTGAAGAAGGAGAGCGTGTGGTCGATGAATCCGTGCATGGTGCCCGTCTGGCTGTACATGTACTGGTAGACGAGCCGAGGGACGAAGTCTGACGTGAAGGAGATCACAAAGGCCTAACCAGAGAAAAAAAACTGAGTCAGACTATTTCATTTTTTATGGGATTATTCCTTTAAAATCTTAAATCAATCTTGAAGTTGGCACCGGCACCCTACTGGACCCAAACATACCAATACTATCTGTAGTGATTCCTTTGCTAGTAGCTCCATTTTGACAAAATTTGTATGAAAAAAAATATAATGGAGTATGGAGGTTCTTTGTTTTGTCTGGATTGAATTTGATCTGTGGCTGGTTTTGTGCGTCAGTCATGGAAAAGGTCGAGAACTTTTAAAGTTACGATACGGACAAAGCTATCCACAACAGAGCCAATGTGAAAGTATGATAGAGACTAAAACACGTTGGTGTCCAGAAGATGTCCAAAAAGTCCTCCAGTTGAAAACATTGACTAGACATCATCTTGTCTAGACCAGCTGGGTTTCCATAACAGATCTGTGCAAAATGTTGTCAATATTCTGCTAATGTAAAAAAAAAACTCACTTTTGCAATGGCTGTGTTTCTGTTAAAAAAGAAACGCAATGAAAAATCACATATGAATAAGTTTGTTCACGTGGCAAGTCATTAAAAAACATGCCGTGTCGTCATCCTCTAGCCACTTCTGGTCGTCTTCTTTACGTTTTGCACCAGTGGCGACATTCGGTTGTTGATCACATGACTCCTGCGATGCAGTTTTGCCAAATAAACCAAAAGAAATCCACCTCATCCTAACGGAAAACTTTTATTGGAAAAATTAGAGGGGTTTTTTTTTTTTTCAAAGTTGTCGTGTTTCTATTAAATTTATTTTCGATGTCAAATCACGCAATTTTATGGTCAATGGAAGCGCAGCCACTGTCTTGTTTGAACTGGGCCACTTCAAGTGAAGGCCAGTCAACTTCTTGATGGTGGGCAGTTTCTCTTTGCCAGTCCAAAGAGGTGTTCTTGCAGCCCTCTCTAATTTATGCAATGCTCAAAGCAATAGGAAACTTAAGACACTTATTGAAGATTTATGAAGGAGAATAGTACATTTACACAACCTGGAAAAGTCTTCTGCACAAATTAGCTGCCGACAATAAAAAAGGAAACGGGCTCCAAAACTAAAACCTTCACACTTAAATAAAATTTGCTGAAGCCTAAATGGACTTTGAATGTAGACGGATGACCTGCGTTCCCTTTCCACTGCATTCCATCTCCTTGTTTTTACAGCGCTATGAAGGAGTGCAGTCCTTTCGTCCATCTCTCCACCTTATTCAAACTCCTGTCCTTTGATTTGGAACCCTTCAGAAATCTCTTCAGTATTAAAGTAAACAGAAAAGGATTTGGTTGGTTGGACAATCCCCAGCCCAAAGCTGACCTCACCAGTTTTACATTTCTGAACGCTTCAGCAGGAGAGCATCATATATTAAATGGTGACTAGCTGACTCACACTTTCAGAAGTTAGCTATTGTATGGTCCCACTTGTGAATTCCAAGGCAAATGCATTTTTCTCCAATCTGAGCTCAATATTTGGCCACAAAGTTGTTTTTTTTTATGTTTTTAGAATCCGTAAAAATCACCATCAACTAACAAATCCAAAGTCCACTAATAAAGACTTTGGATTTGTTAGTTGATGGTGATTTTTACGGATTCTAAAAACATAAAAAAAACAACTTTGTGGCCAAATATTGAGCTCAGATTGGAGAAAAAATGCATTTGCCTTGGAATTCACAAGTGGACCATACAATAGCTAACTTCTGAAAGTGTGAGTCAGCTAGTCACCATTTAATATATGATGCTCTCCTGCTGAAGCGTTCAGAAATGTAAAACTGGTGAGGTCAGCTTTGGGCTGGGGATTGTCCAACCAACCAAATCCTTTTCTGTTTACTTTATACTGAGAGATTTCTGAAGGGTTCCAAATCAAAGGACAGGAGTTTGAATAAGGTGGAGAGATGGACGAAAGGACTGCACTCCTTCATAGCGCTGTAAAAACAAGGAGATGGAATGCAGTGGAAAGGGAACGCAGGTCATCCGTCTACATTCAAAGTCCATTTAGGCTTCAGCAAATTTTATTTAAGTGTGAAGGTTTTAGTTTTGGAGCCCGTTTCCTTTTTTATTGTCGGCAGCTAATTTGTGCAGAAGACTTTTCCAGGTTGTGTAAATGTACTATTCTCCTTCATAAATCTTCAATAAGTGTCTTAAGTTTCCTATTGCTTGAGCATTGCATAAATTAGAGAGGGCTGCAAGAACACCTCTTTTGGACTGGCAAAGAAACTGCCCACCATCAAGAGTTGACTGGCCTTCACTTGAAGTGGCCCAGTTCAAACAAGACAGTGGCTGCGCTTCCATTGACCATAAAATTGCGTGATTTGACATCGAAAATAAATTTAATAGAAACACGACAACTTTGAAAAAAAAAAAAACCCCTCTATTTTTCCAATAAAAAGTTTTCCGTTAGGATGAGGTGGATTTCTTTTGGTTTATTTGGCAAAACTGCATCGCAGGAGTCATGTGATCAACAACCGAATGTCGCCACTGGTGCAAAACGTAAAGAAGACGACCAGAAGTGGCTAGAGGATGACGACACGGCATGTTTTTTAATGACTTGCCACGTGAACAAACTATTTCATATGTGATTTTTCATTGCGTTTCTTTTTTTAACAGAAACACAGCCATTGCAAAAGTGAGTTTTTTTTTTACATTAGCAGAATATTGACAACATTTTGCACAGATCTGTTATGGAAACCCATCTGGTCTAGACAAGATGATGTCTAGTCAATGTTTTCAACTGGAGGACTTTTTGGACATCTTCTGGACACCAACGTGTTTTAGTCTCTATCATACTTTCACATTGGCTCTGTTGTGGATAGCTTTGTCCGTATCGTAACTTTAAAAGTTCTCGACCTTTTCCATGACTGACGCACAAAACCAGCCACAGATCAATTCAATCCAGACAAAACAAAGAACCTCCATACTCCATTATATTTTTTTTCATACAAATTTTGTCAAAATGGAGCTACTAGCAAAGGAATCACTACAGATAGTTTGGTATGTTTGGGTCCAGTAGGGTGCCGGTGCCAACTTCAGATTGATTTAAGATTTTAAAGGAATAATCCCATAAAAATGAATAGTCTGACTCAGTTTTTTTTCTCTGGTTAGGCCTTTGTGATCTCCTTCACGTCAGACTTCGTCCCTCGGCTCGTCTACCAGTACATGTACAGCCAGACGGGCACCATGCACGGATTCATCGACCACACGCTCTCCTTCTTCAACGTTTCCAATTTCAAGCCTGGCACCGCGCCACACAGCTCGGACCAAGGAGACATCACTGTCTGCCGGTACGAATCCCACCACAAAAAAAACACTCAGGCCTCTTGTGTCTTATCAAATACTCCCAGTCGTTACAATGTTTGCCGTTCAGAAACAAAACACTCTTTACATGTATGACAAAGATCTTTACTTGTATTGTACCTTCGGCAAAAAATAAATATTAGAAATAGGTCAGTTCATAACATGATTATTAGCCATTCTCAAATAATGAGGAGTAGACGATGGATGAATGAATGTGATGACATGTTGAAAATGTAATTATCTTGTTTCGGTCGAGGGAGGAACCTTTTCTTAGTATTTGGAAGCGACTTTATTCAGAGAGACAGTTAGTGTCACAAGGAACCTCCAAGTCATTCTGTGAAGAAAACCTAAAAGTCATACTAAAAGCAAGGAAAATCTTGCAAATTTATGTGTATTCTGGTGTATTTAAAGGGCAATCATCATAATCTGCAGTCCAGAACAGCTTTGTGCAGATGCTGAGTTGTCTAGCTGGTTTAACTGGATTTCAAATATTCATCTAAAGCACTTATTCATTGTACTTTAATTTTGAGTTGCAGATGCAGTCAATAAAATAAACATGCATTTATTTAGTTTTCAAATGTTTATTGCATTAAATATACTTTTTATTTATTTATTTGCAATTCTGCTCTTTGGAACGTAAAATAAGTACAACAATCTGCTATTAGCTTGGTAATTAGCATTGTTAGCTTCTCTGCCAGCTAGATGCAACCACTGCTTACATGACTTTGTAGCCTTTGTAGTTTGTTTACTGGAGTTTTAAATCGGTGTCACTTTAATGAAAGTGGTTTGTCCTCCTTTAGCTCATATCAGTTTGAGTTTTATTGAGGTTTCTGAAAAGTGAGGGAACAACGTCAACCCTTCATTCAGGCAGCCGACAAGCATGCGCAGCAACAGGTGGGGGATGGAAATGTTATCAAAATGACTTAAAAATGTCTGTGGTAACAGAACTCCAGGAAATTAGAATATGCAATTCCATAAAAACAAGATTATGACACTTTGTTTGTTTTTTTTAACCACCATAACTTTTCTCAATAGTCTTAGTGTTGGCCACAGACCCGATGCTGCCGGTGTGAGCTGCTTGGGAGAAAATAACAACGGCATATTTTTGGAATGTGATGTGTATTGTGTTTTATATAGAAGCTGTACTTCACTATTTCTAAAGCTGCAGTTACAGTTATAATCCTGTAAGTGTTGGAACCTAAACTTCTAAAACTCAACCGGAATGTCTACTAATTTAATTTGCTGAAGCCCCCTCTCCATTGTTAAGTCTCATTTATTATTCAGTTCCAGCCACGTTGGGTGCCTCTCCACTGGCAGCGTATCCCTCACTATGTGGGTGTGAATACTTATAGGAACTTGGGCGGGAATGTGGGAACTGAGCACACAGGATCTTGTGGTCGAGACTCTTGAAGATGTCATTTTGCGTCTGTAACTTTGGGCGGCCAGTTTCTGAAAATCTCTCGCTATAATTGTTCGTTGCGAGTTGCTCCGTCCAGTTGCAACGAGCTATAAGTGCCGCCTTAGATCATCCAATCACGTAAATCCATGAGCCAATCGAGGAACGCAGTCTGCTGCCAATCGAATCTCTTGCGCACAATTCCTGGCCAGCACCACAGGTAGTTCCAAAAAATGGAGTTTAGCCTTGGCATCTAAATATGGTCTAGACCCTTTTGCGGAAAATACCACCGGGTTTATCGGGGGGGGGTTTTCACCATAGTTGCTTCTTCGACTTAAAAAGTGACTTCTAGCAACTTTCCACTGATTCCTCGGTTTTCTTTTTCAGCTACCGACAACTTTAATCAACTGCAGATGTAACAAGCACCTTCTACATATGAAACAGAAAAGGTTTAAGTTGAAAACACCTTACTGCCAACAGTACAGCTTTTTGAATTCAATAATGTCAATGACTGCCAAATACAGTCCACCATTGTATATTCCACGCATTTTTGCTGGTGCCAATGGCAAGAATCTCCTTTAGAATGTTAAAATAAAGCACTGTAGTGGGAAAGGTCACGGATGATAGCGGCCACAGACAGCCAAGGCCGACCTGCAGTACATAAGTTGGCGAAGCAAGAATACCATCTTTGTGCTGGAGCGCCTTGATGCGTCACGCCAAAAGTATGACGAGACGCTTTACGCCTGTAACGGTTATTAGGCGTGAAATTGGTAGCAAATGTCCCAAGAAGGGTTTTTTTGTGTCCAACATGTTCATCTCTGTGTACAGCAGCTGTTCTTGGTTCAAGAGCCAGTCATCCAGCTCTTGATGTCAAAAACTCCATGGAGTTAATGTCTTTTTATATCCCTTTTGTCGTCCCACGTTGATGTTGTGATTGTGGTTGTATGGATGAATAATGTCACAGGACAGGCGAATGAATGGATGCATGGTAGTGTCAAGCTGAGTAGAAAGGAAGGGCGAGGGGGCTGACAGCATTGATGAAATGATCAGATAAGAAGGCAAAGAAACTAGGCTTCTTTTATAACGAGGAAGAGATTAAGTACGATGGAAAGATACCGCGTGGCAGAGAGCAGAGGAGGAGCGTAGCCACTCTGGGTGGTTTTAAAAAGATAGCCGGTGTGACAGAACCGTTTCAATTTTTAATCAATTTAAAAGCAGCAGTATGACAGACTAAATAATCATTTCCGCATCAGTGGACCGCACATCTCTTCAGTAATGTTGTCGTCAGAGCTCCAACGTTTTGTATATTCTGGGATTTCACGTGACATTTTACGTGATTTTTACGTGACGGTTGGCACAAAGTAGAAAGAAGCTTCTCGTGGCTTGAATTCAGTGCCGAAGGTTTTTCTAAATAACGTTGAGAACTGTTTATCATTTTTCCTTTAACTTCACAATTATACTGTCCTTTGCAGCACTCCCACAGAGATAGGGAAAAATGTTGTAAGAATAAAGGAGTAGAAATGTGAATTATGGTGAATACGAGAAGCCTGACTAGAAGTAGGTCTTCTTGGAAAAAGAATACTTAAAGTCGTCATCTGAATCACGGAGCTAAGCATGGAGTGCTCTATAAGCCGTGGGCGTCACTCAAACAGCCAGTTACTTAATTTGAGTTAGTTAAAATAGATTACAAATGTGCACGTGTACATTTTAGACCCAATTAACCGCTCCGTGTGTGTTTGTGTGGGCTCAGCTTAAAGAAGCTCTGTACTTGTAATTCTTCACTACAAGTTTTAGTTGGTGGTAATGAATCTGTAGGTGACGTTCATCCTGATTAGCTTAGCTACTTTCTAAACTGACAAACTGTTAGTGCGTCTGTGTACGGTACAAACTTAGTTAAGCTCATCTATCAACACTCTGTCTTTGAGCTATTTTACAATCGTAACAAAATTTGCCGTGTGGTTTGTGTTTAGAAGGTTTTGTGCTCAGTTTGTACTCAAGTATCTTCAAGTGAGCTAGCTTAGCAATAGCATACCGGATAGCATCGCCCATCTTCTCCATTTACAAGAAGCTAAGGATTTTAATATTCCTCCACCTTCTGTTCTAATATTATATGGAAACTTTGCTAGTATTAGAGGCAAAGCTTAAAAAACTACATCTCAGAACCACTGAAAACAGTAGACCCAACCAAGAAAATAAAGAGCCAAAGTGCACAAAATGTCTAGACAAAGACATCTCTTAAGAGTTAATGTCACTAGTGGCTAACAGTTAGCAAGCCTCAGTATTTTTGCGATGATTTTACAGCATTCAGATGCGTAAAAACCAACACAAAAGAGAAAAAACATCGTTTTGGTCTTGTAGCTGTGTTTAGGAGTTCTTTTCAGCTTGTTACTTGAGACATAAATTTCTGTTTTCTCTCGCGCGCCGTGTCCGACAGATCTTCTGGGATTTATGAAGTAGGACGTTTGAAGGCTTCCCAAGAGTTTACACTGGAGTTCTCATAAAGTGCGAAACGTCCTGACCAGAAAGAACGTTGTTCTGCTTCCCACTGCCTCGAACGAAAGAATACATTTCTCTGTTTGGTGGATTACGAACAGGCATTTTTGCCCTTTTTTTTTGTTTTGTTTTGTCAAGTATCAAAAATACTGCTACACAAATATTTAAAGCAGTGGTCCCCAACCATCTTATTACCGCGGACCGGTCAAGACTTGACAATTTTGCTGCGGCCCAGGGTAGGGGGAGGATACCGTCAGATAATGCTTCTGCATGTTGGTGTTCCCGCTAAAGCCTTTTTTTTTTTTTTGCTGCCCCGATTTTCCCTTTACGACAATCTTACAGCGTCCTGCAGTTGTGGTGTGTTTTTTGGTGGTGTGTTGAATTTGCCCGATTCAAAGTCAGACATATTCAAGTGGTTATGTTTAGTCAGTTAAAAATGTTAACTACGAAAAAACATAACTCTCCTCCAAATCATAGTGCAGCAAATAGAGCGGCTGCTCCCGCTGTCTTTTATCAAACGCCTTTTCTTTTTGTTACGTCTTTTTTTGCTTAATGAATCCACAAACTATCACTGCTGTTTCTACATCGTCATCCGTGTTTGTTTACTCTAAATTCACGTATTTTATGTTGGGGGTTTTTACTGGATTGTCTTCAGGAACCGGGATGTTCGTGAGTGGAATCGGTTCTTGTGGTGTGTTGCTCCTGCCGTGTGGCTGGACACACCACCGATCGAACCTGTTGGACTTTTATCGGCTCTGTGGTCACAGAGGTTTGGAAAATCGGCCCACAATCCTTAAATCGTGCCGTGTGAACCAGACCTAAAACTCACAAGCTTCTACTCCTCTCCTCTCGTCTCGACCACTGCCCTAACGCTCTCTGACTCTGGTCGCTATGGTAACATTTACACATCCCCTCAAAATAAGATACAGATGGGCCACAAAAACGAACATTTTACTTTCATGAAAATTTTAACTCACGATAACGACTAATGGAGCCCTGAGCTTGTTTCTCTGCAACGAGACGGTCCCATCTGGGAATGATGAAAGACAATGACACCAAAGTGTTGCTGATGCACAGGGCGCCTGGTCTCTAGTGGGAAGCAGTTTGAAGCTTCATTAACGAGCCGGTCACCATATCATGCAGAGCGGGGTTGGACTGTGGGAATCACCTACCGGGATAAATCCATCCTCCTGTCTCTTCTCTGGGCCTTTTTCTTCACAAAGAAACTTCCAAATACATCTGATCTGTTTCTTACTCATGTTGCTGCTTGTGGCTCAATGTTGGCGCAAGACGTAACCGAGAGAATCCGGCTAAAGGATTTTCAAAAAAAAGATGCTCCAGACTCAAATAATCATAAAACGGAAATATTTAATTACTTCTTGCGCGGCCCGGCACCAATTGGTCCACGGACCGGTACCGGTCCGCGGCCCAGGGGTTGGGGACCACTGTTTAAAGCATGGTGGTCCTATTAGAAAATTTTTGCAAATGACTGTGTGTTTTTGGCAAGCACTGAGATAGAGCTGTTACTTATGAACTGCTTCCTGTTTTCAACAAAAGCTTCTCCAGCAGATACAGGGTGAGACACAATACAAAGTCCTTCATGAAGGTTCTTCTTCTGGCTTCGTCGACGCTATAAATCATTGTGTAAAGTTCGCTGCTCTGACATCAGGCTGCCTGTGTTTATGTTCTTATCGCCCTGAAGTCAACCGAGGGCCAAGCAGCTCTGTGAAGGATTATTGGAGGTTTATTATTGGACATCTGTTCTTTGTGCATCAGGCGAAAATATTTACTCTTCATCTCATGAGCTGCAGAATGAGCTCTGCTCAGAAAATTATTACCGCAGAAACTAATAAGAGGGAATCCAGTAGGCATCATACCGCAGATTTTGGATTTTGCTCGACTTGCTAAATTATTTCCGCGTATGTGACATTTTGACGTGAGTTATTTACCCCTTTTTTCACGTTCAAAACCCAAGCAGTCAGATGTTAACCCGTTTTCCTCTTTCTAAACCACATGCTTTATTGTTGTTGTTGCTGATTTGCATTTCTGAGACGGCAGAAAATGGATGTCTGCCTTTTCATTATCCACAAAACACTTGTAAACTTTTGGAATTAATCCGCAACTCGCATGCAACTTCCTTCAATTTGAACCTGTGTTCACTTAGAGTTACTTTATGTTTTACAAATCACTGCTGAATGAGAGAGGAAGCACGACATTGTTGAAATCACCACTAGAGAACTAGGCCTTACATCAACAAGGCCTCAAAACCGGATCTCAGTATAGGCGCCATGGGGCATCAAGTAAGGTGAACAAACGAAGCAGAAGAAGCACCAGAAATTACGACAGCGTATTGTAGTTAGAAAAACAGAGGAGGGCATTTCCGTCAAAAGAATCTCTCAAATTTTCTAAGAAAAACTTAGAAACGTCTGAGTTTGAAAAGTGGAAAATTGCTAGAACAAACTCATAGCTTTTAGGTTAATCTCAAAAAAATGTTTTTTTTTTTCAAGAAAGAAATTTGTAAATTTGAGTTTGAAAATTTGCTAAATAAACAGAAAAAACAACAACCAAGTTTTCATGAGGCCCCAAACTGATTAAAAT